>NW_024429200.1:21951305-23151305 GCF_017639785.1 Mesocricetus auratus
TTTTTCACTACTCAACCAATTTATTCATCTCTCCTAGACATAAAGAGCAGTTTTGCAAACACTGTAAACTATAGGGCAGTGTGATAGATAACCATCTACGGTTCACGTACCCGTAGAAGACAATTTACTGTCTGGTGATGTTCTTAAAAAACATGGAAAGAAATGTGTCTCTTTTATTACTATTACATGCATGTATAAGTTACAATAATACCCTAAGTTTTCTTTACAGCCCATTTTCCATAAATATTAAACTACTAAAAGTAATGGTATTTTCTAAGTTTTCAAAATGATCTATCATTTAGTAGAAAAATAAATCAGGCAACTGCATTTATTAATTTAGGCAATGTTTCCCAATAAAAATGTAGAAATATTTCACTTTACATATTACAATGTACCAACACAAAGTCAAAATCCACAATTATACACTCATAAAAAATCTAAACATCATCTTCACAAGAAGCAGTTTCTGTACAGGATTTACAGACATCTAAGCACACACTGTGTCTTCAGTGTGCTACGGAGTTCAGAGGTTCTGCTCGGATGTTCCCCAAGTCCAGTGCAGAGTCTGTCTCTTCATCAATTTCTCCAATGACCGCTCTATTATCAGTACGGGGGAAAGACAAGAGTTAAAAACATGCTGAAGTGAACCTCCATACATTTCTAAAACCCCATTAACTATAGCATTGCTTCATTCTTCCAAATGTGTGGAACTGAGAAGGCGCAGTGAGAAAATGCGGTGGGAAGCAAAAGTCATTTCAGGACTCACTGAATTAGGTCCTAACACTCAAGAAACAACGTGAAGGTGGGGCTACAAGAAGAAATATTAAAGAGATACCGCAACTGTCTGAACATCAGATCTTTGGAAAACTAGTGGCTGATCTGCTGCATTTACTTAGAGTCAAACAAAAAAGTCTGTTTCAGGAGCTCCTAAAAGGAGGCTCCACCCCCAGTAGGTTCAGTAAATGTTCAGTTGGTTTCTTGGTAACACGGGTGTGGGAAGCACCATCCAAATCAGCGAGTCCACACACTGTCACCGCAGTGTTCCATCAGTATGCTGTGCTCAGGGACAAGGGCCCCTCTGCTCGGCTCACCCTTTACAAGACACATCATAATTTCACCCAAGTCATCTCCAGAGAGCATTTTATAAATCATAAACCCAAATTTTGATTAAGGATCAATCAACCTACTTACCAAATGTAAATTTCAGATAAAGTTAAGTGAATAAAGCATATATTCATTTTAAGATAAACTTACAGGATTCACTAATGAACTAAGCTTACAGTTTACTACATTAAGCAAGTATCCCTTTAAACCACCTAAACTTACTAGTAACTTTTGCTTTCCTGTAGTTATATTTTGACTCTTCGTAGTGTTCTAGAAACATTTAAATTTAAGTTTTAGCCACATAATGTGATTAAGCCTATAATACCAATACTTGCAAAGCTCTAGGAAAATGAAAGAAGTCTAGGCCATATAGCAAGTCCCAGGTCAGCATGGGTTACATGAAGAGACTCAATTTCAAAAAAAAAACTCCAAATTTAAAATTTAGTTCCTTGGTCACCAACCACTTTTCAAATAGGACAGCTACAAAAGCAAGTAGATATAATACTGGAAAATGTTGATATTCAAGACTTCCATTACCAGAAAAAATAGTTTGAATAGCACTGTTCAAAATGGTTGCAGCTTTTGTCAAACTGCTATGTCTAAGATTTCTCAAACTAGATCATCAGTGTTCTGAATTCGATAAGACTATGGTATTTTCATGGGACACTAAAAACAAACACAGCTAAATGAACTTGAATTAATAGCTCAAACAAGAGATTTTCCCCTCAATATATGGTTTTATTTAAATTACAAACATGAATGTTTCACATGTCAATCCCAGCTCCCTCTAACACCCTTCCTCCCTTGTCCCTCCACCAGACCCCTCAGCCCCCCAACCCATCCCCACATCATTCCCCATGGAGGGTGAGGCCCTACTTGGGGGGGGAATCTCCAGAGCAGGTCATTTCATCTAGGGTAGGACTTAGACCCTTCCCCATGAGTCCAGGCTGAGAGAGCATCTATTTGGAATGGGCTCCCAAAATCATTCATACACCATAGTAAACACTGATCTACTACCCAAGGCCCCAGTGATTTCTGTGGCCTCCTCCCTGACACTACATTCACAGAGTCTGGATAAGTCCCCTGTTGGCCTCTCAGCCATCAGCCTGGGATTCAAGAGCTCCCCCTTATCCGGTCAGCTTTCTTTGTGGGTTGCACCATCATGGTCTTGACCCCTTTGCTCATCACTCCTCCATCTTTGTCACTGGGCTCCAGGATTTCAGTTCAGTCAAACAAGAAATTTTTAAAGAGATTTTCCAAAATGTTAAGAAGCCTCTTAAGGAAGAATTTGGTGCAAAGCAGGGTCCTTTGCAGGCCTATCCAGGCCTCTTTCCTAGTAGAAACACACAACACACACACACACACACACACACACACACACACACACACACACACACACACACACCAGTGGTTTAGGCTACTCAGAGGCTGCAGTAACAGGTGATATACAGTTCAAGGTCAGTTCTAAGCAACTTTAGGAAAGCCTGGTTAGGATGTAAACAGTAAAGAGAGCTGGAGAGCACAGATCAATGGTAGACTGTTCTGTATGTGCAAGACTCTACATTCAAAGGCCAAGTCTCAAGTCTCAGTAGGCCGATGTTTGCTTTGTGGAGAGACAATTTTACCTGGTTCCTGAGGAATCTCAGCCTAAAAAGCATAAATTAAATGTAAGATAATCTATAGCTGCAAAGCAGATGAATGCACAATTCTATTATGTATAGATGACATATTAAGTTGGGAAAAATCTCTCTTCCATAATGCAAGCACACCAGTAATGAAAAAGTAACTTTACTCAAAATGACTTATTTTACTTACACGTTGTCACCTCTCACGATGTATAATCCTAACACCACTTGTTCTACTCCTTGTGAAGAGCTGAATACCCTCTCGTGGCTTTCATCCAAAATCAAATTAATGGTCTGGTCAAAACCTTTTAGTGTTCCCTGAAAACATGCAAGAAAAAACAAACTATATTCTGGTTCTGAATATGCAAATCAAGCTTACAGCCATTTCAGCTGTACTTATGTCTTACTGTCAGTCCACTAGCAGCACAATGTTTTCTGTGGTCCCAAAGTAGCCACAACAGAGCTTACCCTTCACTTTTTCTATAATGGGGAAAACTTGTACTGCAAATCTATTATGCAGTTGCAAGCAACACCCAGGCACTATGATTTCCAAGTAAATAAACTCACATAGTTCAGGAATTAGCACTATGAAAACAAACTAAAACAGGACACGTTTAGGATAAAATGTTTTTTTTTAACTGAATAATAAGGAGAACCACAAACCAGCCATACACAGTTCACTGCTTGTTAATACTTAGTGATAGCCAGTAGCCAAAGAAACACACTATGCAAATCACCTCCTCTTTCCGTCACCTTGGAGAGTACTGTGTTTTGCCCATTTCAAATAAGGGACCTGATACTCTAGAAAATGATGGTTCAAGATTTCATGGGTAGTAACTACAAGATTCAGTACAGATAAACAAGGCTAGTTCCAGAGCTAGATTACAAAGTAATTACATTATTCTGTTGTAAACAATGCTTTTGAGAAATTAATCTATAAATATACACAAATCACATGGTAGTTACAGGTAACATTTAGTATATCCTTGTTGCCAATATTGTGCTTACCTGTATGTATTATTGAATACTCTTAATATTACAGTAGGCAAATGTAGAACCAAAATACCCAGGAACTTAACTTGAAGGAAATAATCAGGAAAAACTTTGTGGCTATTGCAAAATGTAGTATCATGATAGCTGTGTAAATTTCTGAAGAAATAGCTTATTTTGGATTTGGCTGGTTTATCTCTTGAGCCCACCTTTATACCCCCATGTTCTGAAAGCCATAATTATACAGAATCAGAATGAAATAAATAGAAACCTGGAATCTAGAAATTGGAAAGAAAAACAAATTAGACTATTACAGCAGTTAGCAGTTAGCAAATCATAGTTATCATAAACCCCTATAAACATGCTCTGTATAATAAAGACAGAACTGCTGAGTGTCAGTACAATGTTTCTGTTTAGCTTTTCTTCTAAAGGCATTTTCAAACAGAAATAAGAAATTTAAACATGAGGCTTTCAAAAATCGGCTATTTGCAAATTATCTGTTAATAGCAACAGACTTCTTTCAGTGTTTAACATATTCCTAATTGCCTACTGTTGACAAACTTAGAGCGTAAACTCACAACCATCAAACAAAAAAACTTACATATCTGTTTCCTTTATTAAGAAGAACAAGGCAAGTAACCTTGGTTTTGGAATAAAACTCAATTTACAACACACTATAATTTCGTCACTTGTTATACTGAATCTCTGTGAAAGTAACTTGATTTTGTCTAAGCTTGGTTCCTAATCTACAATATAAGTGGTAATTCCTCACAAGACTGTTGCAGACTAAATAGCACACAAAATTCCTAGCATATGATATGCACCGCACTTCCTATGGTAGTCTACCGCTTTGAATGGTGTTGCTCACTAAGGAGTAAGAAGAAGATAAAGATGCTGAAGAGATGGTTAAGAGCATATACTGTTCCTCCAAAGGACCCACACAGTGTGGCTCACAACGGCCTGTAACCCTAGCTCTGCTGGATCTGACAAACTCTTCTGGGCTCCTTCTGTAGTGTATCCCCACACACATGGCAGACGCTAACACAGACACACACACAACGTAAGTAAAAACAAATCCTTAAGAAACAAAATCACAAATGGGAAACATGGCATTAAATCACAGTCATGAAAGAAATAATGCAGAGGTAGTAGATGAAGCAATGGCCCCAAAGAAGTCCCCTCGCTAACTTAAGTTTCTGAAACCACACTCATTATTTTTGAAGAATACACATTTCTCAGATTGAATCTCCCCATTGTTAAGCAATTTACAAGGGCATATACGTAATTTGTAAATCGTTAAAGAGCTCTAAATTAAAACAAACAACAGGAATAGAATGGAAGTAAAAAAAATGCAAGAAGAAAATCAGTAGACTTATTACACAGCTCTGCATTTCACATCAGAAGCCTTCAAGGCTTATTAGAGAAGTGGTATTGGCAGTCAGCAGACAAAGGTCTGTCAAAACAGGTGGATCCTAAGAACACTACAATCGAGGTTATACTGTGGTACCTGAACATTAGATCAGAGACGTTACTTTAAATTTACAATAAAGAGCCTACAAAAAGAGTAGAATGAAAACACCACTCACCACAATCATTCTCCCATCAGAAGTGATAACAGCAACGGTTCCTGAGAACGGAGTCAAGGAAAGTATCTTAAGAGATTACAAACTGAAAACTCTCAGCCTGGTAAGGAAATGGTTTCAATTACTTACAAAAAGAAAAAAAAGAAAAGAAAAGGGCAGTATTAAAGTTAACACAGCCGCAGCTCATGAAGGAGAAAAGGTTTTAAACTTGTTTCAACTCTATCTTGAAAACAGTAAATCCAATGGGAGAAGGGATAGTCTGACATCTGACTCTGGTTCAAATAGCAATGGTTTCCATCTATAACACTGAGCAATACAATTCCTTCCTTTCTTAGACCAATTTCTCCACCTCTGAAATAACAATTGGATGAGTGCTTATCAATGTTGCATCATTGTATATCATGTTAAGACCCTCCTAGTCGAAGACCTGGTCATAATTAATGCCATCAAGTACTAATAATCCTTAAAGAGCATCATTAAAAGCTCTGTTTTCATGGTTTCTTTGTACATAATGCTCAGTGCACTGTTTCTGTCCTGACTTTTTACAGCAGCAGTTCTAATTTAAAATCTTGCAATGGGCTCTTAAAAGCTACTTACCTCTCACTAAACCCCAACACGATAGCAGGTTTTCTTTTACTTCTATCGCACAGATACTTCAAGTGGAGGTAGGGGGCCCTAAACTCAAATGGGAGAACCACCATTCCATTTAAGCTAACCCCCGAACAAACAGCAAGCCTGCGAGCATCTACAGACTGGTCGCCCTTAGGAAAACAGTTCAACTTATTCCTAGGGTTGGAACGCACGGGCCTTAAGCAAATCTGCAACAACCGACCGAAAGGCCACTTGCAGGAAAGTTGCAACGACCCTGCGTTCTGGGATGCGGGTGACAAGGGCCAGGGTCTGCCCGATGACCCGACCGCGGATCCCGACCCCGGTCCCGCCCCCCGTCGCGGCTTGAGCAGTCGCAGCAGCCGCCCGAGGATACGGTTGATGTAGTTCTCCAAGGCAGACGTCATGCTGCTGGGCCCGGAGGTCCCGGGAAGAGGAGACACAACCCGGCAACACGGAGACGAGACGCGGGGGCCGCCGGACGCACGTACCGGTTCCCGCCCGCTGGTGGAGAGAAGTATCGCGAGATTCCCGAGGCCCCCGCGGCAGCCAATCGGTCATTGAATGGAGCGGACCCGACGGGAAGCGGGGCGGGGCCGGCTCGTACGCGTGCGCAGTGCGCTTCCTCCGGGCTTCCGGGTGGTGGCGATCGGAAGGCGGGGATGGCCGAAGGCGGGGAGAGGCGGAAGTGTGGCGCTGTTCCGGGAGGTGGGCTGGGTGGAAGCGATGGGAGGGCGCCAGCCGAGGGCCAGGCGCTGTAGGAAGACCGCCTGTGCCTGTGCCGGAGACGCACGAGATAAGATGGTTCCACGTCGTTGGGAGACGGGGAGCGCTCCTTTGTTCTCCCAGACAACGTAGATGGCAGGGAGCTTCTAGCTTTCTGCAGCGTGAGCCAAAAAAAAAGTTGAAAAAGACGAATGACGCAGTCCAGAGTGAACGCACTGTAGCCAGCATGATGCACATTTTTAGGGAGAACCCAACTATACAAAGTGCTTGTGTTTTCCGAATGTGGCTCTTCCAAGTGTCACGAAGCAGCCTTAAGAAAACGAGCTCCAAAGAGGTAAAGGTGTACGAACCTCTCGTAGGAAAGAGATGGTCACTTTTCATTGATATTACGAGGCTTAGTTTGCCTTGGGGTGAATTCTGTAATTCAGAAAGTCTACATTGCCCTTGCGAAGGGACCGATTGGAGAAAAGCGTAAAAGAAGCACCAGGCTGGGTTATAATTCTATCCCTGGTAATTGATGTCCCTGTTGTAAGTCACTTAAAACTCTTGATCTGAGTTTACTTAGAGGCTGTACAAATGTGTTAGTCAGTCAACCATATATAACTAATATTTTTCAATATTTTTAAATGTCAGAGAGGGAGGGAGGGAGGGAGGGAGAGAGAGAGAGAGATGCTGTGGAAGTCACAGGACAACATTCAGAAGTCAATTCTCTCTTTCCACCCAGGGACTGCAGGAATCAAATTCAGGTTATCAAATTTGTACAGCAAACACTTTGACCTGCTAAGCCATCTCCCCAGCCTCTCCTCTGTGTATCCTGCTTGCTTCTTTTCTGGGTTTTGTCTTCATGAGGCATTTTGTTACTGTTAGAGCTGTTTGATTGCAGTCATGCTCCATTGGACCACACTGCCATTGCCATTGTTGCCCATGAAAGGTACTCAGTAGTCTGGGAGCAGTGAAGCATGTGATCTAGACCAAGGGTGCTTAGAACCACACACTTCTGGCTCTTTCCTCAGATTCCAGGTTACAAAGCGGGAGATGCAGAATCAACCCTGGTCTCTTTCTGGTGCATTTTGTCAATTTCGTCTTCAGTATTACCTATTGATGTTGTTGCTTAGTTTCTCTTATGAGAGTTGACAAATTAGGTCTGTAGCCAGAATTTTTTGGTAAACAGCTTGCTTCCACACAGCCACAACCATTAATATTTATGCTGTATATGGCTGTTTTAGGCCTTGCAGTAGCACAACTGATTCCAGGAGGCACAGTAAACCTAAAATATTTATTAGCTGGCATTGAGCAGAAAGTTTGAAGATCCTGCTTCTGACCAACAAATGAAAATTCTCAAGCTTATGTCTATATTCCCAAACCCATTTCTCTAAAGTACCTCGCTGCCTTAATGTTCACTTCTAGCTGACGTTGAAATAGAATTCCTCCGTTCTTCTGAACCTGACATCTTGTACCAAGAGTAAACAAACACATCAAACTAGACTTTGGAAGGATGGCTGTGTTATTTCCTCCCTCTTTCCTGTTATCGTCATTTCAATCAAGAACATGCAGATATTTTTCCAACTTAATTAATCATGTAATGACAATCTTCTCATGCATGAATATGACAGAAAATAATAATCTTTATTTTAGCATATGCAACCAGAAAACTAAATTAAAGTCACAAATTGTGTCAAGCAATGCAATGAATTGAAACAAATTCATAGCAGTCTTTTAGAACAAAAATAAATAATTGAAATTATAGACAGCTATTTGTAGGGATTATTAATCTTCATTTTCAGGTATTCAATATCTGAGTTCTTCCTGTGTGTATCAGGAATTCTCTATAAGTTCAGGTGGGAGAAAAAGCTCAGTGTGTCAATAGTCCATTTTGGGGGGGAGTGGGTGTCTTGCAATGACAGTCTTGGGTTGTGCTTAAGACTCCTCTAGACTTTTACTTGTTACTAGTGTCACAAACAAGGGGACATACAACCAACCTATTCGACTATGCACATTAGGCTGGCAACAGCAAGTTCATAATATAATTTTAGGCTCCAGAGGATAATTCATTCAAAAGTTCTTGTTGTTATCAGTCATGACTCTATTTTTGTCCTTGTAGATCTGTCTTTACCCAGAAGCTAGATATGTTTTCATGCTACATAGCTTGTTTTATCCAATGACAACGTTAACTGATCTCATGTGTGCTTCTTGAACTGCCCATGGATTCTTCTTGGAGCTTCTACAGAACAAAGAAACAACATTCATAGTAGTCCTTAGTATATTGTTCTTGTTTCATTGTCTGATATATGGCAAATGCCCATTTCTGAACCAGTTCCTTTCTTATGTTCAAGGATCTCTACAGAGTTTAACCTAAGAATAAGAGTCTGTCTACACAAACCACATGGCTGCTTTAAACAGGCAATAGATGAGTTCTAAAGAAAATCAAACTACTTTCTGTTGGAAACAAAAGGAAACAGAGGCTGAGGAAGCAACCAACAAGTACCTACTATTATCTAAAGTATATTTACAGCTAATGCAATATAGGTCTCTGCTGCCTAGTTTTATTTCAACTTGACACAAGCTAAAGTCATCTGAGAGGAGGGAACCTAAATTAGGAAAACTTGTCTATAGCATGAGGCTATAGGCAAGCCTACAAGACATTTTCTTAGTGATTGAGGTGGGAGGACCCAGCCCATTGTAAGTGTTGTCATCCTTCAGTGGGTGGTCCTAGATTTTATAAAAAAGTAGGCTGAGCAAGCCAGGAAGCAGCACTCCCCCATGCCCTCTGCATCAGCTCCTGCCTCCAGGTCCCTGCCCTAGTTGAGTTCCGGGCCTGATGTCCTTCAGTGATGAACAGTGATGTGGAATTTTAAGCCAGGCAAACAATTTCCCTTCCATGCCATGTTGCTTTTGGTCATGATGTTTCATCACAGCAATAGTACCCTGAACTAGGACACAGTCTAAGATTAGGAGAGTTAAGTAGTTAGTCTATTTAGGTATACTGGGTTAAATCATATTCTGTGTACACGTGCATGTACATGTATCTGTACTATTACTAAAGTACTTTTTCATATTTACTATGATTCAGGTTTTGTACATGAATGCAGCTTAGCTCTAGTCTGGAAATAAATAATGTATAGCATACAATTTCTAGCCTTTTATTGGACAGCACTGATACCTTTATTGGACATTATTGTTGGAATATCAAGCAATGTCTAGCACATTATCGTTAGGAATATAAAAGCTATTGTTGGAGATTCAAACCCACAAATTTTCAGAACAAGAGAATTAGCCACAGTCACTGCTGACTCAGGACACAGAGAAGTGTTCCTCTGGTGTCTAGGGTATTGATCTCAACCTTCCTAATGCTGCAACCCTTTAACACAGTTCTTCATGCTGTGGTGACCCTGACCATAAAATTATCTTCGTTGCTACTTCATAACTGTAATTTTGCTACTGTACTACTGTTATGAGTCATAATGTAAATACTATTGGAGATAGAGATTTTGTCCAATGGGCCACAACCCACAGGTTGAGAACCACTACCTAGTAATCCTCATCAATTCACTCGCTATACTTTCAAACAACTTCTAAAAGAAGATTGTTTGTCCCTTTCCTTGTTGACACTGTGAATCTTTATTTTTTCCCTTTGAGTTGATTTTCAACCATTCCCATATCTTATTAGTACTATATAGATTGCATTGAATAAACAAAATAAACACTGTATTATAGATCCAAAAAAGCCCATACCCTTTTATGTGTAAGAAATGTTTTAAAACTTGCCACCTACATAATGATATATAGTTTAATGATAGTCTTTGTGTGCATCCTCAGAACTCTTTGACATGAAAGACAGGTTATTCCATGAAAATTGGTCTCATTTAAAAGATATTATTCAAAAGAACATTGTGTATAAATAACTGGTATTCTGTTGCCTTTTCAGTTTAAAGGTTCAGCCGGCATTGATCTCAGCCTTTAAGTCAGAGAATGGCTGATCATATGATGAGCTAATATTTTTTTCAGTCCTTAGTACCAGGTTGAGATTACAGATCCTTATTACAATTTTCACAAGAAAACACAAAACTGTATGTTTTAGTTTCCGTGATAATAAATGGTAATGTGTATCTGTGTGTGGTGATACTGAAACAAATAAATCATAATGGTGATGTCATGATGTTGGATCCCTATGAGTTTCAAGGTAAGATGATCTACATAGTGATTTTAAGGCCAGCCAATGCTGCAAACTAAGGCCCTGTCTCAAAAAACTAAACTTACTCCACTTGTTATCTTTGTGGTTTAGTAGTTAACATGTTTTTTGGTTTGTTTGTTTGGTTGGTTGGTTGGTTGGTTGGTTTTGTTTTTGACAAACTGATGATTTTGTTGTAATTACTTGCAGGAGTATGAAGGAGAAGTTACATGTACAGATGTGAGTGACTTGAAAAAAATAGCCTTATCATCAGAAAATCTCACCCTAGGAAAAATTGTGATGTCACTGAGTCACTGAAGTTGAACCGAAGACTTTCTTCTTGTAAGTCACTGTAGACTTCTGACAATAAGGATAGATTTGGGGAGTATTAATTGTAGAAATTCAAAGTATCTTTAAAAGTCAATTTAAGTAAAGAAAGTCTATTTGGACAAAAATATAATACACAATGAAATTATACCTATTTTCAGAGATAGTGAAAATAATGAACATTGTTTGCTTGTGATTAAATTGAAGACAACTGACTTCATCCTTTAGAATGTACTTGTGATCTTATAATACAAATAAATTTATTTATATTGAAGGGACCACAGGAATCGTTAAATTTGAATGCTCTCATTGCTAGAGGAGCATAGAATGCAGAGAAACAGCATCATTTTCACATTTCTGTTTGTTTCTATGGCAGAAAATATTAACATTCGTAGGGCATGGCATTACAAGTTAGTTGCATGTTTAGAAATGAAAATGTATGTCTGTGTTCAGCCTTGGTCATCAAATGTCCTAATGATAATTGGGCTCACTAGTCATGCTGATGAGTCTAGATTGTTTGGCAATCAAACTCTTTATTGAACTAAATGCCTTAAATACCAAGCTGGTGATCTCATTTGGTTAATGAGACAGTTTTCTGAAAGCTCTTGGTTTTGTTCACACCGATGAGCTAGTTTCTAACCGTGAAAAGTTGGCCAGATGCAGGACCTAATGGCTTTATCAAGATGCACAACAGTTCTTTGAATCAATCTGCAGATGCAGTGTACCTGAAAACTCTGTATTCTTGGCTCACATTTCTCTGCTTTGGTTACACTACCACTTATATTACTTACGTGTGCTTTAATGCAAACTCTTAAATATTGTTTTACATCATATTAAAATATTTTGTACTTTGGAGTTTTTACCTTAAGGGAAAAGGTTTTTGCTTAAGTCATTTAGTATTGCTAATATGAAGATTCAGTTTCTTTGAGACAGTTTTCACACTACAATCTAGGATGGCCTTGAACTCAACAGCAGTAACCCTGCAGTAGGCTCCCAGGTGCTGGGATTATAGATATAAGCCATTACAACCAGCTGAGGCCTCAATTTTTGAAGAAAACAGGATATGAAGTTGTTTCAGTAGCTACCTAGATTGAATTAAAATATCAAACAAATTAGACTAGGGGTGTGTGTGTGTGTGTCTGTGTGTATATCTGTGTTAGTCAGCTTTATCTAGATGTAACAAAATACATGAGACAAACAACTTTAAAAAGAGGATAAAATCCTTTCATCTGTCACTTTTAAAGGTTTCAGCCTATTGTTACTTGGTCATGGTGCTATAAGCCTGTGGCAGCATAATTCTCCATGACACAAACATTTTTAAGAGAGGCACTCACCATTTACCACCAGAAAGCAGGGGAAGATGCTAGAGTTCCACTATCCCAGTCAGAAGCCCCTTCTTTGACCAAACATCCTTTCAGTTCGGCCTCACTTTATAAACTCTCATCACCTCCAATTGCTCCACATGATATTGGGGGGAGAGGCATTGAAGACTCAAAACCTAACACTCTCTTCATTTTCATTTATTGTCAGCTTTTTAAAAAATGAGCCATTTGTTGTTACTCCCATTCTTCTTTGATGCCAAGTTCTTTCTACCCACTCTACCCCCCACCATCTGGCACCCATTAATATGCTGAAGTGTTCCCCAAGTTTCTTACTGATGATAGACAGGGTTTCTCAACCCTCCTTCTGACTTGTAGCACTGGGTGGTGCATTTCGTGCTCTACCTTCACAAGATAGAATCTTCTTTCTCTAATGACTAGGACCAGTGTGTTGCTTTATTCCTGACAGTTTATCCTCCTCTCTTTTTTAGTGTCATCTGCCTGCAAAAGCTTTTTACAAAAGAGAGAAAGAAAGAAAACAGGGGAAATAGTGTTGTGGAATATTTATGTAAAGATGTGTTACATTTGTTTATGTGAAGATGTGCTGTATTTGTTTCACCTTGCCTGCCTAAGGCACCTGATTGGTCTAATTAAGGACTGAATGACCATTAGCTAGGCAGAGAGGAAGGATAGGTGGGGCTGACAGGCAGGAAGAGTAAGTAGGAGGAGAAATCTAAGTCTGAGAGAGGAATGAGGAAGAACAACAAGAGAGAAAAAGGAGGAGGGGAGGAACATGCCAGAGGCCTGAAGCCAGGCATCCACCAGCCAGAACTAAGAAGCAGTGAAAGTAGAAGTAGAACGACCCAAGGTGAAAGGTAGGTAGAGAGAAACAGGTTAATTTAAATTAAAAAGAGTTTGCCAGGAACAAGCCTACACTAGGCCGAGATTTCAGTAATAACACAAAGTCTCCTTGTCGTGATTTGGGAGCTGGTTGGTGGGAAAAAGAAAAAGCCTAGTACAAAATAGAGCATGACAGGTCAACCTAACCCCCTTCCTCTTCTCTCTGTTGCTGCTGCTCTGAAGTTGTATTGCCACGTCTACATTTCTATATCTGTGTGTGACACATATTCCTCGGGTGTAATGTTTAATGTATTTGAAATATCGTTGCAGCTTTTAAATTTTTGTACCTGGGAAAATATTTGATATATCTAGATTTAGCTATTTCATTTAATTTTTCTGTCTCTATAATGTGAATTAATGACAAATTACATATAATTGAGAGATCATAACTTTATTTTACATTCATTTAAGCGATTTTTTTAAATATTACTTGTTACCAACTGTAGGTCAATGATTCTGTATCACCTTTAGCCTTAGAGGTCAATTGAGGGATCAGTTAATGAAGCACATGCCTGTATCTCACAGTTATTAAAAATAGAGTAAATGGATAACATCCTAGAAAGTATATTTTGTTTTATTTCTACACTGCATCCTTGAAAACATTATTCACTAAACATAGGAAATGTGATCATTTTATTAGTTTCTATTTGTTTTAGCTCATATATTTTCTCATATCTAACTCTGCTGATAACCCAAATAAACCCATAAACTATTGGAATTAAGTTGAATTTAGCAGTAAAGAGTAAGTTCAACATATGAAAATTAATTGTGCTTCTATATAACATCAACAAAAATACCAAAATAAATAGAACTATTGTAGTGTGTTAGCAATAAACTAGAATGCTCTATTGCTTAATTTGATATTGATAATATATGTTAACGTGTGAGGGTACAGAAAAAGGAGTATATCAAAATTGTCTGTGGCGTTTCCAACATTTTGTACCTCTAACATGTTTACAAACTAAAATCTTTATTGAAATAAAGCCTTTAGCATTAATTTGTTGCATATTTACAATTTGTTAGCTGGTTTACTTAGTGCAGCTGAAGATAGAACCCAGGGTCCCATGTATGCTGAACATGGGTTCTACCCACTCAGCTGTATCCTCTACCAAACAACTCAAAAATTTAATAAAATACTGCCAAAGGAGTCAAAGACCTAGACAAATGGAGTGATGTGGTATCTTTATGGGCTGAAAATTTGAAGACTGAAGTATCAGTTTCTTCGTATTGTCTTGTAGATTCGATGCAATTTCTGTGAAGTTCACATCAAACTCTCTCTCTCTCTCTCTCTCTCTCTCTCTCTCTCTCTCTCTCTGTGTGTGTGTGTGTGTGTGTGTGTGTGAAAGTAAGAATAGACATTCTAATTTTAAAATAGAATCTTCTTTTATCATTCACATTATATATATATGTGTGTGTGTGTGTGTGTGTGTGTTTACAATCTGTTGGTTGACCATGTAGTATGTACCCATGAAACCATCCCTGCACTCAAAGCAACACATATATCCATTTCCTCCCAAAGTTTCCTGTTCCTGTTTTTTTTCCTTCACTTGCTTGTTTGTTTCTTTATTTTTTTCATGGGTGTAAGGTAAGAACATCAAAGTTCAGTGAAATCTGGCAAAATCATAATAACATTATTCCATGTTCTTTGCCATAGACACAATTTTGTACAGGAAGCTTCCTTTCACTCAGTTCACATTTGGATGTTTATTCAGAGAAAGTAGACCAAAAAGGGAGGGGGTGCTAAAAAGTTATACAAAAACAGATGCTTGAGGTTGATTAAAACATTTTCTATGAAATGTTTTAAGATTATAGTGTAATTGCATTTCTCTCTTTCCTCCCTCCAAATGCCCCTGTGTAACTCTCTGGACTCTCTCTCAAAGGCATGGCATCTTTTTTCATTAGTTGTCATTGAATGCATACATGTATATGTATATAAATGAATATTCTTGAGTATAACATGTTCAGTCCATGTAATGTTCCTTTATGTACTGGACAGCAAGTGATTGGTGTGTTCTTCTCTAGTGAAGACTATGTCTTTATCTCCTAGCTTTCTTCAGTTGCCTGTATTTCCTAGTGTAGGGCTGAGGCCTTATGGGCTTTGGGATATATTCTAGTATCATCCATGTTTAGGCAGTCATATTGGTGAGACTTTAGGATGTAGCTTCTGACATTACTAGGTGACAATCCCACAGCAAACTCCCTGATTCTCCGAGGCTTACAATATCCCCACCCCCTTTTATGACATGTTTCCCGCTCCTTAGCAAATGTTTAGAAAGTATTCCTCTTGAATTAATAAAGCTTTTTACCCTAGACAACCCTCTCAGCTCCTGCCAACCAAAGTTATTGATTCAACTTCCCTGTTATTGTTCTAATAAGATTTTCTGTTCCTTCTTGATTATGTCCTAGTAGGTAGACTATTTCTAGAATGTACTCATTTTTTTTTAATTTGTCCAGTTTGTCAACATATAGTTCATAAAATTTACCAGTTTTTTGCTTCTGTATTATTTTCCTATGTGAGTTTTGCGGTTTTTTCATACTTCATTGCAATGGATAACCTTGATTTTCAGCTCAACACCAGGGAAGGGGAAATTTCAGTTAATGAGTTCCCTTCATAAGACTGGCCTATGGGCATGAGTGAGCACACCATTTTCTTTATTGCTCGTTGATAAAGGAGGGCTCAGTCCACCATGTCAGTACCATCTTTAATCAAGTGGGGCTGGACAGTATAAAAATGGTAACAGGTAGATGACCCCAAGGAGACAGTGCCATCCAGACACAACAGGACTAATGCACATATAAACCCACAGAGACTGTGACCGCATTGATAAGACCTGGACATGTTCAAACCAGACAAAATCCCAGCCCCTGTCCTAATCAAGAGGCTATTTGCACTTGATACCTTCTGGGAAAGGGAAAATGAGTTTTCTTTAAAGGAGTGTCACTAGGTATATCAAACATACTCCAGGGCGGACCCATAACTACAGTTAGTTGACCAACAAGCCGATTGATTGTGTGTGTGTGTGTGTGTGTGTGTGTGTGTGTGTGTGTGTGCACTTTTTGTTTTGTATTGGTATTTTTTTAAAGATTTATTTATTTATTACATATACAGTGTTCTGCCAGAAGAGGGCACCAGATTGAATTGTAGATAGTTGTGAGCCACCATGTGATTGCTGGGAATAGAACTCAGGACCCCTGGAAGAGCAGTCAGTGCTCTTAACCTCTGAGCCATCTCTCCAGCCCCTTGTATTGGTATTTTTTTTTATCTTATTGGATTCTTTGTTTGGATTTGAGACATTTGTTTTAGGGGGGAAAAGGGAAGGAGAAAAAGAAAGCATAAAGTTGAATATCTAGGGAGGTAGGAAAGATCTAGGAAGGAGAAAGAATATGATCAAAATATATTATATGAAAATTTCAAATTAAAAACATAATTTTAAAAGGGCAATTAAAACATAATTGGGGAGCAAGCCAGTAGGAAGTTTCTGCTTCAAAGTCCTGGCTTGATTTCCCACTGTACCTTATGCCAGTGATGAACTATGGCCTAGAGTTGTAAACTAAATAAGAACCCCTGCCCCCTAAAGTTGGTTTTCAGTAGCAGTTGTTTTCATTTGCTCTCTACCTCCTTTCTTAGCAACCGATACTACCTTGTGACCACAGCAATCATTCTAGTATATAAGACTGCTCATTCCCTGATGTGCTTGTAAGAATGAAGGTAGGTCCACCGAAGGCTGTCCTTGGAGTTTATATATAATATAAAGTATCACATAAAGTTCTGTGCTTCTTAAAAAAGAAACAAAACAAAACAAAAAGCTTTTGATACTTTATGGATTTCACTTCACGAATTCTCCTATTTATGTCCCTGTCCCCTCATCCACCCTCTGCCCTTGCAACCCCCCAAAAAATCAAATTTAAAAGACCAAACAAAATAAACAAAACAACAACAAAAAACTGAAAAAGAAAGAAAAACTTTGTCATGGAAGCTATAGTGTGGCCTGTTGAGTCATACAGTTGATCCTTTAGTTCATTCATCTGTATTTGCAAGTGTCCGTTGCCATGAGTCATTGGTCTGGCTCGAGACCGCTGATCTCTGCTACAGCACCACTACAGGCTGTCTATGGAACTCTTATTGGATTCCTGTTACTGTCTGTCATTTTGGATCAGTAGCTTCGTCTCCTTCACATGCTCTCCAGCAGTTCATAGATTCAGTGGATGTTGCGGTGGGCCAACCCGTAGCTCTGGTTCTGGGCCTGGGTGGTAGCTGCACCAGCATCATCCCGACCCAGGCAAGCTTTCCAGTACTGCCTAAGCTAGCTTACCCAGTGCAGTCTGCAGGAAGGAGTAGGGCCAGTTCTCCTGATCTTAGGTCTCAGATCCCAGTCACCCACACTCACATCACCAGGGCCAGCTCTACTTTTATGCCCAGGAAAGGTGCAGAGCCCTCTCTCCTAATTGCTGTAGGGACATATGGGAAGGGAGGACAGGATCACCTCACCCTCTCTATCCTGCTTTCACACCCTCCAGACTGGCCCACCTGTGCCCGGGACAGCAGGGTCAGCTCTAGTGTGCTGCTCAGGCTGCAGCCGGAGAGGGTCAGGGCTAGCTCTCCCAATCTTGCGATCCCGGGGCCAGCTCTGAGGTGGTAATGGTTGAGGGGAGAGGGCAACATTCCCACACCCATGCCACCACATAGAAGACAAGGGGGCAGGATCAGTTCTGCTCTCATGCCCTCAGGGTTGGCTCACCTACATCCCATGACCACAAGGTCAGCTCTAGTGTGCTGCCCAGGTGAGGTGCACATCTTTGCTGATGAGTGGTTCCATCTTTCCCAAGTGCAGAAGCAAGCTCTCCCCTGAGGTGCAGGCCCAGCTGTCCCAAGACCAGTGAAGGGCGGGGTTGGCTCAGAACAGCATGGTTCCGGTGACCCCTACTATTAACTTTGGCCATGGATATCATCAAAGACTCCAGCTGCGTGGGAACCACAAACCCAGACATGGCCCTTGTCAGCAACACAGGGCTTCCTGATCATTATGGCCCTCAGGCACCAACATGGTCTCAGGTGGCTATCAGATCCTGGGTATCTGCAGAGTCCTAGGTGATAACAGGAGCCATGGACACCACTCCAGACCCTGGCTGCTGGAGGGCCATGTACCCAGACATGACCCACAGCAGCAGTCCTGGCCCAGATGACACCATGACTCTGGTTGGCATCGCAAGCCACTCAGATCAGGATGTCCCTGGTGGCAGCATGGCCCTTAGACAACCTCTTGGCCACAGACTGTAGCCTAGACCTTCTGGCATCTATGTGGTCTTTGGTGGCAACATGGGCACAAACATGGGACACCAACACAAACCCTGGCTGTGTTGGGAGCAGGGACCCAGCCCGACATGGTTCTATGCAGCAGCCCAGGCCAGATGTCATCATAGTTCTAGGTGGCAGAGCAGTCCACTCTCGCTGTCATGGCCCTACAACCCATGAAAAGAGGGAACTAGCCACCTGAAAAAACGAACAGAGGGGGACATGTGGAAGACGCCTGTGTGACAGGAAGCAAGGGCAAGGAGCTGCCTGAATGACAGAACTGACTGACAGTGGCTAAGGTGAGTGGCTAACTCCAGTGGCCTTTGGGGCCTAGCAACCTGTGGTGTTTGGGGCCAGATGGCAGCTGGTGGCTGCTGTAAGGAGGCCACAATGGGGAAATCCCAGGCTCATGTGGAGGACCTGGGGGGAGGGAGGGAAAGCCAACTGCAGTGGCAACTCAGGCAGCTGCAAAGCCAATAGGAAGCAACTGCCTTGTCATCTGATTGCCTATGTTGGATATCAGATAAAGTATTTATCTAATTATTCTTTATCAAAGGAACTCAGGAGTCAGGTACAGGGGCAAGAACCTGAATGATAAGAGAAGTGGCAGACAAGCAACCAGTGACTTACTGTCTCTCCTTCCTTGATCCATAAGGTCTGAGAATCTTCTCTAAACTCCTCCCTATTACTGCCTGTGTCTCTCTGTATGGCCCCGGTCCTCCAAAGCCTCTCTGGCTGATTTTGTCAAATAGTAGCTAGCTCTGCCCTCTCATCTTTAGGCAAGCTTTATTCGGTAGAGCACAAACAAAATACCACCACAAAGTACTTTCAGGAAGAGACTGATACAATGAGAAAATAACTGCATGTCCCCCACACGGTGCACATACCATATCTGTGTATAGGACTATTAAACTGAAGCTATGTAAAGGGAAATGCAAGTTTCTATGGAAACGTTTTTCTGTGGTTATTTTTTAAAGAGATTATAGGCCTGGATTGTGACATAGGATGAGTGACTTAAGTGGAAAACGGAAGTGTCATTGTAATATAAAAATCAAGTAATATAAAAATCAAGAGATTTTAGCCTGTAGTCGAAACATTGAAGTCACTATAAAGGAAGAAAATGTGGTGGAATGAATGACCTATGCCAAAAGCAGACTTTAAGGAAAGCACATAAGAATAGGAAGTTAGTAGACAATTGTAGAATGTATCAAGCAATGGTATAGCCAGATGGCATAAACATCATCAGAGCACTGACTTTTTATTTTCAGAAGAGAAAATGATGTTTAATTTGGAAATAGCATTGAAAGAAAGCAAGACATGCAGTTAGCCTCAATTCTTACCCTGACATCCTCTGTAAGACAGATGGGTTTCAACAAGGAATGGAGGTGTGTGAGGTATTAGGGGAAACGAGGCTGAGATCACTGACTGTATACTGGACTCTAGATGAATTTGTTTGGGAAGAGGAGAATGTGGGAAGGATAACAATGTGTAGCTTCAAAGTGAGTTGGTGCAGTTGGGACTCCTTCAGATTAAGTAAGTGCCCAGGGATGTAAAGCATCATGGACTCAAAACTCATCATCTTGGGTAGTATATGCAGCCTCAGGCGTGAAGCTATGGAGTGGCCGCAGGACTGATCCTCTGAGAGGCACTCTTTCAGGACATGAAAGCTCTGGAATTATCTACAACCACTAGTTTCATTGCAGCAGATTAGTTGCTAATGTTTCAAAACTTCAATTTCGGCATCTATGTAAGCAGAACCTGATTTAAATAATCTCTTATGATTCTTCAGATGTTTTAGATAACAGAGAGGAAGAGAAAAATGGGGTCATTCATGCCATCAGCAAAGTTTGAAGTATCAGAAGTAAATGTGCCTCTGTCACAATGAAGATATATCCGGAGCTAGTATTAGGAAGAATGTGAAATATGTGTGAGTTCATACATCTGTTATGTTTGGCTTCAAAGCATATTAATACTCCCAACAAAACAGACAAGTGACAGAACAATGTAGCATGTCTTAGAGACACTTGGTTATGCCTTCCTGTTAAAGCAAATATATTTTGTAACTCATAAATATGGATTAGTAACAGATTAAGATGTATCAGATGCTAACAAGTGAAGTTAAAATTAAATTGCAAATTTCATTTCTCACCTCCCTGACATTCATTTCCCCTACCCCAATTCAATGTTAACTATATTATTATTATTTATTATACTGCTATAAGTAAGAAATGAATCACTTGAACATATACAGTCCTAATTGATGAAAGCATTGAGTTTCACTTAATCATTAATGAAAGTGCTTCTTTGCAGCTTATATTTTTGTTATTTTAACTAATTTCCTGTTAACTTGCTTGGTTGAATTCATTAGTCAATCCAGTCATTGCTACAAGTACAATAACAGCCTACTGCTCAAAATTTGATCATTTCCCTCCAAACAATGGAGCAGCTTTGGTCCAAGAAGACAACTTGTCCTGTTTCATGAATTTCTGTGTCTTAGAAGGACTTCTGTTGAGTGGCTTAGATATAGAACTCCGAAGGGAAAAGCAACAATGCCTGAGCTTAATCTGGAAAGACACTGCATGAAATCAAGAGGCGCTAACGTGGACACCACATACTCAGAACACACTGGAATGACAACACATATAATTTTCAATTAACAAAATATTAAAAGTTTGAACATTCTAGCAGCTGAAAACGTTTGTTATATATGTCTTAGATTCTTCCTTATCCTATGATAGTGAATATACTTCTATGCTGTTGTTTATGAGAAACCTGTCATATCTCCACATTGCTTCCTAGGTATTGTAGTTTAGTCTGGGTAATTGGCCACTAGGTGGCAGCGCTGTGATGTGAATAAAGGTCACAATTAAAAGCCAGCTTAAGAAATTTCTCCTAGCAGAGCTTAAAAGCACAGGTTGAACACATACTATGTATTGGGGGTTTGTTTGTTTTTCAAGTGCTAAAGATGCAAAGAGAAGTATTTTGTGATCTCTGTCACCAATGATAAGCTAGTATTGAAACCAGGAGTGTCTCCTTTTATACACTGTAATAGGATATAATAAACACTACTGTATACTTCTTCATTTCAAAGCATCCTGCAAATATTACGATTTCTTGAGACTCTATTGGTTATACTGAGACAAGGAGACCTTAGGTAAAAGTCTCTGAAGGGTGTGTCCTTTCCTTTAAGCATATTGCAAAACTGAGTCTATACTTCTGTGTAGAGGCTGTCCTTAGCATGTACGTGTCCCTGAGTTCAATCTCCAGTGCTGCCTCCACAACATTCAGCCTTTTAAGACAGTGAGAATCTGAAATATAAAGCTTTAAAATAGCAACAAATAAAACAAATTCTTTTCTATTGTTACTCCCAATCCCTGGTGTCTCATGTATGAACAACTTGGTCTTCATAGAATGTTTGGCAATGGCTGGGGACGTTTACTATCATAACGGGATGAAAAGTGATGCTGCAGCCTAGGGGTAGAAGTTTGAAATGCTGCAAAATAGACCGGGATACACAGAAAGGGGAAATACTAGTGAAAGCTCAGCATTTTGGAACCAGTTAGGACTGGACTGTGAAAGTTAGAGTTTCTATGTCAAGATTGAGAGATAAGTTTTGATGTTTGAAAGGAGACTAGAAAATACACCTTGGATGAAGGATTTGGGTAAGCTCCCACAACATTTGAGTATGTGACAGTTGGAGTCAAAACAAGAAAAACTTGATTTTGCCTTAGCCAACAAAGGCAAGAAAGCTGGGCATGGTAGTGCACACCTGTGATCACAGCAGTTGGAAGTTTAATGTAGGGGGATTGAAAGTTTGGAGCACCTAGACCACATTAAAGACTCAACCCACCACCCCAACACACACACACACACACACACACACACACACACACACACACACACACACACTGACTGTAGAATTTGTAGTAAGTGAGCACCACTATGGAACACATAGGGAAGAGGTTGAGTTCATCTTTTACATTTATTGTTTCACCTTGCATTTTCATTCCCTGAGTGGGAAAACAGGGCAGGAGAGGCAGTTCAGCACTTGTTGCCCTTTCAGGTGCCCCATTGCTGTGAAGAGACAGCATGATCAAAGCAGCTTACAAAAGAAAATGTTTATTGGTGTTTGTAATTCCAGAAGGCTATAGTTCATGTCCGTCATGCTGTGGATCATGTCAACATTGATGCAGAGAGAGAGGGGAAAGGAGAGAGAGAGAGATTGAGAGAGAGAGAGATTGAGAGAGAGAGAGAGAGAGAGAGAGAGAGAGAGAGAGAGAGAGAGAGAGAGAGAGAGGAGAGCTGAGTGGGAATGGTTTTGGCTTTTGAACCTCAAATCTCACCCCTAGTAATACATCTTCCCTAAAAAGCCACACCTCCAATCCTTCCAAGCAGTTTCATTGATTGAGGATCAAGTATTCAAACACACAATCCTGTGGGGATCATTCTCATTCAGGTCACAACATCAGAGGACCCAAGTTGGATTCCCAGCACCCACATTTGGTAGCTGTCACCCTCCTGTAACTCCGGCTCTAGGGAATCCAATGCTTGCTTATGTCTTCTGAGGGCACTGAACTCAGGTGGCACACATAAATACACAAGTGAAAATTTTTAAAATTAAACTTTTGAAAGGAAGACTCTTATTGAAAAATTCAATGTATATTAAATGCATAAAACATTAATGTCTTGGTAGTGATACTTAACATTGTTGAGATATAGTGAGAATACTAATTATACCTCATTACCCATGTCACCATTATGTTTACTTTGAAAATTGTAGTCAAGATACAACAACGTTGCATTCTATTGCAGATGAACAACCAGGATAAAAGAGAATAACAAACATAGCAAAATTTTGCAAAACATTGTTGGGTAAGTTATCGAAGGCCAAGTCAGATTCATCAACATTTCAAAACAACCTTCCTTAATGGTGGGAAAGAGATACCTGAGTTTTTCTACAAGTGTGTAAATAAAGTGTGGGGAGTAGAGGTTGCTCCTGAAATTAGTCAAATACATCCTAGTTAAATCCCACTCCCTGCTGGTTCCTATACCCACATAACTGAAGAGAATTCAGCTCGAAATGCTAACAGTGTCAACTGCTCTTTGATCTCTCTTGCACTCCTGACCATTTTGCCCTTCTATGGGTACTTGGGGGCACTTGGTGAAAATTCTGATATCCTCTGTTCACAGTCTCCTATATGATTATCTCCTTATTTTCTGAATTATCTCTCTACAAATCATCAACATTCATTCCCTTCCCTACATCCTGTTCCTGTAATGAACTTGATCAAGCCATACTTATAGGTAAGGCCTGCCACTGACATCAACTACCATTGATATTACTTATTTCATCTTCATCAGTCTTTATCTGACAATGACATGCCTCCAGAAATTTTCATCTTTTTGGTCATAATCATTCCTGTCTGATGGAATGCCCCCTTAAGCACACCACCTGCTATCACGTTTCCCATGTTTAAAAAAAAGTCTTACTCTTTCCGTGCCATTCTGCTTCTCCATCAAAACATTGTTGGGTAAGAATTCTCAAAAGAATTCTCTGTAGTGTCTGGCTTTACTTTCTCCACTACTTCTCAATGCATTTGGCATTTCATCAGTACTGTTCCACAAACCACTCTCACTTAGATCATCAGTGCAATTTGTATGTAATCCAGTAGCAATCTTTCAAATCCCATCAGTGAACTAGCAGCAGTGTTTGACATAGTCAATGACATTTTCTTCTCTAGAATATTTTCTACATGTTGTTTCCTGGATGCCACAGTTTCTCTCTTCTCTGCTTAGCTGCTCCTTCTCAACTCCTTTGCTTTTATGCCCTCACAAGCTGTCCTTTCTATTTATATCCTGTCCCTAAGCGATTTTATCCAATTTCATAATTTTAAACACCATATGCTTATGTCAACCTAGTTTATGTGTTCAGCTTGATTCCAGAATAGTGGGAAAGCACTCTTTAATGTCTTCAGCTAGGAGTTTTATAGCCACCTTAAAATTAACTTGTCTAACAGACTGTATAATCCTTCAAATTTCCTTGCCTCGGTTAATGGCTACACCATTCTTATGGTTAAGCACACCCAAGTTTTGTAATAATGTTTCAGACTTGTATCAGAGAATCAGCCTAGTTGGGGTACCACTCTCCTCAGAACTGCTTTCCCTTTGCAAGCACAGGGGCCAGGACTGAGACTGAAGGGAGAAGAAGATCTGATGAGGACAGATGGGTGAAGCTCTCCTCAGGACCCTGACTTGATAGAACTGCTCCTGGATCATAATGGCAGTGGCAGAAAGCTTGTTAGTTTGGGGCCTGTTCAGAACCTGTGAGATCAAAGGCAACACTCATGAGCAAGTGGCATTGGTGCCAGAGATTCTGAGCACCTCTCCATGTGGACTGGATTGCTTGCATATCCCAACTGAGAAGACTAGAACTGACACTCAAGGCCATCTCTGGAAATGGAAGCCTGACACTTATCCAATTGGCAAAGGTGACTATGTCTCACAACACTTCATTGAGCCTCTGGGATTGCTCCTGGGTTTCACCCTTGATGCTCTAAAAGCAAGATTCAGAGACTTTGTGTGGTCTTGTCTCAGGTGAAAGCTAGCAATTTTGTGATGTTGCATGGAGAGCTGAGTTTCCTTGCTGTTTCCTGCACAAGCTAATGTAACTCTCAGACTTGAGCAAAGACAGGCTCCTTCTGTGTCCAGGAACAGGCAGTACAATCAGAAAGCACAGATAAGGAGCCTAGAGGTGAGGTCCTCTGCTGGGATTCACCTCCTAAAAACACAAGTCTTCCTGGGAAACCACAGAAAAGCAGTGCCAGTATGTCTCCTGGACCCTTCCATGTATAATTTTGGTTGTAGAACACTAGGTCAAATGTAACTATATCCATGTTGTAGGGAAAGAAAGTTTTCAGAGTTGAACCTCACAGCACAGTCAGTAAGTTTCCTACCTGGGTATGTGTAAACCCTTGAAATAACCTTCCTCCATCTTGAGTCCCACTGGTATCTGTTACTAATGAAGAGACTAATCTGTACATGGATGCAATGTGGGTTCAGTTTTTCTGTGTCCTGGTAGTTACTCTTAAATAACCACAAGAGACTTAATATTGCTTATAAATGCTCAGCCAGTAGCTTAGGATTGTCCCCACCTAATGCTGAGTTGTTCTCATTCCTCACACACTTCCCAAGGAGATGCCCTACTTTCAACTGTTCGCCCAGATAACAAATTGAGATAACTCTTCATCTTGGCTTATTGTTCATAAGCTAGTGGAAGTTTTGGGACATGCTCCAAGAGTAATTATTTCTACACTCTAGATTTTGGTCTATAATTCAGCTTGGGTGGCTTAAGCTTGCAGTTTCCATAAAACAATGTTTATCTTCTGTATTTGGGTCTGAGTCCAACTCACTTGAAAGTGGCATCTGAGCATTAAGCAGCAACTCATAAAGAAGGAAGAGAGTGAATAATTTTATTAATCTCTTCAGGAATAGAAGTCCATTTTTTAAAAAATAAATTCAAAGTTCTAGATAACTGTTAGAGTTTAAAAATAACTTTCATTCATTTTTCTTGTTTTAATTATTTTTGAATGGAAAATAATGTATTTAATATGCTGTTAATTTCTTGGAAGTTCCTGGAAAACATTTGAATACCTATAGAACTTTTTCTGAGTCAAGTTTGTCTAAGTTGATCCTACAATGTTTCTTTGATATGAACTCAAGTCATATGGCATTAACTCATTATCCCTCTCCTTTATGACTAGTGTGGTAGTTTGAATATAATGACCCCATAATCTCATAGGGAGTGACATTATTAGGAGGTGTGGCTTTGTTGCAGTGGGTATGGACTTGTTGGAGGAAGTGTGTCACTGCGGGACACAGGCTTTGAGGTTACATCTGCTCAGGATGCTGCTAAGAGTCTCAGTTGTCTTCCTGTCTGCAAGACAGAATTCTCAGCTACTCCAGCACCACATCAGCCTGCATGCCACCATGCTCCATGTCATGATGATAATAGACTGAACCTCAGAAACTGTAAATGAGCCACCCTAATTAAATGTTTTCCTTTATTAAGAGTTGCCATGATCATGGTGTCTCTTCACAGAAATAAAAACCTCAGCTAATACAACTAGTAACCAAAATTCCCTACCTTGTCATCCTGCTGTTTCACTTCTTTTTTATTTATTTAAAATAGAAACAAATGTCAATGTCAGCTCCCTCTCCCTCCCCTCCTTTCCTGACCTTCAATAACCCCTATAGTCTCCACGCAACCCCACTCTACTCCCCAAGGAGTGTGAGACCCTCCATGAGGGATATCCAAAGTCTGTCATATCATGTGGAGCAGGGCCTAGGCCCTCCCACATGTGCCCAGGCTGGGAGAGCATCCCTCCATGTCAAATGGGCTCCCAAAGTCCATCTGGATGCCAGGGATAAATCCTGACTTATTGCCCGAGGCCCCAAGTAATGCTGAGGCCTCTTCACTGACCCCCACGTTCAGGGAGTCTGGATCATTCCCATGCTGGCCTCTCGGGCATCAGTCTGGAGTCCATGAGCTCCCCCTTGTTCAGGTCAGCTGAATCAGTGGGTTTAACCAGGCCAGACTTGACTTTTTGCTCATCCCTCCTCCCTCTCTGCAACTGAGTTCCAGGAGTTCATTTCAGTGTTTGGCTGTGGGTGTCTGCCTCTGCTTCTGTCACCACTGGCTGGAAATTCTAGGATGGCATTTAAGGTAGTCTTCAATCTCATTATTGGGGACTGGCATTTAAGATCGCCTCTCCACTATTGCTAAGATTACCAATTGGTGTCATCCTTGTAGATCTATGGAAATCTCACTAGTAGCAGATCTCTCCTCAAACCTATACTGACTCCCTGTATTATGGTATCTGTCATCCTGCTCTCCTCTATTCTTACCCCAACTCAATTTTCCTGCTCCCCCATGTTTTCTTCTCCCATTTTTTTCTCCCCCTGTCTTTCTGTGAACTCCCTCTCCAATCTGGCCATACTCCTAATCCACTCAGGAGATCCTGTACCATTCCCCTTCTCTGGGGTACTGTGCATATCTCTATTAGGGTCCTCCTTGTTTCCCAGACTCTCTGACTGTAGGATTGTAGGCTAGCATGCCCCTGATCCATATGTGAAATCCATATATGAGTGAGTACATACCATGTTTGTCTTTTTGTGACTGGGTTACATCACTGAAGATGGTTTCTTCTAGTGCCATCCATTTGCCTGCAATTTTTCAAGATTCCATTGTTTTTTTTCCACTGAGTAGTATTCCATTGTGTAAATATACCACATTTTCTCTGTCCCATGCTTCAGTTTAGGGGCATTTAGGTTGTTTCCAGGTTCTGAAAATTACAAAAATTGCTTCTGTGAATATAGAGGAACAGATGTCCTTGTTGTATGAACTTGCATCTTTTGGGTATATGACTAAGAGTGGAATTGTTGCATCTTGTGGTAGACTGATTCTCATTTTCCTGGGGAATTTTCCATTCTAATTTCCAAAGTGGCTGTACAAGTTGGCACTCCCACCAGCAATAGAGGAGTGTTCCCCTTTCACCACATCCTCTCCAGCATAAAGTGTCCTTGGTGATGTTGATTTTAGCCATTCTGACAGGAGTAAGATGGTATCTAAGAGTTGTTTTGATTTGCATTTCCCTGATGGCTAAGGATGTTGAGCACTTTCTTAAGTGTTTATCAGCCATTTTACAGTTCTCTATTGAGAATTCTCTATTTGGTTCTGTACCCCACTTTTTAATTGGATCCTTTGGTGTTTTAGAGACTTGCTTCTTGAGTTCTTTTAAAATTTTGAAGATCAGCCTTCTGTCAGATGTGTGGTTAGTGAATGTTTTTCCCATTCTGTGGGCTGCTTGGTTCTTGGGTCCATTTGATTGGAAAATCTTATCCCAACCCTTTACTCTGAGGTAATATCTGCCTTTGATGTTGAGGTATGGTTCTTGTATGCAGTAGAAAAATGGATATGTCTTTATATCACTTTTGTTAGTCTATGTCTTTTTATAGGTGAGTTAAGACCTTTAATATTAATGGACATTAAAGACCATTGGATGTTCAGTCTTTTTTATTTGGATTTTGTGGTGGTGGTTGAATTGTGTGTGGATTTCTACCCCTTTTATGTTTTGGCTGTTGGTAAAGTGAGATTATCTATTGTCTATATTTTTCTGCTAATAATTAAATTCCTTGGCTTGGAATTTTCCTTCCAGAGCTTTATGTAGGGCTGGATTAGAGGATATTTATTGTTTAAATCTGGTTTTGTCATGGAATATCTCATTTTCTCCATCTATAGTGATCAAAAGCTTTGCTGGGAATAGTAGCCTGGGCTGGCATTCATAGTCTCTTTGTGTTGGTAAAATATCTATCCAGCACCTTCTGGCTTTCAGAGTTTCCATGGAGAATTCAGGTGTGATTCTGATAGGTTTGCCGTTATGTGTTACTTGGCCTTTTGTCCTTAGTTGCTCATAATATTCTTTCTTTATTCTGTATGTTTGATATTTTTATTATTACTTTTTTGTGGTCCACTCTACTTGGTGTTCTGTAGGTTTCTTGTACTTTCATTGGCATGTCTTTCTTTTTTTTCCAGTTTAAATTTAGATAAGAAACAAGGCCTAAGCCGCGCTAGGCGAGGGACGGACATTCATGGCATGTCTTTCTTTAGATTGGGAAAGTTTTCTTCTATGATTTTATTAAATATGTTTTCTGCCCCTTTGAGTTCTTCACCTTCATCTATACCTATTATTCTTAGGTTTGGCTTTTTCACAGTATCCCATATGACCTGGATATGTTGTGTTAGGGATTTGTTGGACTTAAGATTTTCTTTGGTCTATGAGTATATTTCTCCTAGTGAATCTTCAACGCCTGAGATTCTCTCTTCCAACTCTTGTATTCTATTGGATATCCTTGCATAAGTAGATCCTGATCGTTTACCCACCAAGTATTCCTTCAGATTGTGTTTTTTCCCCTCAATATATGTTTTTTTTAATTTAAGTTAGAAACATGCATGCTTCACATGTCAATCCCAGCTCCCTCTCCCACCCCTTCTCCCTTGTCCCTCCACCACCTCCCCACCAGCCCCCCACCCAATCTCCACACCATTCCCCAGGGAGGGTGAGGCCCTACTTGGGGGGGATCTCCAGAGTCTGTGATTTCATCCAGGGCAGGACCCCATGTGTCCAGGCTGAGAGAGCATCCCTCAATGTGGAATGGGCTCCCAGAGTTCATTCATATGTCATGGTAAACACTGATCTACTACCCAAGGCCTCAGGGATTTCTGAGGCTTCCTCACTGACACTACATTCATGGAGTCTGAATCAGTCCTCTGTTGGCCACTCAGCCATTAGTCTGGGGTTCAAGAGCTTCCCCCCTTGTCTGGTCAGCTGTCTTTGTGGATTTCACAAAGTCTTGACCCCTTTTCTCATCAGTCCTCCATCTCTGTCACTGGGTTCCAGGAGTTCAGTTCAGTGTTTGGTTGTGGGTATATGTCTTTGGTGCCATCAGTCACTGGATGGAGGTTCTAGGATGGAATATAAGGTAGTCATCAACTTTATCATCAGTGAATGGCTATTAATGTAGTTTCTCCACTATTGCTTAGTGTGTCAGTAGGTGTTATTCTTGTAGATCTATGGAAATCTCACTAGTGTCAGCTCTCTCCTCAAACCTATAGTGACTCCATTTATTATGGTATCTCTCATCCTTCTCTCCTCTATTCTTAACCTCACCTCAAGCTTCCTGCTCCCCCATGCCTTCTTCTCACCTCCTCTTATCCCCTTCTCTTTTTTCTGGTTCCCTCTCCCTTCCATCGATGTTCCCAATCTGCTCAGGAGATCTTGCCTCATTCTGCTTCTCTTGGGTATCATACATGTCTCTTGGGAACCTCCCTGTTTCCCAGACTCCCTGGCACTGGGATTGTAGGCTGACATGCCCCTGATCCATGTCTAAAATCCATATATGAGTCAGTACATACCATGCCTGTCTTTTTGTGACTGGGCTACCTCACTGAGGATGATTTCTTCTAGTGACATCCATTTGCCTGCAAATTTCAAGATTCCATTTTTTTCTGCTGAGGAGTACGCCATTGTGTAAATGTACCACATTTTCTATATCCACACTTCAGTTGTGGGGCATCTAGGTTGCTTCCAGGATCTAGCTATTACATGCAATGTTACTATGAACATAGTAGAACAGACATCCTTGTTGTGTGAATGGGCATCATTTGGTTATATGCATAAGAGTGGAATTGCTGGGTCTTGTGATAGACTGATTCCAATTTTCCTGAGGAATTTCCATACTGATTTCCATAGTGGCTGTATGATTTGGCACTCCCACCAGCAGTGGAGGAGTGTTCCCCTTTCTCCAAATCCTCTCCAGCATAAACTGTCCTTGGTGTTTTTGATTTTAGCCATTCTGACAGGAGTAAAATGATATCTCAGAGTTGTTTTGATTTGCATTTCCCTAATGGCTAAGGATGTTGAGCACTTTCTTAAGTGTCTCTCAGGCATTTTAGACTCTTCTATTGAGAATTCTCTATTTAGTTCAGTCCCCCACTTTTTAATTGGATCCTTTGGTGTTTTAGATACTTGCTTCTGGAGTGTTTGTAAATTTGGAGATCAGCCCTCTGTCAGATGTGGGGTTAGTGAGTATCTTTTCCCAATCTGTGGGTTACCTTTTTGTCTTGCTGAATGTGTCCTTTGCTTTACAGAAGCTTCTCAGTTTCAGGAGGACCCATGTATTAATTGTCAATTTCAGTGTTTGTGATAGTGGTGTTATGTTCAGAAAGGGTCTCCTATACCAATTCATTCAAGGCTACCACCCACTTTCTCTTCTAACAGTTTCAGTATGCCTGGATTTACATGGAGGTCTTTGATCCATTTGGACTTAAGTTTTGTGCATGGCGATAGACATGGATCTATCTGCAGTCTTCTACATGCCAATATCTAGTTATGCCAGCACCATTTGTTGAAGATGCTATCTTTTTTCCATTGTACAATTTTAGCTTCTTTGTTGAAAAACAGGTGTTCATAGGTTTGTAGATTAATCTCAGAGTGTTCAATTAGAATCCATTGGTCTACCTGTCTATTTTTGTGCTAGTACCAAGCTGTTCTCTGGACTATATCTCTATAATAGAGCTTGAAGTCAGGGATGGTGATGCCTCCAGATGTTGCTTTGTTGAGCTGGGTTGTCTTGGCTATCCTGAGTTTTTTTGTTTTTCCATATGAACTTGAGAATTGCTCTTTCAAGATCTATGAAGAATTGTGCTAGGATTTTGATGAGGATTGCATTGAATATGTAGATTGCTTTTGGCAAGATTGCTATTTCTACTACATTGATCCTAGCTGTCCAAAAGCATGGGAGATCTTTCCATTTTCTGATGTCTTCTTTAATTTCTTTCTTTAAAGACTCCAAGTTCTTGCAATACACATCTTTCACTTGTTTGGTTAGCGTTACCCCCAAGGTATTTTATGATGTTTGTGCCAATTGTAAAGGGTGATGTTTCTCTGATTTCTTTCTCAGTCCTCTTATCATCTGTATATAGTAGGGCTACTGATTGTCTTGAGTTGATCATGTATCCTGGCACTTTGCTGAAGGTGTTTATTAGCTGTAAGAGTTCCCTGGTAGAGTTCTTTGGGTCATTGATGTAAACTATCATATCATCTGCAAATAGTGAATGTTTGACCTCTTCCTTTCCAATTTGTGTCCCTTGATATCTTTTATTGTCTTATTGCTCTAGCTAGAACTTCTAGTACAATATTGAAGAGATATGGGGAGAGTGGACAGCCTTGGCTTGTTCCTGATTTTAGAACAATTGCCTTGAGTTTCTCTCCATTCAGTTTGATGTTGGCTGTTGGTTTGCTCTATATAGCTTTTATTATGTTCAGGTATGTTCCTGTTATCACAGATCTTTCTAAGACCTTTATCATGAATTGGTGTTGGATTTTGTCAAAGGCTTTTTCAGCATCTAGTGAGATGATCATGTGATTTTTGTTTCTCAGCTTGTTTGTATGGTGGATTACATTGATGGATTTTCTTATGCTGAACTATCCCAGCATCCCTGGGATGAAACATACTTGATCATGGTGGATGAGTTTTCTGATGTGTTCTTGCATCTGATTTGCCAGTATTTTATTGAGTATTTTTGCATCAATATTCATGAGGGGTATTGGTCTCAAGTTCTCTTTCTTAGTTGTGTCTTTTTTTGGCTTGGGTATCAATGTTATTGAAACCTCATAAACACAGTTTGGCAAAGACTCTTCTGCTTATACTACATGGAATACTTTGTGGAGAATTGGTATAAGCTGTTCTTTGAATTTCTGGTAAAATTCTGCACTGAAGCCATCTGGCCCTGGGCTTTTTTTGGTTGGGAGACTTTTGATGACTGCTTCTATTTCCTTAGGTGTTATAGGTCTATTTAAATTGCTTATCTGTTCTTGATTTAATTTTGGTAAGTGATAGATATCCAGAAAATTGTCCATTTCCTTTAAACTTTCAAATTTTGTGGAGTATAGCTTTTCAAAATATGACCTGGTGATTCTCTGGATTTCCTCACTGTTTGTTGTTATGTCTTCCTTTTCATTTCTGATTTTGTTAATTTACATTTTCATACTCTGCCATTTGGATAAGTTTGGATAAAGGTTTGTCTATATTGTTGATTTTCTCAAAAAACCATTTCTTTGTTACATTGATTCTGGTTTTGTCATGAAATATCTTGTTTTCTCCATCTATATTGATTGAAAGATTTTCTGCATATAGTAATCTTGGCTGGCATCTGTGGTCTCTTAATGTTGGTATAATATCTATTCAGGACCTTCTGGCTTTCATAGTTTCCATGGAGAAGTCAGGAGTAATTCTCATAGGATTGCCTTTATATGTTACTTGGCCTTTTTCCCTAGCTGCTTTTAATATTCTTTCTTTATTCTGTATGTTTGTGGTCATGATTATTATGTGTGGAAGAGATTTTTTATTTTTTTATTTTTATTCTTTTTTGGTTCACTCTATTTGGTGTTCTGCAAGGTTCTTGCACCTTCATTGGCATGTCTTTCTTTAGGTGGGGAAAGTTTTCTTCTATGATTTTATTGAATATGTTTTCTGCCCCTTTGAGGTGGGTTTCTTTACCTCCTTCTATACCTATTATTCTTAAGTTTGGTCTTTTCATTGTGTCCCATATTTCCTGGATATTTTGTGTTAGGGATTTGTTAGACTTAAAATTTTCTTTGGTCGATGAATCTAATTAACCTAGTGTATCTTCAACACCTGAGATTCTCTCTTCAGTCTCTTGCATTCTGTTGGTTTTGCTTGCTCCTGTTGTACCTGACTGTTTCCCCAGCTTTTCTATTTCCAGCATTCCTGTGTTTTTTATTGTTTCTATTTCAAATTTTATCCCTTGTACTGTTTCAATTGTTTCTTGCAATTTTTGCTTTGTCTTTTCTTCCATTTCTTGCATTTTTGGGGGTCATTTTTTCTTCCAAATCTTTAAGGGATTTTCCCATATTGTCTTTGAGGGCCTCTATCATTTTCGTGAAGTTGTTTTTAATGTCATTCTCTTCTGTTTCATTTGTTTTTGGGGTTTTTCAGTCTTGCCGATGTAGGGTCTCTTGACTCTGGAGGTGTCATATTGGTTTTTCTGTTGTTCCTTGTGTTTTTATATTGTGTCCTTCTCCTCCATTCTTGCAGTGGGATCCTCTTCTGGTGGGTATGGGACCAGGGTTCTCTTTTGGTGGGTGTAGTCAAGTCCAGTGCTCTAGTAGCTCTCCACTTCCTGGTCTTGTGGTGGAGAAATGGAATACAATGCTTGGGTGCTTTCAATACTACTGTGGTAGACAGGAGCCCCAGTGGTAGACCCCATGCACAGGAGTGCAGCCTGTAGACAGGCCCTGATAGTCTTAGTCACATGGGTGGAGCAGGAGACTAGGGTGCTGGGGTGCCTTTGCTCCTGCTGCTGGGATGGAAGATGCAGGGGCAGACCCTAATCACAGAAAGGCAGCCTGAAAATGGGCCCTGGTTTACCTAGTCCTGTGGGTGGAGCGGGAGACTAGGGCACGTTGGCTCCTGCTGCTGTGATGGAAGATGCAGGGGCAGACCCCAAGCACAGGCAGGTGGCCTGGAAATCCAGACTGTGTTTTGTTTTTTTTCTTTATTATTGTCTCTATTTCAGCTTTCAAACCTTGCACTGTTTGAATTGTTTCTTGCAATTTTGGTTTGTCTTCTTCAACGTCTTTAAAGGATTTTCTCATTTCCTCTTTTAGGGACTCTATCATCTGAAGATAAATGATGTCCAAAGGGACTATATAGATGGCACTTCCTAAACTACATGCCTAGGAAAGAACAAGGTAAGCCCCATACCCAAGATACAGTTTGTTTCTGCTGCCTGTGTGGACCAAACTGCAGTAGAATTCTTACAGAAGCCATATTTTCGTAGTTCTGTGGGAGAAATTGAGAAATCAGACTCTCATTAATGCCTTTCAAAATTGTGTATGTGTGTGTGTGTGATGACTTTCTCGGCCTGCTTTCTTATAGAACCCAGGACAGACAGACCAGGCCCTCCTACATTGATCACTAATTGAGAAAATGCCTTACAGCTGGGTCTCATGGAGGCATTTCCTCAACTGAGGCTCCTCTGGCTTGTGTCAAGTTGACACAAAACAGTTAGTACTAGTTATAAGAGGATTTAGTGAGTAAGCTTTTCAGTTGAGCAGTGACCCATGTGCCGAGCTAGAAATAGTTCAGACTGAGCATGGAGGAGAATATACGGAAGAGATTTTTTTGAAAGTATCAGAAGCAGACACCCACAGCTAAACACTGCACTGAGCTCCTAGAATCCAGTTATGGAGAGGAGGATGTGATGAGCAAAGGGGTCAAGACTAGGCTGGAGAAACTCACAGAAACAGATGACCTGAACAAGGGGGAGCTCATGGAACCAAGACTGATAGCTGGGAAACCAGCATAGGACTGATCCAGACCCCCTAAATATGGATGTCAGTTTGGAGGCCTAGGCAATCTATGGGGCCTCTGGTAGTGGATCAGAATTTATCCCTAGTATAGGAATGGAATTTGGGAGCCCACTCCACATAGAGGGATACTCTCTCCATCTAGACAACACTGGGGAGAGTCTAGGCCCTGCTCTGAATGATACGACATACTTGAAGATCCCCCATGGAAGGCCTCATCCATCCTGGAGAGCAGAAAGGGTTTGGGATAGAGGGTCTGTTGGGGGCAGAAGAGGAGGGGAGGGAAAGGGAACTAGGGTTGACATGGAAAACAAACTTCTTTCTAATTTAAATTTTCAAAAAGGGGGAAAAATCCTGTGAGTTAGAAATGAACTAGTGTATGTGGAAAATGGCTTCCTTAATTTGCAATAAGACTCCTTCCCTTGTTGATAGTACATCAGCACAATAGCTCTTCAAATGAGGTCACCAGCCAATAGTATCAGCATCCTCTGAGAGTCTAGTAGAGGAGTGTGTCTGGATCAGGAGCTCAGGTGTGATGCCAGAAGTCTGTGCCTCAACAAGCCCTCTAGCAGACTCCCACAAGAAAGCTTGGTAACCACTTCTCTAGACTAAGTTCCTACTGATGTCAATCAAGGCAAATCATTAAATTTATTTCCACTGTAGAAATAGCCCCAGGGCCTGCCTCGTCACCACCGATCCAATAACTCAAAGGAAGAGGGAATCAAGGACCAACAAAAGCCATGTAAAAGATTGGGCAAGTACTGGCAACAGCAATACCAAGAAACCCTAAGAATAAGAAGACAAAGAAATGTCAAAATAATGGGGAATGGAAATGTTAAGAGGGAGGAAGATAGACTAAATATATCAAATAGAATAAGAAAAATTCACAGTCTCTAGCCCTTACAGTGCAGTACTATAAGAAAAACAGACTCCTAACATGTTTAACACCCTCCCATCATCTTAAACAGTAGGGACATTACCATTTGTGATTTTTATCTAGGAAAGGAAGTAGCAAAAAGAGAGGGAATGCTGTCCAAAGTCCCACATTCACAGGTAAAATAAAGAGCAGAAATTCAGCTAAGAACAACAAGTACCTATTCGAAGAGGTTATCTTAAAAGAAATGGTTAATGATTTGTAAGTGAAAAGTACGGAGCTAGGAAAAGAATGTGGGTACGGTAGGAAATAAAGGGAAAACAAACAAAAATGCAGTCCCTGGTGGGATCTGGGTGTGGGTGTGCCTTTGCAACCTCTAAAGCCCAGGGTCTTTCATTCCTTGTGGAACATGCAGAGTGGAGAATGTGCATACTCACACCCTCCTTCATTTGAACACACAGAAGCTAGCGCACAAAGCTGTGGGCCTGGCTGAGCCTTTTGTGGTAGATACCATCTCACGCTATTGCACTGTTGAGTTCAAATTCTTTCCTAACTTCTCAACTTTATTTATCTTGTTAGGGCTGGTCCAAGTAACTGGCACCACCCTTGTTACTAATCCTCCTGGCAAGGGAGTGTTTAAAAGGCTCATTCTGGCCTTGATGCCTGCTACACTGATCGGGCCTTGGGAACTTCTTTTCTACCAAAAGTAGAGACCATTTGATTTTTCTAAATGAGAAGTTAATTGGCTTTAATTCTGCTCAATATTTGTTTTCTTTTTGCTTTGGTTTCTGGCTTATGATACCGTCCAGTGTCTGAGAAGATACATTTGACTAACACTGATATGAATCATAACTCCCATTGAAATAACTGCTATGATCACTTGGACTTGTTCTTAATTAAGGATGATTAAGATCACTTTTATATTTTAAGTTTTATTAGTTTTACTCCCCTCCTAGTTGTATCTGACTCTTGCATACAAAGGTAATATGTTTTGGTTGTGAGCCTAGCCTTTAATGGCTGAGCTATCCTTTCAGCCCACAAAGGCAATATTAAATTTAATATTATAACAGTAATTATTGATAACATATTAATTTTAGCATCATTTTTTTAAAGGACAGACTCTCAGGGCAGCTAGCAATTCAGGAATCTAACATTGCTGGAGGTGAAGAAATGATTGCCTCTGTTAGTTCCATGCAGATGTGTATGGTGTTCCCACCAGGGGTGAAGTGCTTCAAGCTGCAGCACATTACCAACACTTGCCTTGACAAATAGTGAGAAGCTTTCTTTGTTTTCTCTCCTTGGGGAGAAGGCCAGAGAGATAGCCAAGAGAATTCCTCCTAACCACTGATGACCAGAACTGGGTAAAAAGCTTAACCTTTAAGCATTTGGGTGTGGCTATCTTTTCAGAGTGAAAAATTGTACTTCTACTACTTTTGAAACGAAAACCCTTGAGCAATTGTATTCACCTAGCAAAAGAGTACAAGGAAATGTTGGATATAAACTAAGTAATTGGACAATGAACATTTTGCAATTACTTAAATTTTATGAAAGCAATATATGTGCACAGTGCAAAAATTAAAACTACCAACAAATGTAATATTTTTTAATATTTTTTCATTCTCTCTCTCTCTCTCTCTCTCTCTCTCTCTGTGTGTGTGTGTGTGTGTGTGTGTGTGTGTGTGTGTGTGTGTAGGTCATCTTGCAGAAGCAAGCCTTTTCCTTCCACCATGTGTGTTCCAGGGTGGAGCTCAGGTCATGAGGCTTACAGCAAGTGCTCGCACCCACATAGCCATATTGACACTGCCCAACAGAAAACTCTGAAAATGAAGGAGCTCTCTCCTGTTTCCCGATGTTGTAATTCTTTTCTACTCGAAAAGCCACCAAACATGTACGGTTAACTTCAGGAAAAAGTTTTGTGGTTGTTTTGTCAGGCTATTTTATATTTTCAGATAGTGTGCACATTGTGACTTGCTTTATAGCAGAATGCCTGGATTTGGCCTGCGCTCTGCTCCATAATACCAAAAACCTCAAACCCTGTCTTGTGAATCAGGAAGGACTGGGAGGCAGCATTTCTATGTTGAAGTTCGTTCTTACCAAGATGCACTTTTACAAGGAAATCGGATTTTCCAGATCCTAACACAGGCAAATAAGTAAAATACTGTATTTCTTCTGCTCTAAAGAGATGACCCAAGGGATATTTAGTGAAATATGCTTGGGGTGCTCTGGGACTAGCCTTGAGAACAATGAAAATGAGATGGTGAGCTATAATGTAAATGACCCTTGCTTACCAGCCATCTTCGATGGCTTTTCATTCAATGTGTCTTGTCTAGATTAAAACCTTACATTCAGCCGCACCAGGAGATTTGCTGTAGAAATCTGTGTGTCTTAGTCAGTGTTGCTGTGAAGAGACACCATGGTCAAGGCAACTCTTATAAAAGAAAACATTTAATTGGGGCTTTCAGCAGTTTCAGAGGTTCAGTCCATTATCATCATGGTGGGTAGCATGGCGGCATGCAGACAGACATGGTGCTGGAGAGGTAGCTGAGAGTTCTACATCCAGATCTGAAGGCAACAGAGAGAGAGAGAGATTCTAGACTTGGTATAGGCTTTTTGAAACCTCAAAGCCCACCCCTAGTAACACACTTCCTGCCAAAAAATCCATACTTTCTAATCTTTTCCATTAATACCACTCTCTGGTAATCAAGTATTAAAATCTGTGAGCTTATGGGAGCCGTTCTTACTCAAACAATGACACTGTGTAAAGATCCAGGCTGATCCAACACTCTGATGGTAGCTTTGTACTTACTTTCTCGTGGCTGTGACCCAGTACATGACAGGAAGTGACAGGAAGGAAGGACTTAACTCAGCTTGCAGTTCAGAATGCACAATTGATAACTAAAGGAGATGGCAGGGAGACCAGCTCTTGGCAGTGGTGACTCTATGCTGCTTGGCATATCAGAAAGCAGAGAAAGAGGAAAGGTGGTGCGAAGCTGATTTTATGCTTTTTTCCCTTATGCTGAGACCCCAGCCCCAGAGATGGCATTGCTCGCTTTCAGAGCATGTCTTTCCCTTTAGTTAATATTCTCTGGAAATGTCCTCATAGACGTACCCAAAGTTGCTTCTCATCCTTAACATAAAATATCACAGTGACAGTCAGAACTTAAACATAGGCCTTTCCAGTTTCAAAGTCAGTGGCATCTCTCCCGCATCACATTGCTTTCCACTCATCTACTCTGTTTCTTTTGCGGGGAGAAGGTGAGGTATAGGAATAAAACTTGCTGTCCTGAAGTATGCGTTCATTGGGGAATTGTTAAAATGAAATAATTAACATAGGTATTGAGTATTTAACTTACCTTGTGTGGGGGGGCGTATGGGTTGAGAAACCTCAAAGTCTACTCTCAGCAATTCTTTTTAGATTGTCTCATAGAAGTTGAGATCAGTAGATGGGAAAACCAGAGAGAAGGAGGAGGAAAAGGAAGGTGGAGATGTCTGTCACACTAAACACTGCAATTGTTTCATAGGGAGTGTCCTCCTTACAGCAGAATGAATATAACTGACAATATTTTCCTCTCTCAAAGTTAAGCTGGACATGGTGGCTCACAATTTGAGAGGTAGAGAAAAATGATCAGAACTTCAAGGCCAGTCCTGGCTACATAGGCTCACAATAAAAGAGTGATTAATAAAGATAGATAAGACTTATTAACCTGAATAGACACAAAGCATACATGAATCAAAACATATTGTCCCTCTTAGATCTGCACAAATACTGTGTCAAATGAAGATATTTTAATAATGTAATATATTTCTTTTTTCTCTTTATTTTATTTTTTATTTAAATTAGAAACAAGCTTGCCTCACAAGTTAATCCAAGCTCCCTCGCCCTCCCCTCCTCCATGCTCCGCACCAAGCCCCCAACCCTCACCCCATGCTCCCTCAACTCCCCAGGAAGTGTGAAGCCTTCCATGTGGACTCTGCAGAGGCTGTCACATCATCCCCTGCAGGGCCTAGGGCCTCCCCCGTGTGTCCAGGCTGAATGGGCTCCCAAAGTCCATGTGTATGCCAGGACTAAATACTGATCTACTATCCAAGGCCCCACAGATTGCTGAGGCCTCCTCACTGACACCCTCATTCAGAGGGTATGGATTGTCTCATGCTGACCTCTCAGTCACTAGTCTGCAGTTCAAGATCTCCTCCTTGTTCAGGTTAACTGCCTCTGTGGGTTTCATCAGCCAGGTCTTGACTCCTTTGCTCATCACTCCTCTCTCTCTCTCTGCAACTAATGTATTTCTTTTGACAATATACATCCTCCATGATAAGAGTCCTGAAAATTTCCCCGTATGGAGCTGAAATTTTGTATCATTTGATCAATATTTTCCCATATTCTCACCCAAGTACCCTGGTAATAACCATTCTATTTATTACTCCTAGTAGTTTCTGCTTTAGATCCCACATACAAGTGATTTTATGGGACATTTGTTTTTCAGTGCCTGTGCCTGTCTTATTTCACTTAACATAATTATGCCAAACATCTTGGGATAATGTCAGTATTTTTATCACATTTTTGTTTTGTCCATCCATACCTTGAATATTGTGTATAATGTTTTAGCAAACACAAATGGGTATATCTCTTCAACATCTGAATTTTCTTTTGAAAATACACCTTGTAGAAAGATTGTTAGGTTACATGGTAGTTTGGCTCTCACTTTTTGTGTAAGCTCCATTGTATTTTCCCTATAGCTGTACTAATTTGCATCCCTGCCAACAGTGTTTCAGTGTTTACTTTGTCCCACCTCATCTATAATACTTGCTATCTTTTGAAGAGTACATATTCCAATTGGTATTAGGTAATGCCACATCTTTCTTATTTTTATTTCCTTGACAATTAACGATTGATGTTGATGTTTTTTTTAGTATCTATACACCCTTTGATTATTTCTGTTTTCTTTGAAGTAATGTTTATTTGGTTTCCCTGCCAAACAGGTTATTTGTCTGCTCAATATCAAGTTGTATTGCTTATACATTTTGGATGACAGCCAGTTTCACATACATGGTTTATAAATGTTTTTTTTCCTACTGACTCAGTATCTTATCTCTTTATTCTGTTGGTTGTTCCCTAGCTTTGCACATCATGGTGTGTGTGTGTGTGTGTGTGTGTGTGTGTGTGTGTGTGTGCACGCGCACGCGCAATTGTATGTGTATATATCCATTCCAAATTTAGGGAAGGGAGTCTATTGAGGAAAAACTGAACCAAATTAAGACCAAAGATCAGCTGGGCAGACTCCAAACTCTACCTCTGTATGTCTGATGTCAAAATGCTCTTCAGATCTCCATCCCTTTCAGCCTTGTTGACGGCAACCTACTTATTTCTCTTGGGCTAGTTCCATTTGTTGTTAGCAATTTTCTTCAAAATGTATCTCACAGCTTTGGCATCTCCAACATCTGGGGGTTTCCAAGGCAATTTAGGCTTCAACATCACAGCTTCAAGCAATGGCCACTCCATGCTTCCATTCAGGGACATCCATGAGACATGCCTGACCTCAGTGGCTTTCTGTAGAAATTGATCAAATCCCCTAGCTCCCTCTATGCTTAACTCTAAAGTGTGAGCCATCTGGCCAAAGCTGCTGAGTTCTGCTATTTTCTGGAGCTGGAACATGGTCCACTTGTTCAATTATATCTTCACAAAGCTTTCCGTTTTTAGTGGTTTCCTTCACTGCCAAGATGTGCCTGACCTGAAACTGGATTTGTAGACCAGGATGGCCTTGAACTCAGAACTCTTTCAATTACATATTCACCTGTTTTCTGTTTTTTGATGATTTCCTTCACTGCCTAAGCTTGACTGCTCTGAAATTTGCTCTGTAAACCAGGCTGGCTTCAAACTCAGAGATCCACCAGTCTCTGCCTTCCAAGTGCTGGGATTAAAGGTCTGTGCCACCTAACTTTTCTTCAATTCCTTTTCACAAGTTGGAAATTTACCTGGGTAGGTCCTTTCCCTGAGTTCACCTCTCCCTTTATTCTATTTCTTAGTCTGGTTATCTCCTTCAATACAGGATTTAGCTCCATTCAATTTCTGGTGCTTCTTTTCTCCTCAAATATTTTTCCGTGCTCAGCTTGCTCCTTTTCATTATAAATCTTCATTAGAGTTACCATTAGTAGTCGATTGTACAACAGAGTCTATACTAAGCTGTTTTAAGATTTCCTCTGTCAACAGAATTAATCCAAAAGTCTTCATTTTTAGCCTCAGGCAGACTCTTTGGACAAGGCAAAAGGCAGCCACATTATTCATCAAAATATCACAAGAATGATCTCTAGTCAACACAATAAAATTATTCTCTACTGAAATATCTTGCGCTAGCACCTACAGTTCAAATTATTCTCAGCACCATTATCGCCCATGTTCCTACTAGTGCTGCTCATTAAGCAGTGCTTAAAGCATTCCACTGCCTTCCTAACCCAAAGTACCAAAGTCTAAATTCTTCCAAACAAAAACATGGTCAGACCTATCCCAACAATACCTCATTCCCTGGTACCAATTTTATTCTTAGTTGGGGTTTCTGTTGCTGTGAAGAGACATCATGGCCACAATAACTCTTTTTTGGGGGGGGGTTCGAGACAGGGTTTCTCTGTATTGTTTTCGAGGCTGTTCTGGAAGTCACTCTGTAGACCAGGCTGGCCTCGAACTCACAGATCCGCCTGCCTCTGCCTCCCGAGTGCTGGGATTAAAGGCGTGCACCACCAACGCCCGGCGGCCACAATAACTCTTATTAAACATTTAATTTTGTGTGGCTTACATTTTCAGAGGTTTAGTCCATTATCATCATGGTGGGGCATGGTGACATGCAGGAAGACATGGTGTTGAAGAAGTAGCTGAATGTCCTACATCTTACAGGAAACAGGAAGGGGTCTGAGATACTGGGTGGTACTTTGAGCACACATGAGAGCTCAAAGCCTACCTTGACAGTGACACATTTCCTCCAACAAGACCATACCACTCCAGCAAGGCTACACCTCCTAATAGTGCCACACCATTTGGGGACCATTTTCTTTCAAACAATCACACGTACTTATAAGGACTGTGTGGTCATAGCAGAGGCTCTGTTGCCACCATATGAAAAGGATTCTGTTTCTCTTCTCCTTGATTGTGTTGTTTTGACAGCTTGTTTCAAGTGTGGCTCACCTAGACCTGGGTGCCATGAAACCAATTCTTAGGCAATTGATCTGAAAGTTAGCAATAACAGTTTTGAGATTTCCCACACTAACCTGAGGCTTTGTTGGTACTGACAGGGTATATTTTAAAGGTTTCCCAAGGAAAATGTAATGTTTGTTCAATGTTTTATAACTACACACCTTAAAACTTAATGGCTTGAAATAACATTCTCTAGCAGTATTTTCTAATTTGTCTCTGGCTCTCAGGCTCTCATGCATTTGTGATTGATAGATTATTTGGAAGTCTAGTCTCTATAAGATTTGTTTTCCAAATTCATTCATCTGTCTGTTACCTGAAGATTTCAGGTTGTAGCCACAGTGAACTCTCTGTTTAGCAGCTCACATTGTACCTGGCTTCCTTACAACAAATAAGGAATAGGGCAAAGATAGATTCAATATTTAATTTATATTTTGCATAGTCAAATTCTGAAAGCGGCTTCTCTTTCCTTGCCCTACCCATATTTTTTTTCTTCTTTGTCTATAAACTGATGACACAGGATGCCAGGGCTTGTAATGAAATCCTTGAAGATTCTAACATGCTCTCTCACATGTAGTTAATACATAATGTTTTAAGAAATATTTGAACAGATCTAGGAATATATTTTAAAGTGTTTCAGATAAGGAAAGATTTATTGCACTTTTAATTTAACTCAGTAATTAACAAGATAACAAATAAAATGCCATTATCCTTTCACATGATAACTTGTAAGACCAAACACTTACTATCAGATAAGGAGTATTTATGAATGAGTGTTAAGCCAGAAAACTGGCCAGTACTCACAGAGCAGTGATTAATGGAATGATGTTGCACACAGATTGTGTGTCTATGCACAGAAACTACTCTCATTACTATCAGTTCAGTGATCCACCATTGACTTTCATTTCTGTACTGCTTACACTGCTATTTAATTGTATGTACATCTATGTGTGTGTGCGTGCAGAAATAACCCAGATTGTGAGCTAGGCCGTGTGCCCTCTATCTTTCAAAATCTGACACATTTTCCTTAAAAATGAGTTATGTACATTAGAGGAAAATGCCTCCCAGGAAAAGGCCCAACAGAAAATAATCTTTGTTATCTTCTTTGCAAATTCATACAAGAAATTTGGAAACTTCAATGGGGTCTTATCCTTAATTATTAAGGTATAATATTTCTTATAATTGTTAGGACATCTAGGTATATTTCTATATCTCCATGACGTAATTATGTTCTATTACCTATTATTCTTATTTGAAACATAATTCCTTTTTATAAAACATTTTTAATATGGGGCAAGAATATCATATATGTGTAAGTGTGGATGCATATTGCATTGGTGCATGTGTGCAGGTCAAAGAAATGCTTTAAGGAATTGGCTCTCTCTATCAGTCTGTGGAATCAGATTTATCATACTTAGGTTACCATGCTTGTGTAGCAACTACTTCTACCCATTAAGGTATATCTCCAGCCATTCTGGGCCCTGTGAAGTGTAGAATGTCTCTAGCAATCTAGAGATTAACATCAAATCATCTCAAGCTCCTTATGGACCCATAAGTAGATCCCTATGTCCCATGGTCTATAAGAGCCAGTGTTCTCTCAGCAGGTACCAAATGTGGGTAGACCCGCTCCATCAAAGCCAAACATGACAGGAACTGAATGATGGGGCAATGGTCTCTTTAAAATTTTTGACTCTTTGTCCCAGTCCTAGACATACTGAATAATATTCTGGGATGAAACCCATATAATCTTATTTTTAGCATATTCCTTGGATAAATCTATGTGGCTAGTTCTATTGCTCATTAGTTTATCTCACTTCTCACTAAAGACATTAACTGTGCTAAGAGGTTGGCCAAACTGCACATGAAGAGTGTGCAGAGAACTTTGAACTTACCACAGAGAGCTTTTAGGTGACTTTCCCCTGTGTTTCCCCAGGTAAATATGAAGACATTGACTTTTTTCTTGCCTAGTCATTAATACAGAAAAGTTAAACATTGAGAAAATATACACCATGATACATACTTCTCTATAAAGACATCCTAGAAAATAGAAAACATATGACGTAGAAATATTAATGACTACCTATTTTTTTCAAACCATGGGATATGATAGGTGTTAACAGTATTATCTTATTTGTATAACCTCAATAAGAAGCTTTTTGTTTTTAGTATCCATCAGTGGACATGTTAACAGAATTTGTAATGTCCTGCTGATTCTGATTGGACTAAGAGAAACATAATTATGTATATTTTTCTGCTATGTAAATTTATGTAGTTGGTTCACTACATCTGAAAAGCTGAAAATATTTGAAATTCAAATGAAACATCACCATCTGTGGTCTTCATTATCATTATAATAGCATCATGCTTTTAGGTATTTTTGTTGATAAATATTAGTTTTCTTCAGCCTTTTCTGCTACTTTTAACTTTTTTTAGTTCATGAAGTATAACAGATAATCTATACTTTGTTCTAAATCACAGTGTTCAAACACAAGTTCTAATAGGACTTAATAATAAAAGCCCTGAGTCAGATATAGGAGAAAATGCTGAGAGATCAGAGAGAATAAGAAACAAGATGAAGTCAGCTTTGCCTCATTAGCTTCCTAGAAGAAAAGAGAGATTTCCTGTTTTCTCCTACCTGTATTTCTTTCTCTGCCCAGCCATCTCACTTCCTGTCTGTCTGTACAGACTTCCAGACCTTTATGGTTAACTAGTGGCAAGCTCCACTCTCTCATCTTCAGAAACACTTTTTTTGTACAAGCAAGATATCACGACATATCCCCTTTTATGTCTAAAAAGAAAAAAATTTGTATAAACCAGATATCACCACACAGAGTTAAAACAGGCTTCACTAAATGATGGATTCCGATGCTCCGTTTTACTACAAAAGAAACAACAAAAGGAAACGTTTCTTTGCTTTTCTCGTTCCTGTGACTAAACACTTGATAAGAAATGACTTAAGGGATTCAAGATTTCTTTTTGACCATATTTGAGGGGTTAAAAGTCCATAATGATGAGGAGGGAATGGTGGCAGGAGCAGCCCCCATATATGGGGGCATGAGCTAGCTGACATTTGGACAGATTTGGAAACAGAGGGAGAACGATACTGGAATTATTTTGGCAACCCCTTTCCCCTTTTTATTCAGGTCAAGATGGCAGCACAATGATTTAAAGAGATGTGTTTTTCAGATTGCCAACATTGTTCAGTGGATGAAGGAACCCGCTGCCACCAGGCTTGATGACCTAAGTTTGCTCCCCAGCTCCTACATGGCAGAAGGTGAAGACTGACTCCTGCAAGTTGTTATGTCTTCCTCCCCAGTAATAAGTAAGAGAGAGAGAGAGAGAGAGAGAGAGAGAGAGAGAGAGAGAGAGAGAGAGAGAGAGAGAGGTAAAGTATTCATTTCAGTGAGTCAATGAAGGCATTGATTGACAAAGAGGACCAACAAGGAACATTTGTCCTGAATGCTGGAAGACGCAATCCTTTTGTACCATAGACTTGGGTCCTGCTAGCTTCAAGCTCTGTTATCTGTGACATGTGTGTCCTCTCTCTTGGAGCAGTTCTACTCAGTGCCCGTAGATTCCCTAGACAAATGTCCCACATTTCGAATGTCCCAAATATCCTGGGTTCTTTAATTTAAATTTGACTTCACCTTCATAGTTTCACATAATGGCCACAAGGACTTCCTTGCAGGAAATAGACCTGCTTCACATTGCTGACCTCTGCAGCTTTCTGGAAATTTCATGTAATCCTCCAAGATCTCAAATTTCTTGTATCTCATGTTCCTAGAAAACCAAAACCATGATGATGATGCCAGCTTTCGATGTAGTCTAGTACCTTTGCACCATAGCCGAGGCAGCTTCTGTGGGACTTTGCAGCTAAACCTGGAAAAACACTTCCCTAGATTACTGTTTCCAGCAGAATGTGCTAAAGGCACTACATTTTCAGACATTTTACATTTTGTAAATATAAATTATCACAACCTGCACTTTTGATGGTTAGGATCTTGGCCTCATAACACCTTGTTTTCTCCTTCATGAGTAAATCTTGTGGTTTCTATCTAATGGTGCCAGTCTCCTTGACAATGACAGATATCTTTCCTATATGAACCATGTCTTCTACTTTAACATTCTCTTATACTCCTTTCTTCTATTTCTTTCATGGTTCTGCTCTACTTACTGCTCTCACTTACTTAAACATATTGCTTTTATGGGCAGAATGCAGCCAAATTCTATGTTAGAATATAATATGAATGACCATTAGGCCAATTCACTCTTAGTTCTCTTCTGAAACTATATGAGCTCACTTTGTTTTCCAGTTTCTGTTTGGTGTTCTCCCAACGCAATGGCCCATTAGTTCTGCTTACATAAATCTAGGACTTCTCTGGGCTGTTATAAATCCTTCCAAGTTGAGTCTTCATACCATCCAAATATCTAAAACTCACACGGTCAAGTTTATAATAGCAATGACTCCTATCTCAAATAGCAGTTGATTGTATTAGTTACTTTTCTTATCACTGTCACCAAATACTTGCCAAGAAACAACTGAATTGAGGAAGGATTTATGTTGGCTCTCAGTTGGAGGGTGGTCCATCACAGCAGGTAATGTACTGTGGTAGGAATGGCTTGTACTTGTGGTGATAACAGCTTGTTCACAGCTGGGTGAATCAACAAACAGAAAAATCATCTAGAAGTGGAGCCGGCCTACGATCTTCAGGCCGTGCCTTAATGTCCTATATCTGTCATTTAGACAACACATCCAAAAGGTTTCTCAATCTTGCAAAATGGCACTGCCAATTGAGTTACCCAGGTTCAGGCATAAGCCTGTGGAGGACATGTCATATGATGGGAGCTATTATTTGCTGAATTATGTCTCCCAACTTCCCAATTCAGCTGTTAAAGTTATAATATAGACTAACTCAGAAGATGAATGTATCTGTTCATACCATCTTGAACACAGCAATAAAAGTTAAATCAAGATCAGATAAACATTTTCAATAGATCAATAATCCCTAAGGAAACAGAAGTAGTCATTAAATTCTTCCAACTAAAAAAAACAAAACAAAATAAAAACCACCCAGGGCCAGATGATTTTAATGCAGAATTCTACCAGAATTTCAAATAAGAGTTAATACCAACACTCCTCAAATTATACCACAAAAGAGAAACAGAAGGAACATTGTCAAATTCATTTCATGAGACCACAGTCATCCTGATACCCAAATCACACACATGGTGTGTAAGACTCAACAAAGAAAGGAAAATATAGACCAATTTCACTAATGAACATAGATGAAAAAATATTTTTAAAAAATACTGGTAAACTGAATGCAAGAACACATCAAAGGGATCATCCATCATGATGAAGCAGGCTTCATCCCAGAAATGCAGGGACAGATCAACCTATGAAAATCTGTCAATGCAATCCACCATAAAAACAAGCTGAAAGAAAGAAATCACTTTACTAATTAGATGCTGAAAAATCCTTTGAAAAGTCCAACACCACTTCATGATAAAAGTCCTAGAGAGACCATGGATAAAAGGAACATACCTAAGCCTAATAACAACAATATACAGCAAGCCTACAGCCAGCATCAAATTAAATGGAGAGAAACTTAAACCAATTCCACTAAAATGAGAGCTAAGCAAAGGTTGTCCACTCTGTATATATTCAATATACTACTCAAAGTTCTAGCTAGAGCAATGACTACAAAAGGGCATCAAGGGGTAACAAATTGGAAAGGCTGAAGTCAAACTCTCACTATTTGTAGATGATATGATAGTATACATAAGTGACCCCAAAATTTCTAATAGGGAACTCCCACAGCTGACAAACACCTTCATCAAAGTGCCTGGATACAAAATAAACTGAAATAAAAATAAGTACCTTACTGTATTCAAACTATAAATGGTCTAAGAAAGAAATTAGGGAAACAACACCTTTCACAATAGCCACAAATAATATAAAATATCTTGTGGTAACTTTAGCCAAGCAAGTGAGAGACCTGTATAGCAAGAAATTCAAAACTTAAAAAGTTGAAGGTATTGGAAGATGGAAATATCTCCCATGAGCATGGATCAGTACGATTAACATAGTAAAAATACTGTCTTAAAAGCAGGTTAGGGAGTTTGGGGGGAGGGCATGGGAGAAGGGGAGGGAAATGGAGAGGGACCTGGGATTGACATGTGAAACAACCTTGTTTCTAATTTAAATTTAAAAAGAGAAAGAAAAAGTAATGTTGACCAATGGAACTAAAAAAAAAAAAAGCAATCTACAGACTGAATGCAAACCCATTCAAATTCCAACATATTTCTTTACAGACCTTAAAAGGACAATGCTCAGCTTCATATGGGAAAACAAAAACCCAGGATAGCTAAATCAATCCTGTGCAATAAAAGAATGTCTGGAGGTAACACCCTTCCTGATTTCAAGATATACTACAGAGCAATTAAAAACTTCATGATATTGACATAAAGACATACAGATTGAACAATGGAATGGAACTGATGACCCTGATATAAATCCACACATATATGGACACCTGATTTTTGAAGAAGCCAGAAATATACAATGGAAAAAAACAAGCATCTTCATCATATAGTTCTGGTCTAATTTGATGTCAACATGTAGAAGAGTGCAAATAGATCCATATCTATAACCTTGCACAAAACTCAAGTCCAAGTGGATCAAAGACCTCAACATAAAACTAGATACACTGCACCTCATAGAATAGAAGATGGGAAATAGCCTTGAACACATTGGCACAGGAGACAACTTCCTGAACAGAACACCAATCACACAGCACTAAGATCAACAATTAGTAAATGGGACCTCATGAAACTGAAAAGCTTCCATAAAGAAAAGGACACAGTCAAAAGGACAAAATGGCAACCTGCAGAAAGGAAAAAGATCTTCCCCAGCCCCACATCTGACAGAGGACTAATCTCCAAAATACATAAAGAACTCAAGAAACTAGACATCAACAAACCAAATAATCCAATTTAAAAATGGGGTACAGATAGAAACAGAGAATTCTCAACAGAGGAATCTCAAATGGCCAAGCGCCACTTAAAGAAATGTTCAACATCCTTAACCATCAGGGAAATGCGAATCAAAATGACTTCTGAGATACCATCTTACACCTGTCAGAATTACTAAAATCAAAAACACAAGTGACAGCTAATGCTGGGGAGTATGTGTAGCAAGGGGAATGCTTCTTGATTGCTGGTGGGAGTGAAAACTTGTACAACCACTATGGAAATCTATATGTGGGTTTCTCAGAAAATTGGGAATTGACCTACCTCAAAACCCAGCTATAACATTCCTGAGCCTATATCCAAGGGACACTCTACCATACCAGGAGGACACTTGCTCAACTATGTTCACAACAGCTATATTTATAATAGCAAAAAACTAGAAACAACCTAGATGTCCATCAACTGAAGGATGGATAAAGAAAATGTGGTACATTTATACGACGGAGTATTATGAACCTATTAAAAAATGACAACCTGAAATTTGGCAGCAAATGAATGGAACTAGAAAAGATCATCCTGAATGACATAACCCAGCCACAGAAAGACAAATATGGTATGTACTCACTTATAGGTGGATTTTAGCCATAAAGTAAATGATAACCATGCTATAATCCACAGACCCAAAAAATCTAAGCAATAAGGAAGACTCAGGGAGAGTGGAAACACATGAATCTCATCTTGAAGGAGAAATGTAATAGACATCATGGGTGGATAGTGGGGAAGGAGTCTGGATGAGGGGGTGGAGATGGGAAAAGGGGGAGGGACCAGGTAGAGGGAGGATGGAGTGCTTGGAGAGACAACTGAATCAAGAGCATCTATTGGATGAGATAGAAACCTAGTGAAATGGAAAACTCCTACAAATCTATGAGGGTGACCCTAGCTAAAACTTCTAGTAATGAAGATACGTAGCCTGAACTGGCTATCTCCTGTGATTAGGCAAGACTTCCAGTGGAAAGATTTGGACCCCAACCCAGCCACATAACTTTTGACCTACAATTTGTCCTGCCTGCATACAAGATATGTCAGGGTAAACATGGTGCAGAAGTTATGGGAGTGACCAGCCAAAAAAACGATCCAGCTTGAGACCCATACCATTAGAGGGAACCCACCCCAACATTGCTTGGAGAGACCAGACACAGAGGCTGGATAGCCAAAAGACTGTTGTAGAATATGAATTTAAGGTGTGTTGCTTTTGTTTATGCTCTAGAACATGTGTTTAATGATACAAAGATGTGTTTTAATAAACAGAATTCACTTGCAGTCAGGAGCCTCGGTCAGACTCCAACTAGCAGACAGGAAGCTGTAGGGAGGAGCCATGTGGAGAAGAGTTTATAAGGAGGAAGCGAACGAGAATGAGGGCTTCTTCAAAGACAGGAGGAGGTAAGCTAGGTGAGGTATTTACTATTCAGCTTCTATGGGAAGCATGGTTCTACCTCAACCTATGAATGTTGATTTCTTTAGTGGAACAAAGATTTAAATTAGTTTCCTTAGTAGCTTTGGAAGAGTTGGTACCTGAGGGAACAGAATTCCCTCAGGCTTTGGCTCTTGCAGCCTAGCCACTGCTGGGAGAGGAGGAGTGGCAGTTGTTGAATAGGATAACCATACCCTAAATGGCAGCTACAATTAAAAAAGGAAAACAACAATTGGTGCCCCATGTTGGGCACCACTATATTACAGGATGTTTTTTTCTCTTTTGATATTTTTGGGGGACCTGTCACCCAGCTCCCAAGGAAATCACATATGGAGCCTTATAGTTATGAATGCCTGACCTTAGCTTGGCTTCTTGCTAGCCAACTTGTCTTAACTTGAATTAACATATCTACCTTTTCCCCTTTGGGCTTTTATCTTTCTTCTGTATATCTTACTAACCTTCTTACTCTGTGGCTGTTTGGGTGACTAGCCTCCCTGAAATCTTCCTCTCTTCTTTGTTTCTCGTTCTATTTATACTCTCTGCCTTCCAGACCCACCTATCCTTGTTCCTGCCTTGCTATTGGCCATTCACCTCTTTATTAGGACCACCAGGTGCTTTTGACAGGCACAGCATCACAGATTTAAACAAATGCAGCATAAACAAACATCACACAGCTGAAAGTAATATTCTATCACAAGAGACCTAGGATAGGATCAAACATAATTGTGGAAAAAAGTCAATGATATGATTCCTAACGATATTCTGCTGTAGTCATAGATCATTGCCTAGCCCAGTTGTCTTCAAAGAGGCTTCACCCAGCAACTGATAGAAATAGATGCGGAGACTCACAGACAAACATTAGGCGGAGCTAGGGGAATCCTATTGAAGAGGGGGAGGAAGTTCTGTGGAAGCCAGAGGGTTCAAGGACACTACAAGAAAACTCACAGAATCAACTAACCTGGCATATAGGGGCTCACAGACACTGAATTACCAGAGAGCTTGCATGGGACTGACCTAGGCCCTCTATACATTTGTTACAATTTTGTAGCTTGGTCTTTTTGTGGGAATCCTAACAGTGGGAATAGGGTTGTCTCTGACTGGGCTCCCTGCTTTTGGGACCCTTTCCTCTTAACTGGGTTACCTAATCAATAAGGAGAGGAGGTGCTTAATCTTTCCACAACCTGATATGTCATGGCTGGCTGATATATATGGTAGGCCTGCCCTCTTTTTTCAGAGCTATAACTGTAAAAGTTGTCAAAGATTACGCAAAACATATTACAAAAATCTTTGGCCACCTTTTCATATGTATACATGTGAAATGTTAAAAGTGTACATCCCTAAAATGTATACATCCTAGTAACTGATAATACATTAAGGAGTAAGGCAGTGGAAGGAGGCAGGAAATTTAAAATAGGATGGTCAGAGTTACTCTCAAATAGAAGGTCAAGTGTAAAATGAGACCAAAAAGATGCAGAATGAGACAGGTAGATGAGTATTGTCACCATTGAACTCAAACTGTCTCCCAAATGCTCATGTGTTAGAGACCTTAGTGTTCATAGGTGACTGGATCAGAAGAGATCTAACCTCATCAGTAGTTAAGTCCCTGGGGAATTAGAGTTGAGTGGGATATTAGCATGTAATAGAAATGATATAGTCAGTCTTTTGGCAGAAGTAGGTCATTAGTGGCATGCCATTAAAGGGTATGACTTGCTCTCAACCTTTGCTCACACCGTCTCTCTGCTTATCTTCCCCTAGGTAAGCCACTTTGCTTGACAGCATAGTCTTCTATATATTAGTCTAGCTTATTATATAAAGCCTCAAAGCAAAATAGCCAAGGATGTGTGACCTGGGGCTAAGGGCCAAAGAATTCTTTCTTCTTTTAATATGTTTTTCTCAAACACCTTGTCATAGTAACAGAAAACCAGTGCAAGCCTCCAGAGGGAGTAGCCTCTAGGCCATCGGAAGTGTAGGCAAAGAACTTGTTCTGGTGTTGTCCAGTAGCAAGATAGTCAGTGTGGCCAGATAGAGCAAGTGCAAGGATGAGTAGCATAGCGTGAAATCAGGCCACCCTGGGACAATTCTGTAGGACCTTGTGATTCACAGTAGTTATTTTGGTCTTTAGTTAGAGACAAATGTATAGCTACCGGAGAGTGTGAGTCTGAGGAATGATGTAATTTATCCTAACTTTGCACAGTGTCTTGCTGGCTGTAGTGATACACAGGCTGAATGAAGACTATAGACCATTTACTTGAACATTACAATAACTGTTAAATAGGTTATTTGGAGTAGAGAGACAGACATATTAGGATTTATAGAGCTATAAAGTCAAGAAAGTAAGGTGACAATATTTGTCTATAGGGTCTAAATGTGAAATAGAGAGAGGAGAGCAAGATGATTCCAATGATAATAGCTAAAGTTGCTGGAAGAATTCTTACACTTCTTCTTTAAAATAATGAATATTTCAGTGACAAGATAGGCCAAAGTGTAATTGAACTTGAAATGTGATCTTCCTTTTTAAAGTATCATTTTCTACTGTTCATTTTTATCACAGAAAAATAGACAAATAGCAAGTGTGCAGCTGGAAAGGTTTCACAGTTAATGGAGCAGTATCTAACTGGCATTAAGAAACAGAGCATGACCTACACTTGGAAGTACCTGTGCCAATAATGACTTTTAAATTACCCTGCATTTCTGATGAACGCCTGCTACCCCGCAAAGGAGGTAGAGCTACAGCAGAGGATAGCTTCAGAAACCTGACAGAGTTTCGAGAAATTTACCTTGCAGCCATGTGACAGGAATTAGTCATCTGCTGGATCTCATGAAATTCATGCTGAAAAGTTCTTTCTTAATAAAACAATGTGAGACAGATAGATGGTAAAAATAGAGTTATTTTCTGCATAGGTTTCAAAGATAGAAAGTTCACAGCAGTTGCCTTTAAAAAAATATCCCAAGTTGACAAAAGAAGCTTTGCAAAAGTGAAGTGCAATATACTAAGGTCGAATCATCTTCACTTTTAAGGGAGGATATTTGTTTTCTAGAAATCTCCACCATGTTGATCATCAAAATAAATGCTAAAATTAGAGAATGGAACCAAGGACATAGAAATTCTGGTTATAGATTTCCTCAGGCATGGTATTTCAAAAACATATATATGAGCTAAAATGGGTATGTGAGAGGCTAAGGAGAAATAGGCTGGGAAACAAGAGACAAAATTAAGCTCCTAGGGAACTATTTGAGTACTGAGCCTATGAAAAGGAAATAAAAATGCCTTGAAAATGAAAATCTTATACTTGCAAATCACAACTATTTGTTCCTGTGGGTCCTGAGGAAGATTGTAGAATTAAACAGTGAGTGCATCTAAAGAGACACCATTTCTGTTTCCCCTATGAATGTAGCAGAACAAGAGTCAGATTGGAGGCTGAGCATCATGGAAGCTGCAATGCGTCCCTCAGCAGTTGTCTCCACACAGATGCCAGTTTAGACAGCCATTTACACACTGAACTTACTTTACAAACTAAGGACAGCTGTTGAGTTTTACCTGGAGTGTCCACCTGAAGAATGGTTAAAATATATGGCACACATAACCAATGGAATAATATTTAAACATTAAAAAGAAACTCTGACATTTGCAACACTGTGAATGGAACAAGAGATTATTATGTTGAATGAAAAAGCCAGGCTTATGAAGACAGATGCTGCATGATGCCATTTCTATGTGTAATCTCACATAGCTACCTCAGGGAAGTTGAGAATAGTAGCTACCAGTAACTAGTGCAAGAGAAGGAAGACAAAGAGGAAAAAGTCAGTCAATGAGTACAAGGTAAGAAAGCAGCAACAACAAAAATCTGGTGTACTATAATAGAAGAGACTAGTCATAGGTGAAAATTATGTACTATAATTTCTTAAATGAAAAACATGTCTTGAAAACTGTTGCTGTGGAAGAGCTGACTGTTTGAGGAGATACACCCAATCTGATTTAAATATTACACAGTGTATCAAAACACCACATGGACCCCACCAATATTCATGTTGGTATGTCTCAGTTAAAAATAACTTTAAAAAGAGCATATATTTATTTATTCATTTAAAAATCCCAACAACATTACATGTTAATATCAACATATTGTGGGGTTCATCTTAATGTATTCTACTACTTATTCTCCCTTTTTGGGTTCAGTGCTCATTTTATCCTGAGATATTGCTTATTCTTCATTGTACACATTTAGGTAAGAGCTAAAGTCAGGGAACTTTTACCTCCTTAAGCAACAGATTTTTCTCTGCCTCAAGGGCCAATAATTCTGTCTTTCTGGAATACGGGTCTTGAGAAAAGTGACAAAGATGATGCATGGTGGGAACTGATTCAGGGCAGAGATGTTCTTCAGAAGAACGAAGTCCCTTTTTTGAGCCTCCTGCATCTTGCTCTTAATTATATGCATTGCTCAACATTATTTTTCATCTCTAACAGCCCCATAATTTCTTACAAGCTTTCATTATCTCTCCCCTTCCTTCAGTCTTTCCTCATTCCTCTTACCCTCAGTGTGTGTGTGTGCACACCCGCATGTGTATGTTGGTGCGTGTAATTGTACAGTTCTTGCATCTCAGAGTGAAATTAGATTTTCTTTGAGTACTATTCATCACAATTTACCTGTTTCTGAAGTTTTAAATAGTAATGGGAATGAGATTTAACCCTGAATTAATATTTTGAACAAAATCAGGAAATATTACAGGCTCTCAGGCATTAAGACAGAACTTTAAGTAATATGACATTAACATTTTGAATTTCTATTTAAATTAAAAGCTTTGCAAACAAGTATGAGCCTTAACATAACAGACTCAGACTCTGGCCCTTAGCTGTATACCCATCAGAATTTGTTCACTGTGGTCACGGTTTCCCAAGAGAAAAGCGAAAGTGGCAGGATACAAGATCAACTCAAGAAAATCAGTAGCCCTACTATATACAGATGATAAAAGGGCATAGAAAGAAATCAGAGAAACATCGCCATTTACAATAGCCAAAAACAACATAAAATACTTTGGGGTAGCCGGGCTGTGGTGGCACACGGTTTTAATCCCAGCACTCGGGAGGCAGAGACAGGCGTATCTCTGTGAGTTCCAGGCCAGGCTGGACAGACAGCCTCCAAAACAATACAGAGAAACCCTGTCTCATAAACAACAACAACAAAAAATACCTTGGGGTAATGCTAACCAAACAAGTGAAAGATGTGTATAGCAAGAACTTTGAGTCTTTAAAGAAAGAAATTAAAGAAGACATCAGAAAATGGAAAGATCTCCCATGCTCTTGGATAGGTAGGATCAATATAGTAAAAATGGCAATCTAACCAAAAGCAATATACAGATTTAATGCAATCCCCATTAAGATCCTAGCACAATCCTTCACAGACCTTGAAAGAACAATAATAACCTCTATATAGAAAAACAAAAGACCCAGGACAGCCAAAACAACCCTGTTCAACAAGGCAACGTCCAGAGGCATCACCATCCATGACTTCAAGCTGTATTATAGAGTGTTAGTCCTGAAAACAACTTGGTATTGGCACAAAAATAGACAGATAGACCAATGGAATTGAATTGAACATCCCAACATTAACCCATACACGTATGAACACCTATCTTTGACAAAGAAGCTAAAATTATACAATGGAAAAAAGAAAACATCTTCAACAAATGGTGCTGACATATCTGGAGGCCGACATGTAGAAGACTGCAGATAGATCCATGTCTATCACCATCCACAAAACTTAAATCCAAATGGATCAAGAACCTCAACATAAATACAGCCATACTGAACCTGTTAGAAGAGAAAGTAGGAGGTACCCTTGAATGAAATGGTACATGAGACCACTTCCTGAACATAACTCCAGCAGCACAGACACTAAGATCAACAATTAATAAATGGGACCTCCTGAAACTGAGAAGCTTCTGTAAGTCAAAGGGCATAGTCAGCAAGGCAAAAAGGCAACCCACAGATTGGGAAAAGATATTCACTAATTCCACATCTTACAGAGGGCTGATAAAAAAGAACTCAAGAACCAAGTCTCAAAAATACCCAAGGGTCCAATCAAAAAGTAGGGTACAGAACTAAATAGAGAAGTCTCAGTAGAGGAGTCTAAAATGGCTGAGAGACACTTAAGAAACTGCTCAACATCCCTAGCCAGCTGGGAAATGCAAATCAAGACAACTCTGAGATACCATTAGTCAGAATGGCTAAAATCAAAAATTCCAATCACAAGTTATGCTGGAGAGGATTTGGAGAAAGGGTTAGAGTGTCGACTTGTACAGCCACTTTGGAAATCAGTATGGAGATTCCTCAGAAAAAATGGCAATCAGTCTACCACAAGACCCAGAAATTTCACTCTTAAGCATATACCCAAAGGATGCCCATTCATACGACAAGGATGTCTGTTCCACTATGTTCATAGCAGCAATATTTGTAATAGCCAGAGCCTGGAAGCAACCTAGATGCCCCATGACTGAAGAGTGGATAGAGGATATGTGGTACGTTTACACAATGGAAAAAAAAAACAATGTAATATTGAAATTTGCAGGCAAATGGATGGCACTATAAGAAACCACCCTGAGTGAGGTAACCCAGTCACAAAAAGAGAAATATGGTATATACTCACTCATATATGGATTTTAGACATGAATCAGGGGAGTGTCAGCCTACAACCCCACTGACAGAGAGTCTGGGAAACAAAACCTCCATCCAGCGATTGATGGAAGCAGAGGCAGACACCCACAGCTAAACACTGAACTGAACTCCTGGAATCCAGTGACAGAAAGGGAGAATTGATGAGCAAAGCAGTTAAGAGTGGGCTGGTTTAACCCACAGAAACAGCTGACCTGAACAATGGGGAGCTCTTGGACCCCAGATTGATGGCTGGGTGGACAGCATGGGACTGACCCAGACCCCCCTGAATGTGTGTGTCAGTGCAGAGGCCTAGATAATGGGGCCCTGGGTAGTATTTATCCCTGGCATACAAATAGACTTTGAGTGCCCATCCCGCAATGAGGGAGGCTCTCTCAGCCTGGACTCTTGTGGGACAGCCTAGGCCCTGCCCTGGATGAAGTGACAGACTCTGGAGATCCACCATGGAGGGCCTCACCCTCCCTGGGTATCGGAGTGGAGATTGGCTTGAGGACTGGGGGACCTGGTGGACAGGACTCGGGAGGAAGAGAGGGGGAGGGAGTTGGGATTAATATGTGAAACAAGCTTGTTTCTAACTTAAATTTAAAAAAAGGAAGAGAAAAAAGAAAGTAGTTATACTTATGAAGGTGGTTAGGTTTTGTGAAGGTTATTGTTCCTAATTGAACTTGTGTTAAAATCAGTATTCTCACCTGTTATTTGCACCCAAAATCATTTTATAAAAGTTGCATGTAATCAACTTAGGAGTAATCTTAATATTTTCATGATTAAATTCAAATCATGACTATCTAGAAGTACAGATTACTTCTAGGAAAAAGGACCCTTGATTTTGTAAATTGTATAGGAAAATACTTCTAAATGGAGAAAAGACATCTGTAAGGATTTCATGCTGACAACACAGGAATGCAGATATAAGAATACAGTATATTTCTTCTCCTCCAGCACTATGAAGGGGGAAAGAAGTATTTGAGAATACTAGATATGGCTACAAGTATGAAGTAGTCAACTGAAATCTGTTCATTAATTGACAGAAACAGATGTCCATCCTATGATGTTTTTTCAACCAAATAAATACCCTTTATGTTAATATTATTGAGACCAGAAAGGCACTATAACCTGGTATCAATACCTACATAGTCTTAATGTTTTCTTTCTTAACATTGCTATGGGAGTTCATCCATCTGAGATGAGAGTAAAACAGAGCCAGGCTGACTACATGAGTGGAACAGAACTTAAGAAAAGATGTTCAGGGTGGGTGATACTTTGCATACTGATTCCTTTTTAATTCAGCATAGACAATTGGAAAACATAATAATTATAAATAATAGTCTTATACTGAATTTGTACCAAATAATAAAATTGTTACTGTTTTAGAGAAGTTTTTGGTGTTTTTTTTCTTCACTATAATATCTTTCACACAGAAAGAGCAAATTTTTCCATTTGTTTAAAATTTTTCACTTACTTGGGCATCAAGAACATATTTTTTACTTCATTACTCATTGTTTCAAACATTTATTGAGTTGCATGCTTATCTGTTTTATAGACAGGCAATTTAAGAACTATGTCAGGCCGGGCAGTGGTGGCGCACACCTTTAATCCCAGCACTCGGGAGGCAGAGGCAGGCGGATCTCTGTGAGTTCGAGGCCAGGCTGGACCGATAGCCTCCAAAACAACACAGAGAAACCCTGTCTCATAAAAACCAAAAAAAAAAAAAAAAGAAGAACTATGTCAGTATAAATAAAGTATTCCAGTGCATAATTTTATTCTTTAAAATAAATTTTCATCATCATAAACAAAAATTTCCACATGTACCACAGATTACTTCTTAAGAATGGACTTAAAATTTAAGACAAAATAATTTAAAAACTATTTGGGGGAAACACTATCAAAATAACCTCCAGAAAAGTATCTCCAATTTATGTTTTCTTTGTCTCCAATGTGAACACTGCATTTATTTTAAATGTTTGAAGACAAATAGGTTGATAAGGGTGTGTGTGTGTGTGTGTGTGTGTGTGTGTGTGTGTGTGTGTGTGTGTGGAGAGAGAGAGAGAGACATGCACAGAGAGTCAGAGAGATAACAGATGATTTGCTTGGAGAGACAATGGCTATCTTAATAGAAGAAGGTTGCAAGAGTTTTTATTGTCTTCAATCTATTGGTCCCCACCTGTATTATATGCAGCAGTCATTAAAACATTTCCTAGTCTACTAATGTAATCATTATTCTTTTTATTATTTTTGATTGTTTTCCTGAGCAGCTAAGTCTCATCAATTTCATATTCTTTTGGTCAATGCAATGAGGAAAGAGGTGGAGAATAGGATATTAAGTTATTTACCTAGAAATCTAAAGTCATTGTGCAAACATGTATGAATGCCTTCCAGGCAGTTAAATAGAATCAGGCTTTCTAGTTAGGAAATGATATGTGACAAAATGTAGGCGTAAGAAAAAAGTTGTCTGAAACTGCCATGATGGCAATTAGGAAGACACAATTTGGAAAGGGAATTTAGAATCAGATTGGGAAGATTCCATATGTCAAACTGAGATGCATGGGGTTTGTTCTTTAAAAAGCAGGAGCCATCACAATCTATATTCTCTCCAAATAACAGTCTTCCCAACCCTGAAACATCTTTCATATTCCCCATGATAGTGTCTCCAGCAAATTAACAGGGAGCCTCTTCCTCCTGTCCTCATAGATGTATTCACCTTTGATACTTCTCTTGCACTTTTGTGACAGTTGATAAGTGTAGTTTTTGTCAGATCCCCTTGCATTTTTAGAATTCTGCTTTCACATGTATAATATCACAGAAGCAGAGACTTTAGGGTATCCCTTTTTTTCACTCTCCTCCTACCGCACACAAAATGCCTGAATTATTTCAGTAACTAAAAGGATACTTCGTTAATTATTGTTCTTTGAATAATAGGGTATTTAATTACCAACACTGTGAGCTGATCTGTGTTTAGCAGAGATGCTTCTAGTTTCTAGTTCTCCTTCTCAACAAAGAATCTAAGTGCCTTTTTTTATGTCCCTGAAATTATGTGGCACCCGAACATCAAAACCCAGAAAGTTACAGCTAAGTCAGGGTCTATCAATTACATACTGACTTTTAAAATTCTGAAATTACTTGTTTTATTCCTATCACCCTAAAAGGGGAACTTTTTAAAAAGAATTTCTTTGTGGCATTCTGTCTTCTGAAATCCAGCATTACAATACAGCTAACTCATTGCAATACTTCCATTAAGCTGAAATGAAAGGAAAATCATATGTAAAGTTTTTGGAAAACAGCCCTTCTTATCTGATCCCTTAAGTTAGCTTCATCTGCCTGTCTTAAGTGACTGAACTGGTAAAGTATGGCATGGAATTGTCTTTGTATATGTACCAACTTAAATAGGAAAGAGAGCATGGCTACTTGTGATGCAAGATATATGAGTTATAGCAAGCACCCTTAGTCCATTAAATATGATCCAATAAACATCAGCTAGGGAGACTCTTGAATGTGTCCTGCCTGCCTGAGTGTGACTTTTTGGCATTTTTTGATTGGAGGTAAATCCCATACTAAATTCCAGGAAAGTAATACTGTGTATGAACCTCGCTCAAGAAGAAATTGAGAGAAGTATTCCTTTATAAAACTTAGTAAAGTTACTAAACAAAGACATATGTACAGCTATTTAGTCAGTCTTCACTGTGAAGGACTTTCTGCATAAGACTTGCCTTTGGCCATCTTTTTTTGTAATAAATGGAGAGTAGAAGAGTTGTAGGGGAAAGCTACCAGAAAACTCTGAGTCTCCTTCGTTCAACTCTCTTAGCATACCCAAGAAAACAATGTGTAAGAATGTTCTATAGACCCCTAGTTAAGTAAATAGTGAGATGGAGGAGCAGGTAGTACATTCTTCTCCAAGAGGTTTGCCTAAACAAATGGTTTTGCAGTAATCAGTGAAGGGTATATTCCCTGGACCCCAAGAAGATGAGATTATGTACATTCTTTTTACATGGAGAATTTAGGTAAGTGATCTCCAGCAATAATTTAATTAGTTCAATAACCTTGAAAATGATTCCCAGTCAAAAGTAGAGCATTAAATACCCACCAAACCCAGAGAACACTAGCCCAATTTCTCTATGACAGTGTGCAACCAACAATTCCACCCTAACCCATGTTCTGTCCAAATGCCAGGATATCCACCTTGGATGGAGACAACAGATTTGCAAGATGGATAAAGAGAGAAAGAAAGAAGCTGTAGAAACAAACCTGGAGAGAAAATTGACCTTCTGGCAACATACTGTTACCCTTGGGAAGGGCACATGAGTGTGTTGCAAATGGAGTTCCTTAGATGTCAAGGACCTTTAGAGAATCCCATCCATTTGGCAAGTACCTGTGGGTACAATACTGCAAACTCCTCCACTGATCTTAGGGAGCTCATGGGTTTCATACTTCTTTAACTTTTGCTATGTTTAATCCTGTAGTAACTCTTAGTTTTGCCTTGTTAGTTTGCCTGAGCTTACTGGGAACAAACGTCTTCATAGAAAAATTACATTTCTCTGATCTGTTACCGAAGCCAGTTCCTCCAGTTATTCCTGGCTGCCTTTGCAGTGATCCTGAATAAACAGGAGGAAATCACTAAGGTTAATGATTATTTCTTATTCAGTTCCAAAAAAAGATAAAATATATTCCAAAGAACTTAGGGACCAAGAAAATTGTTTCTTAAAAGAGGACATTAAAAACCTTATAGTGGGATTGGCATGTGAAGCAACCTTGTTTCTAATTTAAATTTAAAAATAAAAATTAAAAACATACTTATAGCAACACAGAAGGAAATAAAAGGATAGGACATGAAAGGTCAGACATTTCTCTGGCACTAGGATATATCAAAGTATCAGTAAAGGAATCTAAAACTCCTAGTTCCTCTTAAAGAAAAGCACATTTAGAAATTACCAGGAAGAACAAGGAAACTTAGTCTTAAGAGTTAAAGAGTTAGGGATTAGTCATCATTATTTTGAGAACTCATAAAGAATAAGGCTATAACTGCAATCTATGTAATGAAGGCAGTAATAAATGTGACCTACAGATTACTGGAAAACTGCTATACACCTGAAAATGATAACTTTAGGCATCACAATGTATTCAGCTAATTTCATATTGTCAAGCTTAACCACAGGGCTCAAATCTCTTACTTTGTAACCATGTTTGCTGCCAGCTAAGGCACAGTGTGAATAAGATATTTTTAGCTAGATATAAACAGTTGGCTTGCTCTCTAATGATATGAGGTAAAGGTCAATGACATCAAGGAAGTGGGAAATAAGAAGAAAAACTAAAATGTTAATGATTCTTGGAGAATGATTAAAGAGAAATGATTTGAAACTGCTCATGCATGAATGCATTAGAACTTGTATAAAGATGGCCTGAGCTAGTTGGGGCCATCAGTTTGAAAGACAACTGGTGGTCAAGACCCCTCATTCGTGGACTTCATACCTCCTTCCTGCAGCACAAAACACTGCTGGAGCTGAACTCTGGCAACCCTATTGAGAAGGTTTCAACCTATGGAATAGACAAGATTTGATAAGCATGTAGTTGGAAGTTGTCACAGTTCTACAGGAACTAGTAGTTTTAACATTAGTGCTTTAGTTCATGGAACTCTTTGGGGGTGAACACGGAACATTAACGCTCCCTGGCATACAATCAGAGAAGAACCAGCTTCACACAATAGGTTTGAATGGACAATCAGTTTCTGCTAGCACAATGAGCTACTGAACTCTGAAGTCTGAGTCCAGTTTACTCCTACATATAGACTTCACCTCAGTGTAGTCTGTAGAATAAAGGACCCTTGTATGCCTAGGATAGTTCATTAGCTCAGAATCTATTTACCTGAGTGCTGTCATTCTGGCCTTGTTCTGTTTGGCTTGCTTTGATGGCCAACCTTTTTAAATCCTTGATCATCATTCCTCATCATGTTTTCCAACTGAGTTGAGTTTCCATTTAACCCATAACATATCAATCTGGAATCCAACTATTCTTTCTGGGCTCAGAGAGCTGGTTGCCTTGGCTGGAGATTCACCATAACCTGCCAACATCTACCTGCCAGTCAACCCTCTTCTCAGCTCGTGCCCAGGATTTCTCAGAATGAGCTCAGCTCACCATATACATCCTACTTGCTCTTCTCAGACTTCCCTCATGCAGAGCTCCTGCCCAACTTTATCCCCAGTCCTCGCTCAGTTCTCCAGAGCTCCGTTGAGAGAGCCTTCTTTCATTTGATAGTTTTGCTACAGAGTAAACAAAACCCCAGTCATTGGGTCTGCCACAGGCCCAAGATCCTTCAGTCTCTGGTGATTTTGTTATGGTCATTCATGACAGTTCCTCAATTTAAGAGCATGCATTCATTAGTCCTCTGGTCTAAGTGTTTTGAGGTTATATGGAGACATCCTGCTAATATATGTTGTAATGGATTAACAAAGATTTCTCTTCCACTAATTGCTTGTGTATTCTTCATTTCTTTCTCACCCAACCCCCTCGTGATTGATAGTTATAGCCGATACAGAATATATTCTGCAATCCTAAACCAGTTTACTAGGACCAGGAAAGTAGGCCACTTTGAATTCATGATCACAGCAAAAGTGAAACCTTGTGGAGCAGGTGAATCAAGCTAGCCAGGTTTTAGTATGTGTTGACATATGGAAACTCAGATTCTTTATTTTTTTAACCTGTATTAGCTCCATCAGCAAGAGAAGTAGTATACGTCTAAAACTGAAGATGTTGAGTTAAGGATTGGAATCACCCAGAAATCTCATTTTCCATTCTTTTCAGGCCTTTGGGGTGGTTATATAGGAAAGTGCAGCTTGGAAAAAGCCAGAATTCAGGGATTCCTACCAGCAGAGGATGAGTCAACCAGGCCTGTGACCGCCTGCTGAGGGCTGGTATCATGTCTGTGGCATGTGCTAGCATTGTGGGCCATGCAGATGTCCATGATCTGTGCTACAGCCTGAACCATGTCAATATCCATAGGCCATGCTGCTACTGGAGGCCTTATAGATGTGAGTGGCCTGAGCTGCCACCTACAGCCATGGAAATATCTGGATCTTTGCTGCTGCCAGGGCCCATATTGCTGGAGTATTTGTCAATGTCTGTGGTCTGTGTTACATAGGCTGTGCTTCTGCTGGGGGCCATATCAATATGAGTGGCCTGTGATGCCACCAGGGATTATGATGACTTATGGGTCTTTGCTGCCACTGAAGGCCATGTCTGGGTCCTAGGCCCTGTTTCAGCCAGGGCCTGTGTTGATGTCCATGGTCCAAGTAAATACCAAAGGCCATGTAGAAGTCCAGCTCTGTGTGGCCACCTGTAGCCAAGTCCTTGGGTCATGCTGCTGCTGGAGGCCATACTGATGTGAGTGGCTTGCTACCACCTGAGACCATTGTAATATGGAGGTCCCATGCTCCTGAGAGCCCTGTCTGAATTTGTGGTATTATTGCAGGAGAGCACTGTGTTCATGGTCTGTGTTATAGCCAGAAACTCTGTTCAGGCCCATGACCCATGTTCCTGTTGACTCTGAATAGCAAAGAAGTTGCCTTTACAGTAATATCAATGACTACAGATGCACAGTTGAGAGGAGGGACATGGAAGGCTTCTGGGAGGACACCCTTACACACACACACACACACACACACACACACACAGAGTAACAGCCTACACAGAAAGCTCTGACTGAACAGAACTCCTAAAAATTGTGATGGAACTGGTGAAGAGTAGTTCTCCACAACTGATGGCTTCTGGTGGAGTAGCAGGAGCAAGAAAAACTCAGTTGATTTAAGGAGGAGGCCACTAAGAGTTTGACCATGCACCAGTGAGTATATAGATAACACAAGACTCATTTTATTATTGTTATTGCTATTTTTTACTTCTTCTTGTGAGGTAGGTCACAATTCAGGGGGTGGGGGGCAGATCTGTGAGATTCCATTTTCTCCATTATGTCCTAGCTCAGCTTCTTAATTTATTATGATGAGTAGTGTTTTAAAAAGCTTACATATCTATTATTCTCCCGTCATACCATGAATTTATTAAATTTTTGAAATTTAATTTTAATTCACTCTACAGGACTCTAGATAAAGTAGACAAATATTCATGGAATTAATTAATAATACTATGTTGAGTTTCTCTATGTGTTAGGGTTCATGAGAGCATCAGAATGAAGTATGGTTGGTCTCTCAACTTTTGCTTTCAGATTAAATTTAGTACAAGACAATGGAAGGTACCACTAATTGACATTGAACAAGTAAGTCACATTCTGTTTCAGAACCAATATCGCCTCTTTTGAAAAGCCAGTAAGAAAATATGTGATACAAATGTCACATCATTCATCATCATAAACAGCAAATCTTTATTAGTTCTGTATCTCCTTACATGTGATATGTTAAATTTATAGATGAACATTTTTTAAAATAGTCAGAAAAGAACAAATGAACTGTAAATTAGGACCAAGCAGCTTGACTGCAAATTTAAGTAATACTATGATCAGATAATGAAGCAGATAGTTTGGTGATACTTCAAATAAAACGTGTTAGCTATCATATGCCATAAAGCACAAGTTATAACAAAATCAGTCTGTGTCTCTTTAGCTAGGATTATCATAACAGAGAATCAGGGAAACTAAATCTTGAGTTTTCTTTTTTTTTGGTTAATTATGTGATTTGAAAATAATATTATAAAAAATAAGAGAAATATTATTCTCCACACTGTTATACAATCACCACTTCTCTTTATTTTTCCAAGTTTTCTAGAGTTTCTTATTCATTGATTTATTCATTTACCAAAGGCTTGTTGAATATGTTATATACATTACATATAAAATGTTAGAATTTTAAGATTTAAATTGATCTTCCAGACATCTCTTGGATAAGGTAGAAAATATGAACTGAATGATAATATGCTCATATTTATTCCTTTATTATTAACTCACACCTAAAGTATACATATCATTTATTTAATATCAACTTAAAAGGAAATAAACCTTTAAAGGAAATAATGCTCAATCATATGTATAAATATGCAAATGATGTGTCAGGTAATAGCCAGTGTTATGAATGATAAAACTAGAATTCAATGATACTCCCACTATTGTTTCATAAGCTCTAAGTTTGGGTCTACATAACAGATAATGGTGATGTTGTCGTCAACTAATGCCTTGAAAATAAAACTGATGATTTAACAGGTATTATGCTTAATGTTTGCTAATTTTACTTATATTCACCACAAGCTTTAGAATGATCTAATCAGCTTGTAGATGAGAAAGCAAATTCCCAAACCAGCATGAGCAAAACTAGGAATTTGGTCTAACTTTCCATTCATAAACTCTGTTGCTTTATCTCATTTCTTTTGTAAGTCTCTTAAATGAGTACCTACAGAAAATTCTCTATAATTTCTCAGTTTCCCTCACCCCTTACTTGTTATGAAGTGGTTACTATATCTACACCTGAACCTTCATGAACTTTACAATTAAAAACTGCAGGGTCTTAGCCCAACCATGGAAGGCTGAGCTGGGTCCAAGGAAGAGTAAGTGTGCTGCTCGACCATTTCCCAGCCTCCAGGATCTCGGAGACAATCAGAGGCAAGACTCAAGCACTTTGAAGGAGGGCACCTTCTGGACCTTTTCTGGGGCAACAGTAAAGCTCCCCTTTTAAAACAATTGGACCACTTGTATCACAAAGCCCTCCAGATATTCTGTATCTCGATGTCCCAAAATTAAATCATCCATATAAATACATATTATTGAATCATTTTACTTTGGCATAGGACTTAAGAGAATAGCAAGATACTGTTGACAGAAGGCTGGGCCATTAGCCATTCCCTATGGTAGCATAGCACTACCCATTCAAAACATTGATCAGGTTTGGAATAATTAAGTAAAGGAACAGAGAAGGCAAATTTATCACAATCCTCCTGATGTAGCAGTATAGAAAAAGAAGCAATCCTTAATATCAGTTACCATAAATTTGCATTCTGTGGGAATAGCAGGTATCCAGGGACAACACATTAAGGGGGGTGCCCACTAGTTCCATCCTCTCATTTATCTTATGCAAATCTTGGAGCATGTACCTTAAATTATAAACACCGGGATGTTCCATGGGCTCATAGAAGGGCAGATATGTACCAGTGTTAATTGTTCATCCACTAGCTGATGGAGTGCTAGCAATTTCAGATTAGTCAGAAGCCACTGCTCCACCCATACGGGTTTCCTGGTGCCCATCAGATAGGTGGCACTCAGGGGCAGTGGCCCTTATGACTGGGGGGACACCTAGATAGACCTCTCAGGCTCCCCCGCCCCCGTAGTTGTAAAGGTTGAAAAAATCCTTCTCTGAGGCCCCCTTTGGGTCCTTTCCCTCCCTTTGTACCTCTTCATCTTCCTCATAAAAAGCCCCATGATCCATGGTCACAACAGCATCCATTTGGCCTAGCATGTCTTGTCCCAGCAAATTGGCAGTAAGGCCATTGACCACTAAGGGGTGTATCTTTCCTTGGTCCCCATCTGGACTGGTCCAGTGCATTAAGGTCATTGTTTCTCTTGATTGGGAGTTATCTCCCACCCCCAAAACCGAGGGCCCAGGTGCAAGTTCCCAGGTGAAAGGTACTTCCTCCTCCCAAGTACTGTCCTGTCTGCCCGGTGTCTACCAAACAGTGAAACTCCTTACCACATATAAAAACAGTCATTTTGAAACAAAGTCCTTCAATCAAAGGGACAGTCCAGTAGACTTGTTTTGTCAGGGTATGAGACCTTCCAATCCTACTTTTAGAGAGGCTTCCTTCCTTTTTTAATGGTGCTAGAGGTTGCTCTTCCTCTAGTTTAAAGGCTTCCCCTCCAGGTCGAATTTTGATCTACAGTCCTTCTTCCAATGCTATCACTTCCTACACTGAGGACATGGAGTAAAGGGAGGCTTAGCCCCTCCTGGCCTATTAGTGGGAGGGGGGTGTTAAGGACAGTCTCTTAAAATGTCCCTCCTGCCCACATCTAAAGCAGGTCCCTTCCCCCAGCGGCCTCAAGGACCCTTGACCCTTTGTTGCTAGGGCCTGGGTGATGGCCTCTGTCATGGCAGTCATCTGTGCCTGTAAGGCCAGGGCCAGAGACTGGGATTGGTGTTGCTGGGTACCTACATCTTGGGAGGCTATCAACCATCTCTTCAGGGAACTGTCTTTTAATCCCATGCAGACCATTCTATGGTCTCCATTCATCCCTTCCCATACCAACTGTCTGATAAATTGTTCTCTGAGGTTTCCCGGCGGCAGCTTGCACTGAATGATCTGTTGGACCTGGTCTATAAACTCCTGCAAAGGCTCACCAGGCTTCTGCCTCACCCCAGTCATGGAGGACTCAGTAGGCCCATTTTCCAGTTTAACCAGCCTGCTTCACATGATCCCAATATAGCCCAGGGGTCCCTGCTTGCTGAACCTCAGTGGAATAAGTGTCTCCCATTCCCAACAGCATAGCATAGGTAATAGGGATGGTGGGGTTGCTTGCCTATTTGCCTCAGCTTGTACCCTACATTATTCCTATGAAAGGCATACCATGCCAGGCATAGGTGGCACATCCCAACACTCGGGAGACAGAGGCAGACAGATCTCTGTGAGTTCACGGCCAGCCTGGTCTACAGAGCGAGTTCCAGGACAGCCTCCAAAACAATACAGAGAAACACTGTCTCGAAAAACCTAAAAAAAAAAAGGCACACCATTTGATAAACTAAGAAATAGGTAGAACTGCCTTAGCCACATCCAACCAGTCCTTAGGGATGCGTGGATGGTAGGTGATATCCTGCAACAGAGTCTGTGCCCAAGGGGAATTAGAGCCATCTTCTGCCAAGGCCTTGTGGAGCTCTTTAAGATCCTTGGCCTCCCAAGGATATCAGTCTAGAGGTCTGTGTGGCCCAGGGACCAAAGTTACTGGGTAGGCTTGGGGGTCCTAGTTGCATCCTCCCATCCCTCCTTGATTGGGTAGGCCTCCACATAAATCAGGCCTCCAGGTCTCGACCTGTCATTGTCCAGTCAATCATAGGGGTCCAGGTCCCATTGATTTTCTCTGAGGGCAGTATAGGGGGACCCAGCCTCCTGGCTTCTGGGAGCATAAGGTGGGAGTCTGGAGTTATCTAATGTGAATGGTTTGGCCCATTCCTCCTCTACTTCAACTTTGGTGGACCTCTCCGGTCCTTCTCCTTCTCCCTTCTCAGTATAGAGTTACCTATACTGAGGTCTCACTTACCCAAAGAGACCACTGGACATCAGCCAAGATTTAGGTCCTTGAGGCCCCAGATTCAGAGTCTTAGCCCAACCACGGAAGGTTGAGCTGAGTCTGAGGAAGAGTAGTAAGTGCACTACTCACCCTTTTCCCAGCCTCTAGGATCTTGAAGACAATCAAACGCAGCAGGGCGTCTAGTCAAGCAGGAACTCATTTATTATCACACAACAAGCATCTTTTAAAGAGAAAACATGCAAGAGTGGGAAAACAGCCAGCCAATAATTTTAAAGGTCAGCCTATCATGTGCCTAGGCGCCCTAGGTTTTACATAGTGAACACAAGCTGTTCATGCAGTGACCTCATCTAACTCGATCTAGGCAACCAATCACCTGTCTTTTGTAAACAACTCTGCACTCACCCAGCTGTCTTCCCCTCAGCACCATCTTTGACTGGCTCATGTGCCCTACAAAAAAGGTGGGGGTAGATTTGGAGACTCAGCAGTAGAATCTTCTATGTATACATTGATGGCCTTAGGGACTTCCTTCTCTGTTTCAAGGGACTTTTGTTTTTTAGTATTATTGTTGCTCTTTGTTGCTTTTTCATCTGTCCTGGATGACACTGAGGATCAGCCCAGATTCTTTGAGGTTTTTTACTTTGCTTTTTAAGACGCTTGTGACTTCATTATTTATGCTGGATATGTACTTTCTTGACAGTCATGTATCATATAATTTCGTGGCTCCAAGGTCCTTGTCAGTTCCTCTTCATCAACTCTTTATAGTCTTCATAACCAATTTACACTAGCAATTCTGTTTGTGGCTTTTTCTAATATCTGAAAACAAGATTACCTGCAAGGCAAAACAAATATATCTCATATGCTCTGATTTTAGTAGGATATAGTTTTAGAAAATGTCAGGACAGTTTAGATTTCTATGACATTCATATTTATGACATTCATATTGTTTTTCTAGGGCAGCTTTGTAATTTTCCCTTGGTGGAACCATACATACCTTTCTTTCAGTCTTTCTTTTATCGAGAATTTTACACATCATGCAATGTGCTTTGATTGGCCCCCTCCCTGGTCTCCCATCATTTTCCCTTCCCAACTAAATATGTTCTCTTCTTTCTTTTAGGCTCACCAAGTACTTTCATCAAAGATTCTTTTTGTTATAGATGGTGCTTAATACAGAGACCCACAACTGGTCAATGTGAAGAGAATAAGAGTCTGCACAGTACTCTAAAGAGAACACCTACATCACACTGCTTCCCTCCATCTTCAGGGGCTGTGCCCTCTTTGTTGATCACTGTAGGCCACAGTTATTGCAACACAGGAACATCTTTAATTTTTGTCTCTTTATATGTTGTCCTGATGCCTGTATCCTTAGAGGGCATTCAAAAACTATTCTGTCACCAATTCTATTATTTTTCATGTCTATAGTTAAGAGTATAGAGATAAGGAGAAATGTCCAAATGGGTAATTGTCTATTTATCCATAACCATTTATTTAATTGCAATAGTTATTGTAAATTGTATAACTATGATGAGTCAGAGCAGTGGAACCTACAACCTTGCCTTCTTAAATATGCTGCTGTCTGCCAGTAACAACTACACATTGAAATACTTAAATTCTCCCAAGTGAATTCTTCAGAGAATCCCAATGTAATCTCTACTTCTTTGATTGAAAAACTAGTCAAAGTTTTAAAATGTGCTGAAAAGAACCCAGGAGTAAACGACAAAATCCTCATTCTACACATTTCCCCAGTTCTTGCAGTAAACCATACTGATTAGCTGTTACTATTAACCAACACCGTTTATAGGCATATTAAACAAGTTTACCTAATCAACAAATGGAGAAGGAAAAGCCCCTGGAAAACTATATTTATTTTTGAAAGATAATGATGGTTCAGGATCAGCTGAGTTAATAGATATATGTGGAAGAACTAGTTTCCAAAGCAACAGAAATCACATTGCCCCAAGAAATTCAACAATGTGAATTATTTATTTCTCAGAATTTTTTCAATAGGAATAATAAAAGCCAGAACATAGCCATCATTCCCTATTTACAGAAGCTGATATTTGAAAGAAAAATAATACTATTTTGAGCCACCAATATATTCTCATTATTCCTCCTATTTTCCCAGTCTTAATTGTGTGTGGGTAAATGTACAAGACAGATGTTGGACTTTCTATGCCATGCATAGGTTAATATACCTATATTGTTTAGAGATATACAACACTGGGAAGAATCTGAGAATCATTAAACTCTATTTCCAGTGAAGGCAGCTTCTATTTTCTGTGAAGCAGGGTCATTCTTTCTGCTCTTTGTACTATTGAGTTGGTAGTGACTTGGTAAGTAATAGGAGAGAGGTTATTCTTTCAACTAGGCACAAAATGATCTGAAACATAAATGCACTTAAACAATCTGTGAGGCCTTGCTACCATCACCTAGGCTTCTCTCATGCTCAGCCTTCCATAAGACCCCTGAGAATGGCCTCTGAGCCTCTTTTATTCCTACAAGCCTGAACTTTGCTTTCTTTTATCCTATTTTCCCCACCTGTAAAGCTGTGAGTGTTGGAAGTGTTTACATTGCCTGTGTTAGCAACACTGAGGAATATCTTAAAGACACTAGTCTAATAGTTTACCCTCTCTTGTCTCCCAGACTGCCTCCTCCATTTTAAGAATGGACAAGAACATGATGCCTCGCTTTCCCCACACCACTGCAGCTCTGGACTGGCCCTGTCACTGGTCCAGTGACACCAGTAACAAAGCATAGTAAAGGCTGATGTCTTAGATGCTCTCTTTGGGACAGAAATAAGCAAAGAATGATAGAAATGACATAGCTATTCAGAGATATCCCATGCATGTATGTCCATAAAGATGTAGTTTAATTGAACAAAATGAAATCTGTATCTCTCCTCCACTCATGTACTCAAAACAGATGACTGAAAGTGAGTTTGACGTATTGCAATTACCCCTTTCAATGCTGTTTATACTAATTTTAACATACAAAAATGTTTGTTTTAAATGAACTAGAAAACTGACATTCACTTAAGGAGGTTCCAACTATCTGATTTTTGTACTCATAAACTTACTTTAAAACTAAGTGAATCTGGTCAGTTCTGGGAACATCCTGAAGCTATTCCTATTTTTTTAATGTCCTGTCTTAAGGAGTGTCCCAGAAGGATCGGATATTCCCCTTAGGGCATCGTGTTGTTGCAACTTTCCCTAAACATAAGGTCTTAACATAGTTAATTGTTTTTTTTGCCTCTCCACATTCAATGTTTTAGCAAGTTTCACTCCAAAATGGAAGGCTTTAATCTTGTAGGAAACTGCTACACACCACCATTCTGCTGCCACCAGGCTACAAAAAGTATTATGAAGGAAATGTGTTGAAATTTAATAATTCCAGGGAACTAGGGAGATGTTTTGATGATTAAGAGTCCCTGAATTGAGCAGCTGTTCCTCAGGCAGCATCAGGTAAACAGGCCAGCGTCCCAGCCTGTGTTCCAGTGCCTGCAGATCACCTGGGAACTGCACAGAGCTCCCAATCCCGGCGGGAGCCAAGCACCCCAGACTCCAGATCTTCTCTCCCACCAACGAGACCAGGAAACCAGAGGAGCCAGGGAGACCAGGGGAGTAGCTGTTCTGGATCAGGTACAACAGGACTCAGCATAGGGTCCAGAGGACCAGGTAGGAGGCTAAGTGCCCCAGATTCCTCTTCTTCTTCTCCACCCATGGACCAACATTTGGACAAGGAATAGAAGAACCACCAGATTATTGGACTTGCTAGCACCCACCAAAAGGGAATTCTGGTCCCCAGACCAGTAAGGGGCTCTTTCTGCACCCACTAGAAGAAGAGATGGGAAAGAGACAATACAAAAACACAGTCAGCAACAGAAAAACAAATATGACACCGCCAGATTCTAGAGACTCCACACCAGCAAGACCCCAACATTCCAATGGGAATGAAGCAGAAGAGAACGACCTTAAAAGCACTTTCATGAAAATGATAGAGGCCCTAAAAGAGGATATAGGAAAATCCCTCAAAGAAACGGAAGAAAAAACAAAGCAAAAAATGGAAAAAATGGAAGAAGAAACAAACCAAAAAAGGCAGGAAATGGAAGAAGAAACAAATCACAAAATGCGAGAAATGGAACAAAAAGCAAACCAAAAAATGCAAGAAATGGAAGAAAGAACAAACCAAAAAATTCATGAAAGGCAACAAACGGATGAACAGATAAACAGAAAATTGCAAGAAGCAATGCAAACACTGCAAGGGTTGAAAACTGAAATAGAGACATTAAAAAAACACAATCTGAAGAAAGGCAGAAAATAGAAAAGCTGGACAAACAGTCAGGCACTACCAATACAAGCATTACCAACAGAATAGAAGAGATGGAAGAGAGAATCTCAAGTGTTGAAGATACACTAGGAGAAATGGATTTATCAACCAAAGAAAACCTTAAATCCAACAAATCCTTAACACAAAACATCCAGGAAATATGGGACACCATGAAAAGACCAAACCTAAGAATAATAGGTATAGAAGAAGGAGAAGAAATCCAGCTCAAAGGGGCAGAAGGCATATTCAACAAAATCATAGAAGAAAACTTTCCCAACCTTAAGAAAGACAGGCCAATGAAGGTACAAGAAGCCTACAGAACACGAAATAGAGTGGACCACAAAAAAATTCCCCTCGCCACATAATAATCATGAGCCCAAACATACAGAATAAAGAAAGAATATTAAGAGCAGCTAAGGAAAAAGGTCAAATAACATATAAAGGCAGACCTATCAGAATTACACCTGATTTCTCCATGGAAACTCTGAAAGCCAGAAGGTCCTGGATAGATATTCTACCCACACTAAGAGACCATGGATGCCAGCCCAGACTACTGTACCCGGCAAAGCTCTCAATCACTATAGACGGAGAAAACAAGATATTCCATGACAAAACTAGATTCAAGCAATATGTGTCCACTAACCCAGCCCTACAGAAAATTTTGGAAGGAAAACTCCAACCCAAGGAAGCTAACTACAACCAGAAACACATAAGCATTAGAGAATCCCTCTCTACCAACAGCCAAAAGAACAAAGGGGTGAAATTCCACACATAATTCCACCAACAACAACCATCGCAAATCGAAGAAGGATGAGCAATCAATGGTCATTAATATCCCTCAATATTAATGGCCTTAACTCACCCATAAAAAGACACAGACTAGCAGAATGGATTCGAAGACAGAACCCTTCCTTCTGCTGCATACAAGAAACACACCTCACCCTCAAAGACAGACATTACCTGAGAGTTAAAGGTTGGGAAAAATTTTTTCAATCAAATGGACCCAAGAAACAAGCAGGGGTAGCAATCCTAATATCTAACAAACTAGACTTTAAAATAAAATCAATCAAAAGAGATGAAGGAGGACATTACATACTCATCACAGGTGAAACCCACCAAGATGAAGTGTCTATCCTGAACATCTATGCCCCAAATACAAAGGCATCCATATTCGTTAAAGAAACATTATTAGAACTTAAATCTCATCTAAAGCACCACACAGTTATAGTGGGAGATTTCAACACACCATTCTCACCACTAGACAGGAATACCAGACAGAAACTCAACAAAGAAGCAAAGAGTCTACTAGAAGTAATGACCCAACTGGGATTAACAGATATCTATAGAACATTTCATCCACATAAAAAAGAATATACCTTCTTCTCACCACCACATGGAACCTTCTCAAAAATCGACCACATCCTTGGCAACATATCAAACCTCAGCAGCTACAAAAAAATTGGAATAACTCCATGCATCTTATCAGACCACCATGCTTTAAAATTAGAATTCAACAACAACAATAATTGCAGAAAACCTACAAACTCATGGAAATTGAGTAATGCTCAACTACACCATCCCTGGGTCAAAGAGGAAATAAAAAAAGAAATTAAAGACTTCCTCTAATTCAATGAGAATGAAGACACAACATACCCAAACCTATGGGACACTTTGAAAGCAGTGCTAAGGGGGAAGTTCATAGCGCTAAGTGCTCACATGAAGAAACAGGAGAACAGTTATACCAGAGAATTAAGATAACAGCTGAAAGCTCTAGAACACAAAGAAGCACACACCCCCAGGAGGAGTAGATGCCAGGAAATAATCAAATTGAGGGCTGAAATCAACAAAGTAGAAACAAGGAAAACAATACAAAGAATCAATGCAACGAAGAGTTGGTTCTTTGAGAATATCAACAAGATAGACAAACCTTTGTCCAAACTTACCAAACAGCAGAGAGTGAACACACAAATTAACAAAATCAAAAATGAAAAGGGGAACATAACAACAGACTCTGAGGAAATCCAGAGAATCATTAGGTCATACTTTGAAAACCTGTACTCCACAAAATTCGAAAATTTAAAGGAAGTGGATGACTTCCTGGACAGCTATCATTTGCCAAAACTAAATCAAGAACAGATAGGCAATTTAAATAGACCTATAACCTCTATGGAAATAGAAGCTGTCATCAAAAGTCTCCCAACCAAAAAAAGTCCAGGTCCAGATGGCCTCAGTGCAGAATTCTACCAGAAATTCAAAGAACAGCTTATACCAATTCTTCTCAAAGTGTTCCACACAATAGAAGCAGAAGGGTCTTTGCCAAACTCTTTCTATGAGGCTTCAATAACCTTGATCCCCAAGCCACACAAAGATACAACTAAGAAAGAGAACTTCAGACCAATAACCCTCATGAACATTGATGCAAAAATACTCAATAAAATACTGGCAAATCAGATCCAAGAACACATCAAAACAATCATTCACCACAATCAAGTAGGTTTCATCCCAGGGATGCAGGGATGGTTCAACATACGAAAATCCATCAACGTAATCCACCATATAAACAAGCTGAAAAACAAAAATCACATGATCATCTCACTAGATGCTGAAAAAGCCTTTGACAAAATCCAACACCCCTTCATAATAAAGGTCTTGGAGAGATCTGGGATAACAGGGACATACTTAAACATAATAAAAGCTATATACAGTAAACCAACAGGCAACATCAAACTAAATGGACAGAAACTCAACGCAATTCCTCTAAAATCAGGAACAAAACAAGGCTGTCCACCCTCTCCATACCTTTTCCACATGGTACTTGAAGTTCTAGCTATTGCCATACGACAACAAAGGGGGATCAAGGGGATACAAATTGGGAAGGAAGAGGTCAAACTTTCACTGTTTGCCGACGATATGATAGTTTACATCAATGACCCAAAGAACTCTACCAGGGAACTCTTACAGCTGATTAACACCTTCAGCAAAGTGGCAGGCTACAAGATCAACTCAAGAAAATCAGCAGCCCTACTATATACAGATGATAAAAGGGCTGAAAAAGAAATCAGAGAAACATCACCCTTTACAATTGCCACAAACAACATAAAATACCTCGGGGTAACGCTAACCAAACAAGTGAAAGACCTGTATCGTAAGAACTTTGAATCTTTAAAGAAAGAAATTAAAGAAGCCCTCAGAAAATGGAAAGATCTCCCATGCTCTTGGATAGGTAGGATCAATGTAGTAAAAATGGCAATCCTGCCAAAAGCAATCTACAGATTCAATGCAATCCCCATTAAAATCCCAGCACAATTCTTCACAGACCTTGAAAGAACAATAATCAATTTTGTATGGAAAAACAAAAGACCCAGGATAGCCAAAACAACCCTGTTCAACAAGGCAACATCCGGAGGCATCACCATCCCTGACCTCAAGCTCTATTATAGAGCTATAGTCCTGAAAACAGCTTGGTATTGGCACAAAAATAGACAGGTAGACCAATGGAATCGAATTGAAAACCCAGGTATTAACCCACACACTACGAACATCTGATCTTTGACAAAGAAGCTAAAAATATACAATGGAATAAAGAAAGCATCTTCAACAAATGGTGCTGGCATAATTGGAGACTGGCATGTAGAAGAATGCGGATCGATCCATGTTTATCGCCATGCACAAAACTTAAGTCCAAATGGATCAAAGACCTCAACATAAATCCAGCCACACTGAACCTCTTAGAAGAGAAAGTGGGTAGTACCCTTGAACGAATTGGTACAGGAGACAGCTTCCTGAACATAACACCAGTAGCACAGACAGTGAGATCAACAATTAATAAATGGGACCTACTGAAACTGAGAAGCTTCTGTAAGGCAAAGGACACAGTCAGCAAGACAAAAAGGCAGCCCACAGCATGGGAAAAAATATTCACTAACCGCACATCTGACAGAGGGTTGATCTCCAAAATTTACAAAGAACTCAAGAAGCATGTCTCCAAAACACCAAAGGACCCAATTAAAAAGTGGGCTGCAGAACTAAATAGAGAGTTTTCAATAGAGGAGTCTAAAATGTCTGAGAGGCACTTGAGAAAGTGCTCAACATCCTTAGCTATCCAGGAAAGGCAAATCAAAACAACTCTTAGATACCATCTCACTCCTGTCAGAATGGTTAAAATCAAAAACACCAATGACAATTTATGCTGGAGAGGATGTGGTGAAAGGGGGACATTCCTCCATTGCTGGTGGTAGTGCCAACTGGTTCAGCCACTTTGGAAATTAGTATGGAGATTCCTCAGAAAAATGGGAATAAACCTACCACGAGACCCAGCAACTCCACTCTTAGGCATATATCCAAAAGATGCCCATTCATACAACAAAGATGTCTATTCCACTATGTTCATAGCAGCTTTATTTGTAATAGCCAGAACTTGGAAGCAACCTAGATGTCCCTCACCCGAAGAGTGGATAGAGAAAATGTGGTACATCTACACAATGGAGTACTATTCAGCAGAAAAAATAATGGAATCATGAGATTCGCAGGCAAATGGATGACACTAGAAGAAACCATCCTGAGTGAGGTAACCCAGTCACAAAAAGAGAAACATCGCATGTACTCTCTCATATATGGAATTTAGACATAGATCTGGGGAGTGCCAGCCTACAATCCTATGGCCAGAGAGTCTGGGAAACAGAAACTTCATTTAGTGGCTGATCGAAGAAGAGGCAGACTCCCTTGGTTAAGTACTGAGCTGAACTCAAGAAAACCAGTAACAGAGAGGGAGGACTGATGATCAAAGGGATTAAGACTGGGCTGGTTTAACCCCCAGAAACAGCTGACCAGACAAAGGTTAACTCTTGAATCCCAGGCATCAGCCTGGGAATCCAGCATGGGACTGATCAAGACCCCCTGAATGTGGGTGTCAGTGAGGAGGCCTAGGTAATCTATTGAGCCTTGGGCAGCAGATCAGTACCCATCCCAAGTATACACACGGACTTTGGACTCCCATAGAACAATGTGAGGTGCACTCTCACCCTGAACTCTTGGGGAAGGGTCTAGGCCCTGCCCTGGATGAAATGACAGACTATGGACACCCCCATGGAGGGCCTCACTCTCCCTGGGGGAATGAGGGGATAACGGGGGGGGGTGTTGGGGGCGGGCACGGGAGGAGGGGAGGGAATGGGAGAGGGACCTGGAACTGACTTGTGAAGCAACCTCGTTTCTTATCTAAATTTAAACTGGAAAATAAAATATAAAAAAAAAAAGAGTCCCTGAATTTGGTTCCCAGCACCCTTGTTGGATGCTTCACAACTCTTGTAACTTCAGCCCCAATATATCTGATTCCTCCTCTGGCCTCTGAGGGCACCTGCACTTATGAGTAGTATCCCCTCATAAATTAAAAGAAAATAAATGTCTTTAAAAACGGATTAAATTTTTAATAATCTGTATTGGTTATATACTATAAGCAAAACTTGAGTACAAGTTTTGTTGTGGGTTACCCTGCTTGGACACCCCTTGGGGGAGGGGTTGAGAAGATGCAGCACCAAGACTCAGGCATTGGGAGTCAGTGAGTAGCAGAGTCAGTTGCTGACTACTTTATTAAGGAATTTAGACCTGCCTTTACACCCCCTCCCAAGGTCCCTTTGGCTCAGATGTCTGATTCTGCTTCATTGTCCTTTTCTCATTGGTGTTTGTAGTCAGGTGTCTCTTTGTCAGCAGTCTCTGGGCATAGAAGAGGCTTGATTCAGCATGTGGGCTGGCCTGGGCACCTGGACAGGGCGACTGTGGCTTGGGTAGGCTGGCCAGCAGTTTCTCCTACACAGAATAAGAATCTTTAAAAAGAGATTAAAATGTTAATAATCTGTATTAGTCATATACTATAAGCAAAACAAGTTCGGTGTTTGAAGCGGGGAGAATATTAAGGAAATGAAAGTCTATTGAGGACAGAAAGGAGTCAAAGATAGGTAGGAACTGTTAGACCAAATTCAGAGCTGACAAAAAGACAGATCATCATGGAACACACCAATCACAGTGGTGATGGGCCAAAAGGATGTATAAGGGAAGCTGACTTATTTATTTGAATTTCTCCAAAATTTCGTATTTTTCTGTCTACCGAAATTGTATTATGCATTATTATTCCGTACGTATATCAGAAGATTGCACAGAATATCAGAAACTGTGCTGGATACAAGCCTTAGTTCCCCACATTCCACCCCAAGATTTCAACAGAGTCAGAAACAGCAACAACAACAAAAGAGGTCCGAATAAATCAACACATGGGAGACTGGTATGAGACAAGGGAAGCAAGAACCAGAAGACATCACCTAGGAAGAAGTTGAGGTTTTGTTTTGTTTTGTTTTGTTTTACTTGTTGAAACTTTTGTGACTATAGTTTATTTATTTATTTATTAATTTATTTTTCAGTTTAAATTTAGATAAGAAACAAGGTTGCATTTGCTGTTTTTTGTTTTGTTTTGTTTTGTTTTTCTTTTTCGAGACAGGGTTTCTCTGTATTGTTTTGGAGGCTGTCCTGGAACTCGCTTTTGTAGACCAGGCTGGTCTCGAACTCACAGAGATCCACCTGCCTCTGCCTCCCGAGTGCTTGGATTACACAATGGAGTACTATTCAGCAGAAAAAAACAATGGAATCTTGAGATTCGCAGGCAAATGGATGACACTAGAAGAAACCATCCTGCGTGAGGTAACCCAGTCACAAAAAGAGAAACATCGCATGTACTCTCTCATATATGGAATTTAGACATAGATCTGGGGAGTGCCAGCCTACAATCCTATGGCCAGAGAGTCTGGGAAACAGAAACTTCATTTAGTGGCTGATCAAAGAAGAGGCAGACTCCCTTGGTTAAGTACTGAGCTGAACTCAAGAAAACCAGTAACAGAGAGGGAGGACTGATGATCAAAGGGATTAAGACTGGGCTGGTTTAACCCCCCAGAAACAGCTGACCTGACAAGGGTTAACTCTTGAATCCCAGGCATCAGCCTGGGAATCCAGCATGGGACTGATCAAGACACCCTGAATGTGGGTGTCAGTGAGGAGGCCTAGGTAATCTATTGAGCCTTGGGCAGCAGATCAGTACCCATCCCAAGTATACACACGGACTTTGGACTCCCATAGAACAATGTGAGGTGCACTCTCACCCTGAACTCTTGGGGAAGGGTCTAGGCCCTGCCCTATATGAAATGACAGACTATGGACACCCTCATGGAGGGCCTCACTCTCCCTGGGGGAATGAGGGGATAACAGGGGGGGGGTTGGGGGGTGGGCACGGGAGGAGGGGAGGGAATGGGAGAGGGACCTGGAACTGACTTGTGAAGCAACCTTGTTTGTTATCTAAATTTAAACTGAAAAATAAAATAAAAAAAACTATCTGATGATTAAAAACTTGAATGAAAAATGCAAAAAAAAAAAAAAAAAAAGAAAAGAAACAAGGTTGCTTCACAAGTCGGATGGGAGACCAAAGTCCGTGTGTATACTCAGGATGAGTACTGATCTACTGCCCAAGGCTCAATAGATTACCTAGAAGTTGAGGTTTTGAAGAAGATGAAGGGGCACCATGCTAGTCCCAGGAAGTATTTGGTGAAAGCTAGTCTCATGCATAGAGATGATGTGGCCAGGGAGCAAGGTACTGAGCTGTTGCTTGGCATGTTTGGGCTATAAGAAAAAGAAAATAAACAGGAGAGGTAGAGTGGGGAGAAAGGAGCTCTCAAAGCCAGGATTTGGCATCTTGACTCATATTATTCAGACTCTGAATCTTTATAGAAGATGATAAAATGATAAGATTCATATTTCAGGACCAACAACAGATTGAAAAAGGGAAAACTAAAAAGAAACCAAATAGTTGGATTAATTATTTTTGCTTCTTTGTTGTTTGGGGAAGAAGTAAATCACTACAAAGAAATTAAACATCTAAATGTAGCTCTCAGAAGAGACATGGAGGTGTACACAGTGACTGGCAAGGTCAGCTGGCTGGAAGCCTACAAGAGGAAGAGGAAAGAAGGTGCTTTAATGGAGAGGTAGGTAAAAGGTATGAGGGAAGGACCAGTGAAATGGGGAAAACCAGGGTAATTCAACTCTGATTCTGTAAGACAATTTCAGGATAAAAAGAAAATCAGTAAGCCTAATAAAACAGCTGGCCAGGGGCAGTAAGATAAGCGATATTTAGGCCTTCTAAGGTCCTGGAAGGGTGCAAAGACTCCAGATCCAGCAGAATATGGAGGAAGGGGCTCCCTGGGGAGGCAGGTGAGACAGGAGGGAAAGGCCAAGCACAGTTGGAATGGTCAACCAGTGTGGGAGATTGAATGACAATAGAAAAGTAGAGGAGTGGGCAGAAGGGAGGTGCGGAGAGAGAATTAGAGACATGGAGAATAAAATCAATCGATCAAATCCTAGAGAAGATAATTTCTTATCAAGTGATAGGACATCATTAATTTGTAGTTAGAATTTTTTCCTTTACTTTTTGAGATTATAATATAAATATATCACACCCACATACACTCTTTCCTCCTTTGAAACCCCCCTGGCTCATTTTTACAGATATGCTAACATGGACTGGTCAATGTCTATTAGGCTTCAACCCTACACAAAGAACTACAGGCATCAAAGGAATTGTGAGAGTGGAAGAAATAGCCTTCCTTAGGGAAGAGCACAGCAATTAGCTATCCAAAACCAAGTGGTTAGCCTTCAAAACATACACAAAGGAACATTGTATGGTCGGAGCAGGTTGTTGTTCATATATATATATATATACATATATATGTATATATATATGTGTGTGTGTGTATACATATATATATATATCACCTCTAATCCATATGAAACACTTGTTTTGTTTATATATGTATAAACAGTTGTATCTAGTGTGTACACATATATATCTCTAATATATATAATTTTTTGTTCTGTTTATATATACATATATATATGAATAAAGTTATTGTGTGTGTGTATGTGCGTATACATGTAATGAAAAAATAGGCCATGGTATTTATTTTGAGGGAGCTTATAAATTGCATAGGAGCTTATGAATCATTCTAAGTGAAGGAAGTAAAGAGAGCAGAATTGAGCAGGGGCAATTTATTCCTATATCTACCAACAAAGTTAATCTGAATTAAACCCCTAAAGCTAGTAGATAAAACATTCGTTTTGAAAGCCTGTGTTTTTATTATTACCTATCTGTAGATTCACACCTTTTTATTCTCATCCATATATGTATCTAAGATTTTGTTTTTCTAGCACACAAAATATTTCATTAGTGCATTTTCCCATGTGCACCATTGTGCTTTGCTGGCATTCACTCCCTGCAATCCCCACTCCCACTGTCTAGATGATCATCCTCTTTGCCAAATAGTTCCCCTTTACTTGACCTAGAGAACTGGTTAAAATTCCAGTCATGGCAGCTAGGACATTGGAGGAAGATCCCTTCTCTCTGAATCATGCGACTGGTGTGTGGAGTCTCCATGAGATGAGGGTGGTCTGCCCTCCTGTCTTTCACTCTCATCTTGCTCTGTCCCTCTCTGAGTGTTCTCTCCTTCCTGCTGTCCTGATGCTCCCCTGGCTGCAGGGAGGTCCAGATGATCGGTGGGAGAGGATGGGGGAGGCTGAGATCTTGCAATAAGGATTTATTTTCACTGTATTTGATTGGTTGTCTGCCTGCAAAGACAGTGATGCAAGGCACCCTTAGGTCTCATATAGGTAATCAAAACCACTTTTTCCAACTGCAATGGGAATGAGATAGTGTAAATTTATAAACCTATATTACAGATATTTTAGCTGGAAGTGTAAAGTGACATAATCATAGCAACTCAACTTATACCATAGAACACTGACTTTGCTAGGGGATTCCACATACATTGAAGGTTTTAAAAAGCTAGACATTACAAAGTATTAAAAATTTACTTCATTGTTATATAATTTAAATGTTTTTATTAATAATCATGCATACAATTTGTATTAAGAAACATATGTATTATTTCTAATATAACTTTTAATTGTGAGAAATAATGTTTTAAACAGTCCAGGTTTGCTTTTCAATTCAAAAGGAAATAAACTTATTTTTCTTAATTTAGGCTAATTAACTATAAAACATTAAAATTTGTGACAAACAAAAATAGAAATTTTTGAAACAACATAAAATACTACTACCTAGAAATAAATACTACTCATATGCAGCTGAACATCTCAAAGAAATTCTTAGAAACTTGAGAGATAGCCCAGAGGTTGAGAGCACATACTGGGCCTCCAGGGGACAAATTCAATTCCCAGACCCAACTATAGACCAGAGCTTCTGTAGTTACTTACTCTTCTGTCCACATACTTACACATAAAGAAATCATGCTAAAAACACACATACAAACAATACAATTATCATGATTTTACTGAATTACTTTTAGTTTTTCTTTTTTAAGTTTTATAAAAAGTGTGTGTGTGTGTGTGTGTGTGTGTGTGTGTGTGTGTGTGTGTAAGCTTGTGCATGGTACAACATACATCGTGAGCCCAGATACCAACCTCAGGTGTCTGTAACATCTATTGGCTGTAGGCAGATTCTGGGAATTCTAATTTAGGTTCTCACACTTGCATCATAAGTGCTTTGCCCACTGATCCACACTACCCTGAATGATTCTTTAATTTTTTTATGGTAAGTTCCTTAAGGTGAGAGACCATGGGCTCTGTGTATGCTTGCTGTTCCAGTATGTTTTGAAGCACAGATATGCGAATATCATTGCCATGTATGGTTACATTGGTTGATCACATTAGTAGTAGCCTTTGTTTATAGTTCAAGCAATTTTATTCATTTTATTTTCTATTTATGAATGGTTGTCTTTTTTACTGTTGTCATAGAAATCTCCCTTGTCCAACTGACCATGTTTTTCCTCAGTAAAAGGCGGGAAGGATAGAACTGAACAAGAATGACTTTGTGGTGCTTTTCTTTTTTCCATACAAGGTCATAAAAGTTATTTTTACAGTAATTTTATTTTCTTGGGCTGTGAAGTGTTACAACTGGAAGTCATTCAAAAAGAAAATAGCGGAGGTTTTGTTGTTGTTGTTGTTTTTTCTTTTCTATTGAAGGGAATGATGGGAAAGATGTTATTACTAGGGGACCCAGGATTTGTTCTCTGTCTACAAAATAGGTTTGAAAAGAAGATATTGAGAAGGTAGGGACCTTCTTGAAATTCTGAAAGGTGACAGCATAAATGACAGCACCCTCTCTAGGGCGGTGTTTCAAGTGGAATGAGTTTATTTTGTGAGTAGTTTAAGTGGGAGTGGGAAGTAATGAATAGTGGGGGAGAATAGGGGCTATAGAAATAGAATTCATGAGGGGAAACAGGGCTGGATATGCGAGATCCAAGTCCACCCACTCCTGAGAACTCAGTCTTCTTCTGCTCCAGGGTATTGTCCCTTCTCATGGCACCACTAAATTCGCTCCAGTATTTCTTGTAATTACATTGTGCATGTGTGCGTGCGTGCGTGCGTGCGTGCGTGCGTGCGTGTGTGTGTGTGTGTGTGTGTGTGTGTGTGTGTGTGTACATGTATGTGTATGGTGAATATGTGGGTACTGAAGCCAGGGGTTGATGTCTCTCTCACTCACTCTCGTTTTACTTTTCTATACATAGTCTCTCAGACCCCAGTGCTCACAAGCTGACTAGCTAGAAATCTCTTGGGAATCTGCCTGTCTCTCCTCCTATGCACTAGGGTTTGACATGACTATGAATGGCCCAGAATTTTTCACAAGGATTCTGGAGATCCAAACTCAGGTTCTCTTGCTTGCCCAACATCCACTTTACTGACTGCGCCCATGTCCCCAAGCTTACACTGTTTTGTTTTGATGACTCATTTTCGATTCTCATTTTTCATATGTCCTTGCTTTTGTTTACCAAGGAAAATTATATTAAAGTCTTAAAGATGAGTTTTGGGATATAGATACCTGAAAAATAAATGTGATGGAAGTCCATAATAGTGTCCCATGTCTCCCGTTATCTACCTCAAGTTCCTATTTAGACTAAGTATCTAGTCTTCCAAGTGGTGTTAAAAAGAGCCCTGGGCAGTGATTTGTGTTCCTTTGTGAAAGTGAAGCTTCTAGGCAACCAAAATAAGATCATTGCAGACCTGAGTTATACTTCTATTGCTTCTTTTAGTCTCCAGTGTCACATGTTTTAGCAATATTTATCCATGTAGTCTATTTAGTGATCTTTAAATGAGAGTCTTGGAAGACTTTGAATAGCTCATCACAATTTCCATCAAATGGCACCACTGAAGTAACATTTCTTTGTCAATTTTAACCAAATCAAAACAATACAAATCAAGTAGTTTTTCATGATCAACATGGTCAACTGGTATTTGGTAAATACTGGTGAGTCTTGTTCTCTATAAAAACTAAAACAACAATTTAACACTGTGGACTTTTCATGGATAACTAAATCAGGCATCACACTTTAACTTATAGTTCTAGCTGCATTGCAGGAAGCCTGCAGAAAAGTCAAGGCCCCAGAGAGCCATCACGCTGTCTCTGGGGTAACCACATACTCTGAGCTTTGTGATTTCCCAATTTAAAGGATGATTAAACCTGCTTTAGTCGATCTCACTTCCGTTGTCCTTAATGCAGATACAGATGTGCACAATTGTTCTGCTTGCATTATCAGGGCCATTTTCACTTCAAAAGAGGAGGGTAAATGCAATAATACTAGTTATTGTTTATTCCACTTGGGAATAATAAAAGTTCTGTGTTGTTTATATTTCTCTAAAGGCTTTAAATATTGCAAAAGAACTTTTTTATTGAAACAGTTTTTCCTTAATTTTGACATAGCTTCACACAGAAAACCTACAAGAATAGAGTGTGCTTTTATAATTTGATCATATTTTCAAGTGACTTTTTAGTATTTTACCCTTACAAGTAAACCTATACAAACAGTTTTGAAGTATTCAACATAAAGTACATATAAGACATTCTGCCCTAAATGACATTGGGGCATATTTCCTTGTCCTCATTCTTTTTTATTTAAAATGGATTTCTTTTCCATACAATACATTCTTAATCCTCCCTGATGTCTTCTCCTCTCAGATTCCTGCCACCTCCACTCTCCCTTTATCCAGCCTTTCTGTCTCCCATCAGAAAGGAGCAGGCCTCAAAGAGACAATAACCATTCCTGACAAAACAAAATATAATAAAACAAGGCAGCCATGAATGGGGGCATGCATCTCTAATCCCAGCACTTGGGAGGACAAGGTAGGTAGATCTCTCTGTGAGTTCAAGGCCACCCTGGTCAACATAGCAAGTTCCAGACAACAAGGACTGTTACACAGAGAAAGCCTACCTTGAAACACCCCACACAACCACACAAGACAAGAGCCCTCACCCCAAAGCTGGACAAGGCAACCCAACAGAAGGAAAAGAGCCCCAAGAGCAGGCAGAGGAGTCAGAGATATACCCACATCCACACTAAGCAGTTCTACCAAACACTAAGCTAATACCCATAAATATGCAGAGGACCTGGTGCAGACCCATACAGGCCCTATTTTTGCTGGTCCAATCCATGTGAGTCCATATGAGCCCTGCTTAATTGATTTGGTGGGCCATGTTCTCCTGGTATCCTCCATCCCCTCTGATTCCTACAAACTTTATGCCCCTCTTCTGCAGGATTCTCCTAGTTCCAAGGTGAGGGAACTTTTACAGATGTCCAATTTAGACTGTTTCCACATGTCTCTCTATGGTCTCTGTATTCTCTCCCATCTGCTGCTATAGAAAGTCTCTATGATGACCACTAGACAAGGCACTGATCTATGAGTATGGTAGACTATTGTTAGGAATCATTTCCTTTCTTTTTTTTAATCTTTGACCTAAGGTATGTTTGATTGTACCCTAGGTCTCAGGGCTATTCAGTCTTACATTCCTGTGCATCACAGGGTATGGATGGGCTCCCTCTCATGGAATGAGTTTCAAGTTAATGACATTGATTGGCCACTCCTACAAGTTCTGTGCCACCATTAACCCAGTATGTCTTTACAGACAAGACAGATTGTTGGTCAAAAGTTTGTGGCTCAGTTAGTGCCCAAGTTTCTCTTATAGTAGCCTTCAGGGTACCTTTCCACACCAAAGAGACTAGAACATAGGAGTGAAGGATACATTCAGGCACCAGCTCAACTTCTCCATATTCAGTGAACTGTGTGGATGTTGTCCTCAGCAATGAGGCCCCTCTCTCAGTTTGCTAAAAGTGACCCTTAGTCCTTTCACCAACCCTGGTTGTTTAGGTATCACCACAGGACTCCCTTGGCCAACAACTCAACCAAATGCAACCCAGTTCCACCAATAGAATCCTTTCCTGGCTATAAAAGATGGCCAATTGAGACTCTGTGCCCCATTACTAGGAATCTTCATTAGGATCACCTTCACAGATTCCAGAAGGTTGCTACTGCGGTAGGTTTCCACACTGCCCACTCAAATATTCCACAGTTGCAGCCATCTCTCTCCACATTCTCTCCCTTCATTGCATTCCATGCTCCCCCACCTGATATTCCCATTCCTAATCCCACATACCTCCAGTCCACCAGCAAAAATCCATGTCATTTTCCTTTCCCAGGGAAATCCAAGCATTACTCCAAATCCTGCCAATTTACCTAACTTCTCTGGGTCTACAGATTGCAGCTTGGTTGTCATTTACTTAATGACTAATATCCACCTATAAGTGAATATATACCACGTTTGTCTTTCCACATCTGAGCTACCTCACTAAGGGTTATATTTTTTAGCTCATTCCATTTGCCTGCAAATCACTTGATTTATTTTTCAACAGCAGATGTGCTACATTTTGGTTGCTATCCATTTTTCTGTTGAAGGATTCCTATGTTGTTTCCAGTTTCTGGCTATTATGAGCGAAGCTTCAGTGAGCATAGTTGATTAATTGTCCTTGTGATAGAATGGAGCGTCCTTTGGGTATATGCCCACACATTCCCAATTCTCTGAGCTTGATCAATTCCCAATTCTCTGAGGAATCATGATATTGATTCCCATAGTGACTGTACAAGTTTAAACTCCTACCAGCAACATCCTTCTCAACCTGAGTCATCACTTGTGTTAGTAATCTTAGCCATTCTGGCAGGTATATGATAGAATCTCAAAGTTATCCTGATTTGGATTTTCCTGATGGTTAAGGATGTCAAGAATTTCCTTAAATATTTCTTGGCCATTTGAGATATCACTAGTGAGAATTCTCTGTGTTTAAAATGTACCTTATTTTTAAAATGTACCTTATTTTTGTGGAGAAGCTACCTTAAATGCCCTTCCCCAATAATGTGATTGACAACTTCCTTGTATGCCATTCTACAGCCTTCACCCAGTGGCTGAAGGAAGCAGAGGCAGACACCCACAGCTAAACACTGAACTGAACTCCGGGAAACCAGTTGCAGAGATGGAGGAATGATGAGCAAAGGGGTTAAGACTTGGCAGGTGAAACCCACAGAAACAGCTAATCTGAACAAGGAGGAACTCATGGACCCCAACTATAACTAAGAGGCCAGCATGGGACTGATCCAGCCCCCTGAACATGGGGGTCAGTAAAGAGGCCTCAGCATTCCTTGGAGCCTCAGGCAATAGATCAGCATTTATCCCTGGCATCCAGATGGACCTTGGGAGCCCATTGGACATGGAGGGATGCTGTCTCAGTTTGGACACATGGGGGGAGGGCCTAGGCCCTGCCCCAGATCATATGACAGACTTTGGAGATCCCCCATGAAGGGCCTCACCCTCCCTGGAGAGTGGAGTGGGGATTGGGCAGGGTTGGAGGAGGGTTGAAGGGGGGGGCAGGGGAGGAGGGGAGGGAGAGGGAGCTGGGATTGACAAGTGAAGCAAACTTGTTTCTAATTTAAATTTTAAATAAATTAATAAAAATGTACCTTATTTTTAAGTGGGTTATTTGCTTTGTTGATGTTTAATTTCTTGAGTTCTTTTATATATTTTGGTGTTAGACCTCCATCTGATATGGATTTGGTAAAAATCATTTCCAATTTTATGGCTCCTAAGACTATCAAAGACTTTGCTGATGCTTGGCTAGGAGTCTAGACTGATACCTGGAACCATATTGATGTTTGAGGACCATGCTGCTGCAGAAACCATGCTGGTATGGATGGCTTGTGCTGCCACCTGGGACCATACTTCTGATATGCAGGCCCAAGCTTATGCCTTGAACTACATCTGGGTCTGTGGCCCATGTTGCCACCAATGGCCACATAGATACCCAGGGTCTTGGCTGAAACCTGTGGCTATGAGGACATCCATGGCCCTACTGCTGTCAGGATCATCCTGATCTGAGTGCTCTGTGCTGTCACCTGGGTCCATGGTGTCCTCCAGGTCAGGGCTGCCACAAAGGGGCCATGTCTGTGTTTGAGACCCTAGAGAAGTCAGGTTCTGAGGTGATATCTTAGGCTCCTATTATCACTGAGGGCCATGCAGATGGCAGGGTCTGGTTGGCCACCGCAGATCATGTAGGTGTCTGAAGACCATGCTGCCTCAGGGCCATGATGATCTATGTGGCAGATGCTGCCACATGGGGCTATGGTGTCATCCATGCCAGAGTCACTGCCTAAGGCCATATCAGGATCTATGACCCTGTGGAGGTCAGAGTCTTGGGAGGTTAAATGGCTCCAGTTGTCACCAGGGCTCTTTGAATGCCTTGGGTCTGACCAGCCATCTGAGACCATGTTGTGCCACACTGCTGCTGCTACTGCTGTGCTAGTCTTAGGGGTCTATGCTGCCAATGCACCCATAGTCCTGCTGTATGTAGTAGGGTCTGTGGTGATGTTCATGGCCCATGTTAGAAGGGGGTCATTGAAATCATGCTGACCTTGGGATGGCTGGTCCTGCTCCTTACTGGGATAAATATTGTAGTAGACAAACTGGACCTACTGGTCAGCGAAGAGTTCACCCTTGCACTTGGGAAAAATGTCCCCTCCCCCTCCTCTAACCTGGGCATGCAAGTAGGAGAGCTGAATCCCCCCCATACACACCCTATATACCCTATGTTCCACCAATAGTAATCATGAAAGAGGGCCTGCCCCTTGCCTAGGCCAAACAGCAGAGCTGGCCCTGGCAGTATGAGTGAGGGGAACTCAGATCTGAGGAGAGAGCAGGAGAACTTGACTTACTCCTTGATGTAGGCTGCATTGGGTTAGCTCTCTGAGGCAGTGCTGGAGAGCTCATCCAAGTAGTGATGATGATGGAAAGTTAGCAAGCTGACTAACCTAGCTACCACCCAGATCCAGACCCAGAACCAGGACTATGAGTTAGCCCACCCCAACATCCACCGAAGGGATGAACCTACGGATCCAAAACAGCAGGGTCTCCATGACACAGGGCAACAACAGGAAATCTAAGAGAAGCCAGAGTGAAAGCCATTATCTGTGTTGTAGCAGAAACTAGGGACCTTGAGCAAGACCCATGACTCCTGGCAACAAACACTTGCAAGTAAAGATTAACAAATTAAATGATAATCTCTGTGTTGAAATGGTCCACACTATAGTTTCCATGACAAGATTCTTTTTTTTTTTTATTTCTTCTTCTTCTTTTTTTTGGATTTGGTTTTTGGTTTTGCTTTTAAATTTGGTTTTGTTGGGAGGGTTTGTAATGGCAGAGGGAGGATGAGAAAGGACAGGTGAAGTGAACAGTTCCCTGTTTTAGCAGCTATGACAGGCTAACATGTGTTCTTCTGACTTTATGCTCCTGTCCTGGTCACTAGGAGGTCAGATGCCCTCCTCATGGCAAGGAACCAATCAGAAGTTAGCTGGTGGGTCTGTGCTTTATGGCTCTGGGTGTGCTTTACGGACAAGTGCACAACAGTGACCGGCAGAGCATAGCAACTGCCCTGGGAGGGCATATGGGCCATAACAACCAGTTGACTAATCACCACAGGGCAGGTCGTCCAAACCTGGAAGTACACTAGTCGTGAGACTGTTACATACCCCTAGAAACTCCCCTTATGCTGTCCTTTAAGATCCTGCCTCATGGATTCTCAGGGTGTTTCTCCAGCCATCCTCCCTCGTGAATGGATGAAAGGCACAAGCTAATGGGGTTAGCTTATTAAACAACTACAATAAAAGACTCTTTGCTTTTGCATTGAAATGGGCCTTTTGGTGATTTTGGGGTTCAGAATTTGGGCACAACACAGAGAGATAAGTGGGGTCAGAATTCATGACTGAACATCCACAAAGAATAAAAGTAAATAGAAAAAAAGAGAGACTTATTCATTTCTTCCAATTGTTTTTGTTTTCCTGGATTTCTTCATTTCCTCCTTAAGGACCTCCATCATCTTCATGTAGCTGGTTTTAAGGTCTTTTTCCTGTGTTTTGGAATGTTGGAATATTTAGGGCTTGCTTTGGTAGGATAATGGGGCACTAGTGGAGACATTGTCCCAGCTGTTATTATGTTCTCATGATGACTTCTTGTAGTCTGGTTTTGTGGTGATTATAGATCTAGGTGCTGACTTCTTGATTTTGTCCTTGTTGGGGTGGTATCCTCTTGATTTCTGTGTTCTGTCTAGATTTTCAAAGAATGTAATGGCTATTTGTTGTCTGTTTTACTGAACTGCATGGCTTCTGTGTTCACAGGGAATGGCTATTGTTTTTGGAGGCTAGAATGGAAAGTGGTGGAGGGGAGGGAGGTTAAAAGGAAATGGTCCCTGGGATCCACAAAAGACATGACCAAGCAGGAAGGAAGGTTGTAGTTATTGATCTGTTGCTATACTATGGAGAAAACTGAAGGATTGGGTCTAGGGCAGCGTTTCTTAACCTGTGGATTGTGTTCCCTTTGGGAGTTGAATGACCCTTTCACATGGGTCACCTAAGATCATTGGAAAACACAGATATTTACATCACGATTCACAATGGTAGCAAAGCTATAGTTATGAAGAAGCAACGAAAGTAATTTTATGGTTGAGGGTCACCACAACATGAGGCACTGTATTAAAGGGACATAGCATCAGGAAGGTTAGAACCACTGACCAAGCAGAACAAAGTAGAGAAGGTCTGTAGGCAACACACATGGTTTTCTGGCAGGTGTGACCAGTGGTTGAGCAGGGAGATTCTGTGTGAGAACCTGTCTTTGTGGGCCTTCAGTCTGACCCAGCCAACTTGCTGGGTTCATACCTGAGAGGGGAAGTGTGGATTGAGAAAGGGGAGGTAAGGAGCTAAGGGAAAGACACAGAGACACAGGATAGAGTCAGGAGGTAATTCGGTGAATACTGAATGCCCCAAGTTTATTCTTCAACATTCTTAAGTACCCCAACCAAAAGCAGGACATGGCAGAAGACTTCTATTATCATGTATAAGGAGCAAACAGACTTTCTTCCCTTAATCCTCCAAGCATTTGGTAATCACCTTTAGACTCAATTTCCATTATCCAGCTTTGAGGGCCAAGAATAAACGCACCTCAGCCCAAATCTGTTGTTATTTAGATAAGACATCTGCTACCAAGATCAAAACATCCTGCAGTAGCCAAGTTTTAGACCTTTAGGTCTTTTGACTTACTAAGGATAGTTTTGAACTCTGACCTTGAGCCAAGCCAACTCTGAAATGGAGCCATCTTTATGGACCCTCACGCATCTGCTTGCATTTGGGGCTAGGACCCAGAGATGAATGAGGGGAGAGAGGTCAGGAGGTGATGATCTGGGATCCACAGATGGTATGGACTTGGGGAAGGGAAGCTGCAGGGGTGTTCTGTTGCAGTGCTAGGGATGAGCCTGAGAGATTGGGTCTGGGGAAACAGAGAGAGTGGAGAAGTTCTGTGGGTACTCTACCTAGTTATCTCTGGGGCACATTTCTTAAAAATGAGGAACATTCCATTACATAAAACCAATAAAATTAAGGAAATCATGATGTTGGCATATTACCAGTACTATAACAATAAACTCCTAGTTAGTAAGCTACAGCCATATTCAAATTTTGTATAATGTCTTTGTTAAAATAGGAAACTCGAGTCCTAAATGTGTCTGTCAAATCACCTCAAAATAATGTTAATCTGAATGAATTCTCCTTTCTCAACTTCCCTAGTATAATCCTCACAATTTATAACAACCTAACCAACTGTTTGTATTAGAACAGTAGGAGCATAGGTTTGCAAAACTTGCCTTAAAATTTAAAGATAATTTTATATCTCAAACAAATTGAAAGCTGTATTTAAAAATAAAACACACTCCTTTCCCCTGTCAGACCTAATTCTTTAAGAGATTTTATTGTTGTTCAGTAGAGAAACATGAGTGACTCTCCCAGTCCAACCCCCGTGAGAGAAAGTACATCTTATCAACACAGTTCTGTGACCCTCCTTCTCTGTTCCTATCTCTGTTCCTGAGTTCAAGCCCCATTTTCTTCTCACTTCCAATGTTACACCTCCAACTAGTCTCCAGTCTGTCTCTCATTCATCCCCTTTCAGCCTTTCACTTCCGTGACTCCCCAGATAACTCATGTTGCTTATCTTTAGTTGATGTGTGTATGCCCAACTGTGTTAATGTGGATTCACACATGCTATACAGCACATGTATGAAAGTCAGAGCACTCCCCTACCACTTTATTTGAGACAGGGTCTCTTGGGCCCCCACCTAATTCAGTGTATGCCAGGCTAGCTGGTCCTCCAGCTTCCAGGATGCCTCCTATCTCTATCTCCCACCTTGCTTTAGGAGTACCGGCATTGTAAGTGCATGCTACTGTATCATCATATATACCTTTATGTGGTCTCTGGGCTTTTGATCTTAGCTCCTTAAGTTTATATGCCCAGTGCTTTACCCAGCTCCTAAAATAACTACTTAAATTTAAAGTATACCTTTGTGTATTTCAACACCTTCTAAGACGCTTCAAAGATTCTGTGGTTTGTGTAATGTCTTGCAAATACCTTCTCATTTCAACCGAACCCTGCCTTGTTGGCCTTAATCCCAGTTCAGCCTCCATACTTCTTAGGCACTGTTCACAAAAAAAGAAAACTACTTGGAAATTACCACGCAGCTCATGGGTTTGGAAATCCTGGAATCCTGCCACATGGTGCTTTCTCTCAGACATGAAACCTGTGCCTTATTCTTTGCCTCCACATTTTTTTGCTTGTCTGTCTGTTTTGTTTTGTTTTCACCTCAGCTGAGGTAGCACCTCCTTTGTCAAGATTTCCTAACCACATCATCTACTCCTAGTTTAATTCGGTTGGCTTGTTCATCTCTGTGCCCTCCATAGGAAACAAATGAGCAAAGAAAACTTTTCAGCAATTAGAACCACCAAAAGCACATTTCTTAGTAGACTAAACCATGCCTGGGTCTAATAAACCAGAAGCTAACATGCTGTAAAAAGTTAAAAGGTTGTGTTTTATTGTTGCTATTTTAGTTCTGCTGATTTTGTCCTGCAGAAGTTGAATTCATTTGCAGATGTCTAGTTATGTGAAGTTCTTGTGATTTTCTTACTGCTCTTTTAATTTATTTATTGACTTTATAAATAATTTTTCATGCAATATAATTTGATCATATTCAGTATTCTCTCCCTACTCCTCCTAGATTCTCCCCGCCTTCCTCTTTGTTCAAATTCATTCTCCCTCTAACAACAACATGTGAACAAAAGTCAAAACAAACAAAAAGGACCCAAAACAGTCAAACAAAACAAAAAGTACACAAAAAACAGGGAGTCCATTTTGTATTGGTCTTATCACCATTAAAGCTTTCAATCTGCCTTTCATCCTAAAAATAAACTCCAGCTGTCTTGTTCTAAATTCCATGTACACAACAATCCTCTATAAGCACAGTTTCCATATCTATCTTTACAAACACCAACACAAAAAAATACAAAAAAGAGTTTGTATATCAATCATATATATAGGCATGCTTGTCTTTAAGCAATGTAGTGTAATGATTATTTATGCAGTATTTACATTTTATTGTGTATAGGATCCATGTAAATACTCTTGACATTTTTATATTGGTTACTTGAGTATCTGCAGATTTCATTGTATATCACAGGTTTCATAATCAATTCATTGGGACTACCACGAGATGACTTTATGTATATCCCATGAATTAGCACTAAAAACAGTGCCTGGTGACCAGTACTACCTTAAAAGATAGTAAGGTGAAATTTTCCTATGACTATCATCATAAATTTGCTACAGGAAGTACATATGGTTGTTACAAATTATCTGTGGGCCCCAGGGTAGGCTTTTCCTACTTTTAGCTTATTTCCTACCTAACACACTACCTGGAACACAGCAAATATCCATGACATAATACCTTAAAAAAAAGTAAAATTAAACAGGTGTGATGGTAATTCATATCTTTAATTCCAACACTCAGGAGACTGAGAGAGGAGGGTCATGAATTAAAGACCAACTTGCAATATAAGAAGACCCTAACTCAAATATACGTAAATAAATAGATAAAAAATGAACAAATAGATATGGATATGAAAATATTTGTATTCTGAGCAAAGTGACTCAAACTGTACATCATAGGGGAAGTGGCATACCAAGGATGCTCAAAGCAATTTAAAATTCCCCAGTTCAACTCATTGATGCTCCTGGTTTTAAAATAAAAACTGCTTTTAACATTAACAAACTCTTCTTTTAAAATTTATTTAACCTTATTTTATAGGCACTGGTGTGAAGGTATCAGATCTCCTGGAGCTGAAGTAACAGATGGCTGTTAGCTGCCATATATATACTAGGATTTCAACCCAGGTTCTCTGGAAGAACAGCCAATGTTCTTACCTTATGAGCCATCTCTCTGGCTCCATCAACAGACTTTTGTTGGATATGTTTTCAAACTTTTTGAAGATTTCATATATGAGTACATATATGATAGACAGCAAGAATTTGTTGTTGAATATTTTTTTAAGTATTTGAAGGTCTCATATATGAGTACTGTACTTACATCATCATCTCCTTCCTCTTGCTCTACCAGTTCCTCTCAAGACCCTCCCACCTGTTCAAATTTATGGCTTCTTGCTCTTTTAATTATAGTTGTTACACACACACGTGTGTGTGTGTTTTATGCATGGACACACTCATAAATACAATCTTCTGAAATCATTTAGTATTGCTCATATGTGTTTAGGGCTGACCTCTGGGGCTAGCTAATTTATCGGGGAACGAATATTATTAACATTTAAGTATAAATAAGTGCAAAACATGTGTGTTCTGTTTTACTTATGCTGCAGTCATTGAAAGACTGACCAAAGTGCAGAGCAGAGCAAAGGAATGGCCAGTCTCCAAGAGTTACATGTGCCCACAAAATGCTAGAACTGATATTGTCCTTTCAAATGGGCCCAAGTGTGTTACCAGAGTATTCTGGTGGAAGAAAAATTTCTTGGTATACATTATACATTGTCAGCAAAAATGGGAAGTCCCATTAAGGATGATCAGTGGTTGGAATGCCTGCTCCTAGAATTAATGGGAGAGGCTTAAATACACACAAGAAAAAGGCGGTTTCAGAAACTGTGTAACCTAGTTGGCAATATTCACATGATGGGGCTTCGTTAGCTTGAAAACCAGTTATTTCTCCTACTTGGGAGTGCCTTTAGGGTTGGGAGGTATCTGAGCTGCTACTATAACTTCAATTTTTATGCTGCAACACATTTAGTTTTCTTGTTTGTGACTTTGCTTTTACATTTCCTTCTTTATGAGTTTTCAAGTATCCCTCCCTTACAGCAATATAGACTACTGTGCTAATTATGATATAGGAAACAGGAAGGTTGTGTTTTCTTACTGATAGTTCTAAGAATCTTGTTGGATATCATGTAAATATAACTAGCTGAAAACTTCATAGGCTGTGGAGCTGGGCCAATTGCTTTAATGATGCATGAAATCATTATGTCTCCAAGGCACATGTGACTTTTTAAACACTTCTCTGTAATATTTATGTTGCCTAGCTGTGCAGATAATTGTCCTGTTGGCTACTTACTGAGAATTTCTGTTGGTGAGCACTGCTGTCTTCCTTCATCCATAATCACAGTGAGTGAGTGCCTCAAGATCAGGGGAATACATTAATTGGTTTTGAAAGCTCCTGAGGGGTGTCTTAGAAGTCCCTCTGAAGTGTTCTGCCTTCACAGGAATTAAATCTGCAGGGCTTGGAACCCTAATCCAGGAATTTGGAATGGAAATGTAAAAACAAGAAGGTCAGTTCCCATCCACTTGTTGGTTCTCTCATGCTATATCAAGCCACAGAGATTAGCAAGGGTTGCCACCAGTTGGAGGACTGCTTTGCTAGGGACAAGTATGCACAGTTGTGACAATGAAGCCAGTTGGTTGAATTTTTTTTTGCACAGTTGAGAGTAAAGAATCTCTGCCTCCAAGCAGATAGAGACCATAGAGGTCAATTTCTGAACTAGAAAGAGGGATTGATTTGTCTGTTCAGAAAGGGCAAAGAAACTCCATTTCCCACCTCTGTAGTCTGTAAAACAGGATGAATTGTATTTTGATCAAAATTGAGAAAGTAATTTCAGAGTAAGGTATTATCTGGGTGGGGGTAGGGGTTTAGTCTGAGCCATTTCCTGGGGTGCTCATACTTACTGCCCTGAAATGTCACATCAGCAGCACAAATAGAGGAAGAGCTCAGAGTTGCATAGTTTTCGTTAGATGCTGTCAAGTGCCCATTAGTTCTATTTGGTGGAGACTCAGAAAGACCTCACTGAGCACACCACCTCTCAGAGGATAACCATAGCATGTGGAAGCCTCCAGAGCTCTCTGACTTAGAACCAGAAATGACATAAACTCTTCTGTAAGCAAGAATACAGTTGTCACCTTGCCTGTTGCAAAATGACAGTGCACCACCACATGAGGTACCAGAACTCCGCCCTGAGTAACAGAACTTAACTTGCTCTAGGGCCTTGTCTGCACAATGTGGGTAGAGAGGGAAGATGGGGGAAAGTGTGAAACCTTCATTATTCTAATTAAAGGAACTTTTCTTTTGGAAATTCTTTTTCTTCCTGATTCACTCATTATACCTTAACCTGTCATGTTAGGAACAAATGTTCAGTTTTGCAGAGCCCCTTCCTGTCCCACTCCTTTCTTGTCTTCTGCCTAGTTGGCATGTGGCCACCAAGAGCTTGTGTTAATCAGCTTCAAGCAGAGACTGCCTTCCAGGCAGTCACCTTTGTCATTACCAGAGCCTGGACGTTCCCATTTACAAGCAAAGTCAAGATGAGAGACAAAGCAGAAACTTGCTTGGAGACAGGGAAAACATTTGAATGTCTTCCAGTTTGATCTCATTTTCTTTAAAAAGTGAGCACTTTGGCAGAGTATTCTGTTTCTTACTGTTTCAAAAAGAAAAGTTTTGTCTTCCTTGTATAATTAATGGTCTTTAAGAACAATGGCAAGGTTATACATATTGTATGTCTAATCAATATCACATATGCCCTAAATAAATCAGGATATTATTATACCTCATTGGTAGTATTAGAATCTTCATCTGTAATTTCATTTTGGATAATTAGAAAGGAGTAATTTGACTTGACATATAGACAGCAGTATGTTCCTTACACTTTGAAAATGGATGGGTATTGAGTGGGAAAGGGGATGTTAAAGTCAGCATGAGGTCAAAACAAATTATGCGAGTAAGTACACCCACTTCACTATAATAGGAGAAGTTAGGTACAGGAATGACCACACAAACAAGAGTAGTGAGGTGACATGATAGAACAGGGAAGGTCTGTATTTGTCATGTTTTAATTTCATGTAAGATGAATGGTGCTTGAATAGTACAAAAGAAACAACTATGCTTTGGTACCACCTCCCCACAAAACTGTTAAGATATCCAGTGTATATCACTAGTAAGTCTCATTCTCATTCGTATCTATAGCATAGTCTCCCAAACTCCCTATTGAAGAACATGACAACTGTGTTAGTCCCATATCCTTGCCACAGTATCACCTGTCCTCTGTGATATGAATGTTCTAGCTTGGCACTCATATCTCTTGCTTCTGACATTCATATCTTCCTAGTTCCTGTGCTGCATTGGAATCATCTGGATTTGTTTTATTTTGTTGTCAAAAAGCAGGAAGCTGCCTCTTCACAGGGACTTGTTTAAAATGACTTCATAGTCTATTGCCTCTGGGCTCTGGCCAGAGTTGAAGAAAATGAGGAAAAGTTATAAAACCATTAGAATCTATATCCACTCAACTGACTAAACTTGTTTATTGTTGCACAACAAACTAGCCTGAAACTTAGATGCCCAAAAAATAAGGATATGGTTGCTGTCAGTCAGGTATCAAGGCATAGCTTAACTAGTTCCCTGACCTCTGAAGACTGCAGTCAGGGTATTGGCAATGATGCAGTCATATCAAGGCTCCTGCAGTGAAAGTACGCTTTCAAGCTCACTCACAGGACTGTCAGCAGGCTCAGATCTTCTGACTATAATTCCTTCCTGAATTGGTCCATTATAGGAACATTCAGTATGTAGCATCTGGCCTTTCTCCATCAAACAAGGAAGATAGTGAGAAAATCACAGGTTTTTGTTTTTGTTTTGTTTTTTAATACTTGTAAACCAATCACTAAAATGGTATCACATTTGTCTATTCTACTTGTTAGATGCATATTCAAATGGAAAGAATTGCATAAGGTGATGAATACCAGAGAGAAAACACTGGGTCTAAGATACTTTAAGGGTGCCTACAACACATGCTAAGAATATTCCTTTTTCTTCAGGTAATGGAGCCTTTTAAAGATCTGTCAGGCAAACTCAGACAAGTCTGAATTAGTATCAATGCTCACCCTTGGAACCCCGTTTCATGATTTTATTAATTAATTAATTAATTAATTTTCAGAAATAGCAATGTAGTAGCAGTGTACTGGCAGAATTGAGAAGGCTTGTGTTTGAAAAAGCTAACTAAAGGATTATTAAAACAGTCTCAACAGTACTTAATAAAAGTCTGAACTAGGATGTCCAATGGAGACAGAATTGAAAAACACAGGAAAGACAGAAAAGTAAAAAATCTGAAAGACATGGTAAAAGAATTCAGGCATTATGCTGGCCTGCCCCATTACCTGGCAGAATGCTCTCAGGCAGGACTCTGATCAACCCAGGGTTCCATGAGTACTAAGTCTGCAGGCAGGTGCAAAGGACCCCTTTAAAAAACAGAACCCCACCCACTTATGCTCTCTTACACAGTTCCTCTCTTCTTTTCTCTTACTCTCTCACTCTCTTGCCCTTCACCATTTTTTCTCTCTCTCTCTCTTCTCTCCCTCTTGCTCTCCCCCTCCCCACCTGTAGTAAACTCTATGGTAAATGTATCTTGTGTTTGTGCTCCATCTTGTGTCCTAACTTTAAGCAAAAGAACAACACTTGGTACCAAACAGAACACAGAATGTGATTATAAAGGAACAAATATGGTTAGGACTCCTAGGTGGCTCTAGAGTTTTGGTGACATTTAGGAAATAAAGGTCAAATTTGGAAATCTGGTTTGAGGAAAAACTGCCAAATTTACTTAAGTTAGGATTTTATTTAAACCATAAGAGAGCAAATACAGCCTGTGGGATGGTTACACAAAAGCAAAAACAAAGAAAAGTATCTCATGACCTCTAGGATTATATGTCTAGTCAGTTGGGAGACTGACAGAAGCTAAGGGGACAGAGGTCAAGGCAGGGTGTCTATAGTCCTTTGTTATGAATATAGAAACTCTGTGAGGAGAGACCATCAAGCTTAATCAAAGTCACACTGTAGTCATTAAATGTGTTCTGATTTTATTTTCCACTTTTAGAACTCTGATAGAGTGGTTAAAATTATATCCCTGTTATGTAAGAGAAGACGAGCATGTTAGAAGCTAAGTAGTGACCTAAGGTCACACAGCTTATAGAAAACTAGAAATTGACATCGGTGTTTTCTTCACTCCTTTGAAAACATGTGCATTAATTAGAATAAGAAAAGAGAAAATTTTGATGGTGTTTTGAAAAGCCAGGAATGCATTTTTCAGGATTATTTGTAGCCACAAACTTTACACAGGGCTGTTATGAAGAAAAAAAAAACACCATTAATGATAGTGAAGAAGATTCCATGCTTGTAGATTGAGAAGAATCAAATTTTGAACATGCATCTCCTAGAAAGATGTGTATGGTACAAGATGATGGGCATCCTGATTCTTAGGCAGGGTAAAGATTCAAAAAGAGCGGTCAGTGTTCTGTGTGGGCCAGCAACTGTTATGAAAAGCACATTTGAGGAGTGACTATAAGATTAGATGTTTTATATCTGACTAGACAGAATTAATTTGGAAGCCACATCAGTGAAAGGTAATACCAGTTGTCTAATCTCAAGAGCTGAAACATCTTTTCTGCTTAGATATAATTGTTTTCAGGACTCTTAAGAGCTAGTATTTATCTTGAACATATAATTTTTGTATGTCACTTTACATAATTTGGGATTCTAAATAGTCAATTAACAAAGAAAGTACCCATTTCTTCCTTCAGGAAATTAATGTTTATTAGAAATTAAAGTTTACTCTGATCATAATAAAATAACATGGAATTTCTTAGCATTTTAACAATGGCAATACTAGAGATATCACTATATAAAAAAAATGACAGGCTATTCTCTTTGAGGTCACAAAGACGGCCTCCTATAGAAGTCTCTGAAGAACTAAATGCCCAGGACTGGAGCATGGGCCAAGTTTCCTTGTTTTTCAGCTTGGATTCAACAAAGGATAGCAAATGTTTTCTTCTTTTCCTAACATACTTTTGGCACTCTTCTACCTAGTGCTGTGCCAGGGATGAAAGACCTTCATCTATCTATCTATTGATTGTTTTGTGACATTTTATGCCATCTTTAACATTAAACAATCATCTTAGTTTTGCAGTAATAAAACTTTTCATCATTTGAAGAATGAAAACTCTGAAACGACTAAGAATGTGCCTTGAAAAAGACTGATTTAATTCTTCACTGTGTGCAGAGAGAGGAACCAGGTCCATTCTACAAGCCTGGGCTTCTGGACTTGCATCTTGAGTCTGTGGTGCCTCCACCACTGTCAGGTAAGGCTGACTTGCTAGTGCTTCTCTGTGTCATTAGACACATAGCAAAGGAGGAAAAATTGAAATACTTCCTCCAGCAAGGCTGTGCCTACTCCAACAAAGCCACATCTTCTAATAGTCCCATTCCCTATGAGCTATTACATTCAAACTATCACAATGGGCTTGTTGCTGGGTGTTAGCCTTTTTGTTCCAGAGAAGACTTTGTACTTGGACCACTACTTCAGAGGTTCTTGAAATAGACCGAACACATTCTGCATTGTGGAATGGAAGTGAGTATTTGGGGCCAGGGTCAGAATGTTATGGCTTGTATTTTAAATGTTCACAAAAAGCATGTGGTAAAGGGTTGGCCTCTAGCTAATGACATGCCAGAAACTGGTAAAACCATTTAGGAAGTGAGACAAAGTGAAAGGAAAATATGTCACTAGAGATGGTGGTGGTTAATATTATCAACTTGACAAGATCTGGAATCAGCGGGACACCAAGACTATAAGCGGATCTGAGATGGACCACATGTCACATGAATTAAGGTGGGATTTCCCACCCTACATGCAGGTAACATCATTCTGTAAACTGTGGTCCGGGACTGTATAGAAAATAGAAAACTGTCTGAGCACCAGCCTTCACTGTTGTCTGCTACCTGACAGCAGGTACAATGTAACCAGCTGCCTGTGCCATGCAATCACCGTCAAACCGTGAGCCAGAGTAAGCCTCTTCCTTCTTCATTGAGCTGTGTTTATCAAGACTGTTCTCTTAAAGCAGTGCTGCTCAACCTCCCTCATGCTGCAACCTTTAAATACAGTTACTCATGTTCGGGTGACCCCCAACCATAAGATTATTTTTGTTGCTACTTTAGAACTATAATTTTGCATCTGATATACAGGATACCTGATATGTGACCCCAAAGGGACCAAGTCCCACAGGTTGAGAACCACTGTCTTGAAAGGACTATTGGAATTCTCATCCTTACTGCTCTCTTCCTCACCCTCATGAGTCAACCCCCTTGGCTTTCCTGTGTGCCTCCACCATCATGTTCTGCTTTACTGTAGGCCCCAAAGTAATTGTGCCAATCAATGATGTACCAAACCTCCAGTACCATGAGCCTAACTCTCCTTTTGCTCCATTGCATTGATTTTCTCTAATATTTTGTTACACAGATGGAAAGCAGAATATAACCCAGAAGCAAGGACTAAACTGTGGGCTCTGAGTCCAGAAGGCACATAGGGAAAAAAGGTCACTCTTAGTCCTGGCTAACATAGATGGAGTTTTTAAATCCTCTAATTGCACAGCAGAATTAAGTAACTGATAAACTGCTGATGCTGCAACGATAAACAAAAATTGGAAATTTATAAATCTAAATGAAAAAACTATTGCAGAATCTCCAAATTGGGAAACATTAGAAAGGTAGAGGGTGCCGTTCTGTTGTGTCTTCTGGGGATCATTAGTATAAAGCATATTTTTCTGAAAACTTTTTTACTGAGATCTCCTAGAATATGGAAATGACCATAAAATTAACATAAATCTTGATTGTGAGTGTTTTGTAGGAAATAATTCAAAATATCAAAAGTATTTTTAGCATAGAATATATAGTATGTCAAAAACTGTTACAAAAATATGTAAGGGTGGGGCTATATCTCTGTAAATCATAGGATATACACACAACAAAATCCTGTGAAGTTACTAAACATAAGTTTTCTACATTTTAAAAGGTTAAATAGAGGTGTCTATGTAGAAAGTAAAAAGCTATACGTATTCTGCAGCCGGCTGGAAGAACACAATTGGGCCTCATACATTGACATGGAGCACTCCTCAAGAAGATGTAGCATAAGGATTTTCACAGTTACCAGCTCTGCTGAGCAAAAATAGAAGCTTAATTTTAACTACTTGATTTTAACTACTTGATTTAATAACTGACTCTTATTCTCCATTGTCTCTAGGAAAGGATATACGACCTGGTGACTTCTAGGTCAATTTTATCAAGTACAGTGAGTTTTCAGGCATTTCCAGGTTCAGACTCAAGCAAATGAAGTCACTGAACACTGCAATTTCTGTGTTCATCAATCTCATGGTGTATCACACAAGGCAAGCATCTGGCTTTCATGCCCTTAGTCCTATGTTGAAACTTTTCTTCGGGTTCCTCTGATTGACAAATAGAGTGCTACATCTTACTTTCTGCTCTCTGTAATATACAATAGAACCCATAAGGAAATAGGTCCTTTTGGTACACATGGTAATAGAATTGTTTGTAGTTCTAATACCATATTAAGTTAACCAGATTGAGGTAAGGTACAATCCCATAAAATCAAATGCTTGTTTTCAATGAACTGATTTGGTTATTCAACTGACCATTAGTGGTTGTATTTCTTTTTCCAAACATATCTGATTAATCACCTTTGGAAATATCAGATATCCTAAAGAATGATACTACTTATCAAAGAACAACACCTTCATTTAGAAATCCTCTCATTGCCCATTGAGCATCATGTACAAGATAATAAAATAGACATTGACCCTCTCTTATATTTGCACAAAACTTAGGTTTCATGGATAGGCTAGTGCATACTCTTACTTGACCCTAGGAAAGTAAGATTATAAAGTTAACTGGGAAAAGGATGAAGAACCTGGAAGTCAACTGCACCATCTCCTTATGTCAGCCGCCTAGTAGAGAATCACAGATCAGGACTTGGGTGCTTGGAGTTTGTGCTGTCTTCCATATGCCACACTGAAGCATTTTTATACCTTCTCCACAAAGCAGCTTTGCCGGGAAGCTGGGGCAGGCCTGGATACATGCCTGTAGCGTGAGAAAGACAAAGGGTAGCTTTCAAAAGAAGGGGTTGGCAGGCCAGAGGCTCACATCTTTCACCAGCTTCCCAGTGTCCCCAGGATCAGCCCTGTAGGATCCGTACATTTTGAGCTTAGGTTCTGCTCTTTCTTTTCTTTCTTTTTCCCCTCCAAGCTCAAAAATAGCCTGGCCATTAGAAAAAAAAACATTACAGGCTGCAAATATATGGTTGCATAAGCTCCTACTTGTCAAAAAGCAATGCTATAAAAAGCTGTGGTCCATTGGCCTTGGTGAGATGCTTCCCTTCCCTTTGAGAACTCACTGAACGGCTACCTCTGATCTGCACACAGCATCCTTCTTGGAGCTAGGATATCTTTGGTCTATGTTGAAAGGCTGGGAGAGAGTAGAAACATATGATCACTGCTTCTGAGGACCCACAAATTGCAGCCTGCCTACTAATATTGGTTATTTTTAATGTTTGCTACAGTGGTTGAGACAAATTCAAAAGAATTGTTTGAATTTCCAGAAAGACAGCAGGCTTTCTGAAATCTCAGTGAGGAGTGGGTGACAGAGGAAGGACCACGACTGTTATGTAACACAGGGGTGAACAGTGCACCCCATCTGCTCAGTTCTCAATAGAAGCCCAACATAGCAGGAGGAAAGAGCAAAGCGCTCTGTGCCATCAGGTTTGATACTAACCTCTCCATGCAGCAAAACTTGGGCGGTTTTAAAAATTGATTTCTTTCACAATGACTGGTTATAATTAATATAAATATGTTTCTATTAAAATTAGTAATCTAAGCTCATGAGCTACTGAAATAGAAAAGGCAGAAAGAGGATGAAGTAGGCACATGATTAGGCAGCCTAATCACAAATGAAGTGTCAAAATGCAGTGACAATTCACATTTAATAATATATAATCATCGCAAACCTGGTGATCTGAGTTCTGAGTTCAATCCCTGGAGTGAAAGAATTGAGTCTATGGAACTGTCCCCTGGCTTGCATGTCACTCCTACCACACACACAATGGAAACACACACACACACAGACACACACACACATAGAAAGAGAGAGAGAGAGAGAGAGAGAGAGAGAGAGAGAGAGAGAGAGAGAGAGAGAGAGAGAGAGGACAGAGAAAAAGACAAAGGGAGAGACATTGACACAAGGAGAAAGAAAAGGAAAAGTTTTCTTTGTTTCTCCAGACAGGGTTTCTCTGTATCCATTTGGAGGCTGTCTTGGAAATCGCTGTAGACCAAGCTGCCCTCCAACTCACAGAGATCCATCTGCCTCTGCCTCCCGAGTGCTGGGATTAAAGGCGTGTGCCTCCAACGTGTGCCCAGCTAAGAAATTTAAAAAACATTTTTTAAAATTAAGAATAATGGAAAAATATGGGAGACAGGCAGAGGTGGAGGGGAGAGAGAGAAAAGGGAAATTAGAAAGGGACTAAATGTTATTGTTCCTAGATTTTTCAAGTGCTCCAGTCTTTTGTTTTGTATTTCATGAAGGGGGCATAAAATTGAGTGGAGAGTATCTGGGAGGAATTGTTGGCAGAGGAAAAAAATATGATGCAAATATATTTATGAAAAAGATTTTAATAAAAATAAATAAATACAAGAAAAAATTTTAAGTAACGTTTAGCTTCTCATTTGAATTGCTGGATAGTCTGGCTTCATGTGTGTTACTGGTTTACTTCATTTTTATTTTCACAATTGTTTGTTTCTTCTTGTGGGAGAAACTGTGGAAATGTATTTTTAATACCCCCTCTGTTGAGGCCTTTCAAAGCATCACCAGTGCATGCCCCTTGATCTGTCATAGGACTTATGGCTTCAAGAGTTTGCTTTGCCTTGTGTTCAGTTTAAACTACCAAGAAAGACTGATTTGCAGGTAGGGGTGTGTGTGTGTGTGTGTGTGTGTGTGTGTGTGTGTGTGTGTGTGTGTGTGTAGGGTCGGTTTTATTGTCCTGCTTTTGCAAGATTATAATCTTTTCCACAATGTAGCACCTGCCCATAGAAATTCCTTTTTTAAATTAATTAATTTATTTTAATTTTAAATAGCTTGTTTTACATGTCAATACCAGTTCCCTCTCCCTCCCCTCCTCCCGCACCCCCCCATCCCACCCATCCTCCCACCCTATTGCCAATTCCTTCTGCATAGGGGATATCTAGAGTCTATCATTTCACTCAGGGTAGGGTCCAGGCACTTCCCTAAGAGTCCAGGCAGAAAGATCCTCTGAACAGATGGGGAACACGGCGAGGGGTGGGGGGAGGGGGACCTGGGAAATAGAAAGGGGGAGAAGTGGAAGAGAGAGTAGGACATGGGTAGGATAGGGGGAAGAGGGAATCATAGGTTAGAAGACAGATCAGGCACCATTGTGACCTCTAGAGGTCTAAACGGATGACACCAATTGGCAAGCTAAGCAATAGCGTAGAGAACACCTCAAATGCCCATTCCTGATAGTGAACTTGATGTCTATAACCATCCTGGAGCCTTCATCCAGTGACTGATGGAAGCAGAGGCAAACACCCACAGTTAAATACTAAACAGAACCCAAGGAGCCCATAAAAATTCTTAATGCATAACATATCAAGAATGAGAAGTAAGAACATGTCTTTAAGGTATGATCATTACCATACACAGTACTTCTACTTCCTATGAACATGTAGATATGAATGTGGTACATCAAAAGACATATTCAGTATTTGTCTCCTTGATCCTTGCTTTGAGATGCTCACTAATTGATAGCACATTTTGTTAGTTACTCAACTAGGTTGTTGATACTCAAGCATGGAGAATTGTTCAGGAGTTAGCAAAACATCTGATCAGCTGCAAAAACTACCATTTAGGCTGACTATTAAGCGGCAGGTTCTCTCTGATTCATCGAGGATGTCTGTTCACATATGATCCCACTTTCCTCTAATTTCTACCATATTTTTATGAAGAAGTTTCAGCCTTCTTTCTTCTTCACAGTGATCAACTATTTCCCTGTCTACACTTCATATCTTAGCCTTGCATTTATTTATTTTCCCTGCAATAAATGGATAGCTTTGTTTGTACCTTTAATCTAAGGTCACCTTTTACTTTCTTCTTTTAATGAAAAGTGTGTGTGTGTGTATGTGTGTGTGTATACACATGTGCCTTTTAGCACGTATACATACATGAAGATGCTCACAGAGGCCTGAAGAGTGTGTTGGGCCCCTTGGAGTTAGAGCTTATAGGCAGCTGTGAGTTACCTAGTATGGTCGATGATCCATTTCTCCAGCTGCTTAATCTCTTCTGATATGTGTTCGTGAATGCATTCATGTGGATAACAAATGTTAATGAGGTGCCTTGGTAGACATAAAAGATGACTAACTAGTTATTCCTTCTCTTGAGAAGTTTTCTGTATAGAAATAGTAAAATAACTGTCCATTATAATAGCCCACTAAATGCTATTTATCCATGCCAGAGATTTCTGAGCTTTCACTGTGGCCCAGACAATCTATAGAGGAGAGATTAGGAATAGATTGACAAAGAGAAAGGATGTTTAAATGGGAAAAGGGAGATTATTTATTTATTTATTTTTATTAAAAATTTTATTTTCAAATTTAAATTCAAATTAGAAACAAGGTTTCTTCACATGTCAATCTCATGGCCCTCTCCCTTTCCCTCCCCTCCTCCCACGCCCTCCCACCACCCACCCAATACACCCTCCTTTCCCAAGGGGGGGTGAGTTCTTCCATGGGGGTGTCCATAGTCTGTAATTTCATCAAGGACAGGGCCTAGAAACTCCCCCAAGAGTCCAGGGTAAGAGTGTATCTCTCATTGTGGGATGGGCATCCAATGTCCATTTGTATGCCAGGAATAAATACTGGTCAACTACCAAAGGCCCCATAGATTGCCTAGGCCTCCTCACTGACACCCCCATTCAGGGGGTCTTTATCAGCCCCATGCTGGATTCCCAGGCATCAGCCTGGGATTCAATAGTTAACCCTTGTCAGGTCAGCTGTTTCTGGGGTTAAACCAGCCCAGTCTTAATCACTTTGGTCATCAGTCCTCTCTCTCTGCTACTGCCTTTCTTGAGTTCAGCTCAGTGCTTAGCCCTGGGAGTCTGCCTCTGCCTCCATCAGCCACTGAATGAAGGTTCTGTTTCCCTGACCCTCCGGCCATAGGATTGTAGCCTGGCACTCCCCAGATCTATGTCTAAAATCCATATATGAGAGAATACATGCCATGTTTCTCTTTTTGTGACTGGGTTACCTCACTCAGGATGGTTTCTTCTAGTGCCATCCATTTGCCTGCAAATTTCAGGATTCCATTGTTTTTTCTGCTGAATAGTACTCCATTGTGTAAATGTACCACATTTTCTCTATCCACTCTTCAGTTGAGGGGCATCTAGGTTGCTTCCAAGTTCTGGCTATTACAAATAATGCTGCTATGAACATAGTGGAACAAATATCTTTGTTTTATGAATGGGCATCTTTTGGATATATGCCTAACAGTGGAGTTACTGGGTCTTGTGGTAGGTTTATTCCTATTTTTCTGAGGAATCTCCACACTGATTTCCAAAGTGGCTGAACAAGTTGCACTCCCACCCGCAATGGAAGAGTGTTCCCCTTTTACCACATCCTCTCCAGCATAAATTGTCGTTGGTATTTTTGATTTTAGCCATTATGACAGGAGTGAGATGGTATCTCAGAGTTGTCTTGATTTGCATTTCCCGGATGGCTAAGGATGTTGAGCACTTTCTCAAGTGCCTCTCAGCCACTTTAGACTCCTCTATTGAAAATTCTCTATTTGGTTCTGCAGCCCACTTTTTAATTGGATCCTTTTTATGATTTGGAGACTTGTTTCTTGAGTTCTTTGTAAATTTTGGAGATCAACCCTCTGTCAGATGTGGGTATTTTTTCCCATTCTGTGGGTTGCCTTTTTGTCTTGCTGACTGTGTCCTTTGCCTTACAGAAGCTTCTCAGTTTCAGGAGGTCTCATCTATTAATTGTTGATCTCACTGTCTGTGCTACTGGTTCAGGAAGCTGTCTCCTGTACCAATTCGTTCAAGGGTACTACCCACTTTCTCTTCTAAGAAGTTGAGTGTGGCTGGATTTATGTTGAGGTCTTTGATCCATTTGGACTTAAGTTTTGTGCATGGCGATAGACATGGATCGATCTGCATTCTTCTACATGCCAGCCTCCGGTTATGCCAGCACCATTTGTTGAAGATGCTTTCTTTATTCTATTGTATATTTTTAGCTTCTTTGTCAAAGATCAGATGTTCATACATGTGTGGGTTAATATCAGGGTTTTAAATTCGATTCTATTGATCTACCTGTCTATTTTTGTGCCAATACCAAGCTGTTTTCAGGAATATAGCTCTATAATAGAGCTTGAAGTCAGGGATGGTGATGCCTCTGGACTTTGCCTTGTTGAACAGGGTTGTTTTGGCTGTCCTGGGTCTTTTGTTTTTCCAAACAAAATTGATTATTGTTCTTTCAAGGTCTGTGAATTGTGCTGGGATTTTAATAGGGATTGCATTGAATCTGTAGATTGCTTTTGGCAGGAGGGAGATTATTTTTAAGAGGTGATTCCCAGAGGAAGGTTGGGGGGAAGAGAGAGAGGGGGTTATATTCAAATCAGAGAGCATGTCATCTGAAAAGTTTAAGATTCAAGAAAGGTCAGGCGGTGGTGGCGCATGCCTTTAATCCCAGCACTCGGGGGGCAGAGGCAGGTGGATCTCTGTGAGTTCGAAGCCGGGCTGTACCGATAGCCTCCAAAACAATACAGAGAAACCCTGTCTAGTAAAAACCAAAAAAAAAAAAAAAGATTCAAGAAAGGCCAGGTGTGGCCATTGTAAGTGCTATGTGCTGACCTGAGAGAGGTATGATCTGTAATGGGAACAATTACCAAATGCACGTTCAATGGAGGAACTATGAGAATTGAGGATACAGACATGACAAAAAGTGATGGCTTATAAATCCCAAGTGCCATTCTAAGAAGTTTGGACTTTATCTTTTACTTATGGGTTCACTGAAAAGAATGGTAAAATGAGTGGAACTAGGCACTTGGAAGGGAAGAGTCATAATCATGCTCACATTGTACATTTCCTCATTTGCAAGATGTTGTTCACATATTCTGTAACGATACAGTAAGAATGTTACCTGAAATTTCAACAGTGAGGTGATAGTTGTAATCTATGTATAGCAACCCAAATGTGATCCTGTACCAGGAGTACGATCTGAGTCAACCAGGAACTTGGTGACTAGAGAGAATACTGGCCACACTCAGATCTCCAGAATCAGAGCTTGCCTCTTCATAGGCTCACACACTGGGTCAAAAATACATTGAAGCTTGAGGAGGTGCATTTATCTAGGATTTATTTTGTTAATACTTGTAGGGATAAAAATAATGGGAGATTTGAGAGGAAAATCAGTAGGACTGTGAGTCAGACTTCATGAATGAGTAGACAGGGAACAAGGGGGGGGAGAGAGAGAGAGAGAGAGAGAGAGAGAGAGAGAGAGAGAGAGAGAGAGAGGGAGGGAGAGAGAATTATCTCTAAATGAAGAATAAAGTTCAAGAGCATTTTTCTAGTGATTTAAAATCTGTTCCTAGATGTAATAAAATTGTATAACCAATCCCTGCTATAAAGACTCCAACAAGTGGGATGTTTAGGATTACATATGGGAGTATCATAGAGCCAAAAGATTTCTGTTCAATAAAGCAGCAATATTTTATGGTATCTACTCAAAAATTTTATCTTTGTGACAACAGAAGATTGAATGAATGGTTTGTCTTAGTTCATCTTAGCATGAGAAAAATAGATAAAATTGGATGAAGATAAGAAGCAAAAACATAGAGTCTTTTCAGTTATTGCTACCATTTTTATAACATGAACAAAAGACATTTTCTTTGTGAACAAAGCTAATGAAAATGAACTGGAACCTAATGGTTGTGAATGTTTTTGGGGTGCTGGTCTTGCTTACTTGTGCATTCAATCACATCTACTTTTTCAATGTGCTAAGGTGGGAACTCTCCTTCTTATTAGAGAACCTGAGTCAGATGCTAAGGTATTTGTTCCAGGCTTGTTAGACAACTGGAAGTTCAACCCTGAAGCTCAATCCAGGCTTCCCAGACTTTTTCCATCATGTCATACTACCTTTAAAAACATATAAATATTTGATTTATCCAGGTATGTGCACATGAGTACACACACACACACACACACACACACACACACACACACACACGCACGCACACACACACACACAATTCAAGTACCAGCAAACTAGAACATGGGTATTATGATTAAAGGTACATATCTAGAAGATTCAACCTAGAAGCAGTCAGAGGCATTCTCCAAAGACAGAGAACCGTGAATTTCACCAATTTTCAAGAAGACTAGAAGCACTAATTAAAGGTCTATAATGTATATTATTTGGTTTTAATATAGTTGTGTTTTATTAATAATATTTCAGTATCATTTATCTGCATATACTTTGTTGATCTTTGTAGAAGGGTTTTTCTTTTCTTTTGTTTTTTAGTCCACTAGCCAGGTCTCAAATTATGACATAAAAACTTCTCATTAGTTAAGAATGCTCAGCCTAGCTTAGGTTCATTTCTGGCTAGCTCTTTTAACTTAAATTAACCTGTTTCTCTTTATCTACCTTTTGCCTTGATTACCTTTCTTTCCTCTGTATGTCTTATTTTTGGTATTTTTCTATGTCTGTCTGTCTGGTGACTGCCTTGCTTCTGGCCTTAGGCATCTCCCTCATTCTTTTCTTCTTCTCTTATTCTTTTCTCTGACAAGCCTAGATTTCTCATCCTTTTTATTCTTTCTGTCTGCCAGGCCTGCCTATCCTTTCTCCTGCCTAGCTATTGTCGGTTCAGCTTTTTATTAGACCAATCAGGTGCCTCAGGCAGGCAAGGTGAAACCAATGTAACAATCTTTACATAATTAGAGAAAGTAGGAGGTACCCTTGAACCAATTAGTACAGGAGATGACTTCCTGAATATAACACCAGTAGCACAGACACTGAGATCAACAATTAATAAATGGGACCTCCTGAAACTGAGAAGCTTCTGTAAGGCAAAGGACATAGTCAACAAGACAAAACAGCAGCCCACAGAATGGGAAAATATCATCACCAATTCCACATCTGACAGAGGACTGATTTCCAAAAATATACAAAGAACTCAAGAAGCTGGTCACCAAAACACCAAATAATCCAATTAAAAAGTGGTGTACAGAACTAAATACAGAATTCTCAATAGAGGAATGTAAAAATGGCTGAAAGACACTTAAAGTGTTTAACATCTTTAGCCATCATGGAAATGCAAATCAAAACAACTCTGAAATACCATCTTACTCCTGTCAGAATGTCTAAAATCAAAAACACCAAGGACAGTTTATACTGGAGAGGATGTGGAAAAAGAGGAGCCCTCCTACACTGCTAGTGGGAGTGCCAACTCGTACAGCTACTTTGGAAATCAGTATGGTGTTTCCTCAGGAAAATGGCAGTCAGTCTACCACAAGACCCAGCAATTCCACTCTTAGGCGTATATCCAAAAGATGCCGATTCATAAAACAAAGATGTCTGTTCCACTATGTTCATAGAAGCATTATTTGTAATAGCCAGAACCTGGAAGCAACCTAGATGTCCAGCAATTGAAGAATGGATAAAGAAAATGTGATACATTTACATAATGGAGTACTATTCAGCAGAAACAAAAACAAAAACAAAAACAATGGAATCTAGAAATTTGCAGGCAAATAGATGAAACTGGAAGAAACCATCCTGAGTGAGGTAACCCAGTGACAAAAAGACAAACATGGTATGTACTCACTCATATATGGATTTTAGACATAGAGCAGAGGATTATCAGCCTACAATCCACACTGCCAGAGAAGCTAGGAGACAAGGAAGATTCTAAGAGAGACATACATGGTCCCTTGGAGAAAGGGAAAGGGACAAGATCTCCTGAGCTAATAGGGAGCATGGGGGGGATGGGAGAGGTAATTAAGAGAAAGAGAAGGGGAGAGGAGGAGGGGAGAGGGGGACATGAGGAAGCAGGAAGATTGATTCAGGGGAAGAATAAAGGAGAAGAAGAAAATAGGGAGTCATTATAGGTTTAAAGAGAAATCTGACACTAGGGAAATATTCAGAGATCTACAAGGATGACCCCAACTAACAATCTAAGCAATAGTGGAGAGGCTACCTTAAATGCCCTTCCCTGATAATGACTATTGTCATATAGATTGATGACTATTTTATATGTCATCCTAGAGCCTTCATCCAGTAGCTGCTGGAAGCAGAAGCAGACACCCACAGCTAAACACTGAGCTGAACTCCCGGAATCCAGTTGCAGAGAGGGAGGAGTAATGAGCAAAGGGGTCAAGACCAGGCTGGTGAAACCCACAGAAACAGCTGACCTGAACAAAGGGGAGCTCATGGACCCCACATTGATAGCTGAAAAACCAGCATAGGAAGGATCCACATGGGTGTCAGTTAGGAGGACTGGGAAATCTATGAGGCCTCTGGTAGAGGATCAGTATTTATCCCTAGTGTACAAGTGGACTTTGGGAGCCCATTCCACATAGAGGGATACTTTCTCAGCCTACACACATGGGGGAGGGCCTTGGCCTTTCTCCAAATGATATAACAGACTTCGAAGATCCTCCATGGAAGGCCCCCCAAGCATAAAGGGGATCGGATAGGGGGCTGGAGGGGGGCAGGGGAGGAGTAAGGGAGAGGGAACTGGGAATGACATGTAAAACAAGCTTCTTTCCAATTTAAACTAAAAAAAATGTAGTTAAGAGGAAAAAATCTTTACATAATTAAACACACATCCTTACATTGTTAAACAAATGCAGCATAAACAAATGTAAAACACCTTTACACAGTTAAAGTAATATTCTGCAGCATAAACAAATGTAACACATCTTTGTCTAGTTAAAATAATATTCCAAAATGGGTCTTGGCATTTCTTATTGCTGTCTTTGTATTACATAGATGTAACATTCAAGGACTTTAATAGTTAAAGCAGGTGAATACAATTTAAAAACAATAGCCAGACATTAGGAGGCAAGCACAGAATGATGGAATAATTCTTTCCTGGGCTAGAAATTAAACACACATGCAAATGTTTAGCACATTTGTGGGAAAGGCATATAACATGAAAAAAAATCAGTCATGGGTTCTTCACCCATGGGAATGGTTGATTCACCATGTTGACTAATGACGTAAAGGACTTGCTCGGCATCATCTGTGAAGCCAAGATAAAGTGCACCAGGAAACTGAGAGTTTTGGCTGTGAAATGAGTAACCCTAAGACTTGGTGGTGTTCAGTGCCCACTCAGTGTGAGGCGCAGGCGCTAAGGCAGGATACAGCAGGGACAGTTTGTCTCTGCCTTGTGATGTCCAGAGCCTCTGCTGGATGACTCAGCCTATGTCAGCTGGAGACTCATGTGTGTACCTGTCTGGCAGCCAGTGCTGGCTAGACTGAATGGACTAGCTGCCTGGAAGGCACAGGGCTCCTCGGGCATCCCACTGTCTTTTTGTATCTCCTCCACCAGGGTTGGGAGGGGTAGCCTTTTCTAACCTGGTATTCCTTAAAAGTCTATTCTGCCACATTATTTTCATTATGAAAAAACTAAAACTAGCCTACATTTGAAGGGAATCTATTTAGACTCCACCTTTTGTGGGATCGTTACCAACAGCTTTTATGCCTGGTTACAGCTGTCGCATCAGGAGATCAGAGAGAGCATCAAGAATTACTTCAATTTGAGCAGGGTCGTGGACATCAAACTCAATTTGATTAAGCACAGGTGAGATACATGGTACACTATGCATACATCTACATGACCAGCAGCAAAGCGTATGAGCGGAAAGGTTTGGATAGGGCAGGGCTTTAGGAGTACAGGAAATGACATTGAAACCGTATATGGAGGTCACAGTGTGGTAGGACTGAAATGCCACACTGTGGGCAGAAGGGAATTCCGCTGGAAACATGATGTTTCTTAGAGCAGTGCTTTCAACTTTGGCTCCATTGGAATCAGCAGGGGTCCCTTAAAAAAACTGGTGTGTGATTTGCACCCTGAGAGATTCAAACTTTTTGTTGTTCTGGAATGTGGTCTAAGCTCTAAGGCTTTTGAAATTTTTCCAGATGATTCTAATGTTGGTAATGGTTGAGAACTCTAGCAGTGAAAGACATTTAAGAGTGATCATGTCAGGGACAGTTTGACACTCTCTGGGAAAGCAGTTTACAGAAAATCTGTCTTCATGTGTTCATTTGTTTGCTTGCTTGATTAACTTTTGTTTGAGACATGGTCTCACCATTGTAGCCCAGGTTGACCTCAAACTTGTAATCCTCTGTCTAGCCTCCAAGTGCTAGGAGTATGGGAATGTGGCATTGGACTTGACTATTGTAGGCTTTATAAGTTTTCTCAAATGTCTAGTTCTTTTTCTAGGTAATGAAGCCCTATATTCCCCCCATTCATGTTGGCCTGTCAATTTGTTTAGGGTCTTGATTAGACAACCACATTGCTGAGATTTCCTAGGTATAGCTTCTCTATCACATATAGAAGATAATGACCTTTATTTATTATGTCTTTTAAATGTCAAAGGATACCTTGTATTTATTTTAGTATGAAATTGGGAAGAATCCATGTCTATTACATGCCAGTAATTTGGGGCATATGGAGATACCAAGGCAATTAGTATAATAAGACTCTTCCTGAATAGCCCTGTTTTGCTGGAGGTAAATGATGAGTATGAATCCGTTTAGGTAAGGATGTGACCTGGTGTTCACAGACCTCGTATAATTCTAGTACCTATATCCATCCTTATTCTACTTGTTATTTGGCCTTTAGCAAGCACTTTTCCATGCATTTTATATAACATTCTTACATGGATACCATCTTATAAATCACAACTTTAAAACTTTATAATTTGTATTTGATTGGACGAAAGCTTTTGTCCATGTTGAGAGTGTTCTGTTACTTTGCTCACAGATGGTTTCATGATAGCCAGCTGACAAAACCCAAAATAAACAGTTACTCCTTTGTTGCTAACACATGATTATCTGCTTCCCTTATTTTATATTGACATCATTACCATTTGTTGATATTTATCCATTTAATTTTTGAATTTTTAACTAACACATAAGAATTTTACATAGTGTTGAGTATGATATGACAATTCAACACATGTATGTAGTGAATATTGATTAGGTCAGGTTAACTGACATACTGTGAGTATTTAGCCTTTCTTTGTGTCAGCCTAGGCAAATGTAATGAGTTTCCCCATGGTAAGCAAAACACCAATGAATATGACTAGAAAATAAAAGAATAGAGAAAGACTTATTACCTGAAGTAAGAGTAAGGAGAAAGCACCAGAGTTATATACGTCTGGGATTATATCAGGGGAGCTTATATATCCCCATGTGGGAAACTTCACTTATAAGAAACTGCCTACTTCAAGGCAGACTCATTTCTGGGTGTGCTCCTCTGAAGGTCATAGAGCACATGTGACAGTTTAAGAAGATAGACAAAGGTTCTGTGGCATTCCCACTTTAGGATCATAAAAATACCAACATGATCAGTTCTTAAGTGTTTCAAAACTTGGTTTTGCTAAACCAAAGGAATGGCACTTTGAAGATGCATGCATGTGGCATTTTGCCTCCAGAGTAGTAGTTTCTACTAGTACTTATGAAATATATGATTAGTTTTTGTCCTGCCACTGTACTGTGCTATGAAACGTTTGAATCCATTGCTCCTACGCAACTGTGCCCCCTCCTGATTAAACATCCTTTTCCTACCTACCACTTCTTCCCACCAGCCCCCGCTCTCAGCAACAGCTAGTCAGTCTACTTCTATGAGATCAACTTTCTTAGCTCCCACGTATTAGTGAGAACATGTTCTACTTGTCTTTCTTTTCCTAACATTTCATTTAACATACTGTCCCCCAGTTCCATCTGTATTATGGAAAGACAGCCTGTTTTGCCAGCTAGATTTTAAGTGTATGATGAAGGACAATACCTTGGCTTTCTACCTGTTCCTTAGTATCTACTTCAGTGCCTTGTATACAGACATTCCCCCAGCAAAAGCTTGTTGGAGACAATGATTATGAAAATCACATAAATATTATTATCTGATTATTATCTGAGCTATGGGTTATATGAATCTCGCTTGGCAAGAAGACATTTCTTCATACATAATAAAGCTGCTCTATACCCTAGCTCATGAATAGCAAAAGTTGAGTCTATTGAATATTTGGCTCTGTTTAATTAAACAATGAAAAAGGAGTTTAATGACTATTGCAGTCATCAGCGTTAACTATCTACTATTAACTATCCAACAAAATTTTAAATGTGTTTTTAATCCTAAGGATGTGAGAATTCACCAATATCCCTAATTCTGTATTGGTTTCTGTGTTAATAAAAAGGAAATAGAGCGTAATTACAGGTATAGACCATTTTCCAAAAGTACTTCTGTAATATTTGTGAGTTAAGTAACAGTGTATTTCACACATTGTAGATCAGGTAAGGGGACACAGAAAAGATAAGTATCTTACTCAGGGTTATTTAGCCAACAATGGGGAGAGCTAGGAATTCAATCTAGGCATCCTGACCCCAGTGTCTGTGTCCCCAACCACAATATGTAAAGTTTTTAAGAATTATAATAAATTATATTATTACTATCCAGAAGAAACCAGTAAGGTAGTTAGAGTACAGCTAATACATTCATGAAATATATTGCTATCCTATTTTCTGAAGTCACATGGTAGATTCAGGCCAGCAAAATCAATTTTGAACAAATTTGAGTATTAGGTGCCTTTTAGATTGGCAATGCAGACCACATGAGATCTGAAAAGATCTCTTTATGAAATGCTACATGTCAGCTCAAGGTCAGCCGCTGAGTCTCTTCCTTCCCCATCTTAAAATTATTTTCCATCAGTGTGAAAGCAGAAGCAGGAGCCCTGACTGAGGTGAACAGGGCCTTTCATCTTCCAGGCAAAGGGACCACTTGGGAAGGCTGGAATGATGAGAGCCGCAGGGGTGCTGAAGCATTTTAAAAACACATGAAAGCAGGAGCTTAAGAGAGAATTTTTATGAGGACTGAAAGTCGAGGAGCACTCGGGTACACGCACTCAGGAAACGTGGGCTGCAATTGATCAGCGATTAAAATTCCTCAGACCTTTAAAATGCAAATGATTTGAAAAATGTCATATATTGGAAAAAGTAAGCATTCTCATTTAGGAGAGCTACAGCATGGCACTTTAGTTTAGAAAATTTTAGAAGTTGCAGGAAAGTCACCAAAGCCCCAGTGCCAATTAACAGATGAAAACATTGCCTCCTGGGGCTTGGAAGAGAATTCCATTGATTTCTCACCTCGCCTTTTTATGTTTCAGAAATTGGTGGGGGCAACTGAACTTTTCCCTTTTAACCTGTGTGTGAATAATGACACCAACGCATCAGTAAAAACTGAGAAGACAATGTCACAGGCTCCTGTTTTTTAAAAACAGCAAATTCCAGCTTCCTGCCCTGGTTTCTTGCAGATGGAACTCAGGCACATGCATTTGCCTTGACTCCATTTTCCCTTCGTTCCTTTGGACTTGGCTGCTGGCAGATTTTGCTAACTAAAGCACATCACCAGCTACGTTCTTTTTCTCTCACTGGGACCCTCTAATTACAAGACTAAGTTTGAAGATTCCAACTTATTTTGGCACACAGCTTGGTGACTCAAGATTCGACTCTCCCCCCAGGCTATCTAATTAATAAAACTCTAATTTTTGTCAGCATACCTTCAGTCGGGGTATAAATAACTAGTTCTCAGAGAGCTCTATTTTGCTATTGTTGAAAACCATTCTTTAATTCTGCTAAAAATAACCCGGAATACAGTAAATGGAATACAGTTTCCACCCCTTGTGAAGACATGGTAAGTTCCTTGAGCATTTGGCTGTTGTAAATATGTGTCAAGAGGAAAAAGAAGAATTGGGAGGGGAAATTTTGGCACCAAACGACAGGGCACAATTGTCTGAGGAGGCACCTTCTCCATGCAAAAGGGTTGGGTGAGGAAAGAACTAGAATTTTCTAGGTTGACCTTTCTTCCTAGCCCTTTAAGGTCTGCATGGTTTCCATGAACAAATAATTTTCACTACAAAATGAATTCAGTAGAAGTTGCATTTTTTCAAAGAAAATTGTCGGCCGGGCGTTGATGGCACACGCCTTTAATCCCAGCACTCGGGAGGCAGAGGCAGGTGGATTTAAAAATATTTATTGGACATTTTGTATGTTGCCAGACAGTAAAATCTTATTCATCCTTTTTTATTTAACAAGAATTGTATGTGATCACTATCTTCTAAGTGGTCTAGACGGTGAGAAACAGCAGACAAAATATACAAATATCTCTTCATGAAATGTACTATAATAACTGAAAAATTAGTAAGAAAATCATATATAATAATAACTAGTAGCTGCCTGTGCTAAAGAGAAAAAGATTGGGGTACACTGGATGTTCTTAGGGAATTATAATTTTCAGAAAGGGTAACCAGAGTAGGACTTGTTGGCTGAGAAGTTGACTAAAAACACGGTGAAAGTCTGACACTGGGAAGAAACAAGCTCTGAAGACAGAGTCATTACAAAGGCACCAAGAAGGAAAGATCAAGACTATTCACGGAAATGCATGTGATTGGTGCAGTGAGAGCCAAAGTCTGTCCCTGTAGCCCAGAATTCAATATTCCCTTCCTTGTCTCATGAGTGCTGGGCTTACAGGCATGACTCACCATGCCTGGATCATTATAGACTCATGGGGACTTTGAGGCAGAACACGTTTTTAATAGGATGACTCCTGCATCACTTTAAGCATGAGGCAGGGGTGGAGGAAGATTAGAAGCAGGCACAATAGATTGGAACTGTTACAGAATGCAGATGAGAGATGACGCACTGGACCAGCATGGTATTAATGGCAGAATGAAAGACATGGTGAAGATATACATTGCAATCAGTAGCTATTGATGAGCAGAATGGGAAGGAGAGAGAGAGAGAGAGAGAGAGAGAGAGAGAGAGAGAGAGAGAGAGAGAGAGAGAGAGAGAGAGAGAGATGATATGAATGAGTTTTAGGCAAAAAATTTAGTAGCACTCTTTAGGAAGTATTAAATTTGAAAAAGTTCCAGAAGATATTTGAATAAGGTGAATAAGTTTTATTTTAAGAGGGTTTCTCTCTGTGTAATAGTCCTAGCTGTCTCTGAACTTGCTCTGTAGACCAGGCTGGCCTCAAACTCACAGAGATCTGCCTGCCTCTGCCTCCTAAATGCTGGAATTATTAAAGGTGTGGGCCACTACTGCCTGGCCTGAATAAATTATTAAATCTGGATTTCAGGGAAGAACTTCAGTCTCTCTCTCTCTCTTTCTCTCTCTCTCTCTCTCTCTCTCTCTCTCTAATGTATATATGATTAATGTATGTTAAGAAATAGAAATTTCTGCAGTTTTCATAATACAAATGCTATTTAAAGCCATAAAAATGAGTTAAATCTCTGAGGAAAGAAACACAGATGGTAAAGAGAAGTACAAATCCAAGTACTGAGTCCAGGATGAAGTCAAAGCTTTGACTTCATGGAGATAGAGAGACTTCAGTAAAACAAACTGGTGATGGAGGAAGAGGAAGGGCAGACAAGTGCAAAGTGTTAACCCACCACTGTGCAGAAGCCAAGGCAGAATTACATGTGAGTTTTTAGTGGAGGAAATGCCTACAAGATTAGGGGACTAGAGGCATGAAAGACCAGGACAAGCTCAGGGACTGAAATGCAAGTGCTCCAAGGAGCAAGGGACAAAGCAATAGGCAAGGGGGATAGGTAAGGTAGATAACATAAAGAAGGTTCAGCGAGTTGGCTAGAAAGTCTGAGGGATGTTGTGAGCCCCTTGACATGCCTGCCACTTATAGTCCTAGGGGTGCTTGTTTTTGACGAAGGCAGGATGATGGATTTAGAAGACAGCAGTTCAGCACCCTTAATCAGTTAATCATTCCCTGGCTAGAAACATGTTTTTATTTCTGTCAAATGTGTTGACCCAGTTGTTTTATTGCTATGTAATATCCAATCCTAAGCTTTTGTTCCAGAAACAGCATTGTATTACATGTGAAGGATATGTCACTTGACTGGACCCAGCTTGGTAGTTCTTTTCCTGGTGTCTGCCATTCACTTGTAGTCAGAGATGAATTAAAGTTGGAATCATTTGAAGGCTTGACTGCCTTGAAAAATTAAAATGGCTTCTATAGCTATGTAACACTTCTATGAAGTCCCTTAGATCTTTCCCAGGGAGTCTTAGAGATCCAAGAGGAGGGAGGCAAGGTCTGCCAGTCCTCTTGGAGGTTATCTCTAGAGCCCGACGTTATGGTACACACCTGTAATCTCAATCTCAGCACTCAGGAACCTGAGGCAGGAAGACCATGGGATATAGGGCAACTTGAGCTACTGTAAGATACTGTCATGAAGGAGGTGGTTTGGGGTGGGAGGAAGAAAGACACACAGACAGATGGAAGTGTGGATAGATGGACAGGTAGATGGATGGATGGATAGATGGGAAGGAGATAAGGAGGGAGGAGGAAGGAAAGAAGGAAGAGACGGAGGTCGAGAGAAAGTGAGTAGATCCAAAACTTTTAAAGTGCCATTTTTACCACATTCAAATCAAAGGCAACTCAGCCCAGTCCAGCTTCAAGGAAGGAGAAGGGCAGACTCCATGTCTCAGTGTTGGTGGTGAATGTGGCAGGCATGTTTAAGGAGGGAAAGAATTGATCACAACAATCTTTGGAGATAAGCTACATCATCAAGAGGAGAAAAAATCTGATGGAAATAGCAATGAACCAGGGCAAATTGTAGGTTAAAAATGATGCAGAGATCATTTAGCAATGTAATTTTTTAAAGAAATATGCTCTGTAATAATATAGGTTAAATGAACTGGAATGGATAGACAGGAATATAGAGGGGAGAAATGAGGTAGATGGTATAACCAATTCAAACAGAACAAGGAAATTAGTATGTAGCAGAAGTAGAAAGAGGCATAGGGTCTTTTTAAATCAGGAAAAAGTAACATTACATATGTGTGTAGTAGTCATCTAGTAAAGATGGAAACATTATGAATAAAAAATAATTCTATATAATTTCCTTAAGTCAGCAAAGAATACAGAACAAATAGTACGAATGGAAATGTTGGCCTTAGCTCAAGAACAGATATTGAATGCAGGTGGTTGAGTAGATGTGGGGATAGGGGAAGTGCGTGGGAGTGTTTGGGAAAGGAGAGGCATGAAAGTCATCCAAAGTTGTCAGAGAATAAGTCATTTATAGGATAGAATGATGGCCATACAAATCTAGGAGCTGTCTGAGGTTCATAAAATGAAATGGTAACTAATCAGCAAGGCCTGTATTTTCTCTTGGCTGGCATCATCACAGTGCCAGCAGGTTTAGAAGGAGGTATTGATTTACACAGACTGATTTAGTCAAGAACAAGGTCAAGTCAGAGTGAAGCAGGTGAAACTCCAGGTATACTCAAGAGCATGAGTAACATTTGATCATGGAGCTTCAAGTATTAACTTGAAGTATTAAAGTGATGTTCATCTCAAAATGTGTCGCTTTGCTGCTTGTGGTTTTGTGTGTTTTGCCAATATTTGTTTTATTCTCTTGTTCACTGAATAAACTAAATTTTCCCAGCATCTGAAGGCAACAGTGAATTGCTGAGCTGTGGGTGGAGTCATGCAGGGACTCAACAGATGTTTTGTGTGAGGTAGTTAAAAGAACTCATAGTTCAGATAAATACTGCACTGGACAATCTTAGAAGTTCCACTCTGATATTCTATATGAATCAGATAATAAATATCATGTACCTATTGTATGCAGATATTTATAAGAGCTGTTGATATTCAATGAATCAGCTAAGGAATAATCATGTACCTACTGTATTTATTAAGGGGATAAAAAGATATACGTGATATATCTGTGACCTAGAGAAGGTATCAATCAGTCAGTCAGTCAGTCTGACTGTTTTTTGAAAGAGAAAGTCTTGTTTGTAGCCAGGCTAAGTTGCAACTATCTATGTAACCAAGGCTGGCGTTGAGCTTATAGTGACCCTCCTGCCTCTGGCACCCAAGTGCTGGGATTACAGGTATGGGCCACGTTGCCTAGCTATAATTGAATATTTTCAAATCAAGTTTGGAATATGTATGTACATAAATGTATGTATTTAATAATTGATGAAAGATAAAAGTAAATCTATTCAGGTACAGCTGCCTCTGTAGCTAAATACTCATCTATCCTGGCCCTGCCCTATGGTGTGTCAATTCTAAAATTGAACAGTTTTGCTTCCAAGAAACATTGACTGGGTGGTAGAGGAGGAAGTGATCTACTTTGTTTTATTAACGTGTCTAAAACCTGGCAGATGCAAAACATTTTTTCATGAACTTATTAACACATACCGAGAGCCTTGATGGTCTGAAGAGAGAAATAATGTTGCCTTTGTAATACAGTGCAGCATAAAACATGGTTTCTATGCAGGAGAAAATATTTAGGCCATTTATGTCCTCAGCTGTTGGACTGAATCAGAGCACAGTAGATGCATTCTTTTTAGATAGTACCCGTTGATACAGAAGGATTCTATTTTATCAGCTAGCAAGTCCACTAACAGGACAGATGTGATTGATTTAATTGGCTCAAAATTGGGGTTTTTACCTATAGAGTCCTGGTGTTACTCTAAATATTTTTTACTTTTAGGCAGAACATATCACCAGCATAAAGACAAAAAATGGCTCTTGACATTTGTGCCATCCAGAATTCACTAATTCATAATTAAATGCAATTATTTCTATATATTCCATAGTGACAAGTATTGAAGTGATGTCCAGCTAAATTGGAATCATACTCTTTTTGTAGACAAAGAATTATCAATGACAAAGGCATTTTTGAGTTTACTATCATGTTCTACTTTAATAAAATGCAGGGTAAACTTATAAAAAAACTATACATTGGAAAGAAATAACTTATAGTATGAAAGAATTTCCAATCTTATGTAAATTTTGCATCAGAAATCTTATAACTAGTTAATTATAGCTGTTTTTCAATTTGTCAACATATTTAAAAATAGATTTTTATGTTTATTGCATAACAGGAGCTTCAGAAGGACATCAGATGTCACACTATTTGTGACTAAAGCTTTTATAGAAATTGGAGGTAGTGTGGATCAGATTGCATGATGCAAAGGTCATTCTATTGAAAGGTGTCAGAAGAGCAGATCTAGTTAGATCCATAGCTCAGGCAAGCAGGTGGGCAGACAGGCAGGTGGATGGGTGGGTGGACAATCTGGGAGAGTGTTCCATCCATGTACAAGGGAGGGTTTTTCAGACACGTTCCAGAGAATAACAAGACAGGCTGGGAACATCAGAAAATGCATCTGGTATGCTCATTGTTGGACAGAGGCTGTTTGCTTGCTTTGTGATTTATCTGTGTAGGCAAATTGCCTCCTAAATGTGGGCAATCTTGGCCCACAAGCTACCGGAGAGTCAGAAAGACATCAGAAATTAAGGAGAATTCTCCCTGTGATTAAATCTATAAAAAATTATCTTCAGAATAATCTGGTGATCATGCAGGAGTGATCATTGAGCTTTGAAATGCCAGAGAAAATAGCTAACAATGTAGAATCCCGCCTTACCCCTACAGACTAAAGTCATGAGCAGGTGTTGTGGCCTGTAATCGTTTAACAGGCATCATTGACCACTCCAGCAAGTGTAAGGATTAATAAAGAGGCTGGGTGTCTTCCTCGTTATTACAGAATACTCAAAGGGCTTTCTTGACATTACTGCTTAAACAGGAAATAAGGAAGACACAGGTAATACTATCACTTGAGAAGTAAAGACAGGAGGATGGTGAGTTTGTGGTCAGCTTTGGTATATAGTAAGACTTTGTTTCTTATAAACACCAATAATAACAATAATATAAATGTGTATATAATATATATTTATATGTAAAATGTAAATACAATTTCTACTATGTTTCAGTTTCTGAGAAAATAGTTGATTGAAGTAGAAACAATGAAAAATGTAGCAGGTGCCAAAAGGTGTTGACCTTTCACTAAAGTGTCAGAGGGGAGATCTATGTGGTTTCTTTCCTTTCTGAATAGGTGCCATTAATTCTGTTCTAGATAGAGATTTATCTACTACTGCCATAATTTTGAATGGGTGAGTTAATTAAGTATATATCAAGGCAAAGCAAAAGAATAAATAATGAGAGAGAGAAAGAGAGAGAATATCAAATACGGTGCTCAAAATATCCAGCATAAACTTACTAGAGAAGCCTAATTGAAGCAGTCAGCTGGAGTTCCCAATGGAGAGAAGCTACAGCACAGCAGAGTGTGCACTCATATGAGGCTTCCATATAAAAGAACAAATAACAGCAGAAAGATAACATTATCAAAGTGGGGACTCACAACATCCAACAGAAACCAGCTGGAGAATTTGAGTCAGTCAGCTAGAGCCCTGTCGAACTTTCTATGCTTCAGCTTGTCTTTACAGAACTTCTACCTTCTCTTTCCCATTGTAGGCACTTTTACTCCACAGAATAAGCAAAAGAGACACCTGATTGAAATAGTCTACCTTATACCTGTTTTCAAGGACACGATGTTTTGTTCCTTGGTAGTTTTTCTTTTCTCATCTCTCTGTGTTAGAGTTAGGGGAGGTAACGTGTTCCCTAGACAAGGGCCTGATCTATGGTTCGGAAGTTATCCTGGGAAGGGAATGAGGGAATGTAAAATCCCTGCTTCCAGAGCCAGCTTCTTGGGAAGTTCAAACAACACATGACAACTTACCAATATAATGGACATTACACACTGTGAGGACTTCACAGAGAGCTCACCTCCAAACACAAGCAGAATAAAAACAGACTCTTCTTGAGCAGATGAGATTTTTAGTGACTCCTTGACATCAAAGACTATATCTGCATGCTAAAATTCTCTTATCTGAAGGGTGTGTGTGTGTGTGTGTGTGTGTGTGTGTGTGTGTGTGTGTGTGTATGTATGTGTGTGTGTGTGTATTTGTGTGTTCCTTCTAAGGGACGTACCCATTCTCTCAATAAACTTAAATTTCTTAGCTCCTGCATTTTAATTTGGCCTCATAACTTTGATCTGGGGAAAGCAAATGGAGTTTTCCAGTACCAGGTGGTAGTATCTCTTTGCAAAGTACATTTTATTCATTTTCTTAGCCTGAGCTACAGAAACAGTTCCACAGATATATAAAAATATGTAAGTAATCATATGAGTGGAATAAGGCCTTTCACTTTAATAGCTCACACTCTTCAGTCTCATCATTTCAGTCTCTTTGGGGCATTCTGTATCTCCAGGGACAACTTACATTTTGAAGTTCACTAAAATTTGCTCTGTCTTTTCATTTGTATGGGTCTCTTCCCTCTTTAATTTCATCCACTCTCATAGTTTCAGAGATTATTATCCACATGACATTATTATATGCTCTACTATAATATTCAATCTCAGAAGTTTACCACATATACATATATTATTCAGCAAATAATAATATCACATGCTCCTATCTTAAAAACATCAAGTTATATCCTTTCTATCACCCTGATTTATGAACTCAGAATCCATATTGGCAAAATCTAGTATTTTCTTTTTATTATTATTTATTTTTAAATTTAAGTTTAAATTAGAAACAAGGTTGCTTCACATGTCAATTCCAGGTCCCTCTCTGTTTCCCTCCCCTCCTACCGTGCCCTCCCACCAACCCCCCCCAATATCCCCTCATTTCCCCAGGGAGGGTGAGGCCCTCCATGGGGGTGTCCATAGTCTGTCATTTCATCCAGGGCAGGGCCTAGACCCTCCCCCAAGAGTTCAGGGTGAGAGTGCATCTCACATTGTTGGATGGGAGTCCAAAGTCCGTGTGTATACTTGGGATGGGTACTGATCTGCTGCCCAAGGCTCAATAGATTACCTAGGCCTCCTCACTGACACCCACATTCAGGGGGTCTTGATCAGTCCCATGCTGGATTCCCAGGCTGATACCTGGGATTCAAGAGTTAACCTTTGTCAGGTCAGCTGTTTCTGGGGGTTAAACCGGCCCAGTCTTAATCCCTTTGGTCATCAGTCCTCTCTCTCTGTCACTGGATTTCTTGAGTTCAGCTCAGTGCTTAGCCCTGGGAGTCTGCCTCTTCTTCCATCAGCCACTGAATGAAGGTTCTGTTTCCCAGACTAACTGGCCATGGGACTGTAGGCTGGCACTCCCCAGATCTATGTCTAAAATCTATATATAAGAGAGTACATGCCATGTTTCTCTTATTGTGACTTGGTTACCTCGCTCTGGATGCCATTGTTTTTTTCTAGTGCCATCCATTTGTGCAAATCTCAGGATTCCATTTTTTTTCTGCTGAATAGTACTCAATTGTGTAAATTTACCACATTTTCTCTATCCACTCTTCGGTTGAGGGGCATCTAGGTTGCTTCCAAGTTCTGGCTATTACAAATAATGCTGCTATGAACATAGTGGAACAGACACCCTCGTTGTATGAATGGACATCTTTTGTATATATGCCTACGAGTGGAGTTGCTGGGTCTTATGGTAGATTTATTTCCATTTTTCTGGGGAATCTCCATACTGATTTCCAAAGTGGCTGAACAAGTTGGCACTCCCACCAACAATGGAGGAGTGTTCCCCTTTTACCATATCATCTTCAGCATAAATTGTCATTGGTGTTTTTGATTTTAGCCATTCTGACAGGAGTGAGATGGTACCTCAGAGTTGTTTTGATTTGCATTTCCGGGATGGCTAAGGATGGTGAGCACTTTCTCTAGTGCCTCTCAGCCATTTTAGACTCCTCTATTGAAAATACTCTATTTAGTTGTGCAGCCCACTTTTTAATTGGATCCTTTGGTGTTTTGGAAACTTGCTTCTTGAGTTCTTTGTAAATTTTGGAGATCAACCCTCTGTCAGATGTGGGGCTAGTGAATATTTTTTCCCATTGTGTGGGCTGCCTTTTTGTCTTGCTGACTGTGTCCTTTGCCTCACAGAAGCTTCTCAGTTTCAGGAGGTCACACTTATTAATTGTGGATTTCACTGTCTGTGCTACTGGTGTTATGTTCAGGAAGTTGTCTCCTGTACCAATTCATTCAAGGGTACCACCCACTTTCTCTTATAAGATGTTCAGTGTGGCTGGATTTATGTTGAGGTCTTTGATCCATTTGGACTTAAGTTTTGTACATGGCGATACACATGGATCGATCCGCATTCTTCTACATGCCAGTCTCCAATTATGCCAGCACCATTTGTTGAAGATGCTTTCTTTATTCCATTGTATATTTTTAGCTTCTTTGTCAAAGATCAGATGTTCATTCATGTGTGGGTTAATATCAGGGTTTTCAATTTGATTCCATTGGTCTACCTGTCTATTTTTGTGCCAATACCAAGCTGCTTTCAGGACTATAGCTCTATAATAGAGCTTGAAGTCAGGGATGGTGGTGCCTCCGGACGTTGCCTTGTTGAACAGGGTTTTTTTGGCTACCCTGGGTCTTTTGTTTTTCCATACAAAATTGATTATTATTCTTTCAAGGTCTGTGAAGAATTGTGCTGGGATTTTAATGGGGATTGCATTGAATCTGTAGATTGCTTTTGCCAGGATTGCCATTTTTACTACATTGATCATACCTATCCAAGAGCATGAGAGAACTTTCCATTTTCTGAGGGCTTCTTTAATTTCTTTCCTTAAAGTATTTTTTTCATAACAGTTGCACAAGAAATTCTGAGGCTCACCAAGCACAGGAACTTTTATCAATAAAAAGGGATTTTTAAGTTTAATTCACTTGAAATTTTAAAAAGAAACTATTAATTTTTATCAAAAGTATAATGATAAAAATTATTATAACTTGGTCTAGAAAAAAAATCAACATTTAAATGCCATGAGACTGCACCGCCTAATGTCAAGAAAGCTCCACTCATGAAGTCTCATCAACATGCTTGCCTTAAGAAGGCCTGGACAAGAATTCACCAGCAGGCATGCTAACACAGAAAGGAAAAATCTCATAGGATCCCAATCCCAGGAAAAGAACTACAGGCATCTATGGAATGCTGAGAATGGATAAAATCGTCTTCACTGGGAAGAGTCTCCCAATTGGTTGTCTGATACAGAGTGAATAGCTTTGTAATCACATACATACAAGTAATATTACAGACTGAGAAGATTATATTCATATATTTAAGAATGTATATGACCATAATTGTAGAAAAAGAAGCCAGAGACTATGAGTTTGACAGAAACCAAGGGTACCTGGGAGGAATTGGAGGGAAGAAAGGAAAAAATATGTAATTATATTTTAATGTAAAAACCTTTGTGTGTATTTTCTTACTGATGATCATAATGTGATTAGCAACAGCAATTTTTATTGAGTCTTTCTATATAGTGTATGCTGGCCTAGAACTCACTCATTATGCAGCTCTTGGTGTCTTCAGATTCATGTTCTTTCTGTCTTGCCCTCCAAAGTGATAACATACAAGCATAGGACATCATAACCAGTCAAACGTATCTTTAAAATAAAAAGTATATTATGCAAAGATAAATACCTGGGATTTGTAGTAAACATATGAGTTCACAAAGCAAGCAAGGAAAGACAGAAAATTTCTAAGCACTAAAAAAAGAGCTTAATAGTTGGCTGGAGAGATAACCCAGTGGTTAAGAACACTGACTGCTCTTCCAAAAGATCCAGGTTCAATTCCCAGTACTCATCCAGGCAGACATACATGCTGACAAAGCACCAATGTAAATTAAATAAAAATAGCTGGATGCCAGTGGCTCATGCCTTTAATCCCAGAACTTGGGAGGCAGAGGCAGGTGGATCTCTGTGAGTTCAAGGCCAGCCCAGTCTACAGAGTGAGTGCCAGGACAGGCTTCAATACAGAGAAGCCCTGTCTCAAAATAAATAAATACATAAATAAATAAATACATAAATAAATATTTTTAAAAGTTTAATATATTTTAAGTTATCAAATACAGAAGTTATATCACCATATTTGATATCTCATGCAATACTAAGTACTTTTTCATTTTTAAGTATACAAAATGGTAAAAAGTGTAAATGCTTTGCAAATTTTATAATATGATGATTATATTTTCCCAAAACAAAAACCTTTGAGGAGATGAATGATTTTTGTGAAGCCTACTGTTTTAATCCATAGTAGTAAAAGTAGAGCTAGCTGGGCTCTTGACTAATGTAAAAATGGCAAATTAATTCCGTTTAGAAGTGGGCATGTTTGATGGAATACTCCTATATATTTTTAAAGTTGAAGCTGTATCAAGTTGTAAGTAGTATATAGTAAGGGACATTCCTATTCACCAGTTTCTCTAAAGCAAGCTTGATGTGACCTGTAAGAAACAGGTAAAACTATGATTACAAGGTTTGATGTGGTCTTTAATCAGTAAAGGCCAGGAGACCTAAGTAAGACAATGCCTCCTATCATGACTTAAAATGAGTATTGCCCATTTTAAGCAATAATGAGGAGGTGAATATGGAGAGGAAGGACCCCAGAATGAGAAAAATGTATGTTTTTAGAGTTATGTCCATATTGAAAATATGACCAGAATTATCATTCTGTGCTTTCACAGAAGTGTTCTGCACTTTATCTGTTCTGGTCAGAGTATTATCTGTCCTTTGCATCAAATAATATTTCTGTTGTCTGTTGGCCAGAACTTTTGCAGCTAACCAGATCCAGATACTCCTTGAGTATTCCATTCACACTCATTTTCTAGTATAAAGAAATTTTAATTATATATAGTCTATTGAATTAGGATCTGGAAGGAGAGGGAATATAGGGAATATGTTTGAGAAAAAAATTTAAACTGAATACTTCAAAGAATGCCAATGTAAAAGCAAGAAGAGGAAAGTCTCAGGGCAACATGTGGAAATCATGAGAGATAAAATCTAAATTATTGCACAAGAAAAATTAAATAAGATAGGTAAATAAAATATCTAGTGATGAATACAAGAATAAAAGTAGTAGAGAGAAAAAGTTGAGGGGAAGAATCAAGAGAATGAGCCATGTCATTCTCTCAGGAGGGAGTGATAGAGACTAAAGAAATTCCTAGTCAAAACTCTTGGTTTGAGCACACCTTGCAAATATCAGTGAAAGCACTGAGATCAAGGGAAAGGAAATAGGAATGGAGGCTGGAGAGTTAGTGCAGAACCAGGTCATAAAAGGCAGTGTAAGAGAGTGAAGGAACCTGGATTTTACTCTGGGCATACTGGTAAGCTGTTGGTGGGTTTGTACCAGAGATGTGATGGAGCAAAGCTAGTCTCCAAAGACCAGCTGAAGGATGAAACCAGTAAGATTTAATGGCATTTTAGACTATGGCAGTGAGAGATGAAGGTGATAAGTACTGGGGGGGTATGATAAGATTTCAAAGTCTAATATAGTTTACTCTATTAGAAATAGTTCATCAACAATTTAGAAGCTCTCTGAAAATAAGAATATCAGTATTACTTAGAAACATATCATGCCATATTAATCTTTTATATCCACAGTATACATAAAAAGGCAAATGATAATGAAATGATTGTCACAGCAGACACCAAGTGCTTGGAAATATGTTGTTGACTTTGTATATGACGTGCTGGACTCTTACCAATGTTAGCTCAGCAGGGACGATGCACAGTCATGTGGCAACAGGGAAATTTTGAGGTGACATCCATATGTGTCCCCTCTAGGGTGACATTTTTTCAGCAGGTGGAGGCACGATGTTGGAGAGCTAAGGGGTTGGAACAGGACAGGAAGTTAGGACACACAGAGGTGAACAGCAAAGTAGTCCATTTCCTTACCACTGACAACATATCCAGAATTCTCAACTTCATTCCAGAAGGTCCTTTGTTCTCTCTTTTGAACATGCATCTGCTATCTGACAGCTTGAGGATTTGAGTATTTAACTCTTTTTGCTGCCAGGAACCATCTCTTCCTGCTAGACTCGAGACAAGTGATTGCCAAACTTGCCAATTAGTCCTATCTTCTTTCCAAAGAGACACCAACCACATTTCCACATGAAAGGGAGCATTCCAATTATAAAATCCACAGAAATACTGTGACAGTAGGGAAGTTGGGCAGTTGAGAAGAGATGATCATTTGGAAGAATAATGGATCATAAAAATTAGAAGTCAGATGGTATATGCCAAGAAGCTAACCCAGATCCCTGTGCGCGCATTTTTCATTAGATAATATTTGTTGACAGAAAAGGAAGAGAAGACCTAATAACTACTATGTAAGATAGTTGTAGATCAGACTGACCACAAATCTGTGCTCTAAAAATTATTTAAATTTTTTTACCTTTCTGCTTCTCTGATACTTTTTAACTTTAGCTTTCTAATTTCCACATACATAATCATATAGGGCTATAATATTCTATTAAGCTAAATCACCAAGCTACAAATTTCACTATCAGTGAAAGCTAAGTGACATGAAAGTGTTTCAAGATGTTATACTACTTGATAAAGACACAATTATAAAAGCCCTTCTCAGACCAGTCATCTCAGCCATGAGATGCTAGGGCACAGTTTGGTCAATTGGCTAATTTGGGCTCCTGTTTATGCTTCATTCTGAAATAGTAGTTCTGACCATATTGACCTAAAAGTGATAGTAAGATGATAATCTGAAGAGCTATTGGTATATAAGATGCAAAAGGACCCTGTGAGTCATTAGACACCAGTAGACATTGCTAAATAAAGGAATTATGTAAAATTGATAACTGTTGGTGGCCATGTCAGAGGAGAAGTTGGCAATTGAAGTTCAAGGTGTCAGCCCACCGTGAGGAAAATCCCTGAAAGGTGAATCTCAGATAGGAAAGGCCCAGAGACCACAGACTCTAGAATATCTTTTGTTTCTGCTGTGTCTTTGTGTGTTTGCTGCTGCTACCTTTCTCTGTCTTCTGGCATGGTGTGAACAGGGTGTGGGGAGATCCTCCACTGCCTGTAATATAGTGTGTTTATCTCATAGACACATTCCGTTCTACTGAGCATTTTTACCTGTGGGTTATTATGAAGATGATTTCTTCCTAAGCTGTAATGTCTAATTGATAATAATGTTAGTCTAGAATTTTGATGTTTAAAAATAAATGCAAGGAAGTGTCACATACCTATGGACTATGAGTTTCATTGAAATAGCCCCATAGATCACAGTTCAGGTTTAATGACTAAGAAAAACAATTAAGTCCCAGTAGCCCAGTTTACTTAAATTCTTTTAACCTTGATGTTGGGAGATGTGTTCACAGGTTTTGGAGTTCATCACATTGAAACAAAGCTTTGAAAATAACTTAAAGTTAGACTAAGACATTTTTGTCAAATAGTTTTGAGGTGAAAAACCAAGAAGACAATATGAAGTTTTAGAAAAATTCATAGTTGAATGAGGAGCTCATTAATGTCAGGGAACAAGTACAAAGAAGCCCAATTGTCATTAGCTGACATGCCTTTTTTGCTAAGACTGGTTGATTACCAAAGGTGATCAGAAATCCCCTCATACCCATTTCTGCGCTCATTCTGATTTAATAAACTATTGATGGACTGATATTTTTCATATATAAAGAATTATATTTGTGATTCTTTCAATATTCCTTATAAAATTATATTTCACGGTAAGTAATAAGTAATTGGTTATTTCTTTTTAACCATATGCATTCTGTCATTAAAAGAATATCTCACTAATTTACCCACTGTTAATCTCTATCAAGTTGCTTGGGTGTGAATGTACATGGGTTCTTGGGATAATTTGTTTTTCACCTGTAATACATAAAATGTTTAATCATGTGTGGGATATGGAAAACATGCTGTTTTTTACATTTATTCATTGTAATCATTCACTTGAAAAATAGAGTGTAACCACACTGTAATTTGTAGATTTCGCCAGGGCATATAAGCTCTAAGGGAAAGAATAAAGATAGAGTTAAAATGAGTTAGAAGGAAAACATCAAGAATGAGAGAGTTAAAAGGAAAGCATCAAGAATAACGATAGAATTAGAAGGAAAACATCAAGAATGAGAGAAGGAAATCACCAGAAAAATAAAGAATGGAGAATATGAAAGAAGAATACAGAAGAATAAAGAAGGTGTCTCATCCTCTTACCTCCTCATAGTACACAGACTCTGTGAGTTGATTCCCATTGAGGCCTGAGGTTCTGGAGGCTGGTCCCCTAGGCAGCAAAAGATCACCCTTTCAGAACTGTATCTGTATTAATAGTTCTTCAAATTCCTTTCCCTACCCACACTGATTTTAAAAGTTGAGAATGCTAAATGAGAAATCTTGCTTTAAAGTTGTAAACATTTAATTAACCTTTTATGAATATTAAAAACTTCACGTTTCTTGAAGTTTGGTATCTGACTAAATTTCATGAAATATAAGAAATAGTGAAATAAAGTTGGGAAATGAAAAGATGATTCTGTGCAAATTTGGCCAATGTACTTATATGTTCAAGGTCAAATTACTTATAAAGAATAGCTTGAAAATCTGAAGGCTGCCAGGCATGGTGATATACATCTGTAACTGCAGCACACAGGATGCTGAGGCAGCAAATGGAGAATTCAACTGTTTGACTCAGACCTGGAATACTTAGTGAGTTCAAGGCCAATTTGAGCTACATAGTGAGTCTGGTTGATCCTAGGTTCTGTCATGTTGACCAGACAAATCACCACAATCATTTTGAAATTTAAGAACAAAACAACAATAACAACAGATCTGTAAAATAAGTGGTTCAAGTTAATGAAGTAACCTTTTCATCAGAAGAGGCAAATAAGCAGACACCCATCTGGGAATACACCCCAAATGATCTTACTCTTTCTAATCTGTCTCATACTTTTGTTTTTCCCCCTCATCAGGCCAGCCTTAGAAAAGTAACACAATTATTTATGTCTGTGCCCATGGTTCAGTCCAAATACATCAGCATATACCTCATAGCAGTGATCCAGACAGATGTTTTATATGTAAATAGACTCATCTGCCTTAAGAAGGATGACTTTAATAACAAGCAAGATGTTTAGAAACCTGATAGCATGACCATCAGCACAGGGAAGAAAGTTTATCTAAGACTATATTCTGTGTCACTGGCATGCTTGCATAAAGGCAAATCCATTCTTCCCTTATAGTTCGAATAGCCAAGGTAGCTTTTGGGGGGAAAATTCTTCTAAATTTTGCTCCTGTAAATAAGTTTATGGAGATACAACTTGCTGTTTTCTAAAAAAAATATAAAACCGTCAGTGTTCCTGTAACACCACCGCTAACTATTTAGTACCTATAGGATTTTGTACATTGAAACCATATCTGACCAAACCTTTCTCCCTTGTTTCTTCATGTACATGTATCTATGCCTGATCTTCTTTTTACAATCAAATTATCTTCTATATACTTATATGACAATACATTCTACTGTGAACCTGTCAATCGGGATGCTGATAATGTCATGGAAATTGCTAATATGGATTTCAGATTCTTCGTGTTTCATAATGGAACATTGGAAAGCTCTTATAATTTCCCAATTGTTTTATTCTAATCTACTTACATTTAATAAACTTATGGAACACACACACACACACACATACACACACACACACACACACACACACACACACACACACACACACACACACACACACCATCCAGGACTAACACAGCCCAGCATCCCGATGCCAGCTATTTTCCAACTTGCTTGCAGTCATCCTCTTCCTTTAGCTCTATAGTGTATTGCATGCCATGTCAGCCTGTGCATCTCAAGATCCACGAAAACTAGTTTCCTATTAGGTTGCTTCTTTTGGTTGTCATCTGCTCTTAGCATAGAAAGTATCTTACAGGGTGGCTGCATCTGATGACTCCCACTCTAGTTAGGCAGTTGCTCCCTCCAAGGCTTTGCTTCCCAAATACAGTCTAAACACTCGGTTGCTGATCAGAATTTTTTCCTACATGTTTCCACTCATACTACATGTGTGGTTTCTTTCAGTCCTATTTCTGAGTCTCCTGCCAGTCTATTTTCCCTTTAGATTTTCCAACATTTTAACATTAAACTCAATACCAAATTCCTTTAGCTGTGTTACCCAACATTGGTCTGTCTCCTTGTAACCACAAAGTAGAAATTAGGCAGCTAATTTATATCTAAAAAGTAAAAAATAAAAGCAAATATAAGTCAATTAAATGATTCCTAATGATACTCTACTATACTCATAGACCATAGCTTAGCATAATTGCCATCAAAAAAAGTTTCATCTAGCGACTGATGGAAGTCAATGCAGATACCCACAGTCAAACATTAGGTCAAACTCAGAAAATCCTGGGAAAGATAGGGAGGAAGGATTGTAGGATCCAGAGGGGTCAAGGACACCAAAGAACACTGACCACAGGGCTCATAGAGGCTCACAGAGGCTAGATGAACAATCAGTGAGCCTGTGTGAGTCTAACCTAGGTCCTCTACAATATATGTTATGTGTATGTAGCTTGGGGTTCTTGTGGGGCTCCTAACAGTGGGAACTTGGGCTGGGGCTGTCTCTGACCCTTTGTCTGCTTTTGGGATACCTTTTCTCCACTGGGTTGTCTTATCCAACCTTGATATTAGGGTTTATACCCAGTTTTATTTTAACACTTTATGCCATGTTTGGTTGATATCTCTGGGAGAATTGATTGTTCTTTTCTGAATGGAAATGAGGAACAGTGCATCTGGGATTAAAGGGAGGTGGGGTTGGGAGGGACTTAGAGGAGAGTAGGGAGGCAAATTGTGGTTTGGTTGTAATTTATGAAAGGATAATAAGTAAATAATTTTTTAGAAAAGAAATTAAAGTTCTGAAACTTGCTAAGCCTTCTCACCAGCTCACATGCCACTGCTCTCTGAAACTTTACAAGTGACTCTAGCATGTAGCCGGAATGGCAGTCTGTGTTAAACACTGTTGTTCCCTCTGTTGACCCAGTGCCAGTGAGTACAAGTCAGTGTTGACTGACTAAAGGAGCTGATTTTTTGTTCATTGTCAAGCCGGCATTGCAGTAGGACTAGCTCATAGCTTAGGAGATGCTGAAAGCAGTTGTGAATAGAATTCAAAGCAGCTGGTGCTATTAGCTGTGATTGCCTGCCACAACCATCAACCCACTCTTCCTGACCTTTGCTGCTTTCTGGCATGGTGAGGCTGCCTAGAGAAAAGGTACATCAAAAAGAGGAGCCATACGGGTAGAATTCACTTTCAAAGACTTCAAGACTATCTTTGTTTTCATTTTGATTTAAGTCTTATATTTATGTTTAAGTATAAACATATTACAATCATTTTTACATTTATTATTGCATATAATATGCTATATTCTGTTATTTAAAGATAGTCTAAATATTCTCTTTTATATTTTAACCCTAGGTATATCTGCCAGCATCTTTTCAATCCCCTGAAAAGAAAACCCAGCTGTCACCTCAGAACTCCCTTTATCTTTAGCTTCATGCATGGTAACCATGTCCTATCTAGTTGACTATCAAGTCCTGTGGGCCCAAATTCCTAAATAATACTTATACCTGTTTCTTCATTTCTTTACCTAATGACGTGTCCAAGGTTAAAGTTTCTCAACAAGGGTACTACAATGATTTGTGGGTACTTGAAAAGACCAATTACACAAGCAATGCTGAGGGTGGGACCCAGGCATTACACAGTCTCTGCATTTCCCTGGTAAGTCTTAGACTGGACAGCCAACTATGACAACCACTGGCCTAGGCATAGTTTTTGTTTTTCTCGACATAACCATTGAATTTCCTCTGGTTCCCTAGTCCTCTATAATGTTCGATTTATGCACTACATTGCTGCATGAGAGACTCTTCCAAAATGCCAATCTGTTCATTGCACATGATAACTTGAAGTTCTCAGTTTTCTCCAGACACTTTAAATGTCAGATATAGAAAAGAAATGCATCCCTTGAGACTAATCAGAGCTGACTTCAAACTCTGCCTCTATTCAGGGTGTGTAATTGAGGTAAGCCACATCTAGCTGAGCTTTAATTTCCTCAGTTGTAAACTTCCTCATGAAACAGTACATGTGAAGTTCTTGGCCCAGCTCCAGGCACACGGTGCTGAGTGAATAGAAATGATTGTTTTAGCAGTCCACCGACCACTCTCTGCTATCTATTTCTCCCATTGCTGCCTGGTTCTCTTTGCCCTCCAAAACACAGCTTCACAGAGCGGTATTCACACACACCATCAGGACATTTTGTGACTTCGTTCCTGTATCAGAGTATATCCTTCAGCTCCCATTTCCCCCAGGAGTTCTACTTAATGTTAGGGCCAGATCTGAGCTTTGCTTCTGCAGAGGTGTTTCTATGCTTTTCTATACTCAGAAATACTCCTTTGTATTGTGCAATTGCATATATAACATATTGCTATTGTTTCCTTCTCATCACTAGATTATGATCTATTCTAATACATGTTTCCTATGTCTTTATATGGACAGTAAAAAGAACAGTGCTTGGTACTTATTGTGCACACTACAATATTTGTTGCATGACTGCACAACTGAGAATAATTGGTGAATTAAAGTTAGTGGAGGATAATTTGAAGAAGGACAAGATCACACATCCTTGCTGTAAGATTTGGGCATTATGCAGGCCTGCCCTTGTCACCTGGCAGAATGCACTCAAGCAGTACCTTGGTCAGCCCAGAGTTCCATGACTACTAGTCTGGATGAAGGTGCAAAGCACCACTTTTAAAGAAAGACCTCTGCCCACTTAAGCTCTTTCCCGCTGTTCCCCTGGGTCAGACAGGACTTTTCCTGTCTCCCTCTACTCTTCTGTACTCTCTCTGTCTCTGTGTTTCTTTTACCTCTTTTCTCTTTTCTCCACACCCCTTTTCCCTTTCTAATAATAATTCTTACTAAGCTCTCTCTGCTTGGAGTGTTTGTCCCCTGCCTTGATCACCCTCGCCTACCATGGAATACACTAAGGTTCCCCATGCACTTCGTAACACATTCCCTTTTTAGAGAAACATTAGGAGCAGAGGTTTTGGTGTTCTCTAAGTGAGAATACTGGCTTATTGAGACTGAAGTCGCTCTTTCGTGTTATAAATTATGTTACGCTGGAGCCAAAACTCCTGACAACAATGAGATTTCATCTTAGCTCTACTGTGTGCTACCTATGTGATAATAAGTAAATTACCAAGTGTCTGTGAAACTAAGTGTCACCTTCAATGAGGTGTGGAAACTATAGGATCCAGTTTGTGGTTTTGGCATCATATTCATAAGGTGTTTAATATAGTAAGTCTTCCTTTCATACTAGTTGCTATCATTGTCATAAAGCAAAGTATATCAGCTTCTGTTCCTATTTTTGTTGCTGTTTCACATGTTTGATTCTCTTGACCAGGTGACTTAATTAGAAAAAAAAAGATTGGTTCATGTGAAAGCAAAGCTATCATGTATTTAATGTGCAATGTGCAGTTTCTATGCCAAGTGTCTGAAATTACTTAATTTAGATGTCTCAACTAAAATGACCCGAGTTTATACAAATACAGCTAAAAATATCGCTTGTGGGTAGTTAGAGCACTTCTCTTCCAACTGATGCTTGCTTCTATTCTCTGCCTCTACAGAGACATCCTGTCCCATCTCAGTAGTTACCATGGAAATCATGTATTTTTGTCAAGAGGTAAAGTAGCAGTCTCTTCAACTGTTACTAATATCCTGGATTATCCTGATGAGGGAAAAACATGGCATTCTATGTCTCTGCAGTGCCAATAATATTTGACATATCATGTAATTTAATTTTAAAATTTTTATTCATTCCTTCCAAACTTCACCAACTATAAAAAATATCAGTGTTAGATTTTTAGGAAATTAGCAACTTCTGTTTAGTCCCTGTTGAGATAAAGTAGCCAAGTTTCTGATATATATATATATATATATATGTATGTGTGTATATATATGTGTATATATATATATATCACATTAGTCTAGGTAAGGTATGCGATTAACAGAAACAGTTGCAGAACTTAAGCCATGTGAAACCGCTTAGCACAGGTAAGCCAGCATTTATAGTAGGAAAATTCAGAATTGATGTATTTTTCCCTTCTTTAACATTTGTTTTATTTTTAATCATGTGTATTCTGGGATCATAAACACATGGTACTGGTGCCCACAGAGACCAGATTGAGGCTATGAGGTTGGGTGGGACACTTTAATTCTAAGCCCTAGACTCCTCTTGGTAAAAGAAAAAATTAGAGGAAATGGATGCTTTTCCTAATACAGAGGATGTTTCTTCTTTTGTTTGAATAGGAACACTTGGAATACGACACTGCTCACACCTGCTGCATTTTTTTTATTTTCATGATTCTTTATTTTTCTTATGTATGGAATGAGAAGTTTTATCATTTTTGTTCTGTGAACTTGAATATTAAAAACAAATCTGTCAACCTGGATCAATAATGTCTCCAAATAGTAATATTTCCTCATAACAATAAAGAAAATATAAACAGACAGTGAGGGAATCCAGGAAGCTGTTCAAGCTCATTTGATGGTTGAATCTTGAGGCTAGAAAAAGCACAAAAGATTATCCAAATCATGCACTTGACTTATCAGCAGAGTCAGGACTGAAAGACAAATCTGTCTTTCTATATTCTTTCCAGTGATTATCAGACCACAGCACCGTGTTTATCTACGTGGGAGAATGTGCACACATATTTTCTGTAGCTGTGACACAAGGATGAGAAATGAGGCATTGGTTTACATTATAATGCATGAAGTTAATTTCCATGTATTTAGGCAATATTTACACAGAGGTCTGAAGTTCAAATACTATGCTGGAGGAAAACATGGCTTTTATATGAAACCACCCCAAATTTTAATGCTTTCCTGGAAGTAAAATGCTGAATTGTTATGGGATATTTGTACACTATGTGCAGATGTATTGCTGTAATTGGTTTAATAAAGAGGAGAACAGCCAATAGCTACGCAGGAGGTATAGGTGGGTCTTCTAGGCCAAGGGAGAGGAAATAGGAGGAGGACTCTAGGTTCAAGGGAGAGTTGCCAGACAGAGTGGAGGAAGTGTGATGGAGCAGTACAAAGAGATGAGGAATCAAGCCACGAGATGGAAGGTAGATTTAAAAATATGAGTTAATTTAAGTTATAAGAACAAGTTAGTAACAAACCTAAGCTAAGGCTAAGCTTTCATAATTAATATTAAATCTCTGTGTCATTTTTTGTGAGCTAATGACCTAATGAAAAAAATCTGTCTATAATTAACACTATCCTGGATGTAACATCTTAGATATTGGTTGAAGTACTGTTATCTACAAACTAGTAAACATAGTCACTGTAAACGTTAAATTGTATAGTAAGTGAATTCTGACTGTGAAAGTCACTCCTGCTCTGGTCACCATGTGCTGAGTTAACCAGTATAGACTTCATCAGTTAAACTTTCTGAAATGCACAGCGGGGAAACTAGAGGTAACATCCCTTAGTCTTTTGTTACAGTGCTGCTACAAAGAGTTGCCCTACTTTATTCTTTAATTATGAGGAGAGTATTATTAAAGGATGCCTTTAGTACTATGTCCAACATTGGGAAACAGAAGAAAAGGAGAAGCAAGAGGAGGGAGGGCGGGGATGGAAGGGGTAGAGGGGAGGACCAAGTAATGTCTCCAGCATCTGATAGATCAGATCAAGGGTTAATAATTACACTGAAGCCCTGGTTATTTGACAGCCTAATTCCCAATTTCTTTCCTGTCCCTCTCTTACATACACCCTTCTTCATCCTGTCTCACATCTCTTCTCCAATTCAAAGAGGCTGCCCAAGGGATAAAAAGTCCCTGTGAAAGCGCCTTTTGTAATCCCCACCTCCACTCTGGAAAGCTTCAAAAACTATTTCCAGTCAATAAAGAGGGCATATTTTCTCAGTGGGAGTGAAGAGATTTCCCAAGAAGAACACTATGGCCATGATGTCCCAATGCCTAGAGGAGCCAAGAAATGATGATATTTCTGGACTTTTGCCTTAGACTTGATGAAAATAACTAGCAGGAGCTCAACTGACCCCTACCCATGCCCAAGCAATTGAAATCTATTACTCTGGGCTTGGTTTCACTGTGTGTTACTATTGTCAGGAATATGTGCAGCCACAAAACACAGGCACCAATTCAGAAAGCTTACCCTGTCCATGGCAGCTTTCCATGATTCCTAAGGCTTTGCCGACATGGGTAAAAGATGAGACAGAAAGGCAAGCCAGATCCAACTGTGTGTTTCTGGAATGGGTGGGGAGTAATCTGACAACCAAAGGAAATTGCCCAATTTTTTATAATGAGTAGGGGTAGAACGGTGTTGGCCCAACTAAAATCCATAGTTCTCAATGTATCTGAAAATTATTTCCATGGATCTGAAGGGATGGTTTATCAAAAGTATCCCTGAGAGCTTTCAACAGACACAGCATGGCCAGTGAGGTGTTGTTTGAAAAAATCTTTGATGGTCCATGCCAAGTCTTGTGCAGCAAAGTTTTAGAAATGATGCTGTCCATGGAGCACTTTAACAAAGAAATTAACATAGAAACCTATTAAATGGTAACAACGTTCATAAGTTTTTAAAAGGCAATTTTGTCTCTGTTAAACATATACCAGAGGGGACACTGAGGTATCACCAAACCTGAGCACCTGAGTTAGAGTCTTAGAATCCAAGCAGTGGAAAGAAGTAACCAGCTCCTGCCCGTGAGTTATCCTGTGACCTCCAAACTTGAGTTGAGCCACAGGTGTGGCAGCTCCCACACAATAACAAATAAATAAAATCAAGCATGCATGTTCAATAAATTAACACATCTTAATTCTACAGTATCTCAAGCTATGTGATCAGACAGAAAACACGAATACATAATGGGCATGTTAGTATCGTGATGGAAAAGTTCTAAAAGAGGTTTTTTTTTCTTCCTATGATCTGTATGCTTTTCATTATGTTAGCATTTACTTCTTTCATAGATTCAGAAGAACGTAACCCTCCTGGCATTGAATTCTCACAGAATTTGAGTTCATTTAAACTAATGAGCTTTTCATCATCCTTTCTTCTTATCAGCGCACAATAACATCTGCCATCTGTCCCTTTCTCCTGTGCTTACTCCAGATACCCTGCTCTCTTCCTCATCACTCAGTGACTATAATAATGACCAAAGCAAGATGAATACTATCATCCAGACACTAGGATAAGCCCTTTTCACAAATTACCTTACTTAAGACTAATAACATCCCCACAAAGTTACTACTACAATTATTCCATTTCAGTGAATCTTCTACTTGATTGTCTTTGGTCATGGAGGCTAAGACATAGATGTCACATCTCTTAGCCCTACCTGGAAACTTACACATCTCCTCAAGGGACTACACATGGGAAATAGACGTTTGTTATTTATTTATTTACTTAGTTACGTTCAGTGTGTATGTGTGTGTGTGTGTGTTTCATATGTGGTATGCTTGTGGCATAAGCATGTGTGCTTGTCTATTTGTGTACACATGTACAGAGGCCAGAACATGTCTGGTGTCTTCCTCTATGGAATTCAGACTTAGTCCCTTGAGATTGGGGTCTCTCATTGAACCTACAGCTCATGGTTTAGGCTGGGCTGCCCAACTGTCCAGAGGACTCTTAGAATCTGCCTGTCTCTATCCCACGACAATGAAATTACAGGTACACATGGCATTCTCATCCTTTACACCGCAGGTAGGAAATTCTCAGGCCCTGCCTGAACAGCATAAGCTTTATCTCTAGCCCTGTGAAATTGGTTTATAATGATTTTCTCCAATACTCCTTCTTTTGAGGTTATGTATTATTTACGATGGGTCATGGAAAATACTTGTGAAGGGCTAGAGAACACACACACACACACACACACACACACACACACACACACACACAATGAGACGAATGATGTCCTTAGCTTAGATCTCTGTGGAACTCTGCACAGAGAAACTGAAACTGCAAACAGTAAGAATTATTCTGCACATAACAGGCAAGTTGTATTTTTATTTAATTTTCATGCAGTCAAAGTTAAGTGACAGTAGAACACTGCTTCAGAGAGAAATGTATTTGGACAGGGAAAACATTTCCAAAGTGTGCTTTGCCTTGATGCTTTCATGTTTGTTTCCATTGCCAGCCTATCAGAATGGTTCTAGAAGGAAAGATTACCCCTCTCCAAGCCCCCACACTGCTGCTCATTTTCTTTTATTTTGTAATCAAGGTCTAATCCTGGGTTTGATATCTCACAATTTGCTATAATGGAACTGATAAGCATACTTAATTCCTTGCACAATTCAATTTAAATTAAAGTAGACAGCAGGAGAGCCCACTTTGCAGGATGCTTTTCACATGCGTTATCTCACTTAACTATCAAAAATTAATTAAGAATAAATGATTGACAGAGCACAATTGAGCCTGTATTTAAAGTACAGATGCCCCTGATATTTCAGTGGAACAAAATTATTGCAGAGGAAAATTAACAACATTTCTGTGAACCAAAGGCGGATTGCATGTGTTGATGGGGCTGACTTCTGTCATGTAGGTTTCTATTTGTCTTTCCTATCGGTATAAAAGCAGGGCAGTTGATCTAAAACAACCATCCTGCTAGCCAAAAGCATTTTATTTTTGAGCTTTCAGTAATTAGCCATCTACTCATTCTATTTGTTGTTTAGTGAGAAATACTAATGGATGCCGAAATGAGTTTGCCTTTTATCCCATTGCAAGTAAGTCCTGTGTGCTGGTAACTTCTAGTTTAGAGGTATAATATGGTACCTGCTGGGTTCCAAACTATTGCTATTCATTCTTGCTTAGTCCCTCCCACCTCATGCCATTTTATTTCATTGTTAACTTGTTTTGATTATGTTTGGTGCAAAATAGGTATTGTTTTAGCTTCAAGAAGTGATTCCTACTTCAATTATCTTCAATATATCAGTATATTCTTTACTTGGTCATTCTGTGTTCAAATGTAACCAATAACATCCATTACTGTACTGAGAATTTTAAGTGCACCATTCATTCACTCATCATGGCCATTTTTTTAAAAGAAAGCCGTTTGTTGCCATTAGCCAAAACCAGAATATGCTGAGGGTAGGGCTTAATAGGGATTAATATGATAGTGTTAAGACTCAACTTTAGTTCAGGAATCCAATCCACTTATTCCCCCCCCCTCCATGTTCAGAAAGATAAACTCAGGCTCTTGTGCATGCTAGGTGAATGTTCTACCACCCACTGAGAGTCCTAGCTCCATACTGAGTTCCATCATCCCTCTTTTCATAGCAAACACGTGAGTTCAACATTTACCATTATGTAAATAGCTAAAGGTATTAGGATTTCAGGAGCACATCAGTGGCAACCACTACCTAGGGAATATATTTGTTCTTACATACTTCATATTTCTATGTTGGTTTATACCTTGCTGCCTGAGGATAAGCATGACTGGATTTACTTACAAGCTTCAGACTGAACCTCAGCCTCGATTCTTTCAATATATATATATATATATATATATATATATATAATTTAAATTAGAAACAAGGTTGCTTCACATGTCAATTCCAGGTCCCTCTCCATTTCCCTCCCCTCCTCCCGTGCCCTCCCACCAGCCTCCCCCAATATCCCCTCATTTCCCCAGGGAGGGTGAGGCCATCCATGGGAGTGTCCATAGTCTGTCATTTCATTTCATCCAGGGCAGTGCCTAGACCCTCACCCAAGACTTCAGGGTGAGAGTACATTTCACATTGTTGGATGGGAGTCCAAAGTCCATTTGTATACCCGGGATAAATGCTGATCTACTGCCCAAGGCTCAATAGATTACTTAGACCTCCTCACTGACACCCACATTCAGGGGGTCTTGATCAGTCTCATGCTGGATTCCCAGGCATCAGTCTGGGATTCAAGAGCTAACCCTTGTCAGGTCAGCTGTTTCTGGGGGTTAAACCAGCCGAGTCTTAATCCCTTTGGTCATCAGTCCTCTCTCGATGTCACTGGATTTCTTGAGTTCAGCTCAGTGCTTAGCTGTGGGAGTCTGTCTCTTCTTCCATTAGCCACTGAATGAAGGTTCTGTTTCCCAGACCCTTTGGCCATGGGATTGTAGGCTGGCATTCCTCAGATCCATGTCTAAATCCATATATGAGAGAGTACACGCCATGTTTCTCTTTTTGTGACTGGGTTACCTCACTCAGGATGGTTTCTTCTAGTGCCATCCATTTGCCTGCAAATTTCAGGATTCCATTATTTTTTCTGCTGAATAGTACTCCATTGTGTAAATGTACCACATTTTCTCTATCCACTCTTCAGTTGAAGGGCATCTAGGTTGCTTCCAAGTTCTGGCTATCACAAATAATGCTGCTATGAACATAGTGGAACAGACATCCTTGTTGTATGAATGGACATCTTTGGGATATATGCCTAAGAGTGGAGTTACTGGGTCTTGTGATAGGTTTATTTCTATTTTTCTGAGGAATCTTCATACTGATTTCCAAAGTGACTGTACAAGTTGACTCTCCCGCCAGCAATGGAGGGGTGTTCCCCTTTCACCACATCCTCTCCAGCATAAATTGTCCTTGGTGTTTTTGATTTTAGCCATTCTGACAGGAGTGAGATGGTATCTCAGAGTTGTTTTGATTTGCATTTCCCAGATGGCTAAGGATGTTGAGCACTTTCTCAAGTGCCTCTCAGCCATTTTAGACTCCTTTATTCAAAATTCTCTATTTAGTTCTGTAGTCCACTCTTTAATTGGATCCTTTGGTGTTTTGGAGACTTGTTTCTTGAGTTTTTTGTAAATTTTGGAGATCAACCCTCTATCAGATGTGGGGGTAGTGAATATTTTTTCCCATTCTGTGGGCTGCCTTTTTACCTTGCTGACTATGCCCTTTGCCTTACAGAAGCTTCTCAGTTTCAGGAGGTCACACTTATTAATTGTGGATCTCACTGTCTGTGCTACTGGTGTTATGTTCAGGAAGTTGTCTCCTGTACCAATTCATTCAAGGGTACCACCCACTTTCTCTTCTAAGAGGTTCAGTGTGGCTGGATTTATGTTGAGGTCTTTGATCCATTCAGACTTAAGTTTTGTGCATGGCGATAGACGTGGATCTATCTGCAGTTTTCTACATGCCAGCATCCAGTAATGCCAGCACCATTTGTTGAAGATGCTTTCTTTTTTCCATTGTATAGTTTTAGCTTCTTTGTCAAAGATCAGATGTTCTTACATGTGTGGGTTAATATCAGGGTTTTCAATTTGATTCCACTAGTCTACCTGTCTATTTTTATGCCAATATCAACCTGTTTTCAGGACGATAGCTCTATAATAGAGCTTGAAGTCAGGGATGGTGATTCCTCCATACGTTGCCTTGCTGAACAGGGTTGTTTTGGCTATCCTGGGTCTTTTTTTTCCATACAATATTGATTATTGTTCTTTCAAGGTCTGTGAAGAATTGTGCTGGGATTTTAATGGGGATTGCATTGAATCTGTATATTGCTTTTGGCAGGATTGCCATTTTTCCTACATTGATCCCACCTATCCAAGAGCATGGGAGATCTTTCCATTTTCTGAGGGCTTCTTTAATTTCTTTCTTTAAAGATTCAAAGTTCTTGCAATACAGGTATTTCACTTATTTGGTTAGCGTTACCCCAAGGTATTTAATGTTGTTTGTGGCAGTTGTAAAGGGTGATGTTTCTCTGATTTCTTTCTCAGCCTTTTTATCATCTGTATATAATAGGGCTACTGATTTTCTTAAGTTGATCTTGTATCCTGCCACTTTGCTGAAGGTTTTAATCAGCTGTAAGAGTTCCCTGGTAGAGTTCTTTGGGTCATTTATGTAAACTATCATGTCATCTGCAAATAGTAAAAGTTTGAACTCTTCCTTCCGAATTTGTATCCCCTTGATCTCCTTTTGTTGTCGTATGGCTCTGGCTAGAACTTCAAGTACGATATTGAAAAGGTACAGAGAGAGTGGACAGCCTTGTCTTGTTCCTGAGTTTAGAGGAATTTCGTTAAGTATCTTTCCATTTAGTTTGATGTTGGCTGTTGGTTTGCTGTATATTGCTCTTATTATGTTTAGGTATGTTCCCGTTATCCCAGATCTCTCCAAAACCTTTATCATGAAGGGGTGTTGGATTTTGTCAAAGGCTTTTTCAGCACCTAGTGAGATGATCATGTGATTTTTGTTTTTCAGCTTGTTTATATGGTGGATTACATTGATAGATTTTCATATGTTGAACCATCCCCGCATACCTGGGATGAAACCTGCTTGAACATGGTGAATGATTGTTTTGATGTGTTCTTGGATCTGATTTGCCAGTATTTTATTGAGTATTTTTGCATCAGTGTTCATGAGGGATATTTGTCTGAAGTTCTCTTTCTTATTTGTGTCTTTGTGTTACTTAGGGATCAAGGTTATTGAAGCCTCATAGAAAGAGTTTGGCAAAGACCCTTCTGCTTCTATTGCGTGGAATACTTTGAGAAGAAATGGTATAAACTGTTCTTTGAATTCTGCACTGGTAGAATTCTGCACTGAGACCATCTTGACCTGGTCAGCCCATCTTTCTTAACCTTGGGCTGCTACCCATGTTGTGTTTTCTCATGGCATTACCAGACATGAAGGATGAGCAAGTAGAAATGCATACTGTTTCTTGAGGGTTAGACTTAGACCGTCTTTCTTATCAGTATTCTATGGATAGAACTATATAGGTAAGGCCTCTATCACTTAGCTGAAAAAGCATCCTCCATCTCTAATTGGGAAAAAATACAGTCATGTGACAATATGGGCACAGGGAGCAATAAGGAATAGAAACAATTTATGCAATCTACTCTGAGGAGGAAAACAGCGGGTGAAAGAGTTCTCTGCCTTTTGTGAATGTTTGTGCAGCAGAAGAAATAGAAAAGATACTTAAACTCCTTAAGTAGAGAACAAGATACAATGTGCCATTTATAATTCCCATGTTTAGGCATTAAAAGGTCTGAAGGTTCTGCTTGTTGTCTACTGCTTCCCAGGCAGCAATTCTGGGCTAAGGAGATCAACAAACGGTGAGTCATAAAATACAGGCTTTTTAAGACAGAATGGGATGACAAGTTATGGTACTTGTGAAAATGAAAAATGTGAGAATTGTAAATATATGGGAAGCTCAAGACACACAGAGCTGTAGTCTGAGAAGTCCTTAAGTGGATTGCTTGCCCCTTCAAGTGACTGCAGAACTGTGAATCAAAAGGACTCACCATATCTTTGTGTCCATATAGTTATACAACACTTGAACATGCTTGGAAAATGCAGTCTAGATTTGAGCATTTTCTGGAAACATACTTTCTCATTTCACTTTGCAAAGGTCTATTTTTCTCATTGTTCTCATTTTAATGTATCCCATGTTGTTCCTGCACTATGCTTCGTGAACAGGGATGGAAAACCTAGGAACACTCTTCTTACAAGGATCAACTACTGCTATGTAGGGCCAGTTTTATATGACCCTATGATTGACTTTTTGCCATCTTGTAATTTCCTAACACAAACAACCTTTATTTTCTCTTTACATTATGCTCTACAAATTACATAGCTGATCCTTCTCTTTAATACATAATTTTAATTTTATTTGTATCAGTGTTTTCCTACTTGTACATTTAGTTTCCAATTGAGTGGTACTTGTAGAGGCCACAAAAAGTTATCAGATCACTTGTAACTGGAGATATAGGTGGCTGTGAGCTGCCATGTAGGTGCTAGGAATCAAGCTGGAATCCTCTGGAAGAGCAGCTTTTAACCACTAACTTATTTCTCTAACTCCCTATGCCTTATGCAGGCAATCCTGTTTTGTTTTGTTTTTTTGTTTGTTTGTTTGTTTGTTTGTTTGTTTTTGAGATAGGATTTCTCTATCCTGGAACTTGCTCTACAGAACAGGCTGTGATAGAACTCACAGAGATACACCTGCCTCTGCTTCATCAGTGCAGAAGATTAAAGATGTGTACCACTACTGCCAGGTTTATAGGCAATCTTAATATTGATTTAGCTCTAGGACTATTTTCCCCAGAGTTAGCTCCTTGCCCCATAACACCCACTTCACGCCATATCATTGAGGTATCAACAGTTAGGTTTGCTTCACACAATCCTGTTCTTCACGGCACACCTTAATTTCTCAGTTACCCAGTTTCTCTGGCATATTTGTCTCAGTCTGCCAACTGGACCAGACTCAAACTGACACATAAGTTTTTCTCCCAATGTAAAGGGATTTTGACCATGACTTTCAGCCTGCTTCCTGTAGTTGGTTTTTTCACTCTTTACTCTTAGAAGGGTCGGACACCCTACTCCCAAATAATCACACGGAAACTTACTCTTTCTTATGAATGCTCCTACCTTAGCCTTGCTTATTTCTAGCAAGATTTTCTTAAGTTATCTTTTCTACCTTTTGCCTCTGGGCTTTTACCTTTCTCTATTCTATATACCTTTCTTTACTTCCTCCATGGTTTGCTGTGTAGCTGGGTGGCTGTCCCCTGGTATTCTTTCTCCATTTCTCGCTCCTCCATCTCCTCTTTTTCTCCTTCTGTTTATTCTCTCTACCTGTCAGTCCCATCTGTCCCTTTCCTGCCTAGCTATTGGCTATTTATCTCTTTATTAGACCAATCATGTGATTTAGAAAGGCAAAGTACCACAGATCCACAGAGTCAAACAAATGCACGATAAAACAATGCAATACATCTTTGCATCATTAAGCAATATTACACAGCATACATGAATGCAATATATCCTCAACTAATGTTTCACAACAGCTTCCTTTAGCAAATCTTTTATCTGGCTCACAGATACCACATTTTCTTCTTGGAACTATGCAAATTGTTTTGAACCATGATCTAATTCAAGTTCAGCCATGAACAACAAACTAAAGAGTCACTTGGTAGAACAGGAAGTACAGTGCTTTGGGAGGAGCATGGTGCTCTTCGCCTCTCATGTAGTCAGTTGAATGTCTTGTTGAGCTGACACTACTCCCACCTTTCAACTTGTGATATATGGTCTGAACTGATCTGTCACAATCGTGTTTTCTGTGCTTGACTCATCTTTAAAAAGCCACGCCATTGAAGAATGTGATGGCACATTCCTTTAATCCCAGCACTCAAGAGCCAGAGGCAGGCTCATCTACATATGTTAAAGGTCAACCTGGTCTACACAGCAAGTTCCAGGCCAGCCATAGGAAAAACAAAACCAGATAATTTGTAATGGAGAGTATGTCTTCTTCAAATGTGTATTTCTTCATCAAAGAAACTCTATGATAGAAGAAGAAAGATGCTGAATTTATTTTAATTTGGGTTTTTATACTCTACCAAATTTTGAAACAATGTTTTGCAGTTGCCTTTCTTTTTGTTCATTCCTATAAAAGTTGCATTTGTTCTGAAAATAAAGTTAGAAAGCATTTATAAAACTACAAGAAAGAAAATAAGGGTCTCCTACTGTGGTGAATGTAAAGCATAGTATTTCTTCTTCCTCTAATGTGAGCTCATATTCTACATTAGCCTACTGCAGATGCTGTCTTTGAAACTTACTCTTTTCCTTTTAAATTTTGTATCAAAAGCATTTTCATCCCTGACAGGCTTGTTAAAAAGTAAGTAAGCTTTGACCTCCCCAATGTTACCCTTGTACGGTTTTGCCAAATGTAGTCAGTGCAGGAGGAAGGAATTAAAACTGTCCATTTGTAGTTATGTGGGCTGAATATCAAACTGAACATCTATAGTATCTACAAATACAGTATTAACTCCATGGCCAATCAGCATGCCAGTGATCACACTGAGGACTTAGAATAAGGTTCTACATGGTTTTCATAACCCAGGCCAGTAGGTATCCTGTTTTTACCTTCAGCAGATAGTTTGCTAAGTATTTCCTTTTAAAGTATTGTGTCAGAAGGAAAGGTTATCCTCTGTAAATGAGTTTTACAAACATGTAAAATAACATGCATGTTGGAAGTAAACTTTGTGAACCTATAAAGGCCCAAATAGTCCAGGAGTATTTGGATACCCTGAGATTTTATTTATTCATCTGATGTGCCTGGGTTTACCCATTTGTTAACTAAGCATCATTTTCCCCTTTAAACTTTTCTACTTCAAATATTCTACAAGGTCTGATCATTTTTTCCAGCATTAGTTTTTCTGTCAGTAAAAATATGTTCACTCAAAAAACACTTTAAAAAGTGTCAGTGACAGAGAGAGAGGAGTGATGAGCAAATTGGCAAAGAATGGGCTGGCAAAACCAGCAGAGACAGCTGATCTGAACAGGGGAGAGCTCTTGGACCCCAGACCGACAGTGGGGAGGCCAGCATGGGACTGATCTGGACCCCCCCAAATGTGAGTGTCAGTGAGAAGGCCTGGGCAACCTATGGGGCCCTGAGCTGTGGATCAGTGTCTATCCGTGGTATACAAACTGTCTTCATGTGCCTATAGCACAAAGAGGGATGCTCTCTCAGCCTGGACTCTTAGGGGAGTGCCTTGACCCTACCAAGAGTAAAATGACAGACTCTAGATATCCCCTATGTGGAAGGATTTGGCAATAGGGTGGGAGGGAGGGGGGGGGAAGGGGAGTGCGGGAGGAGGGGAGGGAGAGGGATCTGGGATTGACATGTAAAACAAGCTATTTAAAATTAAAATAAAAAATGATAAAAAAGTGTCTGTTCCATTAAGAACACAGTGTCTGTTTCTCATGTGTACAACTGAGGGTGATAATCTATATTTGAGGGAGAGCTCCTATGATTATTACGGTAGAAAAAGGAATACTGGTCCTATGGATATCAATTTACTCTCCATCTCCTCCAGTCTCTCTCAACTGTTTTTCCCCACCTCTACCCTGCCTCAAGCGCAAACTGCCTCTCAATAATTATATACTGTGTTTCTGTCATTCAGTGAAAGTGAGAAGCAACTTAACATTCCTTATCCCATCCATATTCCAAAATCTATTCTCTTTGGCTGATTGTTATTTCTTTAACCAACTTTACATGGATTTTCAAATTTGATTCTTTTACAGAAAGGTAGGCTGTTGGGAGTGAATAAATTGCAGAGCTTCTGCAGTCTTCAGGACAATCATTAAACGAAAGCAGAAGCAAAAATTCAAATTTGCTGGATACTGGTGTCTGTATCCCTGATTTACCTCATCAAATTATACTGCAAACAGTTAAATTTTAATTGTAATGTTTAAAATTACAAACATCAAATTCCATTACAAGGGAATAAGGAAAGCTGCAACATGAGTTCTCTAGCCTCAGTGCTGAATATAGTTTTCACACTGAGTTCTTTTCTTCCTCAATGTTTTGTATTCACTATATTATGCTATGTACTAAACTAACATCAGACTGTTCTCCGTAGAGCGTCTAGGAATTATTTCAAACTTTCATACCTCTTTAAAAAGTGTGCATTCCAATATATAGCCATTGTCACCTTGACCTCAGGTTAACCATGTATGCCTTGATTTGTCACACTACATTTTTATTTTCAAAGATACCAAAGGTAATCTACATTTGAACAGTCTGAATCATTCCTAAAAATACTGGATAACACAGTGTACCAATCAGGACATTTCTAGACCTTATTTTGTAAAATACAGTCTGGTGTCTTATAGCATAGAACATCTTGGTACATTCAGAATCCCAGCACCGTGTATGTGACTTGGGAGTTTGGCAGCTTCTCTATTCCCATTGGGAAATTGAAAAAAAGAGTGCATAAGTCAGCTGATTACATTTTATATGTTAGACAAGTTATATGAATAAATAAAATAGTATACACAAATACTTGACTTTGATTTAGAACCCAAAATACTAGCTGTGTTATTTTTATGACATCATTTAGATCAGCACATGAGCAAGAAGTAACCTCACCACCTTATAGTTACATTTTATTTGAATCTTACAGGGCCATGTCCTTTCTATCCAGTCCTTTTCTAACAGCAGCAGAGTTACTCTCTGCGCTATTCTAACCTCAGTGCCTGGCACAGAGAAATAGTTAACAGAATGTTAAATAAAATCATGGATGTTTGGGGTCTGGTAACATCACATACACTTGGGGGCATTATCATCCAAGTGCAGTGGCACTGGGATTTACTTGCTGGGCAGGAGTCGTGTGTGTATGAAAGAGCCTGATGATGCAACCCTAGGGGCACAGTAGAGAGTGGTCAGAATAGGGAGTGATGACAGCTAGGATACAACTCTGTCGTCTCCCTCTCGAGTGGATAAAGGTTGGAGCGAACCATAAGGCGGCCTGACTGAGGGCTAGAGAAATGGCAGAGTAGATAGTGACATCCTCTGAGATATCTAGCTGTCACAAGTTGGCATCTGAATCTAGGTCAGCAAGTTTCAGAACGTGAAGCAGAGGCACAGGAAGCCACAAATAGGAAGGCCAGCAGTGAGAGCTGGCGGAAGGCGCTCCCCTCAGCAGATGGACAGACTCTGCGATCAGTCACCTTCCAGATGCTCCTTCATGGTGCTGGTGGAAGGAGGGAACCAGAGGGAAAATCTAAAGAGACTTTCTTTCAGGTTGCATGGTGAGTGCTAGTGCATCAACAGGCTAGGGACCGAGGAAGGACAAATGCAGCTTTCTAGACCAAGCAGGGAGGATGGCACAGAGGGACAGGGGGCAGACAGGTGAATTTCATGACTTGAGGACCTCAGAGGAAAGCAATATTTCGCGATGAGTGGGCATCACTGTTTTGTTCTTCTAAGTGAATTCTAATGAGCAGGTTATGCACTCATCTGTGCCCTTGACTCTATTTGTACCAGGATTCTTTCAGAACTGGATCCAGGGTGTCTGGTGTGGTGGATTAAGTATGTCAGAATTGGTGAAGCAAATCGGTATCTTAGGGAACACCGGACAAATGTCTAAATACTGCCGTTAAAATTGTTTATACTTCATTTACCTATATTTATTTATTATATACTATTTATTTGCCTACATATATTTATTTATAATGTGGGGGGCTATATATGTGCCACTGTGTACCTGTAGAGGTCAGAAGACAACACACAAGTGGATGCCCTATATCAAACTTGGGTCATTAATCTTGGAAAAGAAAAGTACCTTTTCCAGCTAAGCCATCTTACCAAGCCATTTATGAAATTAATATTGTTAATTATCATAGAAGATAAGGTGTCTCATTATGATGTTCTCACATCTGCCTATAGATATCATCAGTGCTTCTCATGTTCACCCCCGCTGCTCTCCCTCTTCTCCCCTAAAGAGTCCTCCTTCAGTTTTCAAGTAAAATGTGTGTATTTTATATATATGTATATACATATATATAATACACACATACACATACATATATACACACTATACACATTTATAATATAATAATATACACATACATATGTATACATTTGAGACTAGATTCCATGTAGGAAAAAGAATATGGGCATTTTGTCTTTCTTCATCATTTCTCTGTCTTTTTTTTCTCTCTGCCTCTCTCCCTTTAGATATGTTTCCTATAACCCCATTTAAGCAAACCTTATTTTAGTAACAAATATTTTCTACATGATTTCCTATGATAAATACTCATATTTTCAAGTCAGTAGAACTTGGAACCACCTACACAAAATGTTCAATATACGAATAAAAATATACTTAGCTCAAAACGTAATTTTGTAATGGTAAAAGAGAGAATATGTGTAAGATATATTTTATGATAACTGGTACATATTTTCATTGTCTCTTTTCTATGTCTAAATAGAGGCCAGTCATTTAGCCTTTGCTTTGCATTCTCAAGATTAGTTTCCTCAGTAGCTCCAGAAATATCCCTGTGGCTTTTGATTGAATTTTATGCTGTTGTTACTTAGTTTCACTAGGAAATATTTGAGACCTAAAGGTTGTTCTTACTGCATGGAATATTCCATTGCTCTGCTTCTCTCCACTAGCCCAGAATAGAAGTGCCCATTGCCATTCCAGGGAGCATGAAAAATCCCAGGAATGACTTGGCATTTTCTTCTGAGTGTACATTTCACTTGAGGGTTCCAAAATGGTCAGGGGAACAGGGGATCTAAGTAACTTAACACGTTGTACATTAAAATACTATGTTAGAATAAAAACTTGTATGAATTCACACATGTTTAGTAAGGACAGCAACACAAGGTCACAAATAGCAGTTAGGCTAGCTGCTGGCATTTTCTGCTTCTCGCCTCTTCTGGGTGAGATTTCATGGTTTCTAAAGATGGTCTCACGCCCAAGATATCCATTCTCTCTCTCTGGTTGCCATCTTAAGCAGGCTTTAAAAAGTCAAGTCACAGCAGGCCAAAGTGATACTTTTAGCTGTATCCGTCTTTGCTCCTCACTCTCACCACTTGCTCATCTTGGGGTCTGAGAGCCTACAAAAATTGCAATGCTTGTACCACCACAGAGTGGCTCTTCGTGTTTTACTCTAAAGTACTAATGACTTGTGGGAAATTGCATCCCCTGCACAATTATTTCCACATCCTCAGCCCTAAGCAACTGTCACAGAAGGAGTGTTTGATGTGTGTGTGTGTGTGTGTGTGTGTGTGTGTGTAAGGAATGAATGCATGCATGCAAATAAATGCATGCATGCATGAATCTCGGGAGCTATCCAGGACAGAACACAGTTCATATCCTTACACATACTCCAACACTGAGTCTAGCCCGGGTTTTTGTCTGGAGCATTATATAGAGAGACATAAAATTATACAGGGATGTATTTGTCAGCCTTCTCTGGAGTCACCAAACTTATGGAATGAAAGTCTGTGTGTGTGTGTGTGTGTGTGTGTGTGTGTGTGTGTGTGTGTGTGTGTACATACATATATGTATGGAATTCATCAGAATGACTTACAGACTGCAGTTCATGTAACCCAACAATGGCCCCTGTGAATGAAAAGTCCAAAGCTCTAGTAGTTGCTCAGTCCCACAAGGCTGGATACCTCAACTGCTCTTCTGTATGTGCTGGAATCCTGAAGAAGAAGGCTCCAATGCCAGTGAAGGAATGGATGTACTGACAAGAGGAGGACAAGTAGGCAAAAAAGACCATCCTCCTCCGATTGCCCTTGCATAGGATTCCAGCAGAAGGTGTGGCCCAGATTAAAGGTATGCCTTCTGCCTCAAGATCCAGATCAAACGCATGTTGTCTTCCTGCCTCAGCGTCCAGATCACACGTGTGCCTCCACTTAAGGATTGTTGTTCATTCCAGATATAGTCACGTTGACAACCAAGAATAGCCATCAGATCTTAGCCACTCTGACAGGTGTAAGAAGGCATCTCAAAGCAGATTTGATTTTCATTTCCCTGATGGCTAAGGATGTCGAATATTAAACTTCAGATTTCTTAAATGAACAAATTGTTCACAGGTAAATATTTTTATTCTCATTTGATCTGTTGTTATTTCATTTTGCCTGAAAGATAAGTAATATTTAAATATTTGTTTGGATGAAATTCCTTCCTCTTTCTTGTTTCCCTCTGAAAATGTGAATAGTGAGACAGCATGTGGATGGACCTCAGGTTTGGAATGCCGAGGTTAGAATTCTACTTCTAGTACTTACTAATTCTGTGACCTTTGGGAAAGGCACATAAGATCTGTCTGCCTTTGTTTCTTCATTAGTAAGCAGAAGTAATCCACTTATTGTGCAACCTGCACCCTATGGGGAGTCTGATCAAGTGGGATGGTTTACATAAAAAAATCACAGAGCAATGTCTGATCCCAGTGTGTATTCAGTGAGGAGAAGCCGTTATTTGCCTGCAATCTTCATAGGCGCCAGAACTGTCTGACCAAACAGTCTGGTTAAAAAATACCCCCATTGGGGCTAAGGAGACGGCTCAGTGGGTAAAGGCATTTGTCATCAAGCCTGGTGACATGATTCAATCCCAGAACCCATGTAAAGGTGGAGAGACAGAGACAGAGACAGAGATAGACAGAGAGAGAGAGAGAGAGAGAGAGAGAGAACATCACAAAGTTGTTCTCTTTCACACATGCATGCATTTGTCATACAAATGCCTATCTCTCCCCACAATAGTAGACACATATTTTTTAAAAATACGTCTTTGGAGAGTTCACTTAAATTAATTAGAAAAATTTCAAAATGAGAAATTAAGTCCTGAATGGTCGATCAAATCTACAAATCACATCGCCTTTCTGAGCTAGGTGATAATGAAGATGCAAATAATCTAAAAACTCAATTCTTTTCTGTATATGCATTTTATTTTTAACAACAAAATGATAACAGATGAAAAAATAGTTAAATAGCAAAAGACAGGAGTAACCATTTGTGGGACACAATAAAAGAAATGTCATAATACAATATGTGCTGGCTGGTTTTGTATCAACTTGACACAAGCTACAGTCATTAGAGAGGAAGGAGCCTCAGCTGAAGAAATGCCTCCATGAGATCCAGCTGTTAGGCATTTTCTCATTTAGTGATCAATGGGGGCGGTCCAGCTCATTGTTGGTGGTGCCATCCCTGGGCTGGTAGTCCTGGCTTCTATAAGTAAACTGGCTGAACAAGCCATTGGATGCAAACCAGTAAGCAGCTCCCTTCCATGGCTTCTGCATCAGCTCCTGCCTCTAGGTTCCTGCCCTGACTTCTTTCAATAAGGAACGAACATTAATATGGAAGTGTAAGTCAAATAAACCATTTCCTCCCCAACTTGCTTTTTTATCATGGTGTTTCTTTGCAACAATAGAAACCCTAACTAAGGCATGGTATGACACACGTTTTCAAGGCCTATGCAATTCCACTGATAATTAATGTTTAAATAACTAAATATGTAGTTTAAATATGTAGATTCAAACTCAATGTTCTCTATGTACTGATGTTTCCCATACAACTATAAATCCAAGACAAATTTATAAATTAAACAAATAAGAATCAAAGCCAAACACTCCAGTCATTTATTTAATGTAGTCACTATACTGCCTTACTTTTTTTTCACATAGAATACCTTGCATTCATTTACCTTTTGCCTAATGAATAAAAAGCATGTAAACATTAACTCTTGCTATTTTGTTGTTATCTTGGTATAATTAAAATGACACCATTTAGATTTTTAAGCTCTCTGGAAATTCGCCTAAAAACAGAAACAAGCATAAACAATATAGAATACTCTGAAGTGGGAAAGTAGGTTGATCAAAGAGATAAAATATGTTAATTATGTTCTCCCTACTAAAGTAGATGACAAGAAGCTACAAAGAATATGAAGACTTGGTTCTGTCCTTTTAGGACCAAAATAATCAATTTGATGGGCATTGAAAAAGCTAGGTAATTCTCAATACTATGGGGTACTCAGATAATCACATAATTATGGTGTGTTTATTATCACTGAATGAAACACAACACTTGGTTACCCACAAATGCTTATGGAGATTAATGGTACCCAAGATTAATATTGGAGTTAAGAAAGACCATAGTTAATCATAATGTCAGTGTAGGCTCATAATTTAAGCACCTGGGAGACTTAGGCATGAGGATTACCAGTCTGATATTAGCTTAGGCTACATAGTAATACCCTGCCTAAAAACAAAGGAAATAACAAAACAATAGATATGGATATGTTTTCGGATGCAAGTGGATCCAGATTCATAAAACGACACACAGGATTTAAATAAGAGTGAGGAAAAAGTAGTTTAGAACAATCCTATGTTAAGGAAATATTATCTTAGTGAAATATATAAAGGATTTAAGTTTTCTCACCTGTAGGCTGGTTAGCCAAGAGCTCTGACCAATTCATTAGCAACTCATTTTATTGAAACCTTTGTGTGCCAGCGAATATGCCTGACATGAGAAGAGAGATTTCACGTTTACTGGAACTAAGTGAAATGTCCTTGTTCTTGACCAAATTTGAGCTTGTTGGCTTTTAGACTGAAAGTCCCAGGGGTCCTTTATCCTGCTAACTTGGTACTTCTTTGGTGTATGATAAAAGTTTTCCAACCAGCAGGAACGTTGTAGAACAATGCACCTGCAATCTAGAATTCCTACACTGCCAATATGTTCCTGCTGAGGAACTATAGAAGAATGCCTACCACACATTCGCTATGAACTGCAAGCATCCCCTGCAAATGCACGCATTGAGACTTCAACCCAAAGGTGATCACCAGGAGTCATGATATTTGGAAGCTAATTAAGTAAGGCCAAGTGTGATCATAAACATGAACCTTTAACCCAATAGACTGATGGCTTAGAAGAAGTAAAAGAGAGAAATATCCTTTTTACTACCCTGAGAATACACAGAAGGAAGTAGCTGTCTACAAACTAGACACTCCAACCCAGGACACTAATGACATGATGATCTCACACTTCCCTCCTCAGAACAGTGAGCAGATAAACTGGTTTTGAAGCTGTCCTGCCAATGTATTCAGTTATGGAGTTTGAGGTTATTAACATTGAAATCACATCTGACAGGAATTGTTCTATTTTCATTTTATTCAACTCAGATCTCTCTCTCTCTCTCTCTCTCTCTCTCTCTCTCTCTCTCTCTCTCTCTCTCTCTCTCTCTCTCTCTCTCATGTCTAGTGACAGGTTTCCAAGTTGACAGTGGGAATGATGACATAGTAATTTGGTCTGGTTCTCGTTTATTTCAGATTGTCTCACAAAGGCAAAGGCTACATTCAATTGACCTCTGTGATGTTATTGGCAGGACATTCTCTAGACTGCACACACCTCCATTCACCAGTGAAACCTGATTGATTCTGATTTCTCATACAACTTGCAAAATTGTTCCAGGTGCCAGGTGAATCTTTTCACCCAGGGAGAAGAAAGAGTTCACAGATTTCATTTTGCATGTGAAACTTATTATGTCTCTAAAAACTATAAAATTGGGAGCCTAAATATAGTCTGTCAAGGATGTGAAATGTGAATGAATGGTAGCTAAAACCAAATTTATAAAAGAGGAGAAAATAGGCTGAACCAGGAGCTTTCAGCTGCTTTGAATTCTCTCTATTATCCTTGTAGGAATCTTTCTGAACAGGCAGTGAAACTCATGATTGCGAAGATTGGAAGAACACAAGAATGGGCATGCCCTCCTACATGTCTTCATCATGAGGTTGTCACCAATGTAACTGACCTTTTATCCTGATGGGTACTGTCCCCCTGACCACCAGAGGAGGAACCATAACCCTACAGGAAGGCAACAGCTCTAAGGGTTTCCTCTTCTCTAGAACATTTCCATTCATGTGATCACACTTTTTGATGGACACGGGATGATCTTTCAAGCTTGAGCTCAGAGTGCCTTTAAAGATAAAGACAAGTTAACAATGTACCTACTGTTTCCATATTTTTAAAGCAAAAGTTAGAGGCTTTGGCTCCCAGCCCAAGGTGGCATTCTTACAAGGAACGCAATGTCTGTTTTACTCAGAAAATTTGGGTAATATACTCTATGCTGACATTAACTTTCCAGATATTGAAGCTTTCCCAAATGTTCTATGAGCTTTGAATTGAAAGTCTTTCTGAATCTTTCACACATTGTTACATGAATTTAAATTCCCAACTCTGGTATAGTGCTAATCAATAACCCTTTATTCAACAAACATATTGAGCATCCATTAAGTGAAAGACTCAGAGAAACAAGATGAGTAAATATTATATCCTGTCTTACGAGCTTGCAGTCAAACTAGGACAACGACAGGGAAGACCAGGCATTGTATTCCTAGACAACAGAAGCCAAACTTGAGTTGTGAGCAAGGCTGATCGATGTGGATAGTACAGGACTCTACCAAACTGAGTGAAGATATGTTGGAAAGGCTTCCCAGGAAAGTCTGCCTTAGGATTCCGCTTCCTTAGTGTCTGGTCTGTAGGGCTGTTTCTATGCTTCCATGTTTCCCTACTGCAGCTAGACTGTCAGTGGTCAGAACTCAGTCCTGACAATGTTGAGCTACTCACAGCCCCTTCCCTTTCCTTCCCAATTTGCATTTTTAATCATGCTTAGTTGGGAAGTCTCTTAAGGAAGCTGCTTCCAACCAGGGCTCCTCAGAGTAAATAGACTCTCACTCAGAAAGACTCCCAGGGGGTACCGTGAGGATAATGAGCCAGAGGGTTGTTTGATTGGTTCTTTTGATTGGATTATTTTGATTGCTTTGTGCAGTCCTGGTTCTTAGTTGACTTGAGATTTTGGTAGGATAGCAACTGTTAAGTAAAATGAGGACCATGGGTTCATACAAGGAGGATGTTATGGAAAGTGTTTTAAAAGTAGTATCTTTGCTTAATGTGCCCTATTCTTTGTTCTTACTTTAATCTTCATAGCCATCCTGCAATATAAGTAAAATGGCTCCCACTTCATGAGAAAAGGATCAAATACTCAGAGACTAAAGATTACATAATTCACTGTCTTTGTGATGCTAGATTTTCTGGCCTTCACCAGTTTCCTAGGGCAGACAGTACTCAATGTAGGCTTGCTGGGGATGCTGGCAGGATTTATTAGGATCCTGTGTACCTCTAACAGTGCCTGAGAGTATATGGTAGCATTTAGGGATGCCTATTGCTGCTGGTGTTGCTGCTATACTGCTGTTGTTACTAAAGTCATGTGGTTATTTTGCAGCAGAGCCCAAGTTTTCTGTTCCTCTCACAGCAGGCACTCTGATACAAGAAGACCGTTGCAGGGGTGACTTTCCAGGCATAGCTCATATTACACATGAAAACAATAACCTATCCTATTGCTGAGTAATATAAGGATGGGTCAAAAGCATGCCAATAATGTCAACATCATTGCCACACTCAGACAGCACAAGGACACTGATTTAAGAGATTAAGAAGTTATAGGCAATTTTTTAGTGATACTACGAGTTTCTCTTAAGGTTAAATTTTGGGTGACAAAGATGGCTCGATGGGTAAAGCTCACTACCACTGATGACCTAAATTCAGTCTGCAAAACCTTCTTGGTAGAAAGAAAGAAGAAACTCTGGAAGGTTGTTACAGATCTCCAGGTATGCACCATGTTGTTATATTGGAAGCTTCACCCCAGGCCCTGGCATCCATATACCCAGAGTCTGGAATGTTCCTATGGAAGTTCCACCCAAAGTCCCCTCTCCTATCTCCCTACCCCGCTGCATCTCAGAAAACCCACCAAATGATAACCTTGTCCCAGAGATGCTCAAGACTACTCCCACAAGGTATTTAAACTGCCCCCCCCAGAAAATAGACTTGTGCTTTTCTGGTCTCTCTTTCCTGTCTCCTCCCTGTGGGATGGGAAACATTGTAGCCATTAAACACGGGCTTTTCTAATTCAGTTTGATTTGGTCTGATTTGGATTGCTACATAGGCAAAGAGGCTTATCAGTGTTCAGAAACTTTTCATGTTATGAAGCCAAAGACCAAAATAATCTTCACAAGATTCAGATGCATATGGAAAACCACCAAATATCCCTAACATTCCCAGGAAGTAATAACCTGACCTTCCTTCAGAAAACCAGTGTGACAAGTAACCACACACTTTTCTCTGGGTTGTGAGAATGCTAAAAGTCAGATGCTGTTAGCTTTGGAAGGAAAGACTGCATAGCAAAAGAAAAAATACAGTAAGGTATTCCATTTCTAAAAATAAATATGTGTTTCCTGGGAAACTTCTGGAGAGCATCTCCGCACAGCATCTGCCACAGAAGCAAAGACACCTGGGCAGAGTGAGGATATAAAACATAGGCCCCTTAGGCTGAGCTTCTGTCAGTCACTTCCTCAACGGCTTGAGCCCTGATAGGGAGTGGTATAAGGGTGAGACACAGACCCCACAGATCTCAATGATAGCCAAGAGGAAGGGAAGAAAAAGCAGGGCATTATTTCTCCCCTCATAATTACCTACTCGGTTAAATGCACATCAGGCTGAAGACCCAGTTCCGGGAATTTCTAAACTAGAAAGAAAATATCATTAGCTCTTCTCAGGGGATGATGCCCTTTGCCTCCTAGAGCAACAGATCAACTTTGAAGGAACACAGAATTAAATCAGAGCATGTTTCACCCTACGAAATCATCCAAGCAAAGATGGCAGAATTAGAATGCCTCTCTGGCCAAAAGGACTGTCATCGGAGACAGCTCGAGTAAACATCATAAGGTCAAGGAATTGACAGTATGAACATCCAGTCTTGTCTAGAGTCTATACCATCCCTGAAGCTCAGTGCCCTGCCTCCACCATCCACCTCACATTCTCATTATCTTCTTCCACTGAGCATTCCCTGCTTAACTCATGTTAGGCTGAAAGTCCCATTTCATCCTACAATCTCTCACAGGCTACCCAAAAAGAAGTGATAACACTAATAATGACAGTCAGAGGTCTTCTCCCCAGGGGAATCTCTATTGGTCATTGGCTTTTCCTCCTACTTGGCCAGAGGGTCTTCGAATATAGCAATGTCAGATCAGTGTCCTCATAGCATCATGTGTTGGGGCAATATCACATTCAGCCAGACCATTGGGAGTGTGAAGAACACTTTTGTACAAATCCCAGAGTGCCAAGCTGCCAACAGGTCTGCTTATAGCAAGTTCTTGCTTGACATTACTAGATGTGAGTAGTTTATTTTTATTCCTTTGTGCTTTTCTGCCCTTGAGCGATGGTCATGTTGCTTGGTGTGAGGAAAGCAAACTCACTGCCTAGCACGTTCTCCCACACAGTCCAGCTGAGATGACTACAGTCCTTCTCCAACGTACTAACCCACATGCTCTAGTTCACCTGGATGTCCAGTGCTAAAGTCCCCTGAGATAGGTTCTTTCCTAGAAAATGAACCTAAGTGAACTTCTTGTCAAGTCATCTGTAATACCTGTCTTAGCTAATGGAAATCTCTGCCTTCCATGTGAGAAGGTCTCCTTTCCCCATCTCCCTCAGCCCTTTTCCCCCAGTCTGATATACTTTTGATCTCATATGTGAATTTCTTCTCTCCTGCTCTTATTCTTATTTTGTAACCTATGGAGAATAAACATACCCACAATATACATGGTTTGAATAGGTGTATTAACCATCACAGAATTGGCAGGGACTCAATGAATCATCTAATTCTTGGGTGCCAGTAGACAATATCTATTAGTGAATGACATTTGACCCCTGCCTTTGATTATATCCTCTCTAAGGTCATTTAGCTTAAATGTAGGCATTCCAAAGGGCTGGACACTCAATACCTATAATTAAATTGGTGAACTCTAGAAGAATGTCCCATTATTGAGAGAGATAAAATCTACCTCCCTGCAAAGTTTTTTGGGGGAGTGGGGTGGGGAGGATGATCTTGAGGAATTGAGTAGTGTGGAATCTTCAAGAATGGCTGGGATCCCTTTGACTACTCAGTGAGTAGAGATTGAACATTTCTTTAAGAGATAGTTAGATAAATAGATAAACAAATGGAGAATTGTCAGCCAGCTGGTGAGAAAAATAACTAAGAGGCTGTTGAGGAATCTATCCCAAGCACATATTACAAACATGGGTAGGCTACTTCTTAGCATAGGTACACATCAAAAAGATGGATCCTAGGGGCTAAATGCTTATGACTTCAGAAAAGTCATATATTGAATGGAACTCTATCCTCCAGTGTGATGGTACTTGAAGGCAAAATGTTAGGAAGGCAATTATGTCATGAGTAAAAATCCCTTATAATAGGTTTAATCGCATCATAAGACAAGATATGGAATCACTGCTTCCCATCCCTCTCTTCCACCATAGAAGAGAACAGCTGGAAGTAAACCCTCTAACTAGGAAGAGGACCCTAATGAAGAACCTAGCCATGCTGGTTCCCTACACTCCCTACCAGTAGTTTTCAACCTTCCTAATTCTTCAACCCCTTAATACAGTTCCTCATGTTTTGGTGACTCCCAACCACAAAATTATCTTTATTGTCACTTCATAACTCTAATTTTGCTACTGATATGAGTTGTAATGAAAATATCTGATATGCAGGTAGTTATAGGTGACCCCTGTGAAACGGTTGTTTGACCCCTAAAGGGATTAAAACCCATAGGTTGAGAACCACTGTTATAGACCGTAAGATATAAATATCCATTGTTTCAGACACCCACTCTGCAATAATTCTGTGATAATACACTGCACTGGTAAGACTGCAACAGCATTTATTCTTTGGTGGAACACTTGGTAACTATATACTATTCAATTTGGTTGAGTTAGGAATTAGTTAACTCAGAGACAAGTTTAAATTTTAAGCACCATGCTATGGTATTTTATGGAAGAAGATGGGAGGTAAGATTAGAGTTTGTTGTTGGCATAGGTACTGGGTCTCACAGATGCAAGGACAGATAAAGGCAGAGGGACATCCTGTTGTTTACAATTATATCCATAGTCATGTTTGATTTCTGGAGAGGATAGGAAATATCATTGCTTATCTAAAGACATTATTACTCTTACAAAATGGCCTTCTATCAATAAAAGGTGAAATGGTCATTAATAAGCCATCAGTGTTTGGCAAAGTATGTCAGAAGTATGTCATTCTTGTTAAAACCCTGCGTAGTGTTAATTATATGTGTTATAGGCAATAGCTTCATCTCTAGCTAGCTGTTACAGAGCTGTTACCTTTTCGAAGATGGTAGAAACATCGCAAACATCTCCAGAGGGGACAAAAAAAAAACAAGGTTGTATACCACCAACCCTAAAAACAAGTATGAAAATATTCAACAGTCCCATAGAGTTTTTATTGCAAAGAGGTGGTTGTTGTCTCACATACACACACACACACACACACGATTTGCCATCTAACAAACTAGATGCTAGAATTTGCAAACTCTGTAGGTTCATAATAAAGGAAGCAAGATCTCCATACCTGTCAACTGTGAAGAGATACTCCTTCCTCATGATATCCACCCCCACATCCTAGTCTCTCCCATCAGGGACTGTGTGGAAGACTCAAATGAGTCCTAATTTTCTAGTTTCTCTAGCATAAGGGAGAATACTGAGCCTATCTTTTGTGTCTTTCAACACACCTTCCAATAGGAAGACCCAGAGGTCTACTGGGTTGTGTTTTATAGGGACTGTCAAATTATTTCCCATGGCATAGAGATTTAATAACAAAAGAATGAAGTGTGTGGCCATCTGGCTCTTAAAAAAAATGGCTTCTTCTGAAAGAAAGAGAATAACAATCCTTCCAGTCCTGGTTTCATTTTGGTTTTTTGTTCTGTGTTCCATGTGGCATTTTCATAAAGATTGCGGATGAGAACCCTATATTCATTAAGGAGAAAAAAGGATTCTTTGTGTGCTAGTGTTTTACATAAGGGTAATATATAATATTATTGATATCCTTTGAAGGCCCTTTAAAGATTTTAATTAGCACTGAATGTGTTATTCCATCTGCTTAAATGAGCAGGCCACATGGTTGCAAGGCCTCTCAGCTCAGCTGGTGAACCAGTCCATTGGGTTTCCTTGATTGGAGATAATAAGATAAAGAATTTCAATTTAGAAAGCCCTACAAATTACCCCACAGTTATCTTTAAGAAGATTTTTAATAGAAAACTGTGAGCACACATATGCACAAATGTATACATATGCTCCTATGTGTATATATGGTTCTATTATATGTACATATGTATGTTTGTGTATACGGAGGAGACAGGACAGGGGGAGACATGGAGGACAGAGAGAGGGAGAGAGAGATATTGACACAGAGAGAGAGACACACACAGGGTGAGAGAGAGAGAGAGACAGAGACAGAGAGACAGAGAGAGAACAGATAGACAGATATTCAATAAAACCCATTCAAATTCATGTGTGAATTCAGGCCACTCCCCTATAGTAATCCATGGTGATATATCTTTTAAGACATTTTTATGGAATGGTTCATTTATTTCATAGAACACTTTCATTTCTACAATCATCTCTATTTTGTGATGTTAAATGGGTAAATAGTATTCCTGAAGTTAGCAGAATAAAATGTGGTTCAATGATCCCAGCTCCACAACTTCAAGTTCATCAGAGACTTGCTTGAGTCATGTGACTTAGACCTTCTGATATTTGTTCTAGTACTTGTCTATCAAAGAAAGCTTAGTCAGCAAAGGAAGACTCTTTCTTTCATGAGGAAGTCTATTTTTACATCACATGGACCTGACTTAGATTAAATATGAAATATAACACATAAAATAAAATTAAGTAATTTGGAAATATGAAACAAGTCATTATGACCAGAGGTAAATATGAAGCTGAATCTTCCCATCAGTAACCTTCTGGCTGAGTGACCCAGAGCAAGTCCAATTATCTCCAGGTAGCTCAGGTTTTCTCATTCATAGAGAGAGAAAATGTATAAAACCTGTTTATAGAGAAAAGCAGTGCATATTCTATGTGCCTGAGAAAATCAAATTACACGGTTATTGCCTTATATTCATAAATTAGTTTGTTTATCTGTTTATTCAAAAAATAAACACATGTTCTTTTCCCACATGCTCCACAGTGCTCTACATGCCAGAGATACAATGTTTAATAGAAACAAATTCCTGAATGTACCAAAGAAGATGTGGCCAATTTTACCTGAATTATAGAGAGTTTTTAGGCATATACTCCTAAATTGGGAGTGGGAGAGTGCTAAGGATTTGCTATAAGTGATTAATTTTATTTCTTGAGATAAGTCTTGCAGGGTTTACCACAAAAGAATAGGGTTTAGAGTCCTGCAGGTACTATCTGCTTAAATTATGAATAAAGGGAAGAATTGGTATCTAAATGACTTTTTATTTGAACAGGACTTGGTGTCTGTTATTAAATGCTTGTTGAAAGTTAATCCCAGACGTAACAAGAAGTAGGAAGATCCTGACCCATGAAAGAATTCACAGCTTTAGAAAATAGATTAAAGGAAACAAACAAACAAGGTTGAAGGGATTACTGTAGTGGCTTTTCCTACTTTTCTTCATGTGACAATGAAACATGCAAAAAGCCATCCTGGAAGCAAAGACAAGGCCATCACACTGCTTCTTCGCCTCCAGAACAGAGAAAAGTAAATGTGTGACTTATAAAGTACCCCCAGTACAAAGAGGCAGAGACAGCCTATTATGCTATCTCTATAACATGTTTATGGAAACCAGATTATTACCTTTGCTTGTTGAATTTAACACCTATCCAGGCTTTGTGCCATATGCCTACAATCCCACCATCAGAGAGGGAGAAACAAGAGGATCTGGGATTCAACATTATCCTCAGTTACATGGGAAACTGAAAAGGCCAGCCTAGACTACTTGAGATGTTCTCTCAAAAACATGGAACAAAAAAACTTTAAAAAATCAGGAGTCTTTAGTAGATCAAACCATCCATTACTGAAGTATTCTGAGAGATAGCTTCATGTTTAAAGAGAAAAAATTAAGATGGCTTAATTTTCATCTTTAAAATTTCATCCCCTGTAGTTAATTCTGCATGTACCCATCTTAGAGATAAGAGCACAAGCTGCAAAACCCTAAGCTTCCCTAGGTCTGGTCTTGTTAGTCAGTAATGCTTGTGAATGGAAAAATAATGTCAAGTCACATTCTGATTTAAAGGTAAATACAGGTGAGATAAAAAGAAAAGAAATCACTCAGGTACATCAAAAGTTTGGTCAGGCAATGAACTTTATGGCTTTTGAGATAGAACCATATTATTTGAAAATGGAATTGCTTTCACTTTTTGTTTTCCTATTTGTATCCCTTTTACTCCTTTTTCTTGTCTTATTGCTCAAGCTAAGACTTCAAACACCATATTTAATAAGGATTTAAAAAGGTATACCTTTATCATGGTCCCAGTTTCAGAAGAAATATTTTAGGAATTCTTCCCCAACTAGTATGATGTTAGCTGTAAGTTGGTCATATATAGCTTTAAAATATAATTTATTTATTATTATAGGAATGGCATGCATGCACACATGGAGGTATGAGGACAACCTATTGGAGTTTGTTCTCTCCTTTCACTTTCATGGGAGTTCCAAGGATCAGTTTGAATTCAGGCTTGCAACATGGATCAGTGAGCAAATTTACCACTGAGCCATCTCAGCAGTTCTGGGTCCCATATAACATTCATTATGCTTCCATATCCATGTAGGCCTAGTTTCCCCAGGTGTTGAGCTTTTCAAAGGCCTTTCCTGGTGTCTTGACATGATCAAAGGATCTTTGTTCCTGAGTCCATTTATGTAGCATATGCCCATTTATGTTACATTAATTGACTTGTGCACATTGAGACAACCTTGTATCCCTGGAATGAAACCCACCTGACCGTAGACCAATAGCTCTTCACTTTGCTGTTGAATCTGGTCAGAAAGCATTTTACTGAGAACTTCTGCACTTAAATGGAAATGTGCTCATAGTTTATTTATTCATTGTTTTTTATTTGTTACTGTGTCCTCTTGATCTGGCTTGGGTACCAGGACAATGCTGGCTCATTTAAATGCTTTGTAAATGTGTTATTCATTTATGCTTAATGAACAGTTTGAGAACCATTGGTGTTATCTCTCCTTTAACAATCTGATAGAATTCTACATAATCCTGGACCATTCTTTGAAGTGAAACTATTAACTACTCCAATATTATTGATCATTATCTGTTCATTATTGTTTCTATTAGATTTAATTTTTTGATCATATATATTTTGGAATTTTACTATTTCTTCTGTAATTTCCATCATATTAAAATAATAGTTTTCAAAATATTTGCAGTCTTCTGGCTTTCATTGTATTCTGTTGAGACAATGCTCTTTTCATCACTTTATTGACTTTTAGACTTCTCAATTAGCCTGGTTAAGAGTTTGTAGATCTTCTTTTACTTACTTATTTTTGTTTGTTTTTCAAAACCATCTCATTGTTTCATGGAATTATTGTATTTTTCCTTTAGTCTCCACTTCTACTCTGATCCTAATTATTTCCTTCTCCCTACTTAATTTCTATTTGGTTTGTTCTTATTTCTTCAAGAGCATGAGATAAATCATTAAATTTACTTATTTGAGAGTCCTCTGATATTTTAATATAAATTCTCATAGCTATATTTTTATTTTATTGAAAGTAGATATTTTTCATGCAATATATTTTGGTTACAGTTTCTCATCTCCTACTCCACTGGGTTCCTCCTCCCCTCCCATTTATATCCACAACCTTTCTGTCTCTCCTTAGAAAATCAACAGGAATCTAGCACATAATAATAAAATAACATGAATCAGAATATGACAAAACAACCAAGCAAGATAAAGAATCAAAGAAAAAGCATAAAAAATGTATGTAGATGCAGAAACACATTTGTTCAAAACTCAAGAATCCCATGGAAACACAAAACAGAAGTCATCACATATACAGAAAGAACCCTTAAGGTAGAAAAATGTTACTTGACTTAATATTATGAGACAAAGCTCTTGCAAAGAAACCATTGAGTTCATTTTATGTTGGTCATCTACTACTCGGCATGGGGACTACCCTTAAGAGTTTTATTTCATCAATGAGACTCCCTTGGATAAAACTAACCTTTCATTTGCAAGTATCACTTAGAGATAGCTTCTGGGTTAGGAATGGGTATGTCCACTTCACCATTCAGCTCTAGGACACCATGTAGTGCAAACCTGTCCAGGACCTGGAAATTCATTTGTGTATTAGCCTTGTTATATCTGGGAGGGCTTGACTCCATGGTGTCCTCTAACCCATCTGGCTCTTACACTCATTCTGCCTCCTCTTCCTCAGGGATCCTTCAGATCTTAGGGGAAGGATTTGATGGAGACAGCCCATTTAGGACTAAGTGCTCCAGTGTCTCTCACTCTCTTCATGTTGTCTGGCAGTGGGTATCTTGTATTTGTTTCCAAGGGCTGTCGGAGGAAGCTTCTCTGATGCCGGCTGAGTGAGGCACTCATCTATGAGTACAGCAGCATTTCATGAAGAGTCATTGTACTGCTATGCTCTTTTGTTAAATACTGGTATTTGGTTTTCCTATAGAGCCCTAGCCTATCTGGTCTCAGGTTTTGACCACTCCAGCAGCATTAATTATGGGGCCAATCTCAGGAAGTGGACCTTAACTCAAATCAGGTATTGGGTAGTTACTTCCACAAGCTTTGTGTCACTATTGTACCAGTACAACTTGCTGACAGGTCATTCTTGTATATCAAAGGGTTTGTAGCTGGGTTGGTGTATTAGTTAGGGTCTCAGAGTAGCAGACTTATAAAATTAATCTCCCTCTAAATAGATAGGCAGACAGACAGATACATAATAGATGAGGATCTAATATAACAACTTACAAGCTGTAAGTCCAACTAATCTCACAATGGCTGGCTATGAAGGGAAAAATCAATTCAGAAGGTATCAAGTCCATGAAACTGGATGTCTCAGCTGGTCTGCAGTAGATGCTGGAATTCTGAAGAAGTAGCCTCTTATGCCAGTGAAAGAATGGACTTGCTAGCAATGTGAGAGAAAGCAGGCAAACAGAAAAAGCTTCCTTCTTCCATATCCTTATATAGACTTCTAACAAAAGGTGTGGGTTAGTTAATCCCAGATGTAGTCAAGTTCACAACCAAGTATAGCCGTAACAGTTGGTATTTATTTATCTTTTCTCTTTGGTAGCTGCAGAGTACCTTTCAGTACCATGAACACTAGTCCATAGGGGTGACAGCTCTATGTAGGCACAAACTCAAATTCTACCTGTTCTTTGAGTCATGTAGGTGTTCTCATAAGCAGTAGAGCTTTACTGTAAGTTTGTGGAGAGCCATCAATAACCTTGGCAACAGCCTGGGTTTTAAGGATTCCCACTGGAGTCCTTTGACCAACAATTCAATTAGATGAAAGCCATTCTCAGAACTGGAGCTGGGGTTCTGTCATTCTTTTGTTAGGCAATATCATTTAGATTGCCTCAATATGTGTATGTATTATAGGAATCTCCTACTGTATTAGGTTTCCATATGAGTCCTTAAATGACTCTTAGCTACAGCTGTGCCTCTCCATATTCCCTATCTTGCCACTCCTTTTTACCCCCTCCCTGTTTAATCTTCCCATTCCAGTTCCCCTCCTCCATCCATAATATCTGTTCTATTTCACTTTCCTAGGGAAGCCATCTCTCCCACCTATCCCCTTAGTCTCTATCAAGCCTACATGACTATATGGATTGTAGCTTGCTTATAAATTTATGAACAGCTAAAATTCACAGATAAGCAAATAAATACCACATTTGCCTTTCTGGGACTCAGTTACCTCACTGGGAATGGTATTTTTTCTAGTTCTATCTATTTACTTGTAAATTTCATGATGTTATTTTTAACAGCTGAGTACTATTCTATTGTATAAATGTACCACATTTTCTTTTTCCATTGATAAACATCTAGGTACATCTGGTTCTTATTAATAGAACAACAATGAACATGTTTAAGCAAGTGTCTTTGTAGTAGGATGAAGTATCCTGTGGGTGGTATGCCCAAGAGTGGTATAGCTGAGTCTTGATGCAGATGATTTCCCATGTTTCTGATTTGTTCAACCAGCAGTGGAAGAGTGTTCCCCTTTCCACCTCCTGGCCAGCATGAACTCTTTTTATTTTATTGGTCTTTTTCATTCTGACTGGTGTGAAATGAAATATTGAAGTATTTTTGATTTGTATTTCCCTAGTGACTAAGGATGTTGAACATTTCTTTAAGCTTCTTAGATGTCTGAGATTCCTATTTTGAGACTTCTGTTTAGATTTGTACACCATTTTTAAATTGAGCTATTTGTTTTCTTAATGTCCAATTGCTTGTTTGTTTATATTCCTTTATATATTTTGAATATTGGCCTTCTATCAAAAGTACAGTTGGTAAAAATCTTTTTTCATCTGTAGATTCCTACTTCTTCTGAATGATGTTGTCTTTTGACATGAAGAAGCTTTTCAGCTTCATGAGGTACCATTTATTAATAGTTGATCTTAGTAACTGTGCTAATGGTATTCTGCTCCAGAAAACTTTTTGAGCCATTGAATTTAATATTATTGTCCAGTTTCTCTTCTATCAGTATAGTTTGTCTTATATGGAGGTCTTTGAGTAAAGTAGAGGGCGAGGTCTTTGAACTATTTGGTGTTGACTTTTATGCAGGGAAATGAGTCTAGATTTTTTACATGGGGCAGCCATCCAATTTGATCAGCACCATTTGTTGAATATGCTGTCTTTTTTCCATTGTATATTTTGGGATTCATAATAAAAACAATATAGGGTGTCCATAGGTGTGTAGACTTATTTCTGTGTCTTCAATTCTATTCCATTGATCAACATGTCTGGTTTGGTGACAATATTACACTGTTTTGTTATTTTATCTCTGTAGTACTGTTTGAGATCAGGAATGGTTATACCTCCAATAGTTCTTTTTATCATTCAAAAGTCTTTTAGCCATTCTGAATTTTCTGTGTTTCTGTGTGAAACTGAAAATTGCCCTTTTTACAATCTATGTGAAGAATTGTATTTGTATTTTGAAAGAAATTGCATTGAATCTGTATACAGATATACATTTTGTAATTGTTATTGTTGTTAAAGTTTTACTTTTCTTCTAGAAAGCTCTGTGTTTTATTTTTAAATTTAAAGTTTTCCATTTTTGAGAACCTCATACTTGAGTACTGTATTTATTTAATTTCTACTCCACTCTCTTTCTTCATTGCCAATACCCCTGCTCTCTCTCAAATCCATTACACACACACACACACACAGACACACAGACACACACACACACACACACACACAGACACACACACACACACCAGGGCTGGAGAGATGAGTTAGCAGTTAATAGCCCTTGCTTTGCTCAGCATCCATGTTCTGTCCCCAGTGCCCATACTGTAAATCCACCTCTAACTCCAGTTTCGGGGTACCTGATGCCCATTTCTGACCTCTAAGTGTACTAAGTGTACATATGGTCCACATACATACATGCAAGCAAACACTAATACACATAAAATAAATAAATTTGCTAAAAGATAAAGTCAAAATAGTACTTAAAAGTATTGGAGACCATACAAAAAGAGGGAAACATGGGAAAGACGGAGGAAAAAAAGGAAGAAGGAGGAGGAAGAAGAGGGGAGAAAGCTTTCCCGGTTATGAAAAATACACAAAAAAGTAGATGCATTTCTAAAAGTGAAAGTATATAAATATTTCAAAAGGTAATAAAATAATTTAAAAACGTTACTAAATGTGTAGGAAAAAGAACAGAGGAAACAGTGAAGACCACTAAAATAGCTTACATCAGTTTATACTGCAGAGATCAGTGGATCATGGGGAGCCCACCTCAGTGGATATGTCTACAACAGAACATAGCCCAACTCCTGTACCTAAGGTCAGGAAAGAACAAAGAAGAAGGAGCAGGGACTGTACAAGTCATAGGAACAGAAAATCTTCTGTGAGGTTTTGTCTTCTAGAACTTATAAGGAAAGTACAACCATGATACCTCAACAATATAGTTGCCTAAATAATACCCAGACAATGGCACTATCAGTGCACATGCTAACATGGATGGGGGAAATATTATGGTGATATTTGTAGAACAAGAAGTACAAGCAACTAATGACTACTCAAAGAGAGAAAATTAGCCTCTCTCAGGGATGAGGTCTCTTATTGGTTGTTCATTACAAATGTTCAGTCCTGAAATCTTGTATATACATGGAAAAAATGAACACAGCAATACACACACACACATCCTATAAATGTATATATATATATGTATGTATGCATGTATCTCATATATATGTTAACAATTCAAGAAGGAGTGATTGGGAGAACGAACATGGGAGAGGTTAGTGGAAGAAAACAGACAGATATAATTTTATTTTAATTAAAATTTTAACCAAAAAAGAACAAAGAAAGCACATAAAACTTAAAAAGTAAATGAGGCATGTATGTGCATGCATGCATGTATACCTCCCTGCCACACACACACACATACACACACACACACACACACACACAGATGCACACTGTAGTGCATTCACTTCTTTGAGTGTGGACAGAATACCTGGCTTTGTTGTTTTTAAGATGTTCTGAGAATCATTTGCCTTGATGGGATGATTCCCTTCAGGAGAACTCTCAGTTTTATAGCCTGAAAGAGATAGGCTTCTCTGGCAGTTAATCAGACTCAGTACCACCAAACTCTATGTGCTCTTCTCTGTTGATGTGCTGTGCTCCTCACCAGTGGGGACAGGTTATGTACTTCACTATCTGAACAAAGTTTCCTGCTGCCTACACTTTTGAGCTTGTCTTTGTCTGGCCTTCTGCTCTCCCCAAATGCTTCCCCCAGGGCTCTCTCATGCCCTGGGGTATGGCAGATTAATTTCAGGCTCCCTGACTCATAGTTGTTCCTGTTTCTACTCCCCCAGGGTAGCTCAGTTTAAACAATAGATTCTCTATCAAGAAGTCTCTAAGCCATTGCCCTCTGAGTGATATAGAATGACAAAGCAGATTTCTCCCCAGTATCTAACCATCCACCAAAATTATCACTGTTGCACCAAAACTCACAACTGCATTTGAGATTCATGAGAGCCATTGTACTTGTCCTAAGGATATGCTTGCTGATTCTTCATCACAGAGGCCGACTGGTTTGCCTTTTGATGAGACTTCAACTTTCTCCACTCTCATGCTAGGGTGCCAAATAGCTATAACTTTGTTCTGTATGAGTGGGAAGATAGCACAGATGGAGTATTGCAGCTGCTTTTCTTCTAGGTCCTCAAAAATAGGGGTCGACCAGATGGAGGGAATGCGGATTGGCTGAAATTGGAGTATCCTGTCCTTTCTATCATTTATGTTGATGGTGAGTCTTGAACAGCCAAGTTTTAGATATCCATTAGACTTGCCTTCTCTTTAGAACCTTCCCTTCTTTGTATGAGGTACTTCTGTTGGCTACAGTTAGCTTTCCATCTCATGGGCAGGGAAGGTTCTTTCTCACTTTTTTGATTCCATACTTAATGTACGAGTGGTTAATATCCTAGCTAAGGGGTGTGTCCCAAGTGCATTGAGGAATGAGGAAAGCAAATGCATCATTGAGATTTATACAGGGGAAAAAAACTTAATGCTTTATAAAGTTGCTTAGCAGCAAGGCATGGTACCACACCTGTAATCTGAGAAGTTGTGAGGCAGAAGCACAAGGATCAGGAATTTAAGGCCATTTGTGTAGGCACATGGCCAGTGTGAAGACAACCTGGACTATATAATATCCTGTCCCCAAATAAAAAACAAAAACAAAAATTCAGGCTCATCACTAAATAGCATGATGAGGGGAATATCCTTTTTTAATTTTTTCTGTAAACCCTGATTTTTTCTTTTTTTAATCTCTTACTGCTTTCTATCTTCATAGCATTAATCTTTATTATTCTCAGTTCTGGCAGTGAACTGTGCAGTAGATGAACGGATTCAGAGGTCAGGTTGACTGGGTTTGGCTCCTAGCAACCAAAGGCAAAGTTACACACCACTATACCATTCACTAGTTCTGGATTTCTTTCTACTTCAGTTTCTAAATGTCTACTCTTTCCCTATTCTTGGTACTTATTTTTCATGACTGTTGCTAACCCAGGGCCTTGGACATATTGACAAACTCAGATTACAATAACTCAGATAAATATGTAGAGTACTTCTTTACCCTCCACCTCCAAAACTTTTTTCCCCTGTCAATTTTCTACCTACAGCTATTCAGAGAAAAATCACTATCTCGATTCTGGTCTAGCACTTTTGCCTTTCATTGAACTTTTCTTACTGGTGCTGTAGATTATGAATGATGTTTGTGAGAGTCAACAACTGATTTTTCTGTGTCAATAACTATTGTTTTTTGATGATTCATATTCATATTCATTCTTTTGTTGATGTTGATTTTGTTTCTAATCTGAGGCTGAAATTACTTTAGCCACTATGAATATTCTCAACCTAGTCAGTTTTATAAATATTTGTGTCTGTTTCTTTTGCATGTATATCCCAAAAATATAATTTCTGAGTACAATGTTGTTTAAATAAAATGGATATTCCAATAACATTTGCATTTAGCTTTTTCTCTGTTAGCTATACTTCTATGTGAATACATAACTTCAGAGTATGTAGATTTTCCAAATCAGCCAACGATTCCAAGAAATATTAGGTTTGAAACTTTCTTAAAGTCTCTAGACAATAACTGGAGATCATCTGAAAATCATCTTTCATTTTATTTACATCTTAGATCATTTTATGCTACTGCAAAAATACATAACAAATTTATAATATTATATTATTACATATGGTATATTATGTACTATAATAGATTTATAATAGATAAAATTTATTGACTTATTATTGGAGGCTGGAATAAGCATCTGGCAGGGGTCTTTTTACTATGTAATCTCATTGTGGAAGGAAGTTGCAGAAAACAGGATGGACCCGCAGATTCCCTTTGTATAACAGTAACAGGCCCACGCCTGAAGATAAAGCCTCTCAAAGATTTTACCAGCTATCATGCTTGCGCTGGTCATTAGATTTCAGCATGAGTTTGGTAATTTCATATGAAAAAAATTGGTGCAGATTAGAATTGGTCAAAGATAATATGTATAAACAGATTAGAGTTGGCCATTATTTTCCTTATCCCCAATAGCAAATAATTTTTTACCTCCTTAGTTATGTTTATTGATTTGAAAGAAAAGTAATCAAGTCTAAATTAGTTTTAAAAATCTTTTTATAATGAATTTTTATTTTTGAGCATTTAATGCATGTATACAAAGAAAAGTAACAACAGTCACTGTCGTTTTCTTCCTTTAACTCCCTCCATATCAGCCAATGCTTCCCCCTCCTAACTTCATGTCATCTTTTTCATGTTATGAAATGTCCAACTAGTGGTGCCCCCGTGTATATTGGTGTGAGGCCATTCACTAGAACATGGCAAATGTACCAATAGCCATGCCCTCAAGGAAGAACGATTTTCCCTTCCCTAGAATCTATCAAATGCAAATAGCTCCTTAGTAAGGGGTTGAACCTGGAAATATTCTATCCTATCTATGTGGTGATTTTGCCTAGCTTGATCTTGTGTAGATTTTCTGTAGGTACTCAGAGATGCTGTGATTTCATGAGTACAATAGTCATGTCAACTTAGAAGACAGCACTCCATAGCTGGTTCCAGCTCTCCTTTCCTTCTCCCCCGATGCTTCCTGAGGCTTGGCATCATAAAAAGTAAACTTTTAAAAATTCAGACCCTTAAGGAACCTGAATTTATCACTTAAACAAACAAGAAAACAATAAGGAGGAAAGCATGGTGTTTCAGTTTGAAATATTCATCTGCTTGCTTTTATCCTGTCTCTCATTTTGACTATAGACACACTGTGTTTTGTAACCAACCTTCTCTTTCTCCACATTCAACAAATAATTTATGAACATCTACTATGAGCAAGATTCTGTATTGCATAACCAGCAAATTCTGTGTTGATGAAAATTGATAAAATCTCTTTCACCCCAAAACTTGCAATTTGATGGAAATAGATGTTCAGCAGCTAACTGTACAGTTATCAAAACAGAATTTCAATATGATCTATAAAATGTGGAACATCAGAGAGACACACAGCATGGCTGTGAAATGAACTTTGAGAAGCAAGCATGAAAGAGCTCAAGTAGGGCATGTCTCCCTTGCAAAGGCAACTAGAAGTAACAGAGATAAACAAGTAAGTAGTAGAATTAGAATGAGGCTTTAAAGGCTTACCTTGGATGCTGACTGAAAGGCAAGGGAAAAATGCTTATCTTGGTGGCTTCTCATTCCCTATGGGTGTCAACTTTTCTCTACCATCTTCCATCACAGGAGAGGGTAAAAACTCACATCTTCATAGTGCCTCAACCTACCAACTAGCCAGTACTGTCCCTTGAAAATGACCTTGTTTCTTCTGCTTCAGCACCTGTATAGATGAGGTGTTATCCCTGTATACTTTCTTCTTCCCCCCCCCGAACAAATACAATAGAATTCTTCTTTCTCCTTATCAAGGAGAAAACAAGTAAAGTCAGCTCAGCTAGAGACTACCTTTGAGCCAAACTCCCCATTCTGTGACAAATTCATCTACATGACCACTCATTTGATTTTCGTTTCAGAAGAATTGTATGGTCAGTTTCTGGAGTAGATGCTCATCAAACTAATATCTACCCTGTTTTTGAACCATATTGAACATTCATGGTGCATTTCAGGACATGTATACATTCCTTTTGTCCTGTTGTGCAAAAGTATCTGCTCTTCTTGATTCTTAGAAAGGGACAAGGAAAAGTCTGTGCTGGTTTTTGTGGTCTATATTAATTTGACCATAAGTAACACTGAAACTACAGATAAGGAGACAAAGAAGACAGGAAGAAGCCTATCTAAACAGTATCTCCTTCCTGACTTTTAAAGGGATGTTATAGCTGAGTCTTTTCCTGGCCAAGGAACAGGAGGACAGAGGGAAGAGTATCATTTTTTTTTAAAAAGTCCTTATTGTGTCCTTCAAAACTTCTGTCCCTCCAGAAAAGCCATAGAAATGTGCTTCTACTAGGCACTTCTGATCCGGATGGGAAGCTCTCTAGGGTGCCCCTGGCAGGGGACTGTAGGCACAGCCATTTCAGCCAATATGGAACTATTGCTTTATTTTTCTCTGACGTCTGGGAGAATGATTCATTACACAAAATAATAGCAGAAACAAGTCTGAGCTACAAAATTAGCATCCACCCCCATGAGCAGCTTTTGGGTTGTTAGGAACACTATGCAAGGGGAGGTATAATTCACTTCTGAGCAGCTTGAACTAATATCATTGTTTCTCTCTAGCTTATGTATCAACTTCACACTAGAATTAGAGTAGATAATCCTTTTTTTTTCTCTAGCAAGTCAATCATGACAGGTCTCTGAGTGCCTGAGCATTCTCAGCATGATAAAATGCTTAAGATTGGAGAAGGATGCACCTTGCATCTGAAAACAGTGCCATTCCCAGATGGTGCTGGGGAGGAGGTGCAGATAATAGCAATGGGGCTTCTAACAGAGGACTGTTCTCATGCAAAGCACAGAAGCCAACCCAAGAAAAGGCAAGTACCCCCTAATTTGATGGTACAGGTTGTTAGTTTCCCACTCACTGGGAAATTAAAAGAAAATAAATGTGTGTGCTAATCTGTTACCAATGAAATATAATAAATAGCCTCTCTACTTTGCCGTTGTTGGATCAGAGGTAGAAGTGAAAATAGCACACTTGTCAAAACACCCAGTGCTAACGTGGTAGGAGCAATATAAATGAGGAGGAGAAATAGAACCGCTGGGACAGCAGTTCAGGAATCACACTATTTTCTGCTCTTCTGTTTCTTCTGTAATATTCGTTTTCACTCAGAGATAGTTGAATAAATTCATCCCTACTTCTTAGTGGAAAGAAACACATGGCAATCAGATCATTTCCACTCACTTCTGTAAGACAATGTCATCGGTTCATTGTCCCATTTGTGTAACTTGTTTGTATATATTAGTTTTACTATTGAAGAGTCATTTGTGGGTCCCTACTGTGCCTACTAGGTCAGTAATTTGATGTCTGAACAACAAGTAAGATGACTCACAACACTTAATATACTGGTGGGTAAACTAGCATGTGGAGCTAGCTCAGCTGAGTGAGGTACAGGCTTTTCTAACTGATTCACAGATGGTGCCGAGATTGTGGATCTGGCACCACACTTAAGGAATCATGGTCCGTGGTCTTGAATTGTGCTTCTAGATCTTGGATGCCCATTAAACCACAGGGAGCTGTTAAAAGTCTTTATTCAATGGCTGCAATCCAGATCATATGAACCAAAATATCCTGTGTCATACAATTTAAAACCTACTGAGAAACAGTGGTAATGGTCTTGTAGGATAGGGAAGCAAATAAGAAAGCCAGGAACCCTCTGATAACCCATGTGAATGGACATCTAGACTGATGAAAGAATGTTCTGGGGAAGGACCTGGAACAAAGGAAAACAAATGTTCCTAACTGTAAAACAAATAATTCAGATGGTAGAACCAGTAATTGGAAAGTCTTCAAAAGTGGAGATGAGTTACACATTTAAGTCATTGAGGAAGGGCTTATGCAAGACTGGGCCATATTGAAAGAGCAGTAGAGTTGCTGAATTATAGATAGCAATAATGTGGGGACTTGTAGGATAAATCCCCTTTGAAGAAAAATGTAAACTATTTAATAATCAATTTACATGTTAAAAAATTGGCTTCTGTAAGTAAATGTAAAAGAGATGATGAGGAGGAGACAGATTAAGCAGGACATTGTAATAATTTGGCAGCAACAAAGGCCTTTATAGGGTGGCAGTAAAACATGGGCACTAATGTGTAGCCTTTAATAAATGTTAGATGAAGAAGTAACATAATGGTATAAGTGGAACAATGTAGATAATGAGAAACATAGAACAGTCAAGAGTCTGACAGCTGAGAAAATGGTAATAGCATTATTTGTATGAGGAAAACAGTAGGTTTTTATTAAGGTAATCAAGATTTCCCATCTTGTTAACAGAATGTATACACATGTAGAAATGTCACATGGTACTTATTAATACATGATTAATTAATACATAATTTTTAAATTTTGAGTATTAGTTTAAAAAAACAAACTGATAGCTAACTATATTGCTATTATCCCAACAATAGCAATGCTGTGGCAAGAAAATCTCCTCTAGTGCCCTGCTCGGACCCTCCTGAGGCCTGGGGACTATACCAGGGGAAAGTGGTCCCAATAGTCCAGGCCATCCAAAGTCTGCCTACTTCACAGAGCTAGTCCCGCCTCCACCCAGGGGAAGAGGAGAGCCATCAGAGTATTGGACCTACTTGCACCCACCGGAAGAGATCCTTGACCTTGTACCCACCAGGAGAGGGAGAAACCCCACCGGTACACACTGGAAGAAGGGATGGAAAGTCAACAGTATAAGAACACATTCAACAACAAAAAAATCAGTATGAAACCACCGGAGTCTAGGGACTCTACACCAGCAAGACCTGACCATACCAACACAGATGAAGCAGAAGAGAAGGAAAGAAAACAAGGAAAGCCAAGAAAAGGCAACCAAACAAGTAAAAGAAACAATTCAAACAGTGCAAGACTTGAAAGCAGAAATAGAGACAATTAAAAAATCTCCAGAGTCTGAAGGAATGCTGCAAATAGAAAAGCTGGGTAAACAATCAGGAACTACAGATGCAAGCATAACCAACAGAATACAAGAGATAGAAGGCATTGAAGATACACTAGGAGAAATAGATTCATCAACCAAAGAAAATCTTAAGTCCAACAAATACCTAACACAAATTATCCAGGGAATATGGGACACCCTGCAAAGGCCAAACCCAAGAATGATAGGTATAGAAGGTGAAGAAACCCAACTCAAAGGTGCAGAAAACATATTCAACAAAATGATAGAAGAAAACTTTCCCAACCTAAAGAAAGACATGCCAATGAAAGTACAAGAAACTTATAGAACACCAAATAGGGTGGACCACAAAAAGGCCCCTCACCACATAATAATCAAAACCACAAACATACAGCAAACGAAAGCATAGTAATAGCAACAAAGGAAAATGGCCAAGTAACATATAAAGTCAAAACTGTCAGGATTACACATAAATTCTCCTTGGAAAATCTGAAAGTCACAAGGTCCTGGATAGATATTTTAGCAAAACTAAGAGACCAAAGATATCAGCCCAGACTACTATACCCAGCAAAAATTTCAATCACTAGATGGAGAAAACAAGATATTCCATGACAAAGCCAGATTTATACAATATATATCCACTAATCCAGTAATATAGAAAGTTCTGGAAGGAAAACTTCAACCCAAGGAAGTCAGCTACACTCACAAAAACAAAGGCAATAGATACTCTCCAACTTTACCACCAGCCAAAAGAAAAAGGGGAGAGGGAAATCCACACTCAATACCAACAACAACAACAAATCCAAAACAAACAAAAATTAACAATCAGTTGTCATTAATATCCCTCAATATTAATGGTCTATAAAAAGAGACAGGCTAAGAGAATGGATACAAAGACAGAACCCGCCCTTCTGCTGCATACAAGAAACATACCTCAACTTCAAAGACAGATGGTATGTCAGTGTTAATGGTTGGGGAAAGATTTTCCAGTCAAAGGGACCCAAGAAACTAGCTAGTGTAACAATCCTACTATCTAAAAAAATTAGACCTCAGACTAAAGTCAGTCATGAGAGATGAAGAATGTCATTTCAAAATTCATCACAGGAAAAATCCATCAAGATGAAGTCTCAATTATGAACATCTATGCCGTAAATGCAAAGGCATCTGAATTCGTAAAAGAAACATTACTAAAGCTCAAATCACACATAAAACTTCACACACTTATAGTGGGAGTCTTCAACACTCCACTCTCACCACTGGACAGCACCACCAGACAGAAACTTAACAAAGAAAGAAAGGAACTAACAGAATTTATGACCCAATTATATTTAACAGACATCTAGAGATCATTCCATCCAAACACAAAAGAATATTCCTTCTTCTCAGCACCACATGGAACCTTCTGTAAAATTGACCACATACTTAGCAACATAGAAAACCTCAACAGGTACAAAAAAATTGAATAACCCCCTGTATCTTATCAGGCTACCAATCTTAAAGCTAGAATTCAACAACAACACAAACTGCAGACACTCTACAAACTCATGGAAATTGAACAATGCTCAATTGCACCACTCCTGGGTCAAGGAAGAAATAGCAAAGAAGAAATTAAACACTTCCTAGAATTCAATGAGAATGAAGACACAACATACCCAAATTTATGGGACACTTTGAAAGCGGTGCTAAAAGGAAAGTTCACAGCACTAAGTGCCAAAATGAAGAAATGGAAGAATAGTCGCACTAGAGAATTAACAGCACAACTGAAAGCTCTAGAACAAAAAGAAGCAAACTCACCCTGGAGTAGTAGACTCCAGGAAATAATCAAGCTGAGGGCTGAAATCAATAAAGTTGAAACAAAGAAAACAATAGAAAGAATCAATGTAACAAAGAGTTAGTTCTTTGAAAAAAATCAACAAGACAGACAAAATTTTATCCAAACTTACCAAAAGGCAGAGAGACAGCATGTTAATTAACAAAATCAGAATGAAAAGAGATGCATAACAATGGACACTGAGGAAATCAAGAGAATCATCAGGTCATACTTTGAAACCTTGGTGGATTTGTTTCTGGCCTGCCTTCCAGTGCCCTGTTCAACATCCTTAGCCATCAGGGAAATGCAAATCAAAACAACTCTGAGATACCATTTTGGTCCTGTCAGAATGGCTAAAGTCAAAATCACCAAGGACAGTTTATGCTGGAGAGGATGTGGAGAAAGTGGAACACTCCTCCACTGCTGGTGGAAGTATAAACTCATGTGACCACTTTGCAAATCAGTATGGAGATTTTTCAGGAAATTGGGAATCAGTTGACCACAAGATACAGCAATTCTACCTTTAGACATATAACCAAAGGAAGCACATTCATACAACAAGGATATCTGTTCAACTATGTTCATAGCAGCATTATTTGCAATAGTCAGAACCTGAAAGCAACCTAGATGCCCCTCAACTGAAAAATGGATAGGGAAAATGTGGTACATTTACGCAATGGAGTTCTATTCAGCGGGGGAAAAAATGGAATCTTGAAATTCTCAGGCAAGTGGATGGAACTATAAGAACCCACCCTGAGTGAGGTAACCCAGTCACAAAAAGACAAACATGATATGTACTCACTCATATATGGGTATTAGAGGAAGAGCAAAGGATTACCAGCCTATAATCCACACCCCTGGAGATGCTAGGAAAATAAGAAGACCCTAAGAAAGACATACATGGTCCCCCAAAGAAGGGGAAATGGACAAGATTTGAGAGAATTGGGAGCATGGGGGAGACAGGAGAGGTAATTAGGAGAAAGAGAAGGGGAGAAGAGGAGGGGAGAGGAGGCCATGAGGGAACAGTAAAATTGATTCAGGGGAAGAATAAAGGAAAGCGAGAAAAGAGAATAGAGGGAATCATTATAGGTTTAAAGAGAAATCTGCCATTAGGGAAATATCCAGAGTTATACTAGGATGACCCCATTTAAGAATCTAAGCAAGGGCCGGGCGGTGGTGGTGGCACACGCCTTTAATCCCAGCACTCAGGAGGCAGAGGCAGGCGGATCTCTGTGAGTTCGAGGCCGGGCTGGACCGATAGCCTCCAAAACAAAACAGAGAACCCCTGTCTCGTAAAAACCAAATAATAATAATAATAATAATAATAATAATAATAATAATAATAATAAAATAAAAAGAATCTAAGTAATAGTGGAGAGGCTACTTTAAATGCCCTTCCTGGATAATGATATTGATGACTTCATTATATGCCATCATAGAGCTTTCATCCAGTTGCTGATGGAAACGGAAGCTGAAACCCACAGTTAAGCACTGAGGTGAATTCCTGGAATCCAGTTGTAGAGAGGGAGGAATGATGAGCCAAGGGGTCAAGATCGTGCTGGGAAAACTCACAGAAACAACTGACCTGAGCAAGGGGGAGCTCATGGACCTTAAACTGACAGGTTGGAAACCACCATAGGACAGAACCAGCCCTCCTGAATGTGGGTGTCAGTTAGGAGGCCTGAGCAGTCTATGGGGCCCCTGGTTATGAATCAGTATTTATACCTAGTGTATGAATGGACTTTAGGAGCCCATTCCACATAGAGGGATATTCTCCCATCCCAGACACATGAGGGATGGCTTATACCATGCCCCAAATGATGTGACAGACTTTGATGATCCCACATAGAAGGCCTCACCCTTTCTGTGAAGCAGAAGAGAGATGGGATGGGGGCCAGTGGGGGAAATGGGAGAATGGGAGATAGAGGGAACTGGGGTTGATATAAAAAATAAACTTGTTTCTAATTTAAATTAAAAAAGGGAAAGAAAAAAAGAAAATCATAAATTCAAGACCAGCCTGGCCTATACAGCAAGATGTGTCCTAAAGACCTAATAATTAATAATAGGAAAATCTGTTTGGGCATATTAAGTGTTTTATATATATTGCTCAAGGGACATTTAAATAGAAATATTGAACAAATATTTTATTATAGAAGCCCAGAACAGAAAAGAGAGCTTGAAAATGATCAAAATAATTTGAGTGGCATCAGTCGTTATGGCCATGGGATTGGGTACTACTTCGGAAGAAAGTGGAGAAGGGGGCCCAGGTTAAACGCTATAGAGTACATTTTGTTAGCGAATGAGTAGATGAAAATCATCTGGTCAAGGAGTCTGAAGAATAGAATCAGATATGAACAGTAATAAAGCAAAGATGACATGAAAGAACAATGACGGACCAGGCCTGTGTGGAGAGAAGGGAATGACTAGTTTGTCCAGTACTACTTAAAGTCAGGAAGATGAGGAGAGAAATTACTCTTCCGGTTTTTTTAGTTAGCATACAGTGCGGTAGGTTTTATTTTGTGGTGTTTTTAGTCTTATTTTGTTTTGTTGATTCTCCTGCCACTGCTCTGTCTCCCCGTGGACCTGCATCCTGACCCCACTTTTACTGCTCCCTCAAGTGTCCCCCCCACTTTCCTGTCACATATGTCCTAGTACCCTCTTTTCCAACTCCTCCTGTTCCTTGAGGCTTCCCTTCATCCCTCTTACTGTCTCTGTGCTAGAAAAAGAACCATCAAATTAAAAATGTTGGAAAAGTCAAGGAGGAGCGATGTAGAGATCATGGTGAGTGAGCATTGGCTTTCATGAGTGAAGAGGAACTTCCTGCTCCAGTAAGAGGAACAGATGAAGATAGAGCCCATCATCGGTCAGTTTGTTAAACTTGTCATTTGTTTTTCTCAATAGCAAAGGATGAAGTAATAAAGCTGAGAGTATGGGAAATAAACTTACCTGGAGTGAATACTATTCTATTAAATGAGAAAACACTTGAGACAGAGTGAGAGCTTTCAAAACGGAATTCTAGCACTGTCAAATACTGACCTAGCATACAGGAGGTCCTGGGTTCATGGAGCATGCCTTCCTATAACCCAAGAAATTACAGAACCAAGAGAGGCGGATTCCAGTCAATTTGAGAGCAGTCTGGAATATATAGTTGTTATGGAATATTAGTTGAAGATGTGTTACATTTGTTCTCTATGACACATGAACCCCTCCCTATATTACATAAAATCTTTCATGTTTGTGGATGGCTTACTGAACAGAAGCACAATAACCAATTATTTCAAAAAATTAGTTCCAGGGCGGGGGACATAAAGTGTGGGTAGAGTTTGGTCAATCAGTGAGTACAAAATTAGAAATGGAGAACATGCTTCTAGACCTTTCTCTTGATCCTCAGATGACATTTGAATCTCAAGCTGAGAGTGCCAGAAGGAGAGTGAGTCATCCTGAGGATGGAAGGATTGGAAGCGAGTCTCGCACGCTGGTCCTTGGAGTTCTTTCAGTCTTCTCTTCTACAGATGAGCTCTGAAACCCGGCCTAGATTGCACCTGTCTCCTTTTACCTTCACCACCAGGAAAGGTTCTCTGCCACATTCTGAAGGAAGCAATACCCAGAAAACTGCATTTCATTTTGCAGGTTGCTGATCGTTTTCCCAGCTGATTATTTTGGAGATGCCTCAGAAAATAGAAATGAGTATGGTCAGCATGAGAAACAAGGAAAACCGAAGGAGCTCAACCTGAAGGAGTGGCTATGTCCAACTCACCTCCCCTCTCGGGTAGCTAAGACATGCCAAAGAGTGGATCAGTGGAGACATGCTTTCTTCTTCAGTTTCTGCCAGTCAACCCATCTTTACTGTGGCTGGAGAGAGAAGAGAAGACGGGGTGGGGGTGAGAAAGTAAAGAGGAGCTTTCAGTAGTAGCCTGCCTTGTGCTGGCCATGCAGTTCCCCAGCATGCACACCGCTGTACATATTTGCATTTTCAATCCAACCTCACCTTTGCACCACTCCATCCTGCTAGTAGCTCAAAACTCTTCTAAGCTTTAGAATTGAGAGATGAATTTGAGCCCAGTTATTATGTTCAGCTGCTTGACTTGAAAGAATGAAGCACCACAAAAACAAAACCAAACCCTCAAGTCCTTATAGACCTGCAATATTCTAAGTCTATTGACACACTCGCATGAACCCTACATGCTGCCATACTGAACCAATGGCTCTTTCCCACACAGTAAATAGAGAGGCACATGGAAGACATGCAGTGCCATCTATCATGCTGTCCTACCCTCCTGGATCACTTTTATGGGTTGTTTTAGACATGGTCTATGTCTCAGAATCTTCTAGAGACCTCCCCCCTGTAACTGCCTACCCATTCTAAGATGGTTTGTTTCCTGGCATGTTTAGGGGGTAAGGATCATGGTCAGAGCATAGCTGGGTATTATAGTATAAAGACACACCCAAGAGATCAAAAAGAGTCTCCGTGAGAGGAGGATGGTGGGAATGCTTACCCCCCGGGTTGGCATTTTCCTTTCCTTTGTCATTCTTGCCTTTGTGGCAGTGTTTGTTAAAGTTCATGTCACATGCCCCTACTTGAGAATCCCTTCTTTTAGTTTTTGTGATGTCATTATCTCTTGTAAACATTTTATCAACACTCTTGTAAATCGGTTTTATTTCAAAATAAAGCCATCTAAATTGTAAACTTATCTAACGCCAATAAGGTGATTGCCCACTTCCACATCCTTGTGCTCTATGGCCAGCCAGCCGCTGGAGGCAGAGATTTGGAACTCAGCCAGGATCCTCTGTTTATAGTCCCTCATCCTTGTCATCCATTAAACCAACATACCTCCCATTAGTGATGGTTATTTATTTTCAAGTGAAAATTCAATGAAGTTGTAATTTCTCCTTTAAAAAAAGATATATTTATTCTTAAGTTTTTATATGATTTTTTTTTTGTTTGCAGTCCTTTACTTGGAAGGAAGGGGTGAATATATATAAGTGAACACTCTTAAGAGTTGGTTCTTCCCTTCTCCCATGATCCTGGGGATCAAACTCGGGCCACAGGTTTGCAGGGTGGTGTGTTGGCTCTACTGAACTCAAGCAGGTGGGGAGAGCATCCACCTATTTCCATGCTGACACTCCCCCTGTACCCCTTCCCTTGGATTTTCACAGGTAGACATTTCGTTAGACAGACGTTCCCAAGGGAAAACATTAAGTACACACAACTCTCAATTTAAAAGGGCTATCATGCTAGCTCTCAGGGGAAAGGGGGTACCTCCTCCCTAATATTTTCCATTGAATTTAGGGACCCTGCATTATTGAATCATCTCAGATCTCATGATCACACATGTGGCAGACAGAAAATGCCCAGATCCTATAAATAACGTTACTTTACATCTCAAAAAAAACTTTACAGATGTCATCAAGTTATCATAAATCAGAAAGATTGGTTATAAATAAAGGAAGTGGGGATGTGATCATAGTATATGTGCTAACAAAAACAGGTCAGAGAGAAGCATGGAAGATACTATTATGCTCACTCTGAAGATAGAGGAGGAGACCATTAGATCCAAGGAATATGGGAAGCTCCCAGAAACTGGAAAAGGCGAGGAAAACAGTCTTCCTCTGAGACTCTGAAAGAAAGCTGTGTTGACAGCTTGATCTTAGGACTTCTGACCTCTCTAAAGCTGTGAGGTAGCGAATCTGTTTTGGAGATGCTGTGGTGCCTTGTGGTGCCTTGCTACAATAGCCCTAAGGCTCTAGTGTAACTCCTTAACTAAGTACTGGAAAATTCTCTAATTGGCTGGACCAAAATCATATACCCACAAAGGCAGGATTGTTTGAGTCATCCAGACCTGACCATAAATCTGGGAGATACATGTTTCTTGAATAAAAGCTGAAATGCAGTTGCCACTGCTGGCTTAGGAAACAGATGCCTGCCCAGAGGGTAACACAAACTTGTAATCCCAGTTCCCAAGAGGCCCTCACACTGCACCCATCAAGCATCCTTAAAAGTGTTCTTAAATTAAATGACAATTCTCAAAAGCAATCTTAGCAGTTTTGTGGGAGGAAACTTATAAAGTTGACTTTATAAACAAAATATAATATTAGCTATTTTTGTAAGCTTTGTCTCCATGGAAATAAGCATCAACATGACAGGAGGGATTCACTGTGGCTGCATTTTCTATGGTTCAATAAACAGATATTTATCTCGTTAAAGAGACAGGGTTCATTTAGACATCTGGTCTTCATGTGATAAATGACTGGAAGGATATGTGAGCTTTATGGAATTGGAAACTATTGCTGTCCATGGAGAGAAATAGTTTTCATTTTGTGCTAGGATTCTCAGATCTTATTGCTATTTACATTAGAATGCAATTTAAGGGAGAAAAGTCTAATGTTGATATCAGGATTCTAATTAGATATTAGTTCAAACCTCCGCTTAATACAAAATAAAGTAAATTAGGAAAGGAATGCACTAGGCCTGTTCCTGTTTCCTGATACAAATTGATCTGTTTTCTGTCAATAAATCGTCTCGACATTCTACAGCATGGTGCTAAATCACTAACCTGTCCATGGCAGGTGAAAAGCCTACTGAGAGTAATGGCATTAAATGATGAGTTTTAGGTCCTATTACCAACTTTAAAATGTGCTCTTGATGAGGTATTGGATTTATATGTTAATAACTATATTTCACCAATCCTGCCTAATACGTTTGCACTACCATCTACACTAAAGACTTCCTAAACCTCCACGGACCTTTTGATGGAGAAGTTTCTAAATAAATCAATGAAAATGAGCACAGCCTATTTTCTGAGGCCGGCACATCATGGCTGCTTGACAGAATGAGTACAGTTTTTGCTTGTTTCTAATCCAATAATATCCCTTAATTTTTGCAAGATGTGGAAAGTGGTTTGACGGACCACAGGCAATAGATTCAGATATTTCATGAGTGAGGCATGAAGGACTACAAAGAAACAGGGAACGTTTCGAGAGCTGGGTGTCCTCTTTCCTCAGAAATGAGGCTTTCTTTCTGCCTCTCACTTTAACAGCAAATGTAGATTTCCCTAAGGAACTTATGTAACAGCAGTGATGATTAGTCTGCTGTGACTCTTCCCATGCTTACTTGTTCTGTGTCATCCTTATTTAATTTGCAAGCCCAAACAGCGTTAGGTGTAGAGATGTGACTGCAGATTCACTCTACTTGCTCTGAAGTAGTTCTAAAGAACGCAGAAATCCATGGTCAAGTTGTTCGGTGCTGGCTCATCAAGATGGCTTCAGATACTCCACCTCTGTTACTGTTCCCTTCCTAATCCCATCTCCAAGCCTGGTCCATAGGGTCTCATCAGCTGCAGTACACTCTGCTCTGTACTGAGACTTCAAGAGGGAAGAGATTGGCTGTGGCTTAGCTTTCTTAGGTTCTTGCTCTTAGGGTGTATCTCTGATGTGGGAAGTGCTGTAAATATGTGTTACTTTTATTGGTTATGAATAAAGATGTTTTGGCCAGTGAACAGGCAGAATTTAGCTAGGTGGGAAAGCAGAACAAAGGGACAAAAAGAAGGAAGACAGATTCAATGAGACACATGTAGTCATCAGGGAGGCCAGATGCAAGGGCATCACTGGTAAGCTACAGCCACATGGTAGTACATAGATTAGTAGAGATGGGTTAATTTATAACAGAGAGCTCATCAGTAATAAGCCTAAGCCATTGGCCAAACAATTATAAGTGTACATTAAGTCTCTGAGTGGTTATCTTATAAGTAGCTGTGGGGACCCAGTGGGTGGAGAGAACTGGTCCAAGTGGGACCGACGGAATGGAGAAAATTCTCCTTCTATACCTCTCTTTCTTCCTTCCTCCTTCCTTCCCTCCCTCCATGTGTGTATGTGTGTGTGTGTGTGTGTGTGTGTGTGTGTTGCTATGAAATATCAAGAAAGAAGTGCTTTGCTCTCTTAAGAGGATATCAGTCTAGTGTGCTTCTTTGAGCATATCGCATGATTGTGCGGATCCCTGGCCGAGGAAGAAAGAGTCTATATACAGATTTTCAATGCAGTTTCTGGGTTCTTCATGTGGACTTTGCTTATTTATCTGGTGAAATTCTGCTAGATGCTCCGACTGTGATCATCACAGAAAACATGGTGTTTGATGTAGAAGGGATATTTTTGGTTTAGAGTCACATATACTTGTAAGTACAAACGTAATCAGACCCATTATCCTTATTATTTATGACATGATAGAAAATATAGTCAGTTCTTCAAGTTTACTTGACTAGTTCTCATTCAAAATAGATATGTCTATGTCAGGTTGACAAGAAGATGCAGTGGGAATGGCACTTACTGCTGGCAACCTGAGTTCATTCTCCAGAATTCATGCCGAGGTGGCAGAAGACTCAATCAAGTTGTCCCCGAGCTCTGCATGTAGGCTGTAGCTCCTGCACACACATAATGTACAACATTTTAGTAATAATAATAATAAATAATGTTTAAAAAATAAATTGCAATGTCATGTGTAGATTTTAGTTCAAAAGTCATGATCCAAATTCAAGTTTCTGATTTCACAAGTAGGCACTATTAAAATGTACAGCAAAAGCATTAGTACTATTTAAATAAGGTTTTTATTTGTGAATGGGACTTTGTTGGAGAGGCTGCTCTGACCTGGGAAGAAGCAGGACACCTGTGAATAGCTGACTGAGATTTTATATTTTTATGTGTGGATGATCTTAAGTCAGGCAAGAGTTTCGGTGGTGATAGCCAGTCTAGAAAGTAGGCTGCACAGTCTCAGGAAAGACAGTGTGCTTTTAGGTGAGCCTTCAGTTAGAATCAAACTCATAACATTGAAGGAAATGGGGTTAGGCACGGGAGCTCTGTGGTTTGCAGCCTGGCAGAGACTATTTACTCTGCAAACATCCATATAGAAGCATTGATAGTGAATCCTGTCTTGATGCAACTTCTTCACACAGGACTTTTGCCCCCATCCATAATAGAGGCAAAGAAACAGGAAGTTACCCCTCTTGCATCATGTCCCTGTGGCACCCCATAATTCTCAAATTTGCCTTTACAAGAAGGAATCTAGTTGAGGCCGAGAGCAGAATGTGTGGAGCTCCTGACACTCCAGTGAGTTCTGAGGTCCCAAGACTTGAAATATCTAAAAATGTCTGGCCAGAATCTTGGCCATCATTGGAAGGGGGTCACCATGCAAGAGGTGCCCAGGGAGGGTGATGGGATTCCATATTTACAATTGCTGGAAGACTCTGGTATACAGGACACCCAAGTAAATTTGAATTTCATATAGGCAATTAGTATCTCTCTTTTATAGTGTAAGTGTGACATGTATATGACACAGATGATAACTATGATTTCATTTAAAAATTAATTCCTAAAGAGTTAAGCTTAGCTGAGTGTTTTATGCTGTATTTGCTGGCCTCCCACCCACATGCCGTACCAAAAAGAGGGCCTGACACACAGGGAAAGTACTCATTGCAAACAAAAGGACAGTATCATCAAATTTGAACACAGCACGCAGGCAGCAATGGGAAGGTAGATGAAGAAGTCACAAATGATGCTCATGTGGCAGATTGTGGAAAGATATTTTTTTAGAAAATGTGAGTGGCTGCATCAAAAAGACACAGACCATAAATATGCCATTCCAAATTTAGGGAACAGAAAGGCTGTCCATTCATTTCTGTAGCAGCGAACAATGCTTTGTTTTTAATAAAGGCATGATAAGGACAACATCAGTCCCCAGATGTTATAAGCCATTTGAATATGAACAGATCAAGCACAAATTACCCAAGTGTCTAAGCCTCCTCAACAAGCACAACAAACACACAATTTTCTATGATAATCTCAAGTACCAGGGACCTTTCTCCAAAGCTTCAAACACATTAAGGTTTCCTGGACTAAATTCAGAAATGAGATAAGTGTGGAAGCTATTTATCTCCAGCTAGGAATCTTTTCTTTGTCGGCCAAATCAATTTCTACCATTTTTTGCAGGACTCTGAACTGTGTTTCTGATTTCCCCCTGTTGTGCCTCATGCTTAATAATTTATTGTCTCCATCTTGCTCAAGCCTACTTAGTTCATCTGCTCTTTACTATACACGTGTTTAAAATGGTGTGTGCTTTTCCTCAATGTGGAAACGCCATTTCATCCTCATCCCACTCAAGCTGCTCATTCCTTTCTTCCAGTGCCAGTCTGTTCACATATTCATTTCAGGAGGAAGGTAACAGCATTGAAATAACCACCTCTTTTCGTCTGGGTGTTGTTCATGTCTTTCCGCATCTCTGTCTGTTGGAGACCAAATGATCTTCCTATCCTGGGGCTGCATTCTTATTTCTCTTCTATATGTAATTCAGAGCTGTCAGTGATGAACATGAAATAAATGTTATTGGTCTCCTGAGAGCAAGGATCCACTTATTGACTCTGAAGTATACCTTGGCTAGAATTATTTCAACAAAGCCTAATATAGCCCCAAACTCAATTTCTTTCTTTGAGAAAAGAAAGACTTAGGAAAAGACCATCTATCAAAGGAACTTGGAACAATGATGCAATGTCTATGGGTAAAAGCATAGCCCCATTCTGAAACATTGAAACAATTCAGTGCCAATGCCTGTGCTTTCTACAGAGTAATATAACAACTAGCTTAAAATTTCAGTGTGGTGCACATCCTTTTAAGAAAGCAATAGCAGAAACATTAAACCCCACAGTAAGGTTTTGAGATGATGTTACATTTCAATACATTGAAAACTTTTAGTAGCACATATTGCTGGGTTTCTTTATATTTTCATGCAGGTATATAGCATATTATGATCATATCCTCACCCAGTCACTCATTTCCAATCTCCTCTTCTACCTGGTCCCATTCCTTCTCCTAATTCCCTTTCTTTTCTCAAGTGTTTCCTCTGGCACGCTTCTAAAAGAGTAGTAGACATAGATTTGTGTATGTCCATAAAAGTACATGTCTTGGGAAAATACAAGATATTGTGATTGCTGGGGTTAGTGTAAGTATCAAGGGTATATCAATTATGCTCCAAACAAGAAACAGAAATGACTTAGGATATTTAAAACAGAACGAGTTCAATATGGAATATTTCACACACAGCGTATAGCACTGAGAAGGACGAAAGATGCAACCCTGATAGCCTGAAAAGCTAATTTGACCCTAAAATAGCAAAGTAGGCTCTGATACTCACAAAGTTAAGTGTGGGTAGCACCCAGGGATGCTGGGGGCACAGTGGCTGGTCCAGTGGGAATGGGAACCATTACAGGAAGTGCCTGCACTAAAGCAGACAGAGCAAGGGAGAATCCTAGCTTCCCCCTTCCTCTTTTCCTCTAGCCGTCTCCCAGCACTCCATAGTGCCCAGAACAAACAAAGACAGAGTTTAGCACAGTCACCATGTGTGACAAATTGCTCAGCAGGAAAAGAGTGCGGTGGTCCAAACACAAACAAGCGCAAGACTGGCATATGTGGTTTGCACAGATAACAAATGTTTAATCAACTACTTCTTTCTTTACTTGCACTGCCATGTCCCAGAGGAACAGAGGCAGAATCAACAATTAACACTCCCCTCCCTTATTTTCATATGGCATTACCAGGACAAAAATTCATATCATAACAAAAATAGAACAGAAAAAAACCTGTAAGCTTTTATAGGAAAAGCAAAAGTAAGTAAGAAATATTTATTTACACAAAGGAAGCTTTGGCATGTGCTTTATGTAAGTTATTTTTGTTTAAAGTATGTCTTTAAATTTTTAATTCTCTAGATGCTTCCATACAGAAGCTGGCATTTTGAATGCTTCATTTCAATAAATTTGCTTGTGTATGTGAATGTATCCACATGCATGTGTTTGCATGTGCATGTGCGTGCATAAACATATGTGTACATCTGTGCACACAGGTGTGCATGAATATGCATGTGTATGTCCCTGTGAGCATGCATGTGTTTGTGTATCAATGTGTATGGGTATGGATATGTGTTCGATTTCATTTGCGTGCCCGTAAATATGCATTTGTCTGCCTCTGTGTATAGGAATATGCACATTCATACAAATGGAGGTGTACATATACATGTTTGTGTATGTCTGTGTGTCTGAGTCTATTGGCATATATGTGTACATTTTTATAAGTATATGTATACCTGGGCATGTGTTCTCATGACTATATATATATATATATATATGACTATATATATATATATGCATATATATGTATGTGTGGGTACATATGTGTGTGCATATGTGCACATGTGGCTTTGAAAGACCTATGCTTATGCATCTACTCATATGTATGAATGAATATACAAGTGTGCATGTTTGTGACATGTGTGTGAATATGCATATTGGTCTAGGCTTATGTTTTATGTGTATATGTCCATCTCATATTTATTGTTCATGTGTTTGTGTATGTATGAGTACATGTGTGTCTTTACTTGTATGTGTGTTATGTGTTTTCAGGTATGTGTGTCTGCACATGTGTGACCATATTTTCTCAGTGCATTTATATGAATTTGCCTTACACTTATTGTACACATATCTACATGTATGCACCTGAGTGAGGGTAGAATATGTGAACATTTTTACACTGTTCTTTTTACTGTTTAACGGTCACAAAGTGGATCTTCTAATATTCCTAGTGCAGTGCCTCATATACTGAAGAAATGTCAAACTCTTAGATTCTTGTGAGGCTTACCAGTGCATTCTGTCCTTACCTTATTTTTCTCCAACTATATTTTGTTTTTACTTTCAAAAATTTAGACAAAGTACATGAACCTAAATTCATCTCTGCATACAGAATAGTCATGAGCCTATTTTTATTACAGTGTAGGTCCTTGTATAATTTCTCTTGGCCTAGGTTTTTGCTTGAAACCAGGTTTCAGAGCTACTGTTAGCATGAACTCATGGTGATTATATTATATATTTGAGCAAAGGCTTTTTTAAAAAAAAGGTATATGTAATTCTGTGCATGCCTAGAACAACTCAGTGCGAACCCACAGGCACAATATGCCCAGCCAATGACATGTCTGTACAGTGCCACGATCTACCCAAATACAGACTACTTTAACTCTCAATTATAGACAATGTCATGCTGATTGAGGAAGTTACATAAATTTGTGCATTATTTTTAAGGTGTTTGGGGTGTTTGTTTGTTTGAGAGGAATTAAAAGCCTACTGTCATTTTTCAAAAAAAAATTTAGACAAAGTAGACTCAGTCTGGGAAAGGGCAAAAGTATGAAAACAAATGAATTATCATGTGCTGACATGGAAATAGAATAGGTAGCAATCAGAGGGAAGGAAGCCAGACATTAAATAAGAGAATAATGCTGAGAGTGCCCAATCCCACTTTCAGGAACATGTGGCTAAATCATATCTCTACCTGGTTGATTTGCATGTCAAAGGAACTGGAATTCAATCACTTGTAAACTCCATAGCCCATTACTCACAAATAACGGGAAATGAAATTGGTGTGAATTCTTTGTGAAGTAGGATCAATTATTGCCACAGGATGTGACTAAGTAATCATTTTCCTTTCCTGCAAATGAAGGCATGTGTCAGTCTGCTCAGCCCCTGTGGCAGCCAGCAGGGTAATTAGATGTGACTATTTTAGTTAATCAATAACAAAAATAATCAAATCTGGGCCAGTTCCATGTCACTAACTCTGATATCTGTTGAAAACAAATATAGAGCAAACAAAATCTCCTAGCTCCATCATACTGACTGTCTTAGACATTCAACTCCCATCGTGACTTCCTTGTCACTGAGCAAGCAAAGTGGCGATTTGTGAAGACATCAGTCAAGTCTTAAGTCATTTGCAAATACCCTTGTGAAAATGCCAAACATTGGAATTAAAAGGAACTATTTGACTCTCTTTTAAAACTTTTCAATAACAACAGTTTGCACATAGGTCAAATTCTTCATCTGGAGAATTGAGAAGATGATGAACAATAATTTGCCTATTTTACAAAAGAAAGTGCACATGAAATTACTCCTAATTTATCATGTCAACCCAATTAACTAAATCTGTTGTTTGAGAAATGACCCAAGAGAATATAAAGAACAAAGAGGAATATTAAATTGAATTATGGTACTGTTCTGTGGTGAATGTCAGGAAACCTCTTTTAAGGGACATCAACCAATAGTTAATGGAGTCTAGTGTGTCACAGGAACCTTTTTGTGCCACTACTCAATGCTCTAAAAATACACAATTTATAAAGCTTGCTGTAAAATTTGGTACATTTTTTTAAAAGTTGTAATTGAACATATTTTACTGCAAAGAGAACATTTTTGCAGATAAGAAGCAAGTAAGTAAAAAATAAACAACATGATGGAAATGTGTTTTCTTTTTGTAGTTGATGAGTGAGATTTAGAAGGACGATTGATGCAAAATATTGCCTTCATTATACAAGACAACCTCACAAGACAATCAGAGCTCAAGGAATGCATGGCCACCAGAATCAGACCAGCATCTATTCAGGGTTAGTAAAGACTTCAAACAATATTCTTTCAACCTTTGTGTGTAAATAAAATAATTCTATCACTACCTAAAACAGAAGTCACAATTTTTGATAAAAACTAATCACATGCCTCAATAGTAAAAACCCATTCATTTTATCCCAATGCTCAGTAAACTCAAGCCAACTATCATTTAGTTTTAAGCGTGGTAGATAGTTAAAGCTTAGCATTTCTGAGCACCCATCAGTGGAATACTGGGTGAGGCACTCCAAGCTCAAAGTAGGCTCATTACGATGCAGAAATGCTTTCTCATATAGCATATGAAATGAACATGTGGTTATGAAATATTGGCTTGGGTTGTGAAATTTTCAAATCCTCTGTGTATGGGCTTTGGATCTGCTTTCTCTGAAAGGTGATTTACTTGGCTTCATATGACTTGAAAAGTCTTTTTACTTCCTTAAGTTCCTCCATCATTTCTTCTTCCTATATGGCAAAGTCTCAACTATGAGTTTAGAATGTTTATGTTGTTAATAGATAAACAATAAATACTTTGTATTTGGCTTGACCTACACATCTGCTATGAACTTATACTCTGCCTTCTACAGAGACCCTCAGTTGTCCCTAATGTTCAATTTTCTATTCCCTATTAGTAACAGAACCCTGAGGTTCTAAACCCTTCAAGGGCTACACTTAAGCAGATTATGAATTTGAGATCAACATTTGCTACATGTTAAGATCATATCTCAAGAAACAAAACAAAATAAAAATATGCAGAGAAAGGAAATGTGCCTGAGTTTCTGTTTTCAGCATAATGATGGATTAGAAGATTTGGAAAATACACCAGTATTAAATATGGATATATATAAAATACTTCATAAACAACCATTAAAAGACATATATTAATCTACATGAACATAGGGAAGGGACTCTGAAGCATGGATACAAATCAAGAATATAAGAGAGGTGAGAGACACTGATGAATTGCAGCCCTCTGGAGGGAGAGGGCTGGGCTTTAGTTGGTGGTCATATATAGGAACCAGTGTCAAGGCCATGGATGTGAACTTATAGTCATTTTCATTGTGACTTCATCAGCATAAAGTTCAGAACTATTTCATGGTTTAGCTGTCACAACTAAGTAGAAATTTATAGCCTTACTGGCTGTAATATATTCTCGCTAACACTTTCCCTAGCTTATTTCCATTTCCTGTGCAAATTTAGATTTTCCCATTCCCATTTTTAAAAACTTTACTTTGCAGATGTATTGCATTCATTTATCGCTTTGCACCTAAAGTTCTTCTACATGCATAGTAAAAGAAATGAGACTTATATAAATCACTGTGTGAATTTTGGCATGTATGCAAATTTCATTCATAAACCATGTGCAAAATATATTAAACCTCAAGGCTTCCAAGTATTATAGACTCCCTGTCAGAACAGGCAAATCAAATTATAAAACATTGCTTCTAATGTCACAGGAAGTTACCTTTTGTGTTAGAGCCCTACTAGTGGTCCTATGTTTAGTCACAATGTTGTTTTAATTAAAAATTTTCATAATTAAGACACAATTACATTATTTTCCCCAACAAACTCATGAAGTCTCATCAGCATCCTTGCCTACTAAGACCTGAACAAGGACAATGCTAACATGGAATGGGAAAATCTCAGTCCTAAACAAAGAACTACAGGCAACTAAGGAATGCTGAAAATGGGAGGAAACAGCATTTTCCAGGGGAGAGCTCCCAACTTGTTGTTTAAGAACAGGTTATCAGCTCTAAAATCACATTTTTTAAGTCCTGGTAACTTCCTGCATCAGAATCACCCTGTCAGGGTGTACTGCAACAAGCAGAGGACCATCTCCCTGGAAACACCTACTTCCCTGGAATCTCCTGCAAAAGTAGTCAGCACACATGGCCTCTGAGATGCTTCTATCAATGCTTAGGCACTACAGCACCCAGAACCACATTCCAGATACCTCCCACCAGCATCTGCCTTAGGCCTGACTGTAGCCCACAAGAATTTTGCTCCAGCATCTCCAAGAAAGTAGAAGGGCCCTTTGCTCTTGCTTAGGCCTACCTAAGGGTCTATTGAATTTCCTAAATTTATTCTACAGAGGGAACTGGGTATCTCAATCCCACTATGATATAGTCTTCTCTTGAACATTATAAATGTCTCCACTAGAAGAATATAGGTGATTTTAACAACAAAAATAAAAGAAATAATACAGTTTGCTAATCCCATAGTATTGATACCTTATGAAAAGAGCCTGGAAGAACTTCATGAAAAAGAATTCAAAAGGATGATTATAAGTGCATTCAAACAACTGAAAGAATGCACGAACATACATCAAGTGAACAAAGATGCAAATTAAACAAGAAAGTCAATCTAAGATAGGAAGATAGAATTCAAGGAAGAGATAGACTTGTTGAAGAAAAGCCAAACTTAAATGATAGTAGAAATGAAAAACTCAATAAACCAAATAAAAGTCTCACTGGAAAGCCTTAGCAATGAAAGAATGGATTATGGAGAAATCTAAGAATTAGGACTAGAAGACAAGTTAGAAGAACTGGATCATTCAGTAAAGGTCAATATATACCCATAAACAGAAGGTGAGTGTCCTTTAGGATAACATGAAAGGACTCAACATTCAGATTATGGGCTTAGAAGAAGAATATCATAGCAAAAGCATGGAGAATATTTTTAGTAAAGTCATAGAATAAAACTCCCCAAATCTACAGAAAGACAATCTTATCCAGATACAAGAGACCTTCAGAATACCAAATAAACAAGACCTGAAACGATAGTTACAATGTTAAAAACAGAGAACTAATAAAGCTTATTGAAAGCTATAAAAAGAAAAGTTGAGCATATAAAGTCTGGCCCACGAGAATACTACCTGATAGTTCAACAGAAACATTAAAAAGAAAAGGACCTGGAAAGATGTATTCTAAATTCTTAAATACCACAGTTATCAACCCACAGTATTATACCCAGCAAGACTACTAAAATTTAAAAAAAAATAAAAACTTATCATTATAAAAACAGATTAAAGGAATTTATGACTACTCAGCTAGATTTACAGGAGATACTGGAAGTAATACTTCATTCTGAAGAAAAAAAAAAGAGCATACCAAAGGGGTCATAGGGAATAAGTAATTCAAAAACAGTTAACAAAAAGAAATCTACAGAAAAACTACAAAGACATCAAAATAACAGGAAGTATATCACAATTTCAGACATATGCACCAAACACAGTACATGCAATTTCATGAAAGAACACTTCTTTATTTAAAACCATATATTACCCCAACACAGAAAGCTAGTAGGCTCCGGTAAAGTCTGTATAATTCTTCAAATTTTTCTAAATATGTTCTGGGAGGGTTAGGCAGCCTCCCTTTCTTGTCCCAAGTCTAAAACACCTTCTGAAAATGTTTTAGTTGTGGTGTCACAGTGCCAGCTGCCTGAACTGTTTTACTGGAATCATTTCTATAACGCAACTTTCTTCATGCATCCTAACCTCTCGTTTTCTGAACATTAAAACTACCCTTAGTAACTTCCTTGTTTTTCTTGCATTGACTGGAAAAAAGGAGGCATTTATCTATGGTGTAGAAACACATCTTAACTGTTGTTTTGGCTGACAGAGCAGCTTTGTTTATGTGCTGCTGTATAACGTCATATTCTGACAGCAGAATCTGGGGGAGCTGCATACCTCATGCCAGCGGGAGACCCAGGGATGCTGTTATTACATGAATGTAACATTAGTTGAGGCTTACTTTATTTTTCATTTATTGACTAAGGAAAATGAATGTAATGTTAAAGCTCAAATGTTACTTGAGAAATCAATACAGATCATACTGTAGTTATCATCGTGAGAGAGTAAATGGCAGTCCTTTCATCTAATTATGGTAGCTTTAGAGCCATCAAATTTCTGCCATGATGCTCACATGGCTTACAAGGAGTGAGAGAGATAACAAAATGTGCCTGACCTGAAGGAGGCTAGATAAACATGGCTAAACACTAAATTGTTTCCTGAAAAACCAGAGTTACTAGATCACAATTTGCATAATCAACCACTATGATTGTACATGTATGAAAGAAATGAAATGGTGGGAATCCTTCCTTTACTGGAAAGAGCTGTGAGCTTCAATTTCTGTTGATAGGTACCTTGATTTTAAAAGAGACAATAACGATGTTAAATCTCTTAACAACTAAATGGAAACCATAAATACTTACATGTTGCTTCTTCTATCCCATGATGCTGTTTGGGATGCTTCTGGAACACCCATGGGAATTAACAACTGATTTCAAATTTTGCTGTTAATCAACTAGTTTGTAAATCACCCATGGTGTTTTTCAGAATTCTGTGCTAAGAAAAGAAGGCAAGGAACACCTTTTTGTTCTTTTAGTTTTTATTTATTTTTTCTCTCATATAATACACCCTGGCCACTTTTCCTTACCTCCACTCCTCCAAGATCCCAGGCTCCCACCTCCCCTCACCCCACCCAGCTCCCGTGAGAAAAGAGAAGGCCTCCAAGAGACAATAACCAAACACGACAAAGCAAAATACAGGAAGACAACTCAAAAGCCCTCACAGTGAAGCTGAGAAAGACAACCCAGGAGGAGGAAATGTACCCCAAGAGCAGGCAAAATAGTCAGAGACACCCCCACTGCCACTTTCAGGAGTCCTACAAAAATGCCAAGCAAACAGCCCTAACATATATGCAGATGACCAAACACAGACACAGAACCTTGGTGTTTGTCGCTTCAGTCTCTGTGAGCCCCTATGAGCCCTGCCTCGTAGATTCTGCAGACCGTGTTCTTCCTGTGTCTTCAACTCTTCCAATTCCCATGGGCTGCCCCCCCAAAGCCCATTTCTACAAAGTCTGGGGGGAGGGACTTATGGGGACCTCCAACTTAGTCTCTCTCTCTCTACCTATTGTTTGGCTGTTAATCTCTGCATCTCCTCCCATCACCCTCCAGAGACAACCTCTCTAACGACAACTTGACCAGGCACCAATCTATGAATGTAGCAGACCATCGTTGGAAACCATTTCATTGTTTGTTGTTTTGTCAGTCACATTTGGTTCTATCCTAGGTCTCTGAGCTATAGAGTGTCTGGTTCCAGGTCATCCAGGCAGTGTCAGGCATGGGATCTCTATCGTGGCATTGACTTCAAGTTAGACCAGCAATGCATGGGTTGGCTACTCCCACAAGTTCTGTACCAGCATTGCCCCAGAACAACTTGCAGCCAAAGACAGATTGTAGATCAAATGTTTTGTGGTGTACCAGTCCCCCTACTGGAAAACTTGCCTGGTTACAGAAGATGCCCAGTTCAGACTTCATGTCCTCCATTACTAGGAATCCTCACTAGGGTCACCTTCTTGATTCCAGGGCTTTCCCATTGCCGAAAGTTTCCAGATGACCTAACAAATGTCCACCAATTCTAGTTGTCCCTCCCCATACTTGTACTGTCTACCTCCATGCCCCCTGTTCCCATCCCTACCTGCCCCCAGTCCACCAACAACATCTGTTCTCTTTCCCCTTCCCAGGGAGACCCATGCATTACCCCTATATCCCTCCTTGTTACTTAGCCTCTCTGTGTCTGTGGGTTAAACTTGTCACTATATCCCTATTTCCTGGTTATGCTCAGACGATATATGTTATACTCTCCTTTCTGTATTTTAAGTAGGAAATGATTAAGAAGAAGTGGTGCTTTTTCGTGTCCCCATTTCCCAAGGGTCCAGGTTTGACATGGCACCTAAGACCATTTAGAAGAAACTCTTGTTATCAGACCTTATAAGCTGCACAGCAGAGATGAAAGCCCAGGAAAAGGAGTCAGGGAGATAGCTTCTATGACCTTCTAAAGACTGGGAAGGCAGAAGTGTGAGTTTTTAGTTCCTCTTTCCCCACAACTATACTTCAAGTTTGTAGTAATCTTTGTTATAGGTTTTTGCATGCATTTTGTTATGTAGTAATCCTCCACAGGATACTACAGGAAGGCAGGTAAACTAGACAACAAATTCTAGTAAGTTAGAAGTCTGCAGCTATGCTTTTTTTGATGTCACTTGGGATCCTGAACCTCAACTTCCCCAAATATACAGAGACTAATCTTTTCCACCAACTTATAAGTGAGGGACAATCACATTTAAAAAATAAACTGAATTTGAATCAATGAACATACTCATTACACAATTCATCTTCGTTCATAATTTGATGAATTTGTCAAATAGAAATCCAAAAGGAAATAGTTAACATTATTAATGCTAATCTTAACTAAGGGAGCCAGATGTCTATGCAGAGTTCAAAGAAAGAAAACCTCATTGACATGAATGCTATGACATAATTTAATGAAGCTGGGAAATGTTTGATTTCCTTGAAAGTTTGGCAAGCTAATTTATATAACAATGATAAAGAGGTAAAATGAAAATTACTTATATATATATATGGGGAAACTTTAAAGAAATTAAATATGTTTACTATATCATAAATACACGCATGTCTTAAAATGAAACACACACATACACACACACACAGAGAGAGAGAGAGAGAGGGAGGGAGAGAGAGAGAGAGAGAGAGAGAGAGAGAGAGAGACAGAGAGAGAGAGAGAGAGACTGATTTGTGACAGGAGAAGGGGCTTATAGGCCTGAAAAAATGCCATACTTCTAACAAACATAAAAACCTCCAGGATAATTTGGTAATTTCAAGACATTGTTTCTCTGTGGCTTTGGAGGCCGTCCTAGAATTAGCTGGTCTGGAACTCACAGAGATCCATCTGCCTCTGCCTCCTGAGTGCTGGGATTAAAGGCGTGCACCACCACTGCTCGACATCTCTTGTTTTCCTTACTTGTGGTTATTCCTTTTGAATGGGTCCAAGTCAATACCTTCATAGATTGATTTATACATGATTTTTACACATTTTACAATTATATTTAATAGGCATTATGAGAATATTTTACAAATGTAGTCAATGGTTGAGTTAGTTTTTTTATTACTAAAACTTAATCGTTGAACATAGTTGAGCTATGTCAACTTATAAGAGGGAAGGTTTATTTTGTCTCAAGGTGTTGGGAATTTTCAGACCATCACTTTAGGCCTGTGGTGAGGTAGTACATCATGGTAAAATCACCAGGTGCAGGGAGCTATTAATCGCATAGACACCAGGGTATGAAAGAGCTAAAGCTAAGGGTTACAGCCCAAAATCCCCTTTAAGGAAACATTCCTAGTGACCTACCTTCTTCTCACCCACGTCTCAACATTTTTCACACCACAGGCTGATAACTCCTGGAAACTGTTCTCCAGGAATATAGATTAGGAAACGACATAGATGTAAACCATTTCTTTCTAAGGAATATTGATGATGTTTAATGTCGGAGAGCAGGGAAAGGGGACATATTCATCTTCAGCTAGAGTGCCTTATTTGACTTGGGCCATTTCCCATCACTGCTGAGCAGTTCATTACCTTGGCTGTAGATAAGGTACATTGTGCTGAAATTAAGATAAACCAGCATGACAGCACCAAGTCTTAGACTATCTTTACTTTCAAGAGAGAAAACATTCTGTACTCTTAGTCAGTCTCTGTTTTTGTAAGTCAGGCCAGCTCTACCCTTGAAATGTCCCAGTAAGCAAGCATTGCTTCTGGCACACAGGGTTCAGGTTACCAGCCTCTTAGACCTGGATATTTTAATGTCTTCTTTCCCCCTGGATCTTGTTTGTGAGCTAACCTAAAAGGTCAATGATACTTGTCATCTGCATTTATCATTACTTTGGATTGTGCCAGGTGCCTGAATGATAAAGTCAAATCTGCCTTTAATAGTATAAAGGATGAAGCTAAGTACTTAACCAATAAGTATCTTGATGAGGACAGGACTTGCTAAACGGAATACTACCAGTGAGTTATACATGGTAACCCAGAGAAGGGGAACAGGACAGAATCTTCTAAGGTGATTGGGAGCATGGGGTGTGGACAGAGGGGAGGAAGCTGGGAAAAAGAGAGGGGGTGAAGAGGAGGACATGGGGGAGCAGGAAATTTGAGTAGGGGGTAGAATAGAGGAGAGAAGGAAGAGAGATACCATAATAGAAGGAGCCATTATATGTTTGAAGAGAGATCTGGTACTAGTAAGATGTCCAGAGGCCTACAAGGATGACACCAACTAGCAATCTAACCAATAGTGGAGAGGCTACCTTAAGTGCCCTTCCCTATAATGTGATTGACAACTTCCTTGAGCCTTTATCCAGTGGTTGAAGAAATCAGAGGGAGACACCCACAGCTAAACACTGAACTGAACCCCTGGAACCCAGTTGCAGAGAGGGAAGAGTGATGAGCAAAGGGGTTATGACTCAGTGAGTGAAACCCACAGAATCAGCTGATCTGGACAAGAAGGAGCTCATAGACCTCAGACTGATAGCTGAGAGGCCAGCATGGGACTGATCCAGACCCCAATGGACATGGTTGTCAGTGAGGAGACCTCAGCATCCTTTGGGCCCTTAGGCAAAAAATCAGCATTTAACCCTGTCCTACAGATGGATTTTGGGAGCCCATTCCATGTGGAGGGATTCTGTCTCTGCCTGGACACATGGGGCAGGGCCTAGGCCCTGACCCAGATCATATGACAGACTTTCAAGATCCCCCAAGAAGGGCCTCACCCTTCTTGGAGTGGAGTGGGGATTAGGGAAGGGATTGGGGAAGGGTTTAAAGGGAGCAGGAGAGGAGTGGAGGGAGAGGGAGCTAGGATTGACATGTGAAGCAAACTTGTTTCTAATTTAAATCAAATTTTTAAAAAAGGAATACTACCATCAGGGATGGTGACTTGGATTACATATCAAGTGTCCTAGTGATGTTTCTTTTTTCTTCTAAAAATCTAAACAGCTATTCCTGAATAATGCCTTGCCTAAAATGAAAAAAAATACAATATCATCTCTTGTTAAGTTTTGTGATGAGAGTGACACACAGTTTTAGAGTAATATAATCAAAGAAGCCTGTTCAGCCCGCCAAAAGCAGAAATAAAGCCAAGAGGGAGTGGCTGGTAAGTATTCAATATTATGATGGTGTGGAGCCATTGAAAGGTTCAGGAATTACACTGGCCTGCCCTGTTACCTGGCAAGATGCTCTCAGGCAGCACTCTGGCCAGCCCAGAGTTCTGTGAGAACCACGCAGATGCAAAGGACCCCTTTAAAGGACTGACCCCTGCCCGTTTACGCTTTCTTTCTCTCTTACTCTTTTACTCTCACCTCTCTCTGTCTCTGTCTCTGTCTCTCTCTGTCTCTCTCTCTCAGCTCTGCACGGGTTGGTTACCTCTCACCCCCCTTTCCCTCCCTGTCTACCAATAAACTCCATGTGGGATTGTTGAGTCACGGTTTGTGTCTTGTTACTGGATAAACCTAAACATTTTAACAACGGCCATCATGTAGCATTCTTGTGTTTTCGTGTGCTAAAATGTAAAGTGTTGTAACATTCAAACTCTACTGTACTTCTCTGTAGGATTCTATACTTACTCTGGAACTCTTCAAATAGTACTTAAGTGCCCTGATGTATGTGATGTTTGCCATGACTCTGGCAATGCTAGAACTTATGAGCAGGAAGTTTCATCTGTCTTTGAATCCTGCTTTGAGTGGGGTTTGGCTTTTCAGCATTGAGACCCATCTTCTCCAAGGCACATGCATGATATCACAGAGACTGCTTAAATTTTCATAATTCCAGTGTCAAATTCTTAAAATAGTTTATAAGTCATCTTCGGGTCTTTCACAGGCATAACAGTTGGTAGGCTATACTGTAAACTTCTCTTTATACTTTGTTAAAACATATATTCTAGTTCATTTTTTAATGAAAAAAATCTATTAAAGACATTTCAGTAAGTATAAAATAACTGAAGATTTTTTAAAATCAAGTTTCTTAAAAAGTTTATTATTTGATGTATTTAAAATGAGGTTTTTATATTAAGACAAACTAGTATGACTACTAAATATGGAACTGTAGTGATATTTATGATTTATTAAAGCTTGACTGAGGATTCAGAAAGCAAAGTCAGCCACAAGCCATAGAAGCTGGGCACACACCATTAATCCCAGCAGCTAGAAGCTAGGAGGTGGTGGTACACACATTTATCCTAGAACTCAGGGTTAAGAGGTAGATGAATCTCTCTGAGTTCAAGGCCACCCAGGGATACACAAGATTGAATCTGTCTAAAGGAGCAATAGATCACAGGCCTTTAATCCCAGGACTAGAGGTGTATAAAAGATAGGCCTTCAGTATTTAGTAGGAGACATTCATTCCCCAGCCACACTGAGGAGAGGCAGCAGTTTGAGGTTTGGTGAAGAGCTCGTGTGTAGATCAACCCTTTCAGCCTGGGATAGAGGTGAGAGCTGGTGGCTGGCTACTTTGCTTTTATGATATTCAGTTTGAAATCTGGACACTAATATCAGTCTCTGGGTCCATTTACTTTTCATGCTACATGGAAGACTGAAATATAATTAAGGAACTAGGTGGGTTTTGTCTTCTTTTCTTCTTTCCTTCCTTTTTCTTTCATGAAATCAAACCAAGAAATAGCATGACTAATGCTATCCTTTTTTTCCGGATTTTTAAGTATAAATAATTTAATTTTCAAAGTTTTTTAAGTGGTCAGACTTAATGGTTTTACTTTGTCTCCTTGACACTGTCTTCAAAAGAAAAGATCAAAATGGCCAGTCTGTAGTTGATGTTTGTGTATGTAACATCAACCTCTTGCATCTGCCTTGTGAATGTAAATATTTACTCTATTTTATGAGATGGAGCACCTGATTCATTTGAATGAGGCTCACTAAGATCTTTAAAATGCAATTGTTTTTTTGACCCCACAGACATCCAGGTGCCGTGGCACCTTGCCATCTCATGACCTCATGCATCTTTTCCCAGGAATAGATAAGTTTCTGAGATCAATAGAGTTATTTAAAGACCTTTCCCCTTTCCTTCCTTGTACTTCCGCTTACACTCCTTCAAATTCATGGGCTCTTTTTAGTTGTTGTGTTTTTGTACATGTATGTGTATGTTCCTAAATATGTAAATACAACCTGCTCAGTCCATGTGATGTACTTGTATGCATGCTTTCAGGGCTGAATTTTCGTATTGATAATTAGTTGGTGTACCCTTACCTGGGGAAGACTATTTCTGCCTTCTCACCATTCCTTGGTTGTCTATAGAAAGTAGGTGTTTTTCTAAGGCCATGATTATTTCAACTTTATTTTTGCTAATTTAATAATGCATCTTATTTTTCATTTTTCTTCTGTCATGCAATACTTACACTTACTTATGTAGTAAAATGAGATAATTCCATACACACATATATGCATTCATTCCTTCAGTGTAAGTAATTAGCATTTCTTTGTGGTGGAGACATTTAAACTTCATTTTCTTGTACACATACCCACACATACATGCATATATGTTTATTATATGATGGTCACTGTACTCTCCTATTCAACATTAGAATATATTCTTTTATCTAATTACATTTCTTTGTTACCTAAATCTCTCTGTCCCTCATACAACTTCCTCTTCAAGTCTTAATGTTTACTATTGTATATGAAATGAAACATTTTAGCTTCTATGTCTAAATGAAAACATAAAATATTTGTATTAGTAAATATTCTTATTCTGCTTAATATATATGTTCCAGTTCCATTTGCTAATACATAAATGACAGGATCTGATTTTTTTGTATAGAACAATTTTCTGTTTATTTATTTATATATATATATATAACATTTTCTTTATAGATTCACCTATTGATTGACATCTTAGTCAATTCCAAATTTTGATGATTTCAGACAGTGTTGCAATAAACATGGAATTTTAGATATTCAATTTCTTGTTTCATTTTTTTGAGACATGGTCTCCTCTGACTCCTCCCTTCTTCCTTTCCCACCTAGCATTATATTCTGGCTTCCTCTTGGCCAGAGCAACTTCATTATTAACCAACGAGAGCAAAACATATTCACAGCGTACAGAGGATTTTCCCACAGCAGGAAACTGCACTTAAGGTCTACAATGAATCTTCTTCAGAGCCATCTGCTTTCTTGAGCATGTTTTTTTTTAAAAATGCTCTTTCTCTAATAAATAAGAGCAGTTTTATGATCTGAAGTATATACTGTACTTAGAGATGGCTCCTGACGGTGAATTCATTCCAGCATGCCCATAGACACAATTACACCTTGAACTCAGTGATTATTCAATTCAGCATGAGCACTATATCAAAGTTATATCTTAACTTTCTAACTATATCATCCCAAAGGAAATTTCATAGTACCAGAGGTATACATGTAAAAGCAAGAAAGAATGAGAAATAGATAAGGAGAGAGGAAGTCTTGGTGTGTTAAATGTAGATGCTATAGAGAATGAAATAACTAACCATGTATTACACATTTACAAATTGTGTTTGTCATGACTCCTGTTCAAACAGCTTGTGTATCGCTTTCCTAAACCAAGAAAACATGGTTGGAAGTATCCTATCATCATCCTCTTGCCTCTTCTCTTTAAATCTTGTTTGCACATTAAACCACAGCCATTTTTATATTGAAAATTACTCAGCTCATTATTTTTCAGAAATAAAACAGGAGTTTTTCCAATATTAAATGTCTTTCCTTAGGAACATTTAATACAGGAACCAAGCCAAGTTTTCATTGTTTCATTGATGTGGGAATAAGTATTGAGAAGATAATACATGCTGAGAATGCTTGCACTTTTCTCCACACTATACAAAATCAGGTAGAACTGTAGCCTCATTTCAAAATGCATGAAATGAAGAAATGAATAGGCTAATGGGATTTGAGTGGGTTTGAGGTTGGGTATCGATTATGCCATGAAGAAAATTTTGCAAGAGCTGACTAGTAAGCAAGTAAATCTAGGGCAAATAAATCTTTACTGTTTGTCAGGTGTTACCTTTGGAGAAAAGAACTTTTTCTATTTCAAAAGCTAACACTGAAATGGAAACAGCAGGAGAGTTACAATAAGGCATGGGAAAGGGAATCATATAATAGACCATGTTTTCTTGACAGGGGATGTATTCAGGTGGGATCCAGTCTCCACGGGGACAATATTTAATGTTCTGCAGCTGCTCTCTAGTTTGCTAAATAAGTTTGGTGTTTTCCCCCTTTGTATGTCTGTGTATCACTTGCATGGCCACCATATCCATGCTCCGGATCCCATGGGACTTGGATTACAGGTGGTTTTAAGCCATCATGTAGGTGTTAGGAACCAAACCCAGGTCCTGTGCAAGAGCAGCATGCTCTCTTAACTACTAAAGCCCAATATCTTGGAGTTACCAATAAAATGTTAACAGGATGTTCTTGCTTGATCGTGCAAGTTGTGTTGCCTCTGCTGTCCCTACTTCTCTCAGCAGGCACAGTCTGTTTTTTCACTCTTCTACAACGGACTTTGTCACCATCTTCTTGAGCTCCACTGCTTGGACCTGTTTTTTGAATCAGAAAATATTTTGAATGTAAACATGGTTTATGTGTTACATTCCTCTGGGTTCAACTTCCAACAGATGCATCAGGAAAAACAAGACACCATTACAGTCTGCCCCTCCTAGCTTGTAGTATTTTGAGGTCATGTTTTTATGTCAGTTAATATAGATCTACCCTCTTTTAAACATTTATATGTGGGTAGGGGTTACAAGGCTGTCATGGCAAGGGTGTAGAGGTCAGGGGATAACTTGCAGGAGTCAGTTATCTCTTTCTGCAATGTGGTTCTAGGGTTCAAACTCAGGTCATTGAAAGCCACAGTGCTTTTATGTGCTGAGCCATCGCGGTAGCACCCCTGCCTGATCCCTCTCTTTTTAATAACTGTTAAACCCTCCATGCAGCACAGAACCCACTTAGAACCCCTTCACTTCCAGAGACTTGATTATATCCAAATCCCAACTCCAGTCCTTTGAGAGAAATCCTATGATTCTTGTTGGTCCTTCATTGATGTTCTCAGGCCCCTCCGATGACCTGTATGAGGGCTTTAGCGGGTTCCATGACTAAGTTACAGATTATGATACATCACCCATATTCCGTGCACAATTTACTGACAATTTGGGAATACCAGGAATGAAAGAGAAAGCTTATGTCAGGAAACAGTTGCCAGCAAACCAGCTTGTCTCTGCTTTTCCTACTGATCTCATAGCCTCCTGTCTCCCGAAGTAGCAGGGTCATATTTGTTCTTACTCTACAGGACAAAGTTTTCAGTGGTGTTAAGGGTTCTTGCATTCAAGTCACGTCCTAAGGGAAATGTTGACTTGAATCACTTTGTAGCAGGGCTTAAAATTGTTGGCAATGACTTTCCAAGAAAAGATGAAAAAATTCAAGGAGGTTTTTTTCTTTCATGCTTTTTAGAATTTTTATACAACAGATAAGTTGGCATTAAAGTGGTCTACAGTTTTCAAACTTAATATGTATTCCAGATTTGTCTGCTTCACTGTGAAGTACTTTATTTCTGTATTTATTTTATTCTGTCTCCTCCAAAAACAATTTTTAGTTACAAAGGAAGCTTTGGTTTTTTTTTTTAGATCACAAAGAAACATATTCTCCATTTTAACTTGAAAGTGAGTGAAGTTATATTCTTTTCAGTTCTATTATCTTGGAAGCAAATGTATATTTAAACCTTCAATGATATTAGAAAACACTACCCATAATTTGCCATCATTAAGATGATAATTAGTGTTTTCTATAAATATATTTTAAGAGATGCGTTTATAAAATGACAGCATATTTTCAATTTACTAATCACTTTTGCACTGATTTATTTAAACCACACAGATGTGCACTACTTAATTACAAAGAAGCATTTGATGATATATGGGTTAAACCTCATTATGCAAATAACCTCCCCAGTGCAATTGTTCAGGAGAATCCAGCAGTCTGCTGAGAGTCAATATGAATGATTTACATACTTGTCTGCACTGAGCAATATTTCATGCATAGCTATACATTTCCTTCACTTAACTGAAAAGTAGCCAATTATCCTATAAACAATTAGTTTGAATATTAAGCAAATGAAGTATTGATGGAAATACTATAAATATGTTACCACCTAGGGTTAACCTCTAGGATAGGAGTTCATATTGAAACTTACCTCATAAATAAATAAAAAGGAGAGGTTAAAATATTTTTGTTTGGTTTTTGAACTTTGTCGAAGCAGAGTATTTCACAGTTCTTTGATACAACATTGAAGGTATAACAAATACAGTTTCGAAACCTGATAAATTAAGTGTCATTAAAATTTTATATTTTTGCTATTTGATGTTATCGATAAATGAAAAGATAAAGCATAGTTGATGAAAATACTTGGAAGCATGTAGTTGTTAATGGAATAGTATCTATCACCTAGGACACTAAAATTTTATAAGTCACATTATAAATAACAATCTTAATTCTTTTAGTATTGAGCAAAGCCGTTTTATTGAACAGATACAGAGTGGTTAGCCTTGAAGCTATATACACACACACACAAAAAAACCAAACCAGCGCAGGATATAGTATGCATGCATGTATGTATGTGTGTATGTGTGTGTATGTACATACATATATGTAATAAACACAATTAAAGACAAGCTATCTACTTGAAAGTAGGGTGACATGGGAGGAATTCAGGGAAAAGTATCTGGGAAGGTCTAGAAAGAGAAAGAGGAGGGGAAGTGATGCAATTCTATTCCAATTAAAAAATAAGTAAGACATTTAAACATTTAAATTGTACAGAATGCAGAAGAATACATATTAAGATGCTGAACAACATTTGCCATTGGGAAATGCCAATTAAAGCTTCAGTGGTCTATCATTGCATGCTTACAGATGGCTAAAGTTAAAATGTGTCACCTATCTGGTACCCAAGCATAAATACTTCAATTTAATTGTAAGTAGAGTAGTGCTATAATTGCCTAAACATGTAGATCTTTTCTATCTACATATGACAAACACTCCAGACTACTTACCCCAAGTTCTTAAACACATTCTGAAGTACCCAAGAAATGATGCTGTCACTGATAAGTACTACTTAGTTACAAATGGGCATTTGATAGCATATGGGTTAGCTCTCATTATGCAAATAATTTCTCCCCTATAGTCCTTTAATAGACTAAGGCAGTCTGTTTAGAGTCAGCATGCATGATTTACATGAGAGGTTTTTAGACTTCCTAAAAATATAAATAAAATGGCATGTGTGTATATGTATGTATGTGTGTGTAGCATGTATGTGCATATGTATGTATGTGCATTTATTGGAGAAACAGAGGCAGGAGAATAATTGCTTTCATGGAGTCATTTAATAACCAGTTAAGGATCTCCAGTAACCAATAGGATACCATGGCCAAATAGAAAAAAGGACTGAATGAAGCAAACATAAGCCACTGAGTATGAATAAATGTAGCTAAAAATAAGTTCTTAGAAGAGCAATTGGCTAATGATCATTTTAAAATATGCAAGGAAGTTCCTGTCATGTGAGATCATTGAAAGGCTCATACTCTGAAAAGATTAACAAATGTGGTATGATTGAGCATCCCTTTGGGTATATTCCTAAGAGTGGTATCACTGAGTCTTGAGATAGATTGATTCCCAATTTTCTGAAAAACTGCCTTACTGATTTCCAAAGTGGCTGTACCTGTACCAGTTTTTACTCCCACCAGCACTGGAGGAGTGTTCCCCAGTATTTTTTATCTTAGCCATTCTGACATGTGTAAGAGTCTTTTTTATTTGCATTTCCCTGATGATTAAGGTTAACATGAATTTCTTAACAACAATAAATAAATGCCATCAGTGATGAAATGATGTATTCAAATTGATAAAGGAGAGCACCTTTTATTTCAGAAAGTCATTTGAATGCCTTTATAGTCATATGAAGATGAATACCTCAAATTAATAGTATGTTCTTATAATCCCAGCAAACCCAGGTGAGGGGAGAAATGGATCAAGAGTTCAAGGCCAATTTGTCATACATAGTAAGTTATTGATCAGTTGGGCTAGACACTCTCTGTCTCTCTATATCTCTTTTTTCTCTATGTGTGTCTCTTTGTCTCTGTTTCTGTTTCTTTCTCTCTTTCTCTTTCTCCTTCTCCTTTAGCTCCCACCCCCTTACCAAAAAACACAAAGACCTCCCACTAAATGAATTAAAAATAAACATAAAAAATGAAGACTCAAGGCAATAGTAAATAAAGGTTTACTATTTTAAAGACTAGTTCAAAATGATTTTCACAATTTTATTAGTATATATCTATAGTGTGAAGTGATAGATTTCATGATGACATTTTCATTAATTTTATTTCATTATGTCTATATATGTGAATCTGTGTGTATACCCATATGGGTGAAATTGTCATGGAGTTCTGGAAAGTGTCAGATCTGTAGTTAAAGGCAGCTGTGGGTCTTCCAGGAATTTAATTTTTGTCCTTTGCAGAGTATCACATGTTCATAATCCCTGATTCATCTCTCTATCCATGAAGATATTTCCATTCATGTACTTTTGACCACATGTATTCTTTTCCACCTCCCATCTTTCTCTTTGTCTGTCTGTCTGTTCCTTTCTTGGCTTTTCTGCCTATCTCTGTCTCCCCACTCTTACCCCTACCTCTCTTTTCTCTTCTGCTGTTCCTGTTCCCAGAGGCCAGTCTTCTCCCATATCTCCCCTTTTTTCCGATTCCCTTCCACCTAATAAAAAATACCCTCCATGTGAGTTCTGTAGCGTGACATCTTCTTCTTTCGTGCTGTTTTTAAATTACAGTACCTTCTGTGTAGAATTGTGTGGTGCTAAATAATAAAGTAGGGAGAAGAAAAAAGGAACGTTTTAGGGAAACCCCATAATTATGAGTGTCTGCAATGCAACTTTATCATCACTATTTTCTACATATATACGGAAAAATCCATGTATCATGGTCTCAAAATCATTTTCCATAAAAAAGAGATCATTTTCCATCAGAGTTTAAAACTTTTCATCTCTCAGAACCTCATAACTGTCACATGTATGCTTCACCTAAAAATTGGTTGGTTAGAATAGAAAATACAAATCAATACCACTTTCTTTTCTTAGTCATTACATAGATTAAGAAAATCAAGTAGAGAAAACAGTATTTTAGGAACCCAAGAAGCTTTACTAAATAGCCATGAAAAATAACTTCAGAAAATAGGGAATGAAACCTTGAGCTAATGGTCCATTGTCACTTTTTGTAGGATGGCAAGAGAACAGACATTTAGGGAGGGGTTGTTATCTTTTTGCATCCCACTCTCTAATCCCTAAAGCCCTTGCCACCAGGTGGTTTAGAGGGTGCAGAGTACAAAAACAAAGAAATAGCAGACACTTTCTTCCAGATCTAGGGCAGAATCCCAAAATTAAACACATTCATCACATTGCTATTTCTGCCAGGAAATGTATAAATAATTGACTCTGAGTGGGATAAATAAATACTATAAATAGCTTCTTATTTATCCAGACCTGATTTTGTGACCAAGAGATCTAGATCGGGAACTTACTCCAAGTGAGTTATGAAAAACTCTGGTTTTCAAAATTGTGGGGAAAGTTTGTGGATCTGTGTTAGTTTTATGGAAGTGGGGATGATTATAGTCCACATTTTCTTCTGCTTTGTAAAAAATACTCACTGAATTTCCCACCGCAGAACATCAATGATCTTTTTTCCTAAAATAGGCCCCCAGTGTTGTCTAGATTATCTTTAGTGGAAGCTTCAAAAAGCAACAATCCAGTGATTCTGTTCTTCTCTCCATAGCTTTTTCTCTATTCATGAATCATGTTAGCTATGTTCATATTGACTTAGTAAAATAAATATAACAAAATTATATAAATAAAATAAAAACAATGTACATATTAAATAAACAAAACAATATTTCATGAAATTAAATATTTGCATCCATATTCATTGGCATTTTCACAAAGTTACAGTTTCATTGTCCATATTACAAGTTATTGTTTATGGGCCCACTTCTTCTCAATCATTCTTTTCAGGTAATGGAAAGAACATCCAGGAGTCTATGAGAGATCGTTTCCCATTTTAGCCTGATTCTCTTGAATCTTCAAGCTCTCTCTAAGCACGACAAAATGTCAGATAAACAGAGCTATAACATATATTCTCAGGTCTATATTTCTGGTTTATAAGGTACCAGAAGAACCTAAGCCAAATAAACCTCAATGATACTTTCCACAGTAGAAGGTTCCTATCTTAAGCATTTTCTCCCCACAAAGAACATGAAGTCAAGTAGATAAGCCTCATCAAGTAAATTGTAATATTTTCAACCTAGGTACTAGAATTACTTTAGAATTGTTAAGATGATTATTATCGCTTCCCACTAATGATGGAAAAAATACTATAGGAAATTATACCCTTCCCAAGCCCCCTGACCAACACAGGGAATAAGAAAACCAGTGCTCCAAGAAAGTGCTGGTCTTTAGTTGTCTTATTCAATCCAAAAGGGTACAAAAGCTTAGGTTCAAAAAGCAACAACCTGTGTTACTTGTGTGGGGTGACTGAGCTAGGACCCTAGCTGACTTCTTAGAAGTTGGAGAAGAAATAATAGAGGCTCATTTCTTGTGCCTAATGAGTCTGCCATTTCTATAGAAGAAACATTAACCCTTGAGATTAATTAGACACAGGGGTTAGACATGAGATAGGCATGGGACAATTATCTTGGACACTGGGTAATTTCTTCATGGAACTCTCTTAGGTCCTAGTTAAACTTAGGTCCTTGCATTGTGAAATTGCCTAAATTCGGAAAATTCTAGGTAAGTGTGTCTCTTCCAACTAAAATATTATACTAGGTATCATGAAAACAAGAAGTAATAACTTACAGGTTCTTGACAATTTGTGACAAATCATAGTGTACTCTATATGATAATGTGTTTATTTTAGTCTTGTGTGCTTGGTTTTGCTTTGTTTTGTCTTTTGTGCCTTTATTTTCCTGGCTGGCTGAAAGTCTTAAGGTAAACATGACAAGATTATGAACTCTGCTCTAGAAAATCTCTCCCAAAAGGAGTTATCAACACATTTTTAATATCATTATATATATTTGAAAGTGTTTTCTTCACATTTCAATTTTATTGGAAAAAGATTCATGTGTTAATTTTGTGTCTTTAATGTATACATACATATTACAGGAAACAACATTAAAACAATAAAACTCCTCCAGGAAAGTACAATTTAGAGAGTATAAAGGATTCACAACTAAATCATGTCATTACTTAATGACTGTAAGTCTAGAAAGATAAGAATGTGTTCCCAAGGTCTGAAAGGTAGGAAGAATGTAATAGGCAGTAGAGTATCATGGCTCAGACTCAAATGTAGGAAATCCTATCGTATAGCTAGAGAATGCAGCTAGACAGCTGCAGATGATCCAGTGACCAGAGATGAAGAAGGAATGAATGAATAAAACAACTACACCTTGTCACCTCCAAACCAAAGTCTAGTAGAAGTGTTAGGAATATGTGATTTCATTGCAGCCATCATTCAGGCATGCAGGTAAACTAAAAGCTGAATAAAGAGCTTTGAGTTGTGGCAAGTACTTTCAGTGGTCTCTCTAAACAAAAAAAGAACAATGGTTAACCAAGTTGACATATAAGAAGCACATACAATTTGTAATTTTATATGACAAAATAACATTGTCATTTTGGGGCATGAACTGTGGAGTGGGTTGCTAGGGTTCATATTCTGTCTCAAATACTACTTGCCATGTGAATAAAGATAAGTATTTAATGTTTTGTGTGTTCTCTGGTGATCTATGAAGTAATAAGAACAGTAGAGTTGTTAGGAGACTTCAAAAGTTAATATTTGTGGCATATGTAAATATCTGTCTGATACATATTTAGCATGACAGAAAAATAAGAAAGTGAGAAGGAGTGAGGAAGTGGCAGATCCAATAAATTAGCTAAGAGAAAAACTATCTCCGTGATAGGTCAAACAGTTGTATTTAAAGACATCAATCCATTCTTCCTCCAAGTTACACTTGCATATGACTTTTCTAGAAAGATCACATGTTGCCTCCACGTGAGCAGTGCAATGAGCCAATATAAACCAAGTAACCCAGACAGCTCCAGATGCTTGCCATTGCTTGTTCCAGTTCGTAGAATCAGCTCCAGTTCTTGTGTTGGCATTGTGTCAGTATTTCAGTGATTTTTGTCGCCACTCCCTGTGTGTGTTACTATTCTCAGAAGTATTAAAGATTATTCAGAGAGAGAGAGCCTTTAGTGGGTTTAATTTCTTCTTTCTCTTGAATGCTTGAATTTCCAGGTAGGAGTAAGCTTAAAGACCCTGGAATCTTACCCAGAGAGAACCTGGTACAGGAAGAGCCAGGTGCCACTCTCCAAAGTAGTTCTATGGAGATTAGGAATACTATTTTTCTGGGTGTGTTTACTATATTAAAGCCAGTGTTTTATTGATTTAAACTGATGACTAGGTTTTATTTACTTGGGGTAAGCCACTGCTTTACAATCTTTGGTGTTTTAAATTTACTTAAAAGGAAATTGAAATAGGATATTGAGATTAAAAACACAATTCCATTGTCCTTGGCTTCCATACTCTTTAACTTCTCAACTTCAGGAGTGTGAGACTGGCTTATGACCATGATATTTGGAATCTGAAGTCAGGTTTTGATTCCAACAGCCACTAATTAGTAATCTAGACCTGTATAAGCCCCAAACTTCTCAATTCATAGGTGAAATTATATCGACCTTCCAGCGTCTTGTGAAAATTAATTAGTTAATTAGAGAATAATGAATGTGAGATCCATAGACTATAATGGGTATCTAGCAAATGTTAAACCTCCAGCCATGCCTGTCTCTTTTGTGAGAGATGAGGCTTTAATGAGGGCATCACTTAATTTAACACTAATGCTATCACTTCTCTCATAATCATCTCTTCTTAATGTAAAAGCTGACAGAGAACACGTTTCCCTCTGGATATACTTCCTGACTTACAAAGTAGATTATGTGTAACCTCTGATGTCCTTCGAAGTCTGGGAATCATTGACTTGTTCCTAACCTTCCATTAGTGTGGGGAAATAAACGCAGTTCATCCCAGCCATTACATTCTCTCCTCTAGTGAAAGAAAATACCCTGAAACATTTGCGGTGACTGAGGGAAAAATGTTCTATAATTCCTTCTCCATGAAGGATGTCTGTCTGTTTTGTCAACTGCAGAACCTTATGCTGTCACATGCCTTGTTATGATTACCTCAGTCAGTCCTCTGTGGCAAAAGCTCAGCATCTTCTGCAGATTCTACCAAGCTTCTATCAAGCACGTATAGGAAACACTTAGAAAATAACTACAACAATATTAAACATGCATGTGTTTTTGTCATTCTATGAGGAATACAGTATAAAATCCAGTTTCATGTCATGTATATCAGGAAGAGTTTTAATAACCATTCTTCAAAATTCTAGAGACCAGAAATGTTTTAATGTCATATATATGTATATACATATATACATATGTGTGTGTGTGTGTGTGGTGTGTGTGTGTGAGAGAGAGAGGGAGAGGGTGTGCAGCAAACATATACATACATACATATGTGTATATATGTATATATATATATGTGGGTGTGTGTATTTGTATGTATCTATGTATGTGTGTGTATGTATGTATATATGTACGTATGGTGCACCTGCATCTTGACTGTAACCCATCAAACCTTTGTAGTGTGAAGTTTTCCCTTGTGACATAATATCCCTCTCAGAAAGTTTCAGATTTTAAAATATTTCAGAACTGAGAGATTTTGATTATTTAAAGCATATGGGAGGTGTGTATTAGTTATATGCAAATACTACACCATTTTCTAAAGGGGCTTGATTTTAGTATCTGCAGGCATGGTCCTAGAACAAATTCCCCATAAAGCAACTATATGACTACTACTCACCATTATTGTTATTGTTCTTACTATTCTGTTTTTACGCTTCCACAATGGGACAGGAAAAACTAGGTACTTCTTACAAGAATCAACATATAGGTCCACCACAGAAAGAATCAACCTCTCTCTCTCTCTCTCTCTCTCTCTCTCTCTCTCTCTCTCTCTCTCTCTCTCTCTCTCTCTCTCTCTCTCTCCCTCTCTCTCTCTCTGTCTCTAAAACACACACACACAACTAATTTATTGTTCTGACCAATGTTCATCATCCTTCCCACCTCTATCAGCCCTTTCTATTCTCTCACTTGTTGTCTTTTCTGATGTGCGCAGCAGCATTAATACCTCATGATAAGGGTCACAAATTCAAACTACTGTTTCTAGCATCATTGAAGAGACTCCGTGTGAGCTATTGCCTGACAAGAATTCCTCAGGAACTGGTGTACTGCCCAATTGGACAAAATGATCTGTCTTCCTGATGATCACCTGGCTTGGTTGAATGGCCAATTTAGAAGAATGCAAGTATTGTCTAGTAGGGCAGATTTTAACCAATGAGAGTAAAGAGGAGCCTTGTATTCCTCTTTTGCTCCAAGTTTTCCGCACTCCCAGTGATTCTCCTAAGATGCAATCACTTCATATCTCTCCAGAGATGTCCTACAATAACTAAGAAAGCAAGTACACCTGTTAACCTGCATGATCATCTGGGTAATACACTCCCTCTGAGTTTCCTATGTTTATATACCTTGCTATATAGTCCTTGGGAAACAGACTCTGAGGAAAATATATCTACTGGCAAGCATAATTGAGGATTATTCCTACAACCAATACCTGTAGAAAAAAAGAAAAAAATATTGTGAGCAGAAAAACTAAAACTGAGTTGAATGAGAACATGACAAAGTGATCATAGTAACAGGCACAAAGTCAGAGCTCAGTAACATCCACTCCTAGACATCTTGCCCAATTTGTTATTGATTTTGCCCAATGCTGAAGCTGCCATCTGTACAGACCAATCATAAGTTATTACAACATCTTCACTGAATAATCCACTTGGTTTCCAACTGTCTATGTTAGTACTCTAAATCTGTATGAGCCACATACTCACTTTCACAGAAATGAACATGTTCCGATATGTTTGTCTTTCCTGATATGTTTTATATTACCATATGATAGATGCATAGCTGAAAGTTTTTCGATTAACTAGCATGAGATATCATTCAATATTGCATGATACAAATTTTACTGTAAAAAGTACTAGAAATGGTATAGGATCATTTTCAAATATAATCCAGAAAGTGCTAGCCTCAAAGAGCAATCAATGCATTAGCCAATTGACACCTCTGTGGGAGAATCCACTCAGAGTAATACCATGTTGACAGGGTCAGATGACTTATTTCTCATTTGACTATATGATGACAGAAGTCAGGAAAAATAACATAGCCTTGATGAAGAATTCAATATATAGTTCTCTGCACTGAGTTTCTGTGGGAGCAGACAGACACAATGACCACCAAGAAGGATGTTTAAGCGTGATCCTGAATAGGGGTGAGAGTAGGGACAATGGGTCAAGTGGAGTAAAGAGGTGATGATACAACACAACTGAGACCTCAGCTGACCCTTCTGAGTTGCCTTGAATAGAACAAGGAAGCCAAACCACTGTAGTGCTATCCTGTTGAGTCTCTGTTTGTGGGTAGCTCGAGAAAGACTATGTTACTATCTCAGGCATCTGCCTTCACCTAAGGCAGTATCTGAAAAGTGCCTGCAATCCACGATTCCCTTCAAGTATCAATCGTCACCTAGAACAGTGACCTTATCACTTCTGAAGCAAGAGCTGGGAAGCACATCGCCTGGTCCACTAAACATTCCTTCTTTTCCTGCCTTGTCACTTTCATTTTCTGAGATTACACAGCCACGAAAATATTAGCAGATATTTTTCCTCTGTTTTTCTTTGTAGGGGTCAAAGGTTAAGAAATCAAAAGAATGGTATGTTTCCTTTCTGGGTATGTGGGGGGGGTAGCTTTTATGGTTTTAAGTAGACTTGCTCCAAAAGGGAACTCTCTATTAGACATAGTAAAAGTATATTAATGGCAATAACAGTGCATTCACCCCCCCACACACACATGATCATGGATAATGTACCAGGATACTTGATTTATGGTAAAATACATTTGTGAATATTATGTGGGTCTCTCAGATTTAGTTCCTAGTTTAACACAAGTGGAATAGTTACATCTGATTTTTCAGATGCATAAACATATCAAGAATATTTTTAATGTATGATAGAGCACTTTACAAATTCTGGTCTTTCCTCACCCTATTCTCCAGCAGATATGTTGAATGGTCTAGGAAGGATGCTACGCTCCAAGGATCATTTGTCAGGGCTTTATGATTCATGATGCATTACAATATGATGATGCTACACTTAAAAGCTACCAATTCAAATCATTCTTCCTTGCTCCTTGCCAGGTTTCTCAGTATAAACCCCTGAGACTGAGGTTCTTCTCCCAGAAAGGCAGTTTAATCTCTCAGAAAAAGCAACAGATTGCAGTGTTGCCCTGGCAACATTACCACTTGAATCTCAGAATGAGGTCTCATGGGTTAAGCTCATGGACCAACAGGTAAATAAGAGACCAGTAGTGAGTCAATAAAGGAAGGAAAGATATTGACAGGAGGGTTAATGAGAGCAGAACATGCAATGTGAAGTCAGGGAAGGTTTCACCTATTTCTTGAATACATTAAGATCTGGCTCTGGTTAAACATAAGTTATGTGTCCACCAAGGAGCACAAAAGTCATGCATTATATATCACAGATAGTTTAAACATACCCATGCCAATCCTGCCTGTGACTCGTCATTCAATGTCCTTTCCTCCTTCCTGCTGAGATAGCCATTGACTTTGATCAGTGGGATTTTCAAAGGTTTCATTTGTGACCTGTATGTGAGATGGCGATACTCACTATTATTAGACTGAAATTTTAGTTCATTAGCTTAAATCTTACAATTAAAGAGACCTTCATTCTGACTGAGGTCAAGAAATTAGAACATGACCCACTCTTGCTTAATTAGCCCCTTATTTTTCTGACATGATTTAATTCTGCCAGTCTTTTGAAACACATATTAAAAATGAAATAACACAGAATCCTTAAGAAATCTCAGGGGAAGGACAGGGTATAATATTTTATAAAAGGCAAAAAGTAATGGGAAAATAATTAGAGGAAGCATCTCTGACATACTAAAATTAAAACAGACCACATGCGGTAGCAGAGAATTTTTTCCTAGAACCCTGGATAAAGGCTACAAAGACATGTCTGGTCTAGACCTAAAGGGCTATTCAGGGCTAGCATGATCTCTCAGGGACTCATCCTCCCTGACCTCAATGCAATGGATGGCCGTCTGGTCCTCAGGGACTGCCACTGAGTTTGCAACTGAGCCAGCAGCAATTACAGGAATGTTGGGCACTGACCTACTTTCCAGTTTTGTGAACCAGTAAATCTAATGCAGTGCCCTCTTTTCAATAACACGGATTTCATTGATGTTTTTTCCAAACAGGTCAATGCCATCCACCCTGGAAAAAGGCAGCAGTGAACAGTCCCTAAGCAAATCTGCTAAACTGAATTCAGTTGCATAGACAACAAAATATGAGCTTATACAATATATCCTTTTATGGGATCTATGCATTCACTTGGAAATGAGATGTCCATAAATCACCATAGTGACAGAGTGCCATTTATAATTTATCAACTGAAAATAAATGGTAAGATGACAAGAATCCAAACCTGGGGGCTAGATAGGTAGCTGAAATTTTAAGAACATAGAGAACATCAAATGTTAATTCTGAATGAAATGGAGAGCCATAAAATACTGCATGTAGAAAGAAATTTGGCAACCCTCTGCCTTCTACCCTCTGCTTGAGGTGAGTGTGGGCTCAACTTGGGACCCAACTCCATCCATATCCCCTCCTTGAATCTTCCTGGGCCTGCTCTGTACATAGAGTTGACCCGCCACACATGACAAACCACCTTGAGTCTGCCCACACCTCAGTCTTGGTTCACCCTCCACCCTCTGCCCTCTGCTTCAGTGAGAACACCATGAGAGGCTAGACCATTCATAATAGCAGACACTGAAGTCTTGGCCCCACCTGCACCCAATCAAAGAAGGGGTAGGAAGACGACAATATAAGAACACACCCAATAACAGAAAGCCCAATATGATACCACCATGATCTAGAGACTACACAGCAGCAAGACCTGAAAATCCCAACGCACATGAAGCAGAAGAGAAGGACCATAAAAACTATTTTATGAAGATGGTAGACACCCTTAAAGAGGAAAGGAGGAAATACCTTAAATAAATGGAAGAAAAAACGATCAAAAAATACATGAAATGGAGGAAAAGACAAACAAAAAATTTAAAGAAATAAACAAATCTCTTAAAGAATCTAAAGAAAGCCAAGAAAAAAAAAACAACCAAACAAGTGAAGGAAACAATTCAGACATTTCAAGATTTGAAAGCTGAAATAGAAACAATTAAAAAAACAGAATAATGGGACACAGGAAATAGAAAAGCTGGGTAAATGATCAGGAACTACAGATGTAAGTATAACCAATAGGATATGAGAGATGGAAGAGAGAACCCTAGGTGTTGAAAACTCATAGAGGAAATACAATCACTAACCAAAGAAAACCTCAAGTCCATCAAATCCTCAACACAAAATATCCAGGAAATATGGGACACCATGAAGAGGCCATACCTAAGAATAATAGGTACAGAAGAAGGTGAAGAATTGCAGCTCAAAGGTACAGAAGATGTATTCAACAAAGTCATAGAAGAAAACTTCCCCAACCTAAAGAAGGATATGCCTATGAAAGTACAAGAACCTTACAGAATACCAAATAATTGGGCCACAAAAGAAGTCCCCTCACCACATAATAATCAAAACACAAAACATACAGAATAAAGAAAAAATATTAAAAGCAGCAAAAAAAGGCCAAGTAACATATAAAGGCAGACCTATCTGAATTATACCTGACTTCTCAATTGAAACTTTAAAAGTCAAAAGGTCCTGGATAGATGTTCTACAAACGCTATGGAAACCTGGATGCCAACCCAGACTACTGTACCAAGCAAAACTTTCAGTCACTATAGATGGCGAAAACAAGATATTCCATGACATAACAAGATTTGAACAATACATATCTACAAATCCAGCCCTACTGGAGAAAACTCACCCCAGGGGAGTAGACACCAGGAAATAATAAAATTGAAGGCTGAAATCAATAAAGTAGAAACTAGGAAAACAATACAAAGATTTGATGAAACAAAGAATTGGTTGTTTGAGAAAATCAACAAGATAAACAAATCTCCATCCAAGCTAACCTAAATGCAGAGAGAGAGAGAGAATACTAATTAAGAAAATCAGAAATGAAAAGGGGAACATAACAATGGACACCGAGGAAATTCAGAGAATCATCAGGTCATACTTTGAAAACCTGTACTCCACAAAATTCAAAAATCTAAAGGAAATGGACAATTTCCTGGATAGATATTATTTACCAAAACAAAATCAAGACCAGATAAGCAATTTAAATAGACTTATAACCCCTAATGAAATAGAAGCAGCCATCAAAAGTCTCCCAACCCAAAAGAAATGCCTAGGACCAGATGGCTTCAGTGCATAATTCTAACGGAAATTCAAAGAGATAACACCAATTCTCCTCAAATTGTTCCACACAATTGAAACAGAAGAGACATTGCCAAACTCTTTTTATAAGGCTATAAGTACACTGGTACCCAAGTCAGACAAAGACACAACTAAGAAAGAGAAGTAATATTGCTCATGAACATAGATGCAAAAATATACAACAAAATACTGGCAAATTGAATCCAAGAACTCATCAGAAAAATCATCCACCATGATCAAGTAGGCTTCATCCCAGGGATGCAGGGATGGTTCAACACACAAAAATCCATCCATGTGCTCCACCATATAAACAAAAACCACATGATTATCTCAGTAGACGCTGTAAAAACCCTTTGACAAAATCCAACACCTCTTCATGATAAAGGTCTTGGGAGAGATCAGGAATACCAGGAACATACCTAAACATAATAAAAGCAATGTAAAGCAAACCAGCAGCCAGTATCAAACTAAATGGAGAGAAACTCAATGCGATTCCTCTAAAATTGGGAACAAGAAAAGGCTGTCCACTCCCTCCATACCTCTTCAATATTGTACTGTAAGTTCTAGCTAGAGCAATAAGACAACAAAAGCAGATCAAGGGGATACAAATTGGAAAAGAAGAAGTCAAGCTTTCACTATTTGCAGATGATAGGAGAGTTTACATAAGTGACTCGGAAAAAACTCTACAAGAGAACAATTACAGCTGATAAACACCTTCAGCCAAGAGGCGGGATACAAAATTAACTCAAAAAATCAGTAGCCCTACTATATACAAATGAAAAAATGGGCTGACAAAGAAAGAAATCAGAGCAACATAACCCTTTACAATTGCCACAAACAACATAAAATATCTTGGGATAACACTAACCAAACAAGTGAAAGACCTGTATAGTAAGAACTTTGAGTCTTTCAAGAAAGAATTTAAAGAGGATACCATAAAATGGAAAGATCTCCCATGCTTTGGATAGGTAGGATCAACATAATAAAAATGGCAATCTTGCCAAAAGCAATCTACAGATTCGATGCAATCCCCATTAAAATGCTGGCACAATTTTTCAAAGATCTTGAAAGAAAAATATTCAACTTTATATCCAAAAACAAAGCCAACCCTGTACAAAAAAGGAGCTTCTCCAGGCATCACCTTCCCAGAATTCAAGCTTTATTACAGAGCCGTAGTCCCGAAAACAGCTTGGTACTGGCACAAAAGTAGATAGGTAGATCAATGGAACCGAATTGAAAACCTTGATATTAACCCACACACCTAGGAATCCCTGATTTTTGGCAAAGAAGCTAAAGTTATACAATGGAAAAAAGAAAGCATCTTCAACAAATGATGCTGGCATAACTGGATGCAGACATGTAGAAGATTGCAGAGAGATACATATCTATCATCATGCACAAAGCTTATGTCCAAATGGATCAAAGACCTCAACATAAATCCAGTCAATCTGAACCTCTTAGAAGAAAAAGTGAGAGGTGCCCTTGAACAAGTTTGTACAGGAAACAGCTTCCTGAACAAGTACAAACACTGAGATCACCAATTAATAAATGGGAACTCATGAAACTGAGAAGCTTCTGTAATGCAAAGGACACAGTCAACAAGACAAAACAGCAGCCCACAGAATGGGAAAAGATATTCATCAACTCCACATCTGACAGAGGGCTGATTTGCAAAATATACAAAGAACTCAAGAAACTAGCCACCAAAATACCAACAATTCAATTAAAAGTGGGGTGAAAAACTAAATAGAGAATTCTCAGTAGAGGAATCTAAAATGGCAGAAAGACAGTTAAGAAAGTGTTCAAAATCCTGAGCCATCAGGGAAATGCAACTTAAAACCACTCTGTGATGCCATCTTATACTGGCCAGAATGGCTGAAATAAAAAACACCAATGGCAGTCTATGCTAGAGATGATGTGGAGAAAGATTAATACTCCTCCACTGCTGGTGGGAGTGCAAACTAGTGCAACCACTTTGGAAATCAGTATGGCAGTTTCTCAGGAAAATGAGAATCAGTCTACCTCAAGACCCAGCAATTCCTCTCTTGGGCATCTACCCAAAGAATGAACATTCATACAACAAGGTCATATGTTCAACTATGTTCATGGAAACATTGTTTGTAATAGCCAGAACCTGGAAGCAACCTAGATGGCCCTCAACCAAAGAATGGATGGAGAAAATGTGATACATTTACACAATGAAGTATTACTCAGTGGAAATAAACAATGAAATGTTGAAACTCACAGATAAATGGATGGAAATGGAAGAAAACATCCTGAGAGAGATAACCCAATCACAGAAAGACAAGCAGGGTATGTCCTCACTCATATATGGATATCAGACATAGAGCAAAGGAAATCCAGCCTATAATCCACACCACAGAGAATCTAGGAAACAAGGAGGACCACAAGATAGGAAAGCATGGTCCCTAGAAGAAGGAGAGAGGGACATGACCCCCTGGGCAAATTCGGAGCAGGAAGGGGAGGAGGAGGAAGATAAAGGAGGTGGGAAGGGAAGAGGGGGAGAAGGGGAGGGGAACAGTAGAGAACAGGAGGACTGAGGCAGGGGAGGAATAGATGAGGACAAGAAAGGAGATGCCTTGATTGAGGGAACCAGTATAGGTTTGGAGAGAGGTCTGGCCCAGGGGAAAAAATTAGGGGGTCCACAGGGATGACACCAACTAACAATCCTGGAAGTGGTGGAGAGGATGACTTTGATGCCCTTCCCCTATAATGAGATTGATGACTACCTTGGAATCCAGTTGCAGAGAGGGAGGAGGAATGAGCAAAGGAGCCAAGATGGTGCTGGAGAAACCCACAAAAACAGTTGACCTGACCTAGTAAAAGCACAGAGACCCTAGTTGTAAAGCTGGGGAACCAGAATTGGACTGAACCAAGTCCTCTGAATGTGAGTGCCAGCTAAGAAGCCAGGGAACTCTATGAGACTTCTAACAGTGGAGTCAGTGTTTATCCCTAGAGCACAAATGGACTTTAGGAGCCCGTTCCCTATGGAGGGATACTATTGCATCCTTGGGAATGCAGGCTTGGCCCTCCCCCAAATTATATGAAGGACTTTGATGATCCCCTGTGGAAGGCCTCACTATCCCTGGGGAGTGGGTGGAGGTGGGTTTAGGGAGGTCAGTGGGGAGCATGGGAGTATGGGATGGTGAGTGAATGGGGGGATTGATATGTAAATAAGAGTGCCTTCTAAAATAATAATAAAAAATAACAGGTACAGAAAAAAAGAACTTTGGAGATGGCAGAATTATACATACCACTGTGAAACTGGGTAGAATAGATTTAGTGCTCTTGTACATGTTATTGACAATCAAATGACCCTAACATATGTTAAAGTGAATTGTAACCCAAGAATGTAAAAACTATAAAATTAAACTTTGTATTAATTTCCTTAAACTACAACTTATAAATATTTCATAAAATTGTGGATGAGTCCAGTCCACAATTGTGACATTCATTGTTAGTCTAGAAGCAGTTTTTTTCATGGTTAGGGGGGAAAGGATACCAATTTATCACTGAGGATCATGTATATTTAATAGAAAATTTTTTAGTCTAGATTAAACTGGTTACACTCATTTTTTAAAAAAACCAAGAGCTTGTTCACTATGTAGGGCAGCTCATATTTATGCATTCACAGTCTTTGATAAATTTTATTGAACTGCCCACATTAATAAACAATTTTATAGTTATACAGCAGCAGTGTCAAAGTAAGATAGAGTCTGGGACAGTATAGAAATGCCATACATGGCTTACTGACATGAACTACTATCTATTCCTTCCTTTATTTATTCACTCATTGAAAAGAAAAGTGAATGACACAGTTCAATGATCTTCTAGTGCCATGTAGGCTGAAGGCCAAGGAGTTACTCATTGTGGGGAATATGGGTGACCAAGAGCCCCCTGTTTCACCCTGTAGGCATATTAGAAACTTAGAGGATTTATAAGTCTTACAAACATTTTAAGCATTTATCAGGTACAACTCAAGTCCCCTCTGTGGTTTTCTTAAAGAAGCCACTATTGGAGATATTTTTTTTCTGAGTCTCATGGAGGTATAGCTTAGAGAATGTTAGCTAACTAAAAAAATGTAGAACTGGTAGTCCTTACCAGTATATTCTGATATATTCTGATTCTGGTTTCAAATCTTAGGATATAATCAATTTATTATTTGATTGTGTCTTTGAGTCATTGTGTCTTTAGCTCAATGCCTAGTTGAACTATTTACAAGTATCTGTTACTTTGGAAGAAAACACAGATTACAAGTTTCTTCAAATATAAAGAATTTACATGCAGGGTGGCTTTCTTAAAAATAGCATATAATTTGGTTGAGTGTGTAATTCAGTGGTATAAGACTTAGTATGTAACCTGGGTTCAATCCCCAGTACTCAAAAATATTTTAACCGGCCTAGAGATTGGGCTAGTTTTCTTGCAAAATGATTGTCTATGCTGTGTTGCTGAAGTATTTCAATGATGTAGTTACATTGACAAGCTTAAGTGTTCTAATTACATTATCCATTTTGTTTTGTTTTGCTTTCTCTACCAGTCCTTTTGAGGAATGAAGCAATAGTTTATTTATAAATTGTATTCTTTATAAATATTTCCACTGATTTATCGTGTGCACATCTTTACTCTTGGTGTCTTCATCGTGTTTTTAGCAGCAGCTTAAATTGTGTCTGAAGAAACAAATTATATTTTAAAGCACTTAAGTAAGAGGATACCTAATATTTATCTATATATTTCCCATTGCTAGGGTTTTTTTTTTGAAATTTTTAATTTATTTCTGGATATCATTCTTAAAAATGTTTGGTTTTATTTCTTTTTTTTAACTTTTTTTATCATTTTTTATTTTAATTTTAAATAGCTTGTTTTACATGTCAATCCCAGTTCCCTCTCCCTCCCATCCTCCCGCACTCCCCTTCCCCCCCTCCCTCCCACCCTATTGCCAAATCCTTCGACATAGGGGATATCTAGAGTCTGTCATTTTACTCTTGGTAGGGTCCAGGCACTCCCCTAAGAGTCCAGGCTGAGAGAGCATCTCTCTTTGTGCTATAGGCACATGAAGACAGTTTGTATACCAGGGATAGACACTGATCCACAGCTCAGGGCCCCATAGGTTGCCCAGGCCTTCTCACTGACACTCACATTTGGGGGGGTCCAGATCAGTCCCATGCTGGCCTCCCCACTGTCGGTCTGGGGTTCAAGAGCACTCCCCTGTTCAGATCAGCTGTCTCTGCTGGTTTTGCCAGCCCATTCTTTGCCAATTTGCTCATCACTCCTCTCTCTCTGTCACTGGGTTCCTTGGGTTCAGTTCAGTGATTAATTGTGTGTTTGCCTCTGCTTCCATCAGTCACAGGATGAAGGCTCCCGGATGGTTATAGACATCAAGTTCATTATCAGGAATGGGCATGCGAGGTGGTCCCTCCACTATTGCTTAGCTGGCCAATTGGTGTTATACCTTTAGATCACTCGAGGTCACTCTGGTGCCTGATCTGTCTTCGATCCTATGATTCCCTCTTCCCCCTATTCTACCCCCACCCCCTCAACTTCCTGTTCCCCCATGACCAACTCCCTTCCTCTTTACCCCCTCTATTCTTCCCAGGTCCCACTCCCCCCAACCCCTCGCCGTGTTCCCCATCCATTGAGAGGATCTTGTCTCCATCCTCTTCTCTTGGGTACTATGCATATATGCATATCTTTTAGGTTCTTTCCTGTTTCCCAGACTCTCTATCTGTGGAAGTGCAGACTGGCACTATCCTGATCCATATCTAAAATCCATATATGAGTGAGTACATACCATGTTTGTCTTTTTGCGACTGGGTTACCTCACTCAGGATGGTTTCTTCCAGTGCTATCCATTTCCCTGCGAATTTCAAGATTCCATTGTTTTTTTCTCCATTGCTAGGGTTTTTGTAAATTACTTTATACAGATGCAAATTTCCAGCTGTTGTAATTTTTCTTCTACCCTGGCAATTTTCTCTAACACTTCTTCTAGTACAGTCAAGAAGTGTTATAGTCAGCTCACGCAGGCCTGCAAGAGCCCATTGCATGTATTCCTTCCATTTTCTGTCTTCAGGGGGGAATTGTTACGTGATGACATGAAATCAGTCATTGTTGCAACATTTCCTCCTTAGAAATCAGAAAATGCTGTGAACCTGGACTTCTTTCCTTGTAAGGATTTTTTTTGTATTTAACATCCCATAATGCAAGTGCATACAAGTTTGGAAATAAACTCTAAGGGTTTATATACTCAAAAATGCTTCATTTAAATTTTTGAAAGAGCAGTGTAGCTTCTACAAAAAAATTGAAGAAAATAATATCATAGTGTGTTATATTTAAGTTACTAAAAACTTAGAATTCAAAGAAACTCCAAAAAGCTTCCAAGAGAAAAAAACTAACACAGTAAGAATGATAACAAATATTTCATCAGAATCAATTCAAGCCTGAAGAAAATGGAGCATTGAACCAGATGATTTCCCTTTCCTTTTCAATTTACAGCTGTTGAATAGATCAATCAACGAGTTAACAAAAATGAATCTTTAAATTACTGAAAGAAATAACCTACAAATCTAGGATTCTATACCCAGCAAAAGTGATCTTTCTAATTTAAAGTATATATACAACACAAAATTAAGCTGGTCTCTAAAGAGGAATTCAAAAATTTCTTGAACAGTCTGGAAATTTTTACGCAAGTCATTCAAAATTGTATTTGCAAGAGGGATGAGGAATTTTTTTTCCAAAAACAGTCTTTAAGAAAAGGTGAAAGCCATTTGATCCAGTAGTAAAGCCAATGATAATAGGGATGTCTTTGTGTTTCTATTGCTGTGGAGAGACACCATGATCACAACTAGTCTTATAAAGGAAAATGTTTAATTGAGACTGGCTTACAGTTTCAGAGATTTAGTCCATTATTATCATAGTAAAAACCATGGCAGCATGCCAGCAGACATAGTGCCTGAGAAGGAGATGAGAACTCCACATCCAGATCTCTGGATTAGTAGACAGCTGGAAGTGAACTACCTTGAGCTTCTGAGACCTCGAAGCCTACGCCCACAGTAACACACTTCCTCCAACAAGGCTACACCCCCTAATAATGCCACTCCCTACAGGCCAAGAATTCAAACACATGAGTCTATGGGGGCCATTTCTATTCAAACCACCACAAGAGCAAAGACAATGTCTTAGATTCTGCTCTATTGCCATGACAAAATACCATGACGAAGGTAATTTATGGAAACAAAAACATTTAATTTGGGGGTCATGGTTGCAGAGGGTTAGAGTCCATGGCCAACCTGTCACAGGATGTGGGGAAGTAATGGCATCAAGCAAGCATTTTGCTAGAGCAGTCACTGAAGGCTTACATCTAATCCACAAGCAGAAGGCTGAAAGAGAAAAGGCAAAAACTAACTGGGAATAGTGTGAGCTTTTGAAACCTCAAAGTCCACCCCCAGTGACGTGCCTCATCTAACAAGTCCATAGCTCCTGATCCTTCCCAAAAAGTTCCACCAACTGGGGAACCAAGCATTCAAATATATGAGGCTATGGGGCCATTCTTACTCCAACCTCCATAGACAATAAAAATATCAAAGTCACTTAGAGTCTCTAGTGTTCCCATCCTCTGTGGAATTCATCCTTGATACCATTGATAACAATATTGATCTGACTGTGGCTAAAAGCTGAGAGCTACATGATCTCAAAATTACAGTGAGATTTAGAGATTAATCTAGAACATATTGGCATTCTTTTAACAGAGCAAAGCACCAGAAGAATTGTTAAATATCTATCATTGCATAATTGGTCCTCCAGTTTGTTTCTTAACACGTGGGAGATTCACAAACAAGACCCTCTAAATATTAATATTATCTCTGTTGTAGAGTGCAGGGATGAAGTCTTGCACTGTCTGTGGTGAGTAAAAATGGGTAAGTTCACTATCTTTTCAATCCTCTTTTCTCATGGATACAGTCAGCATCTACTGAGCAGTCTTCCCACCTCTCTAGAGTGGGAGTCAGACACTCCTTCCAACCTTAAATGGAGCTAGTATATGATCAGATATGGAAGCATGGGACATATAAAGTAATAAATCAACAAAATGAATTTTCTGGAAACAATGGCCAAAGAGACAATGGCTTGCAGAGATGACAGTGATGGAAGTTCCAGAATAGAAATACCAAGTGTCACTAACTTTTGGATTAATAGACAATTGTGTTTCGAGCTTCCAAGTCCCATTCTATGGTTATTTCAAAGGAATACCAACACACTGATATCCTCTAACAAATCCCTGCACTGTGTAAACTGCTATGTTTATTCATGTATCATTTTCATCTAAGACGTTCAGCTAATAATTCCTACTAGTCTTCAATTTCATGGCCATAATTACTATCCTCCAAAACATCACAACACTCATTCACCTAAATGCTAAAAGTTCAGGACTGAACTTTTCATACTTACTTGCAACCTTGGAATACAAATTCCTGTTCTATAGAACTCCAAAGAGCTTTGTAAATACCACAAGTTCATGCTTTGCAAACACGGGGGCCTCATCTCCATGGCCAACACATAGATATCCTAGTATGGTGGTGCTTGCTATCTCAGTGCTGAGAAGGCAGAAACAGGAAGATTCTTGATACTCACTAGCTAGTTAGCCTATCCTATTTGGTGAGCTTTGGCCGCCACATCCCTCTGCTCAACTATTCATATCTGCATATACACTTGCACCTTCACACACACACACACACACACACACACGAACACACACATAAAAATGCTGTCTTATCTCTTTACTTTATAGCAAAGACATTTGACTAGTGAGAATTTTATTGTTCTCTCATATACTCAGGGTAGCTTGTCAAATATCCATTTTCTAATACAGAGGATGCCAAAGGTACTTGAAAGAGTATTTAATATTTCAGTCATTAAGCAGGTAATAGTAGCCATCTCTACAATATACTCTTCACACAAGAAAGAGAATAATTCATAATAAAAACCAATCTGGAGTTCTCACTATATGGACAAGAAAGAATTTTTACAAAGCAAGCTATAGTGTTGAATGTATTCATGTGTTATTTGTGATATAACTTAAAATCTTCCTCTATTTCTAGGATTAGGAGATATCTTTGATGTGAGGTTTTTCTTGCCAGATTTAAACTGTGTGAGCATGAGTTTATATTGTAGTTTTTAGAACAACTGAATTTAATTTCAGCCTTTAGCAGTGTTTATCTTTGGGAACGTCCTTCTGGAATCCTTACTCCTCTAGTGTCTTTTTTAATCAGTCACCCTTTTTCTATCACTCAAGAAAGAGTGATACTCTACAGTTTATTACGTTAGACCCCTGGCAATAGAGGAACAGATGCATCCATTGCCTACATTTTTTTATTGAAAATGCATACCCAATAATACTTTGATGGATGTTGGCATGTCAATGCTATGCTAACGTGATAAAATGATGTTAAAGTCTGCTTATGACTTTCTCATGTCTGTAATTTTATCTCTTATCAAACTGGTCTCTTCTAGATCACTATAAAACTGGGGGGCAAAGATTACACATTCTTCAAACCATCATGTCTTCTTAGGAGAGAGGAAGAGAAGATATTGCGTATAACATTCCAGGAATCGTTCTTGGGAAGCACATTTATGGCCATTGATTTTGACCTCCCTAAGTCCCTGCATCATGGCCAGGTATCATCAGATGTCTTTATGTGGCAAGAATTACCCACAAATGTGTGCTGAGTTTGGATATTGGATCTACCAAAATTCCTCAAAGAAAACCTTGAGTTTCTCATTTTATGTAGGTAGAATTCACAGATACACACACCTCTCAAACCTCCTACCTAAATATATCCTATAGCTTCACCATACCTGTGTCTTCACTGTAGCCACATCTGCCACAAAACATCTTCATGTGCCTCTTTCCTTGTCTGTAATCAGATGACAACAGAGCCCAGATACAGTCATGAGGCAAAGGTACCTAGCCTGCTGCATCTTCCTCTTTCTTCTAATTCTCTAGTCTGTTTTATTTGTCACATCTAAATATTTAAATTCAGCAAGCACTTATGCATAGCTTCTATTTGCAGCCACCATGATAATGGTCACCCTTCATGAATAGCTTCGAATATGGAAGGGAGATAAGAATGCTACAAAAGTATAGTACAGGAGCTACCAAAATGGAAAGAGATGGAAAAGACACGAGAGGCAAGGAAAGTGGGTAAATTAATAGATAAATAATTGAGGATTTTTTTGTCAATTAACAAATTTTTACCATGTGTTTAGGATGGTTTGTAGGTGTATTAATCACTTTTCTTGCACCTGTGACAGAATACTTGACAACTTTAGGGAGGAGAAGTTTGCTTTGGTTCATGATATAATAAGCATTAGCCACCACAGGCAAGTATGCATGGCATTGGTGAAACGACTTACTAGTGGGTGGTAAAGAATTCAGATCATATCACAGTATCAGAGGAAGCAGAAAGCATGGTCTGGAGCTAAGCAGGGCTCTAGCCTATAATCCCTGTCCCTTTCTCCACTTTCCTTCCTTCATTGATCCACTTCTAGCAAACTCAAACCTCTTAGAGACTCTGTGATTTCCCAAGAGTGCCTCCAGCTGTTCCCCAAGTGTTTAAACACAGGAGACTCCTAGGAACACTTCACAATCTAATCCCATCATTGGAGGATACAAAATGAAATCAAATAAACTACTAAATGTCCTGATGAAATTAAAATTAAAATGGAAAAAGCAGATAATAAACCAGCAGTGAAATAAATAACTAATGCCATGGATTCCTTATTTGCAACTAACTCAAACATGTTTTCAATGCTACAAGCCTATTCTGTGTATAAGGCTCACTCTCACTTTTCAGCTGTTAAATCTCTGTATACTGAAATAACCTCCACTTTTTAAGTGTCCTTTTCATTCATCAAGGCTCAGCTCAGAAGGTAGCTATTCTTCAGAATAATCTTATGAAAAGTTAACACTTGCTACTCAGCTTGGCCATAGGACTTCAAATGCTGCATTTCAATTTCTACATGTTTATCTAGTGAAGTACAAGTGTCTTTTTATATGCTTTTTCTCTCAAATGACAAGGAATTTCTCAGGATAAGGGCAAGAGCTGATATGGCCTTTCTGTGTTCTCCACCTATGCAGCTTCCAACACGAGGAGCTGAGTTATAACCACATTAACTACAGGATACCACTGACACAAACTGCCCTCATAAGTGGCATGCGCTACACTGAAAATTGAGCACATTTGGAACAATACCCAAGAAAACATTTTACAGTGATCTCCGTTTTAGAATTGAGAAAACTGAGACCCACAGAGGTCAGATGGTTTGTTCACAGAAAACTGGTAAGGGATAAATGGCTAATGAATCAATAAGTTCATTTCTACTTGTTTATGGAAAGAATTTAGTGTATATGTGTTCATCCTCACAATTAGTTCTTCAGGAGGCCTACGGATCTGCTCAAATGCTTTCTTTTCCCACTGCTTCTGGTGATCAAACTAAAGGCCTCACGAATGGGAGGCAAATACCTGGGATACATTCCAGATGCCTCAAAACATTTTTAATTTAAATTTGAGAATGGGGGATCATTATTACGTTACAAAAGTCAGCCATGTGGTAAGTTTCATGGAACTGAAAAGTGCATCTGTCTTTAAGTCTTATAAAGCAAATTATGAAAGAGTTCAGATGCTTACAACTGCTAGAACTTAATATTACTCACCTTATTTTCTCACGTACACCTTTGGTTTTCGTTTTGCTTTCTTTCTAAATTTTTTTCAATTCAGTGACAGCTGTTAGAAGGAAATGAGACAAGGGATTTAGGGGCAGTCATGAGACTTAAAAATACAAAATTACATTTTTTATAGTCGTGCAGTATCATATTTCCTCCCACAGTACAGGATACTACCTTTGTAATGACAGAACTGTCACTTATCAGAATTATACAATCTTCATAGAAATGGCAGCACCTGTTCATGTTAACACAAAATAGTTGGATTAAAGATAGTCATATTATCTTACATACACAATTTGTCTACATTCCAAAATCCCAGGATTTACTAAAGTAATTCTTGTACTTAACTGACTTTGAGTGGCAACAGAGACAAAGTCTGAATATTAATTCACGTTGGTCTGGGGTACCATACTAAATTTCTTCATAAAAGCCTGAAACTTACTTGTAATGATGTAAAAACATGCACTATTGCCATGCTTCTTTTTAACAAAGTCTTCCTGGAATTTGTTTCTTTGCAATAAAATTATCTTCCCTTATATAGAGATAGAGGGTAGAGAAATTTTTTACCATTCTCTCTAGGGTCATTTTAATCAGCTGGATGCCTTCAAATTCACAATACCCATAGCAATCATTCTGGAAAGTTTCTGTGGTCATCCTAAATAAATGAGCCATTCAAAATGCAATCAGTGATGATGAGCTTGGGTATTGTGGACAGCCATGCTGTGAATATTGATATTTTTTTACAGAATCATGTTGCTGGACTAGAAAATGCTACTTATTAGCAATATTAAATGATTATAATTTTAAATATGTGTAATTTTCCCTGTCAGCTGAAAACATGTGAGAAAATTGTCAATGACAAATCCATCTCTCAGAAGAGGACTGGTCTCACTAGACAAAAAGGAATCTATTGCTTCTTCAACCTTTAAATTAGTAATAAAGGGTCTAGGAAAAGGAAAAAATTAATCACAAGTGTGGTTAGTGAGGCTTCTCCCTTTAATAAGTGAAATCCTCTGGCTTCAGATCAAGCTGGAAAGTATCAGTCAAAGACCAAGATTTTGAAGGGTTTTTTTTGGTTTGTTTTTTTAACTGTCAATATACAGTTATTATTTATTTCCTTATTAAATTTATTTATTTATTTTACATCCTGACAGCAATTTCTCTTCTATCCTGTCCTCCTGCTCCCTCCCCTACCTCTCATCTGTACCATCCCTCCAATCTACTCCTGATCTCTTTCTGTTCAGAAAAGGGCAGGCTTCCCATGGATGCCAACAAAGCATGGCATAGCAAGTTGTGGTAGGACTAAGCTCCTCCCCTTGTATGAAAGCTGAGCAAGGCAGCCCAATACAAGAAACAGGTTACCAAAAGTCAACGAAATCATTAGGGACAGACCCTGTTCCCACTTCTAGGAATCCCACAAGTAGTCAAGCTACACACTTGTCACACATGTGTAGAGGGCCTCCTTTGGTCCCATAGAGACTTCCTAGCTGTCCGTCCAGACTCTGTGAACTCATATGAACCCAGGTTAGTTGTTTCTGTGGGTTCCCTTGAGATAACCTTGACCCTCCCCTTAGCTCTTACAAACCTTTCTCCCTCTCTTCCACAGGATTCTGAGCATGGCCCAATGCTTGGCTATGAGTCTCTCCATCTGTTTCCATCAGTTACTGGATAAATGCTCTCTGATGACAATTTGGGTAGTCACCAATCTGATTACAGTAGATGGTCAGTTTAGGCTACTTATCAACTATTGCTAAGAGTCTTAGCTGAGGTCATCCTTATAGATTCATAGGAGTTTCCCTAATACTAGGTTTCTTCTACCTGGCCCCAAAATGTCCCCATATCAAGACATCTCTTTCAGTACTCTCCCCCCTCCATCCACCCCAACCTGATACCTCACGTTCCTATTCCTACTGCGCCCAGTACACCCAGGAGATCTCTTCTATTTCCACTTCCCAGAAAAATCCATGATTCTCTCTTTGGGCCCTGCTTGTTACATAGCTTCTCTGAAGCTGTAGATTGTAGCATGCCGATCTTTTACTTTACAGCTAATACAAACATGGTATGTACTCACTCATGTATGAAGAGTTTTATAGACATCTGCAAATGTTTGTAAAATCCATATGATAGCCACATTTATAGTCTTCTTCCTGCCTATTTTTTTCTCAGAGTGATAAAACCCTTAGAATGTGGTGAGAGGGGGCTGAAAAGATGGCTCAGAGGTTAAGAGCACTGACTGCTCTTCCAGAGGTCCTGAATTCAATTCCCAGCAACCACATGGTGGCTCACAGCCATTTATGATGAAATCTGGTGTCCTCTTCTGGTGTGCAGAGAGACATGAAGGCAGGATGTTGTATTCATAATAAATAAATAAATTTTTTTAAAAGTTAAAAAAAGAATGTGGTAAGAAGCGTAAAAGGAAATAAGTGGCTACAGAGGAAACCCCAAAGAGACAACAAGTAGTTGTACTGGTGGTTACTGCTATGGCAGGCAAAGAATGTAAAACATATCTCTAAGAAAAGATACCAAGAAAGGAAGGCTAGACACTTTTTTTTTTGGTTTTACGAGATAGGGCTTCTCTGTATTGTTTTGGAGGCTGTCGGTCCAGCCCAGCCTCGAACTCACAGAGATCCGCCTGCCTCTGCCTGCCGAGTGCTGGGATTAAAGGCGTGTGCCACCACCGCCCAGCCAGCTAGACACTCTTGAGATGAAACTGGTATTAGGCCACAGAAAGAATTTCTTCAGCACACTCACCAATAGGTATATAAATGTAATAAAAAATTTTAAATACCATTTTTTCTTTAGAAACTAAGCTAAATTTGTAGGATTGGCTACAGGTGGAGGCCAGAGTTTTGAGAATGATAAAAGATTTTTGAGAATCACAAATTGAATAGAAAAGGTGGTAGAAATACGGGTAATTTTTTGATCTGTCCTCTGCTTGAGGTGAGTGTGGGCTCTTCCCTACATCCCTCTCCTTGGATCTTCCTGGACATGCTCCAAGACTATAGTGTCTCAAACCAACCTGCACCCACCATGTAATCCATTGGAGTATTCAACCTGCATGAATCCATGAGAAGAGAACAACCTTGGACCCGTACCCACTGGCAGAGGAAGAGACCCCATGTGCACGCACTGAAAGAAGGGATAGAAAGGCAACAATACAAAAACACATTCAACAACAGAAAAACCAATATGACACCACCAGAGTCTAGGGACTCTACACCAGCAAGACCTGAACATCCAATGCAGATGAAGCAGAAGAGAATGAGCTTAAAACAATTTCATGAAAACGATAGAGACCCCAAATGAGGATATGAGAAAATCTTTAAAGAAATGGAAGAAAAAAACAAACTAAAAATGGAAGAAATTAACAAATCTCTTAAAGAAAGCAAGGAAAGCCAAGAAAAAATAAAACAAACAAAAAGATGAAGCAAACAATTCAAACAGTTCAAAACCTGAAAACTGAGATAGAGACACTAAAGAAAACACAAGCTGAGGGTATGCTGGAAATAGAAAACATGGGTAAAGGATCAGGAACTGCAGATGTAAGTATAACCAATAGAATACAAGAGATGGAAGAGAGAATCTCAGGTGTTGAAGACTCAGTAGAGGAAATAGAGTAATTGGCCAAAGAAAATCTTAGGCTCAATAAATCCCTAAAACAAAATGTACAGGAAATATGGGACACCATGAAAAGGCCAAACCTAAGAATAATAGTTATGAAAGAAGGTGAAGAAATACAACTCAAGGATACAGAAAACATATTCCCAACTTAAAGAAAGATATGCATATGAAAGTACAAGAATCTTACAGAACACCAAATAGACTGGACCACAAAAAGAAGTCCTCTTGCCACATAATAATTAAAACACCAAATCTACAGAATAATGAAAAAATATTAAGAGCAGCAAAGGAAAAAGGCCAAATAACATATAAAGGCAGACCTGTCAGAATTACACCTGGCTTCTCTATGGAAATTCTGAAAACCAGAAGCTCCTGGATAGATGTCCTACACATTCTAAAAGAACATGGATGCCAGCACAAACTACTATACCCAGCAAAGCTTTCAGTTACTATAGATGGAAGAAAAATTCCAACCCAAGGAAGATAACTGCACTAAAAAAAAAATAGGTAATAGATAATGCCGCATTACCAAACATGAAAAGAAAAAAGAGGAAAAATTCACACATAATACAACCAACAACACAACAATCCCAAAATAAACAAGAATTAAGAATCAATGGTAATTAATATCCCTCAATGTCAATGGTCTTAACTTGCCTATAAAAAGACACAGGCTAACGCAATGTATATGAAGACAAAATCCATCCATCTGCTGAATACAAGAAATGTATCTTATCATCAAAGACAGACATTACCTCAGAGTAATGGGTTGGGAAAAGATTTTCCAATCAAATGGACCCAAGAAACAAGCTGGTGTAACTATCCTCATATCTAACAATTAGATTTCAAACTAAAATCAACTAGAAGAGATGAAGAACGGCATTTCATACTCATCACAGGAAAAGTCTATCAAGAATAAGTCTCAATTCTGAACATTTATGCACCAAATAGGAAGGCATCCATATTCATAAAAGAAACATTACTTAAGTTTAAATCACATATAAAACCTCACACACTTATAGTGGGAGGCTTCAATACCCCGCTCTCACCATTAAACAGTACCACTAGACAGAAACTGAACAAAGAAACAAAGGAACTAACAGAAGTTAGGACCCAATTGGGATAAACAGACATCTATAGAACAGTCCATTCAAACACAAAAGAATATACCATCTTCTCAGCACGACATGGAACAAGCCACAACATACCCAAAATTATGGGACACTTTGAAAGCAGTGCTAGGAGGAAAGTTCATAGCAGTAGGTGCACACATGAAGAAACTGGAGAATAGTCACATTAGAGAATTAACAGCACAAGTAGAAACTCTATAAGAAAAAGAAGCAAACTCAGCCTGGAAGAGTAGACACCAGGAGATAATCAAATTGAGGACAGAAATCAATACAGTAGAAACAAAGAAAACAATACAAAAAAATAAATGAAACAGAGAGTTGGTTCTTCGAGAAAATCAACAAGATAGACAAACCTTTATCCAAACTAACCAAAAAGCAGAGAGAGAGAGAGAGAGAGAGAGAGAGCATGCTAATTAACCAAATCTGAAATGAAAAGAGGGACATAACAGTGAACACTAAGGAAATCCAGAGAATCATCAGGTCATACTTTGAAAACCTGTACTCCACAAAATTCGAAAATTTAAAGGAAATGGATAATTTCCTGTATAGATATCACTTATCAAAATGAAATCAAGACCAGATAAGCAATTAAAATAGACCTATAACCCCTAATGAAATAGAAGCAGTTATCAAAAATCTGCCAACCAAAAAAAGTCCAGGGCCAGATGGCTTCAGTGAAGAATTCTACCATAAATTCAAAGAAGAGATAACACTAGTTCTCCTCAAACTATTCCATACAATAGAAGTAGAAGAGTCATTTCCAAAGCCTTTTTATGAGACTATAATTACCTTGGTACCCAAGTCACACAAAGACACACTAAGAAAGACAACTACAGACCAATATCTGTCATGAACATTGATGCAAGAATACTCAATAAAATGCTGGCAAATTGAATCCAAGAACACATCAGAGAAACCATCCACCATGATCAAGTAGGCCTCATACCAGGAATGCAGGGATTGTTCAACATAAGAAAATCCATCAATGTAATCCACCATATAAACAAACTGCAAAAGAAAAAAAAACACATGATCATCTCACTAGACGCTGTAAAAGCCTTTTGGCAAATCCAACACCCATTCATGAAAAAGGTCCTAGACAGATCAGGGATAAGAGGTACATACCTGAACATAATAAAAGCAATATACAGTAAACCAACAGCCAATATCAAACTAAATAGAGAGAAACCCAATGTGATTCTTCTAAAATCAGGAACAAGACAAGACTGTCCACTCTCTCCATATCTCTTCAATATTGTACTTGAAGTTCTAGATAGAGCAGTAAGACAACAAAAGCAGATCAAGGGAAAAGAAGAAGTCAAGCTTTCATTATTTGAAGATGATATGATAGTTTACATAAGTGACCCAGAAAAATCTACCAGGGAAATCCTACAGCTGATAAACACCATCTACAAAGTAGCAGGATACAAAGTTAACTAAAAAGCATCAGTAGCCCTACTGTATACAAATGATAAATTGCCTGAGAAGGAAATCAGAGAGACATCACCCTTCACAATAGCCACAAACAACATAAAATATCTTGGTATAACACTAACCAAACAAGTGAAAGACCTGTATAGTAAGAACTTTGAGCCTTTAAAGAAAGAATTTAAAGAAGATGCCAGAAAATGGAAAGATCTCCCATGCTCTTGGATACATAGGGTCAACATAGCAAAAATGGCAATCTTGCCAAAAGCAATCTACAGATTCAATGCAAACCCATCAAAATACCAGCACAATTCTTCACAGTCCTTGAAAGAACAATAATCAACTTCACACGGAATAAAAAAGACCCTGGATAGCCAAAACAAACTTGTACAATAAAGGAACTTCCAGAGACATCACCATCCCTGACTTTAAGCTCTATTATAGAGTTATAGTACTGAAAACAGGTTGATATTGGCCCAAAAATAGACAGACCAATGGAATCAAATTTAACACCCTGATATTAACCCAAACACCTAAGAACACCTGATAATTGACAAGGAATCTAAAACTATACAATGGGAAAAAAGAAAGCATCTGCAACAAATGGTGCTGGCATAACTGGTTGCTGGCATGTAGAAGACTGCAGATAGACCTATGTCTATCACCATGCACAAAACTTAATTCCAAATTTATGAAAGACCTCAACGTAAGTCCAGCCACACTGAACCTCTTTGAAAAGAAAGTGGGAAATATCCTCGAACCAAGCGGTACAGGAGACTGCTTCCTGAACATATAACACCAGTAGCACAGACACTGCGATCAACAACTGATACATGGGACCTCCTGAAACTGAAAAGCTTCTGCAAGGCAAAGGACAGAGTCAACAAGACAAAAAGACAGTGTATAGAATGGGAAAAGATCTTTACCAACCCCACATTTGACAAAATTTACAAAGAACTCAAGAAGCAAGTCCTCAAAAAACCAAATAATCCAAATAAAAGTGGGATACAAAACTAAATAGAGAATTATCAATTGAGAAGTTAAAATGGCTGATAGACGCTTAAGAAAGTGCTCAAAATCCTTAGCCATCAGGCAAATGCAAATCAAATCAATTCTGATATTCCATCTTACTCCTATCAGAATTGCTAAAATCAAAAACACCAATGACAGTTTATGCTGGAGAGGATGTGGAGAAAGGCGAACACTCCTCCACTGCTGGTGGGAGTGCCAACTTGTACAGTCACTTTAGAAATCAGTATGGAAATTTCTCAGGAAAATGGGATTCAGTCCACCACAAGATCCAGCAATTCCACTCTTAGGCATATATCCAAAAGATGCACATTCCTACAACAAGGATGTCTGTTCCACTATGTTCATAGCAGCATTATTTATAATAGCCAGATTCTGGAAGCAACCTAGATGCCCCATGACTGAAGAATGGATAAAGAAAATGTGGTACATTTACAAAATGGAGTACTACTAAGCAGAAAATAAAAGGACAATGGAATCTAGAAATTTGCAGCCAAATGAATGTAACTAGAGGAAACCATCCTGAGTGAGGTAACCCAGTCACAAAAAGACAGACATGGTATGTACTCACTCATATATGGATTTTAGACTTACAGCAAAGGATTACCAGCCCACAATACACACTGCTGGGAAACAAGGAGGACCCTAAGAGAGACATGCATGATCCTCCAGAGAAGGGGACAGGGACAAGATCAAATTGGGAGCATGGGGAGAGGGGAGAGCAAGCAAGGAGAAAGGGAAGGGGAGAGGAGATGGGGAGATGAGGACATGAGGGAGAAGGAACATTGAGTCAGAGGAAGAACAGAGGAGAGCATTATAAGAGATACCATAACAGAGGGAACCATCATAGGTTTAAAGAAAAATTTAGCACTAGGGAAATTTCCAGAGATCTACAATATGACACCAACTAACAATCTAAGCAATAATGGAGAGGCTACCTTAAAGGCCTTTCCTAATAATGAGATTTATGACTACTTAAATGCCATCCTAGAGCCTTCATCCAGTAGCTGATGGAAACATAAGCAGTCACTCACAGCTAAACACTGAAGTGAACTCCTGGAACCCAGTTTCACATAGGGAAGAGTGATGAGCAAAGGGGTCAAGACCAGGCTGGTGAAACTCATAGAAACAGCTGACTTGAACAAATGGGAGCTCATGGACCCCAGACTGATAGCTGGGAATCCTTCATAGGACCAATCCAGACCCCCTCAACATGGGTATCAGTTAGGAAGCATTGGCAATATACGGGGCCTCTGGAAGTAGATCAGTATTTACCCCTAGCAAATGATGGATTGTGGGAGCCCATTCCCCATAGAGGGATACTCTTTCAGCCTAGATACACAGGTGAGGGCCTAGGCCCTGATCCAAATGATATGACAAACTTTGAAGATCCCCAATAGAAGGCTTCACCCTCCTTGGGGAGCAGAAAGGGGTGGGATAGAGGATTAGTGTGGGTCAGCATTTGAGGTAAGGGAGTGGGAACTGGGATTGACATGCACAACAAGCTTGTTTCTGATTTAAATTTTACAAAAAGAAAAAAGGATTCTTTATATAGAAAAAAATTACATCCCAACTGCAGTTTCATCTCCCTCCACTCCTCCCAGCCCCTCCAGCCTGACTTCCCCTCTCTCCCATATCAACTGCTCCTCTGTTTCCCTTTAAAACAAAAACACTTTGTGTCTTTAAAGAAAGAAATCAAAGAAGATACCAGAAAATGGAAAGATCTCCCATGCTCTTGGATTGGTAGGATCAACATAATAAAAATGGCAATCTTGCCAAAAGCAGTCTACAGATTCAATGCAATCCCTATCAAAATTCCATCACAATTTTTCAAGGACCTGGAAAGAACATTAATCAACTTTATATGGAGAAACAAAAGGCCCAGGATAGCCAAAACAACCATATACAATAAAGGAACTTCAGGAGGCATCACCATACCTGACTTCAAGCTCTATTATAGAGCTATAGTCCTGAAAACAGCTTGGTACTGGCACAAAAATAGGCAGGTAGACCAATGGAACCGAATTGAAAGCCCTAATTTTAACCCACACACTTATGAACACTTGATTTTTGACAAAGAAGCTAAAACTGTACAATGGAAAACAGAAAGCATCTTCAACAAATGTGCTGGCATAACTGGGTATTGGTATGCAGAAGACTGCAGATAGATCCATGTTTATCACCTTGTACAAAACTTAAGTCCAAATGGATCAAAGATCTCAACATAAATCAGCCACACTGAAACTTTTAGAAGAGAAAGTGGGAGATACTCTTCAAAGGGATGGTACAGGAGACCACTTCCTAAACATAACACCAGTGGCACAGACACTGAGATCGACAATTAACAAATGGGACCTCCTGAAACTAAAAAGCTTCTGTAAGGCAAAGGACACAGTCAACAAGACAAAAAGGCAGTCCACAGAATGGGAAAAGATATTCACTAACCCTACATCTGACAGAGGGCTAATCTCCAAAATTTACAAAGAACTCAAGAAACAAGTCTCCAAAACACCAAAGGATCCGATTAAAAGGTGGGATACAGAACTAAATAGAGAATTCTCAATAGAGGAGGCTAAAATGGCCAAGAGACACTTAAGAAAGTGCTCAACATCCTTAGCCATCAGGTAAATGCAAATCAAAACAACTCTGAGATACCATCTTACTCCTGTCAGAATGGCTAAAATCAAAAACACCGAAGACAATTTATGCTGGAGAGGATGTGGAGAGAGAGGAACACTCCTCCACTGCTGGTGGGAGTGCCGACTCATACAGCCTCTTTGGAAATCAGTATGGAGATTCCTCAGGAAAATGGTAATTAATCTACCACAAGACCCAGCAATTCCACTCTTAGGCATATATCCAAATGAGGCAAATTCATACAACAAGGGCATCTGCTCCACTATGTTCATAGCAGCATTATTCCAGTACCTGGAAGCAACCTAGATGCCCCTCAACTGAACAGTGGATAGAGAAAATGTGGTATATTTACACAATGGAGTATTACTCAGCAGAAAAAAACAATGGAATCTTGAAATTCGCAGGTAAATGGATAGCACTGGAAGAAACCATCCTGAGTGAGGTAACTCAGTCGCAAAAAGACAAACATGGTATGTACTCACTCATATATGGATTTTAGACGTGGATCAGGATAGTGCCAGTCTGCACTTCCACTGATAGAGAGTCTGGGAAACAGGAAAGAACCTAAAAGATATGCATATATGCATAGTACCCAAGAGAAGAGGATTGAGACAAGATCCTCTGAATGGATGGGGAACACGGTGAGGGGTGGGGGGAGTGGGAGCTGGGAAGAAGAGAGGGGGAGAAGAGGAAGAGAGAGTAGGTCATGGGGGAACAGGAAGTTGAGTGGGTGGGGGTAGAATAGGGGGAAGAGGGAATCATGGGTTAGAAGACAGATCAGGCACCAGAGTGACCTCGAGTGATCTAAAGGGATAACACCAATTGGCAAGCTAAGCAATAGTGGAGAGACTACCTCAAATGCCCATTCCTGATAATGAACTTGATGTCTATAACCATCCAGGAGCCTTCATCCAGTGATTAATGGAAGCAGAGGCAAACACACAATTAATCACTGAACTGAACCCAAGGAACCCAGTGACAGAGAGAGGAGTGATGAGAAAATTGGCAAAGAATGGGCTGGCAAAACCAGCAGAGACAGCTGATCTGAACAGGGGAGAGCTCTTGGACCCCAGACTGACAGCGGGGAGGCCAGCATGGGACTGATCTGGACTCCCCAAATGTGAGTGTCAGCGAGAAGGCCTGGGCAACCTATGGGGCCCTGAGCTGTGGATCAGTGTCTATCCCTGGAATACAAACAGTCTTATTGTGCCTATAGCACAAAGAGGGATGCTCTCTCAGCCTGGACTCTTAGGGGAGTGCCTGGACCCTACCCAGAGTGAAATGACAGATTCTAGATATCCCCTATATGGAAGGATTTGGCAATAGGGTGGGAGGCTGAGGGGGGAAGGGGAGTGAGGGAGGAGGGGAGGGAGAGGGAACTGGGATTGACATGTAAAACAAGCTGTTTAAAATTAAAATAAAAATGATAAAGAAAACAAAAAACAAAAAAAACAAGCAAGCAAACAAACAAACAAAGAGCAGGCCTCTCAGGAGTATCTCCCGACAATGGCCTAACAAGATAAAATAAGACTGGACACAAACCCTCATATTAAGGCAGAATGAGGCAATTCAGTAGGAGGAAAAATGTCCCTAGTTTACACAAAAGGGTCAGATACTCATCCTCCCATTGTTGGGAGGCCTACAAGAACATCAAGCTACACAGCCATAAGGTATGTGCAGAGGACCTAGCTGAGGCCCAGCAGACAGGATTCATGCTTGTAGCTTCAGTTTCTGTGAGCCCCTAGGAACCCAGCTTAGCTGATTCCATGGGTTGTGTTCTCCTGGTGTCCTTGAACTCTCTGGTCCCTCCTCCAGGGGTTTCCCTGGTTCCACCTAGTGTTTGGTTGTAAGTCTGTGCATCTGCTCCCATCGGTTACTGGATGATGCCCCTCTGATGACAATTGGGCTAAGCATCTATGAGTGCAGCAGAATATCATTAGGAACCATTTTATTAACTTTTGTTGTTTTTTACCAGTTACATTTGGTTCTATCCTGGGTCTCTGGGCTATCTAACCTCTGGTTACTCACCATCCAGGCAGTATTAGGCTGGACTTCCTCTCCGGGCATGAGCCTCAGTTATTTGTTGGCCACTCCCAAATTTTTGTGCTGCCATTGATCCAGGAGTCTTACAGTCAGGTTTTAGGTCAATGATTTTGTGGTTGGGTTCATTTGCTAACCCCACTACTAGGAGGGATTATAAAAGATGGTTATAATCCTCAAGCTCTGTATCCCCCGTTACTAGGAGACATTGGTGGGGTCACTCTTACAGATTCCATGGAGTTTCCATTGCACTATGTTTCTTCATTGTCCCCAAAGACCCCCCCCCAGTTCCAGTTTCGCCTATTGGCCTCTGCCTGGCCTGAGGACATGGCCCCTGGGTGGAGCATCACTCTACTGGAAGAGTAAGCACTTGTCCATTTTACCATGGAGGACTGGGGAAAAGCCTTTGGATCAGAGGAGGAAGAAACAAACTATTGGAGAGACCTGGCCATGACCTGCAAGCAGAGGGCAGAGGATACATTCACAGGAGGAAGTCTGAGAGCTCCAGGAAGGAAGCTGGGAATACAATGCTGAACTTGTAAATAACCACCTTCGAATGGAGCTGGAGACTGTGGAGGAGAAGATTGAAATGCAGCATTCAGCTGGCAACCACCAGATCTTGACCTAGGAGGATGACCTGACTCAGATGAAAGCCATTAAAGATCAACTGAAGAAATATATCCAGGAATTGAAACAAGTCAATGATGACCTGGGGAGAGCCAAACGACAACAGTCATGTCCCTGGGAGACTTTAAGCTGAGCTTGAACCAAGCAATAGGAAGACATTCCTTCCTGGTGAGAGAGCTGGATGAGGGGAATCTTCTACAATCAGCTCAGAGGTCAAAGGGTTAAGTCAGAGATCTGCAGCAGGAATTGGCTGTTCATCAGAAGCAAGACAAACTATGGACAGCTGTGCCAAGCTCTGAGGAAGCTGGAAGGACAGAAATAGCTATAAAGGCCACAGGCTCTCCCATAGCTCACCAATAACCATCTCTGGGTTGAACATACTGGGTACATTCAGATGTTGTCTAGACAGATCACAACTGCACACTGGATATCAGGTCTTGTTTGAGACCTGCTTTGGAAAGTTGTTGGGGACCTGCTTTGGAAACTTGGAACCCTGGAGCCCAAGCTATCATCATGAAGGAATTTCGTGTATGATCATTCCCCAAGGCAGACAAGTGGGCCAGCCTCAGGGAAAGGAACCAAAAGCAGAGATGGTGCTAACAGATGGCCAAGCAGCACCAGTGTGGGAGATAAAAGGAGAGAAAATTGATACTCCATGAGACTTGTACCAGCTCTTGACATTCACTCTTAGAAGCTGGGACTCTGTGCTAGCCTTGGGAAAACTGCTGTTTCATCCATTAAATATGGCTTGCTCTATCTGAAGGTCAGAGAAACGATTGGAGTTTGGGAAGCCAGTATCAGCTCTCATCACCAGTGCTGCCATCCACACAGGGTGTGGTCAAGCTTTTGCTTTAGGATCAATGGGAACTGTGAACTCACCTATCTTACCTCCTTCCTATCCAGTTTTTGGTTATTGTATTTTCAAGTTGGTTTGCGAAATAAGAGCCAGCATCACCAAAATTCACTTGCTCATGTGCATCCCAAGCTGACAAAGACTGTTGATGTAGACTCTACATCATCCTTGTACTGTGGCCCCGTCCCTATAAGTGTGTGTCATAGAAATGAGTTGGTCTCCCAGAGGTTGCTCTAAGGTATAGATGATGGGGCCACCATTTCATTGGCTGCTGGTGTTTTGAATATGCATAATCTTCTTCATGAGCTCAGCTCAGGTCCTTTCCTCTTTAGCCTATTTCCAGCTAGAGCCATCTTCTGGAACATTCTTCCAGTGCTTTTACAGCAGGGTTAAATTGTGTCTAAGACTGGGAGATTACAGAGGCATAGGGCTATTTTGAACTATAGTCATACACCTTTGACAATTTTTTCTTTTGTAGTTTTGAGATAGGGTTTCTCTCTATAACCCTGCCTGCCCTGGAACTTGCTATGTAAACCAGGCTGGCCTTGAACTCAGAGATCTGGCTGCTTCTGTCTCCTGAGTACTGGGATTAAAGGCATGTGCCACCACTGCCCAGCCCATTGACACTTTAAATCTGCCTCTCATGAAGGTTCTTAGAGATGTGTCTGGCTGTTAGATCAATGAGAGAATATCTTCTGTAGATAAACCCCAACTCCTATCTTTACTGAATCCCCTGCCCTAACGTTGGGATGACATCCCAGACCCTGGACAACTCAGAGTTGGAATGACCTTTATTATGCCATCCCTAATAACAGAACTTCATTCAGGCACAATAGGACAACCAGGGTGACTAAAGCATGAGATTGAGATCTCTGACAGATGCTCCCTTGGGATGTGAAGACATTAGCACAGGATCTGCAGTGTCAGACTCTCTGGTCTCTTCACTGGCAGTGAAGTGCTGCCTCACACTTTGGTCCACAATGAGAAGCACACACTAACTTGCAGACCCCAGGACCCTTCACTTTGCTACTAATTATTTTCTAGTAGATGACACAAAACTGGACTTGAGCTGGACCTAGAATGTTGCCAGTGCTGCTGGCATTCACAAGGTGACCTTAAGCTATGGGGCTATTTGTTCCCCTCAGAGATTCTATCCCCAGAAAGAGGTGGTACTTTACTTCTGATGAAAATTACAAAACAGAGAGATGCCTGCTCTGCTAGTGTGTGTCTGTTCTTCCATGTCTATACTTGTGGCTTTGAAGATCCCTTTTTTGTTCAGCCAAGTAATAAAATAATGGGGGTGGGGATAGATGGTGATTTCTCTGAAGGAAGTAAAAAATAAATAAAGACTTTGTTTTCTTTGAGGAATGCATCACTGGAAGCTGGAGCAGAAATCTTCATTACGTAATATCAAAAACAATAAGGTCTGAATTTTCTGTTTTATACACTTGTGTAGAAGGCAGAACCCAAAGTAGGGAACTCAATATTTAGTTGGGGAGAGTTCCAAGAAAAGTGTTAATAGTGTAGCTTGGCTTTCTTCTTGCCATTTAGAGTAAAAATGTGAGGTGATAATTTAATACAATAAGGAGCAAGCAAACAGGAGCCAGCGTTTGATGATTTCAGAAGTAATCAGCTTATTCAGATACTAAACAATCCTACAACTAATAATTTTGCCATTGGAAACTCATGCTCTAAAGAAAAATTCAACTTTGGCTAGACATTCTTTTTATATAAATTAGAAGCCATCTTATTTTATATATCAATTCCAGTTCCCTCTTTCTCCCATTCTCCCATGCCCCCCACTGACCCCCATCCCATCCCTCTTCTGCTCCATAGAAAGGGTGCAGCCTTCCATGGGGGAATCATCAAAGTCTGTTTGAGGCAGGTCCTGGTCCCTCCCCTGTGTGTCTAGGCTGAGAGAGTATCCCTCCATGGGAAATGGGCTCCGAAAGTCCATTCGTATACTAGGGATAAATACTGTTCCACTACCAGAGGCCCTATAGATGGCCCAGGTCTCCTAACTGACACCACATTCAGGGGGTCTGGTTCTCTCCTACGCTGGTTTCCCAGCTATCAGTCTGGACTCCATAAGCTCCCCTCGTTCAGGTCAGCTATTTCTGTGGATTTCCCCAGCCTGGTCTTTGCTCATCACTCCTCCCTCTCTACAACTGGATTCCAGGCGTTGAACTCAGTGCTTAGCTGTGGGTCTCTGCTTCTACTTCCATCAACTCCTGGATGAATCATTCCTGGGTCCAGGAAGGAATAAAAAAGAAATTAAAGGCTTTCTCAAATTCAGTGATAATGAAGTCACAACATACCCAAGCTTATGGCAAGATAGGTAGACATTCTTTTTGTGAAGCCTTTTGCTGAATGTGTCTGAATCTCAGCAAATCCAAAGAAAAAAAATTAATCAAAAAATATCATGAAGAATTCTGTCTAATGGTCCAGGTCCCTCATGACATATACAAGAAACCCACAATATTTTTTGAAATTGCTGTCCAAACAAAAACACTGTCAGCTTAATCTAAAGGGGCCAGACAAGAAAAGGGAACTAGAGTGCTTCCAAACATCAAACACATAATGAATGAACTATCAGAATGACTCTGCCACAATAGCAAATGTCAAATGTCATGAAAATAAAGGCTAAACATTGATGTTCAGAGACTAAAACTTGTTTAGTTAAGTAACTTACAGAGCTGCCCTAGGCAGAGGACATAGTCTTAAACCACAAACACTGAACAGAGTTCTCTCCATGGGTTTTAAACTTGCCTTAGCTGGTTATGACCATATTGCTCCATTTCTCCTTCTTTGGGGACACGAATGTCTTCTGTGTCTGACCCACCTATGCTTCTCAGAAACAAACTATTGTGCTTCACAGGTCCATCAATAACTAGCAATCTTGCTTCAGAATCCAAAATCTTACACCCACATGAACAAAATTATTTTACAATGTAAGATTTATAAGTCCCTGAATTGATGATAGTTATATGAGCTCTTTACATTAGAATTGCTGCTGTCAATGGGTTAAGAGACTGAAGACTTTTGGAATAGGGCAAATGTGCTTTGCACATGACACAGATGTAACTTGGAACACAACAGACAATGTGCTACAGTTAGTTGAACAGTGGACTGCAAAAGCATTATGTTCATATTTTTATATGTAAGCTAACTTGGATAAAGACTCTTTGCGTAGTTGGTTAATAATCTTGAAATGAGACCCTCTGCATTACAAGTGGGTCCTAAATTCACCGGCATGTGTCCCGACTCCTATAATAAATACATGGAAGAGAACCACATAAAAATAAGAACAGGAGGTGACAAAAAGTTGGAGACCTAGTGGATGATGCAGCCAGAATGCAACAACAACTTAAAAGTTTGAGGCCAAGAAGTAAATATGCTCTCTAGCCTAGCCTTAGTGACACGTTTCAGACTTCTTGATATCAGAACTTTAAAAGTATGAATTTCCTTTGTCTTGAAAGCTATCACATCTGTGGTAATTTGTCATAGAAACCCTAAAAAACAAACACAGTAACAGCACTAAAAATATATGTATGGGGTCCCTGATGCGGTTTTGCAATAAACAGAAGGTGCGAGATTCTACACAAAAGAGAACTACCCTTTTAAATAAGTTTACTACAACATTCTTGAACATATTTTTTATCAAATTCTAATATTAATTGATTTTCCAAGGACACTGATTCCCTACACACACGGAGAATATGCAAAGCACACACACTGTGGGGGGAGAAAGAAGATAAATAGATGATAGATTGATTGACAGATGGTGGCGGGAGAGAGAGATTCTTGGTTCCTAAATGAGATTTGAAAAACTGTTTTGGTATTTTAAAAATGCTTATAATATCCACAGATGATTGCTTTTAGTTTTACTTAACAAATACTTACTTAGTTATATGGGAAGAACTATGGGTAGCTATAAGTAGGAGTGGTTACAATAAAATGAAGAAAATATATAAAAGTGCAAAATAAGAAGCACAAATTTAGAACAAAATATAATCAAACAAAGCATATACAAATGTAATAATAATAGTTATAGAGCAAGAAGGGATGAATTTGAGAAGAGAATATGGATTGGGGAACAAGGTGGTGTTGAGGGTGGAGAAGGGGAAGTGAGTATGATGAAATACATTGAACTCATGTGGGAAATTCTAAAAACAAACAATAAAAATTATCGTAAAATTCTTGGGCATCTTCATGGAGAAAACAGGCATAACCAAAGTGGATTTTTTTTAAATGATGGGATAGAATCTAAGTGGGCAACAGACAATTGTGTACTTCAATAAAAGGGACCGTTCCAGATCAGAGGGACTACATGGACAAAGGTTCAGAAATAGGAACATACTCATGGAAAAGTCAAAGATCTATTTGACCATACTGTATAGAGAAGAATGGCGTAAAACTAGAAATTATACTTTTCTATATGTCACAGATACCAAGAAGGCAGAGTCACACTTAAGGGGGTGATTGGTGGAGAGGAATTAATGAGTTTAGTGCTTTATATCTTTTGTGAGCTCTGGAGTCATTTCTCCAAAAAGGGTCACAGGTGTAGAAAATATCGAAGGACATCTGAGGAGGACCACACCTGGAAATCCCTGAACTTGAAATTTTTTGAGAGGTGAAGGAAACTGCTTTTTTGTTTTGTTTTGTTTTACTTTATTTTATTTCTCCATCTAATATCAGAATGGTGAATTAGAGTGATGAAACTTCTGACTTCTTGTAGGTTATCTGAAAATATGATCCATAATACTGTCCCCAGCAGAGCTCAGAAAATATCCATATACCTAAGATATATTCAAAGTCTCTAGTAGTGGGAGCAGGAAATGCATTTTTTAGTATTCCTTTTATTTTTGAGATTATATTGTTATATCATTTTCTCTTCCCCTTCCTCCAAACTGCCCTGTATATTCGTGCATGCTCTCTTTCAAACCGATGGCTTGTTTTTTCATTAATTGCATATATGTACATGCATATGCATGTATATAAATTTGTATTACTAAATATAACCAGCTCAGGCAGTATAATGTTACCTGTATTATTTTCTCTGGGCTGACAATTTGATATTGAAAAAGCAATGGATGCGCTCTTATCTGGGTAAGGCTTTATTGGGTGTCCAGCTGATGCCTACAGCTGAGAGAATCACCGATCTGGGAGAGAGAGTGATTACAGTGAACTTTGCTTCTAACTTTCCATAACCATGTGAAACAGACAGAACTGGAGCAGCCATGTGCATGCGCACACACACACACACACACACACACACACACACACACACACAAAAGGATTGTCTTAAAACTCCAAAACTTAACCAACTCTCCAATTATCAAGTCATACCAGTATACAGTCTGTCCCTGAGTTCAGGAATGATCTCAGCAACCATAAGTCAGGACTCCACTTACCCTGGAGAAAGATATCTTTACATCAGCCAGAGCATATAAGATGAACACTGATGTCATGTAATCATTGTGCTGAAAGGTACTGATGGGTTCCAACAGGGTAGGATAAACAGTCATCATTCCTAACCTTAAAATGAGCACCTGCCCCAGCAGCCGAAGCGTCATCTGTTCCGGGTCTATCTGAAAATGGTCCAAGGTTTTACTCACATATCAGTCAGTCTTTCCAGGAAGGATTTTGTGAAATGACAGTAATTGGCACAGTCCTGGATTTGGCAGGGTCTGCTGCTTGTCAGTGTTTATGAGGGTCTGTCATCTCTTTGTTTTGTAAAATAGCTGATTTGACCAGGTTCTAAAAAATGCTATTGATTTCTGACAATCCATGTTTCTAATTCAGACATACCACACATTCATTTCTAGTTAGGAAAATAATCTTTCACAATCTAATATTAAACTGCCAAATCAATGTATTATGCTTCCTGCTTATTGTTTAACAAGGGGGGATGGGATGCAGATTAATAAATGTTCTTAGACTAAGCTATCATTTTTATTTTCCTGACATTTTGAAACTGCCCACTGAATATTTATACAATGGTTTCATGTACTATCTATATGCTAGTGCTTACTTTATCCTCAAGTAGGCATTAGCAGTACCTGCACAAATTTCCTTGAGCTTGGCAGTGTACATTTATTGTCTTGGACTCTCCCATTTCTTTCTTTCCTTCATCTTGCTCCTGAACACTCTCTTCTTTCAGAGAACTCTTTCTTCTCCACTCTATGGGTTTGAGGGAAACTTGTCCATCAGGGAATTCTTCCTTCTACCCAAAGCTGTCAACCACATTGTGTTGGCTCATCCACAGACCAACCCCTGACCTGGAAAAGGCACAGTTGTCACTTCCTCCTAAAGATATTTTTAACTGGAGCTGAATTGCTTAGGAGATGCGTAGTAGGGGCATGCAGAGGTGGCCTCTCCTCTCAGATGGTGAAGCTAAGACTATGACTCCAGAGAGGCTGGTGGCCAACCAGGCAGAGGGAGAATAATGGGAGGTGTGTTTCAGCAGCTTCTATTCTAAGAGCCACCCTAACAAAGCCACAGGCACACAAGGTATAAGCACTTGAAATGTGACTGGTGCATATTATCAAAGATAGTCTGAAAACAAAAATGAAAAATAAGTCAGTAATGATCTTCATAATTAATATATTCTATATTTTGAATGTTCATCTAAATAATAAGCATATTAAATTAATTTTATCTATTTCCCTTTTAAATTTTTTAAAAATATTTTTAGTTATAATGTAATTACATCATTTCCCCCTTCCCTATTATTTCTCCATTCCTTTTCACATACCTAACCGTGTTTTCTTTCAAATTCAGGCCTATTTCTCCTCTATGAAAATACAACCTGCTCAGTCCATACAATACCAGTGACATGTATATGTTTTCAGATCTGACTATATTCTATCACTGGCCATGCTTTGTATTTCTTTTTATCATTTTTTATTTTAATTTTAAATAGCTTGTTTTACATGTCAATCCCAGTTCCCTCTCCCTCCCCTCCTCCCGCACTCCCCTTCCACCCCCACCCTCCCACCCTATTGCCAAATCCTTCCACATAGGGGATATCTAGAGTCTGTCATTTTACTCTGGGTAGGGTCCAGGCACTCCCCTAAGAGTCCAGGCTGAGAGAGCATCCCTCTTTGTGCTATAGGCACACGAAGATTGTTTGTATACCAGGGATAGACACTGATCCACAGCTCAGGGCCCCATAGGTTGCCCAGGCCTTCTCGCTGACACTCACATTTGGGGGGTCCAGATCAGTCCCATGCTGGCCTCCCCAATGTCATCATTGCACAAAAATTCAATTAACTGCAGTCAGAATGGAGAAGTCATAACCTCTCATTTTTCCCAAGGGTCTTCCGTTTCCAAAGGACACGGTTCTTCCCCCCAAATGGCCAAGTGAGCTGTGAGCAACTAGGGCAGAATTAAATCTCAATCCTATCATCATGACCAACTATGTAGGAACAGACATCAATGCCAAAGGCATACAGCTAGACTCCCTTAAAATGAGGTTTTTTAACAAGTTATCTCCATTATGAGCTGGCATGTGAGAGGAAGGTATGTTTCAGAAAATCGCATGTTTTTACTTCTATGTGCTCTTTCTCATGACTGACACAGCTGCAGAAGCTGGAAGGACAACATTGGATACTGCATGTTGAGAACAGTCTTCTTAAGCTATGATGGGTAATGAATTTCTACCTTTTGAGCCCTTGCATAGTCAGTTCTGTTTGGCCGCAAAAGCTATGAGGACAACACTGGACACTGGATTCTGAGGACAGTCGTCTTAAGCTATCATGAATTAATGAATTTCTATCTTGTTGGTCCTGTGCATAGTTGGTTCTACTTGCTAACTCTTTGTAACTTGATATACCCTGTTAGACAGATACTCTCAAAAGCTCCTGAGAACCGAAAGGATATAGGACAAAGGAAATCAGAAGATACCAGTCAGGTGGATGTAACTGAATCTAATGATCATTCCTCGCCATAGGGAAATGCCCACAGTAGAAACACTCATTCTTATCTATCAAGACAGGATCGTGTGTTTTTGTTGGTTCCACACTCCCCTTCCTCTCCCATCTAATAATCTCTTTAAAATGGGAAGCTTTCATTAAACAAAGCAGGTATGGATCAAAACTTGATTTCTATGTATATTTATAATTTCTGGAAGATTTTAGAATTGTAATTGTACATTGAGTAAGAAATGTCTGCCCTTACCTGTTGACTCATTCAATTCCTTGAGGGCCCATATAGAAAAAAGTAAACAAGAGGGAATACTTTCCCCTTTATTCTTGAGATGAGCTATCCATCATTTCCTGATTTTGAATATCAGAGTTTTTGGTTCATGAACCTTCAAATGTTGATGGTTCCTCTGGTCTTGTTTTCAGGCATTTAGAGTTGGACTTAGGAACTAAAATTCACTGAAGGAATCACATCTATATTAAGGATCTGTATAACTGGCCATGTTGATGTTTAAATATACTCCAAATATTGGGAGAACGACATAGATGGATTTCAAGTTAGAGGCCATTCTGGCCTATGTGATGAAACTATTCCAACACAAAAACAAAAGTTACCTGCAATATTTTTCATTGTCTCTGACCACATAAATTGTGATTTTGCATAGATGGAAGTTAAAGAACTTAGTCCTTTTAATACCCAAGTACCTTCCTTCTTTCATTCCTTCCTTCTTTTCTATTCTTTTCTAGTCAAGTAGAGTCTGCTCACCTCCATTCTATTCTGTTCTTTCTTGTTTATTTGGGTTTTGTTTTGTTTTGTTTTAGCTAAAGTCACATTTGCAGTGCTGGCTAATCTGGAACTCACTATTTAGTCATGTCAGCATGTCAGCCTCAAATTTATAAGCAGACCTCATGCCTTGATCTCCTGCATGCTGTGAGTATGTTTAATATATGACCCAACCATCTCAGAACTGTATTTATATATCTAAATTAATATAGTCACTTCCACTTGGCCTTGCCTCATAAAGTATCACTATGCTGAGGATCAAGTTTTCTATGCATGAACCATAGAATAATACATTCAAACCATACCACCCATACTCAGATTAAGGTAAACTCAAATAAAGACAAACCTAAAGAAAGCATACTGAATTCCAAAGACAAAGAAAAGAAATCTTAAGGCTGCCTTGGGAAATATATATACAATATAAAAATCACATATTTATTACTAGATTGAATCTAGAAGACAGTGAAACATCTTTTTGCATAATCTTTTTACTCTTTTTTAATTTTTTATTTAAATTAGAAACAAGCTTGCTTCATATATCAGTCCTAGCTCCCTTTGCCTCCCCTCCTTCTCCACTCAGCTCCCCAGGGAGGGTGAAGCTGACAGTGAAACATCTTAAAATGAAAAACAAAAGGAAATATCAACCAAGAATTTGATAGCCAATGAAAATACCCTTTACAAGTAAAGCATAAATAAGCTTGCTTGTAGTGATATATTATTTATGATTTATTAAAGCTCGACTGAGGATTCAGAAAAACAAAGTCAGCCTAGATATATAGAGATCAGGCAGTGGTGATACACACCTTTATTTCTAACATCCAGAAGCTAGGAGCTGGTGGTACAAACCTTTAATCCTAGGACTCAGGATTAAGAGATAGACAGATCTCTGTGAGTCCAAGGCCACCCAGATCTACTCAAAGAGAATTAGAGCTCACACCTTTTATCCTAGGACTAGAGGGATATAAAAGATAGGAGCAAGCAGTTGGTAGGAGGCATTCCAGTCTCCAGCCACACTGAGGACAGATTACATTTTGAGACTTGGTGAGAGCTCATAGAGACAGGATCAGCCCATTCAGTCTGAGGTAGAGGCCAGAAGCTAGAGGTAAGCAGCTTTGCTTCCCTGATCTTCAACTTGAACCCCAATGTCCATGCTACACTTGCTATCATTCATGGAAGGACTAAGAGGATCCATTGCATGCCTACCTGTTCTAAAAGAAATGTTAAAGCTACTAAGCTACTAAGCCTGATCATAAAAAGAAAGAAGTTTGCTCCTTCATGAAGGAGGCCATGGTATCAGAAATAATGTGAGGGCAACAATTAGTAATAGACTGTGTTTCTTAAAATAGTTAAGACATTTCAAAGTAAAAACACTCATTATCTGGAGCATCATCAGTATATGGCCATGCTATATTTCAATTAATAAACCTTACAGTAGTTCAATATATGCATGATAGTAAGTATTCTGCCTTTTACTAAAATAACAAAATATTAGTTCTTTGTAAAGAAAGGAAAAGTGTATATTAAAATTTCTAGAGCACCTTGTAATAAATGTAAATAAAAGTAGTCACAAAGCAACAGTTATTTTGTGCTAGAATGTTCCAAAAAGCTGAAGAAATAAAACTTACGATCATTCAAAAGAATGCAGTATGTGGAAGGTAGAAAAAAACACACACAGAAAACAAAAATTATTTTTAATTTGGTGGTTGATCTAAATTCATCTGTAACAATAATTACACTAAATATAAATGACTGCAGACACTAAATAAGAGGCAGAGACTGTTGTGTTGAGTGTGTTTGTAAAAAGACTCAGTATATGCTATCTATGAAAATTTTGCTTTAAATATAGTTAGATGTATAGCTTAATGATAAAATGATGGAAAGATGATACATATATATAACTTAATCTATGTAGAAACAAATCAAGAGAAAGAAAGCTAGAGATATTTTAATATCATAATGTGGATTTCAGAATAAGACAAGGATACCCACAAATACAGTACATCCTAATAATAGAAGACATAACCCATCAACAGTCAGAACCATCTCACAGACCTATACTTAACAGTAGTTAAAAAATAAATAAGGCAAATACCAATGGAGCTGGCAGGAAAACCAGATCATTCAAAACTTCCTCTTCAAACATCAGCACTCACTCTCTGTATTTGATAAAACAAGTAGATGCAAAATCGCAAGCATATGGGAGGCATGAACACTATCAGCCAACCTGACTTAATTGACATTTAAAGGTTGCTTCAGCCAAAAACAGCAGAATACGCATTATCTTTAAAGTGCATATGAAATATTCAAAAGAACACATCCATAATACATAATACAAACCTTAACAGATTTAAAGTAAATGAAGTCATGCAAAGTATGAAACTAAAATAAAAACTCACTATTGCAAAATATTTTTTAAATCTCAAAATATTAAAAAATTACCATATATCTAAATAAATATGCTGCAAAGTAAGATGCCTCAGGGTAAATTTTAAAACATTTGAACTCAATTTTTTAAAAATATTATGTTTCAAAATTGATGACTTATATTTAAGGTTTTCCTTAAAGGAAATTTTCAGGCAATAAAAGTTTATTTTATATAATGAAAAAATCTTAAACCAATAACCTAGCTTACATTTTAGGGAATTCATAAAAGCCACTTAAATACACACTTATAAAACAAAATCATTGGTAAAGGCAAAATTAAGAACCAATAAAATCTTTTAAAGGAGAACAATAGAGTAAATCAATAGAAACAAAAATTACTATTTAACCAGATAAAGCTGCTGTGCTCTATACTGACTGGCCAAGAAGAGAAACAGTGCAAACCCAGCATCTTGAGTGAGGAGTCATCTCTATAAACAAGATATTAAGAGAATAGAAGAGTGACTCCAAGTATATATATATCTTTACCTTGGGTGAATTATACCATTTTCTTTTTTGTTTTGTTGTTGTTGGTAGTGATGGTGGAGGGGGGTTATTTTTTAAAGACAAGGTCTCTCTACACAGTCTTGGCTGTCCTGGAACTCACTATGTAGATCAGGATGGCCTCAAACTCACAATAATCTACCTGCCTCTTCCTCTCAAGTGCTGGAATTAAAGGTACGTGTAACCATGCTTTGCTGCAATATAGCATTTTCTTGAGAGTCATAAGTGGCTAAGGTTACCTAACAGGTACTAGCCCGGGCATTCTAATGTTTCTTAGATAACTTTAATGTGTAGTTTTCTTAGTCACTGTTCTATTGCTGTGAAGAGACACCATGAATACAGAAACTCTTATAAAGGAAAACAGTTCATTTGTCTTGCTTACAGTTTCAATTATTTAGTCCATTATCAGGATGACAAGAAACATGACAGCACAAAGGCTGACTTTTTAGCTGAGAGTTCTACATTGGGATAAGCAGGCAGCAGGAAGAGAGAGATGGTGATTCTGGACTGAGCATTTAAAACCCCAAAGCCCAGTGATACACTTCCTCCAACAAGGCCACACCTACTCCAATAAGGCCACACATCTTAGTTCCTCAAGTAGCACCAGTTCCTAATGATGAAGCATTCAAATCCATGAGCCTATAGGGGCCATTCTTATTCAACCCACATTAACAGTTGACAAGATTCCAAGAAATAAAATTTTAAACATTAGATCCAGAGTATTTTCCATGAGGGTGGGTTCACTAGCATTTAAAAAGAGAAATTGAAAATTCTACATGGTCTCCTCTAGAAGTTGAAAGAAAAGTACTTATTGAATCAATTAATGGAAGCAACATTGCCCCTTCTGTACAGCCCTGTTATCCTACTCCTGGGTCTCTACCCAAGTGGAAAAAAGTGGCATCAGTGCAAAACCTCTATACATGTATATGGATGTTTCATTTGTAATCATCAAAACCAGGAAAAGCATTAGATGCCCTATCAATGGGCAATAGATACATAAATTGTGTCGATTTCATATAATAGACTTAGAAATAAAAGGAAATGAACTCTTAGTTCATGTAAGAATATGATGAATCACAAACACATTGTCCTAAGCAGAAATTAATAATTAAAAACAGATCTGGGTGGGATGGCACCCACCTATAATCCTGTGATTCAGGGGGCCGAGACAGGAGGATGACAATTTGAAGACCAGTGTGGATCACAGGGTTGGCTGAGCTACGTAAAGATGCTAGTGAGCATGTCTTACTTGGAAAAAAAAAGAGGTGCTGTGTAGAACAAAGTGGGAGGGAGGAAAACAGAAAAGCAGACTTATAAGGATAGAGCACAAGTCAGAGATTCCCAGTGTCCAAGAGAAATACTGGGCTAGACCATAGTCACTACAGTCAAAACGGGGAGTGTGGGGTGCATAGGAGAAAGACTGAGCTAGACCATAGTCATCACAGTCAAAAGGGGGATGTGAGGTGTGGAAAGGCACTAACTAGAAAAACCAAGTTTTATCCACAGACCCACAAATTAGAAAGAGAAAACTGACTCATGCAAATTGTTCCCTGATTTCCTCACAAAAGCTTAGAAAACACATACACACACACCACTAAATTAATTAATCAATCAACTAATTAATGTAATGAATTTTATGTAAAAATAATAGCATAACCCTAGGTAGAGGCAATTTTCTTAAATAAGGCCCCCAAATTAAAAATTGTTAATAAGAAATAAGAATTAAGAAGATTAATAAACCTGACTCTCTCATAAGTCTAATTTATCAAAGAATACCAACTGAGTTGTGAAAATGCCAGTCCCAAACTGTGAAAGATATCCAAAGGACTTACAGTCTGAAAATGATTATGTTCCACAGCATAAATGCTTGTGAAGTTCTTCATAGCACAACAAATAAAGGGTAAGCAACCAATTGGAAATGAGAAAACTGTAGGCATGTTTCACAGGTAACCATCTCTGCTCAGAAAAAAAATATGAGTATCACATATTCCTGTATGTGAGATACTTGTATACTACTTGTGCATAGTGCTTAAAAATATACCTGTGTTATTAAAGAGAAACGCTGCAAGAGGAAGCATACAAAATCCAGTTGAACATTGACATCTGTGTGTTCTCCCCTCCCTCCCTCCCTTCCTCCCTCCCTCTCTCTCTCTATCTCTGCCTCTCTGTCTTTTTTCCCTCCCTCCTTCTGTTCCTCCCCTTCCTATCCCTCTCCTTCAAAATACATAAACACACACACACACACACACACACACACACAACCAGTACTAATGTATTTCCTCTAGTATTGAATACATACATTAGCTTTATATATGATTTATTTTTTAATGGAGGGAAAGATTTCCTTTGCCTTTTAATCACTACAAAGGGGGAAGATTAGCAATTAGTAAATGTGTATGAGATTCTGTCTACAGGACGGATTAAGCTAAAAAGCATTTCAGCATTGTTTTTGAGTCAGGGTTGGAAGTAAACATTCAGATTGCACTTTCCTTTCCTTTTTTTTTTCCTTAAGTAGAACAGAGATTCATACCTGAAGGCAGAGGAAGTCAAAGGAGACATGCCATCATTATAAACATTTATTGGAGAGTTGCCAGGCCTGTACTATGAACTTTCTGCAGAAACATGGAGAGGTTTAAAAGCACATCTGGGTAGTGACAGTCCACAGCTGGTCAATCTCCATCTCAGGGCACTCTCAGTCATTCAACATCTATCTAAAAATAACAATAACATCTTCAACCGGGCTTGCCATTTTTAAAATCAAGCAGAACTTTCTGAGAAAACCATGAAGCTGCAGTGTGCACAGGTCTGAAGTTTTCCTTGTCTGTGATCTTTTTTGGAGGAGAAACATGCCACTATTGAGCTTTGATGGTGAAGCTGCTATGCTTAGCTTTGCTAGTTGCTTCCACTGCTGGGGTTCACAGTGGCCATATTTGTACCATCTGTACCTGTGTCTGAACTGCAACCCTGCAGACCAAGGCTGCAATTCCAAATTGTGTGGACACAATGCCAAAGCTGTCAAAACCCTTTCTGAACCTCCCTTGTCTGGTGCCACACATTACCAGACAACCTGCTTCCAGAGGTGAAGTAGCATTTAGATAGAGCACCTCACTTTTAACTTAACCCTTACTGTTTAAACAGTGGGACTTAGCTATGAAGCACAAAAGCAATTTTGATGCCCCTAAGATGCCACTGGTCTGCTGCTGTTTCTCTTCATGCTGGACTAAAGGTTTAAACAATTACAAATATTTATATGAATTACCAAATGCAAAATATATATCTACATGCTTTGGAGCAGAGAACAAAAACACTGTGGCTCATGAGCCCAGCTTGGACACAGCTCTGAACATTTGTTTGCATATTGTCTACTGCTGTTCCCTTGTCATAATAGCGCAATTAAATAATCGCAAGAGAGACTATAACACAACTTCAAGGTCTGAAAATAAAGTTTTAATTCCCCCTCCCCCCCAAAAGAAGCAGTTTGCTCCTCTCCCCTCAGGGCTCAGGACACTTTGCAGAAGAGGACGTAGAAAGATTGGAAGAGTCAGAGCAATGGAGGAACCAAAAGGATGTCTCCCAGAGCCAAAAGGAACATGCACATGTGAACTCACGGACACTGTGACTGCATGCACAGGACCTGCACAAGTCTAAGCCAGATGAGGTCCCAGCGCTGAGACCAGGAAGTGGACACGAGCTCCCATCCCCAACTGGATTCTATCTCCAACTGACAACACCTCACAAAGGTAAAATTAGTTTTCTCAGTGGAGACTCATTGGGTATACAACCCACACTCAAGTGCAAGCCCCATGGCCAGCAGTAGATGAACAACACAAAACTGGACTCACTGGTGTTTTTTTGAGATTTTTTTTTGTCTGAGCTTTTTTTTTTTTCAGTCCCTGTCTTTTGCTTATATATCATGTTTCCCAATGTTGTGTTTTGGGAGTGTTTCTGTGTGTGTCTACATTTGTATATACTTTTCTTGCTTTTTCTTTGTTTTTCTCCCTCTATTTGTCTGTTTTGTTCTATTCTGGTTTGTTTGTTGTTTGCCTGATTCTTTTCTAAAGAGAGAGAGAAAGAAGGCATGTAGAGTTGGATGGGTGGAGAGGACCTAGGAGAGGAGGGACGGGAAACTGTGATTAGGATACATTGTATGTAAAAAAAAAATCATTTTCACTTAAAGGGAACAGAGAAAGAAAACGTTTGCCTAGACAGCTTTATGTAAAATTTTCATTTTCTTTGGTTTTATTTTGTTTCTCAATAACATGTTTGGAAAGTAGAAACCTTCCTTATTGCTTCATTCTCTTTGGAGCATTCAACCCTTTCAAATGACTTGCTGAAACTCACAAGCTAGGATGGCTCTCACTTGTTATATGTCTGCCTGTATAACAAAGTACACATGGAAGGTAATATAGTAATAGACCTGCATAGAATCCTTACTACGCAGAATGTGAGATGAGTCCAAAGGAGCCAGATCCATGCTCTTTCTCTCACACTACTAATACATTTTGGATGAGATGGTACACTACAAATAATAGGCAAAATTGTGGAACCCAATCTAAATTTAAGCACTGCTTTAGCAATTATGTGCTAGCTGTGTGGTTTACCCTCTGCCTGCTACATTTTCTTCCTCTGTCATATAGAATTGATAGCAATATGGTCATCAGGCTCGTGAAATTAAATTTCATTTAAAAGATCATATGTAGCTTTACAGTCTGCACAAATCTTCTCATTCTGCCATCTCCCATTTAGATGGGAATTTAAAAGACCTTGTAAGGGGATAAGTCAAGAAAGGAGAATAATGGAGAAAGAGGATGAAGGAAGGCAGAGGCAATGTCATCTAAAGAATGAAGGTGCTTTTCTGCTTTCCTGACTCACACTGCTATTGCTGGAGTTGAGAAATAATTTGTCACCTAGAAACATGAGCGCAACTTCAATATGCGGGCCTTCAATCAAATTCTTGGAAAACATAAGTAATTGCTTGTTAATTTGAACAAGTGGAATCTGTGGAACGGCAGATGTCTTATTCCTAGTTAGGGCTCACTTCAAACTTCGTGGGTCCTGAATGATATGTGAGCTCATTCTCACTACATGTGTATTCATAAGCAATAGCTGATTTCATAAGCTCCAGGAGAATACTTACCTTTAACTAGTAATGAGCTCTTGCTTGGAAAATTGTCCTGAAAACCTATTACTGAGGTGAACTCATTGTCATTTATCTCCCTACAGGTAATGGAGGTTATTTGCAGCACCGTGGTTAGTGCCTCTTTGAGAACAGGTATGGCCTCATTTACATGCCAATGTTTGGTCTTCATTTAGTCATAATGTAACAATATTCTGTAAAGCTTGTCATGTGCCCAGAATTTAATATTTGGTGTGTGTGTGTGTGTGTGTGTGTGTGTGTGTGTGTGTGTGTGTGTGTGTAGAATGAAGATAAGCAGAAAAACTTCACGAAGGCATTTCAGGAATCACAAAGCCCTCAAGCTCATGTTATTTGTTATTTCACTCATTTCTTCATTTAATCTTTGTTGATTTAACAAATAGTTATTTTCATTCTTTCTGCATGTTAGATGCCATACACCATGCAGATATATAGATGGAAAAATACTTTTACTTCCGAGCAGTGCAGCAGCTCCAAGAGGAATAGAGGTCAACAGAAGGGGATGGAATGGTCTTTCCTACCACAGTGAGTACAAGATCTAAGTACACTGAGGCTTGGTCCACCAGGAAGAGACAAGTTAAGTTGTTCATGATGAGAATGCTTCCCTGAGCCTTGAAAGGGCGAAAAGCATGCAAAGCAAGGGGTGGCATGCATCATAACTATCACAGTGCAAATCATGAAACGATTTGGGAGAGAAGTTGTTACCGATCCCTGGAATATGAAATGTTAAGCCTGGAAAGAAGCTGAGGGTTCAAGCACATATGACTAAGAGGCTGTCCAGGGCCGGGTCATGGAAAAGGAGATCAAGTAAAGCTCAGGATTTTACCTGAGGGCTGGCACAAATGCCCTTAGAATCCGGAATCTGAGGGAGAATGAACAGACATGTACTGGAAATGTCACTCCAGCAGCTCTCAGGCAGTAAAGGAGGCCAAAAGCAGAGACTCGGAGAGGGGACAACTATGATAGTAAGCAAATGAAGCCGTTCCCTTGGGCATGACCCACATATGTAAGTGTGAAGCTACACATGGGTGGAGGGGGTGGAGAGCAGGAAAGAAATACCTAGGAGTCAGGAAAACGGAGCACAGGAGATGGCACCACGTGGCTTTAAGGGAGGAACAAGTCTCAGGTTGAGGCAGTTAAGCAAGTACCATTTATGGGCTGGAGGTAGCTCGGTAGCTCACCTAGCATGCAAAAAACCCTGGGTTTAGCCCCAATACCACATAAACAGGATGTGATACCCATGCCCGCAATTTTATCACACTCGAGCCGAAGGCAGGAGGATTAGGAGTCCAAGGTCAGCCTTTCTTAGCTACATAGCAAGTCTGGGACACAAGAGTCCTTGTCCAATTAAAAATAAAGGAAAAAGTAAGGAAAGAAAAATCACAAGATGAGAAATGGAAGAAAAGAGCCATGGAAACCGGACGTGGGGTCACACTAGAAGCTGAACTTCCATCACCCTAGCTTCTCTCGGCACTGGGAGCACACGGAAATGAATTTCTGGGGCTCAAGAAAGAGGATTGAGGGTATCAGGTGATTGAAGTGCTGTTTGTACCAATGAAAACACATGAGGACAATTTAATGAAAGGAGAGAAAAGGAAATAAATCCTGAAAAGTTTCACAAAGAAAAAGCATGGACAATTAGCTAAAGAACAGTGTCTAGAAAACCATGTATGGTTTTAACATGCCTGTGATTCCAGCATTTTGGAGGCAAATTTCCCACAAGTTCAAAGCCAGCCTGATCTACACAATGAGTTTTAGGCAGGTTCAGGCAACATAGTGAGACTAGGTGTCAAAACACAAACAAACAAACAAAACATAGCATGTAGAGTTCTACAGTTGCCTGTCTGAGGATGTTTGCTTTTTTTGTTTGTTTGTTTCTGATTTGCTAGTCTTGCTCTTGGAGGTAGGGTCCTATGATTTAGCTCTGTCTAGCCTTGAACCTGGAGTAAGGATTTAATGAGAGGTATTTTGGTTGGTTGGTTGGGTTTTTTTGTTTTGTTTTGTTTTGTCTTGTCTTGCTTTGTTTTGTGTGTGTGTGTGTGTGTGTGTGTGTGTGTGTGTGTGTGTGTGTAGTCAGGAGTAGCTGCAAGAAACAGGAGAGCAAGAAATGACTTTGAGGAGAGACTACAAAGGGGCAGACTATGAGAGGGGGTAGCTTTTTATATGATAGAGGATATGTCAGTTTAGAAAGAGAGTGAAGGGTTAAAACAAATGCATCACACAGATAGCTCACGTCCTTCTAAGCATGTGATTTCACTTTTTTTTATTAAACAGGCATACTTAATTTAAAACTCAATAATTTCAGGGTGAGGGAACTGTGGGTTGTTGTACCTGATGTCAAATAATCACAAAAGTTTTGCCTAACACAAGTAGCATTTTAAAATTGAAAGGAATGAAGAGCCAACAAGATGATCCAGTGAGTAAAAGTGCTTCCTGTGCAGGCCTGATGACCTGAATACAATCCTTAAAACTCATGATGGAAGGAGAGAACTCCCAAATATGCACCATGGCATTGCAGGCCCTCACATAGACTCAAAACACACACACACACACACACACACACACACACACACACACACACACCACACACACACTTTCTTCCTTTTTAATAAAAAATAAAAGTAGAGTAATTGACAGTGTTAATTGGCCAGAAGCCTTTGAATGGTAGCCATCCTCTGAGTTTAGAAGAGAGTGAGCACATAGTTTTCTTTTTCTTTTTTTTTTTTTTCTGGAGCCCATAAACTGGTTTTATGTGACACAAGATCTAACATGACCTTGCCAATGCATGACAAACTAGCTTTTGATTTAGAGTTACCCTTTAATGAATGAATGCGTTTAACATGAGTACTGATGCTTCCTGGTGAGGCTTTCAAGACGTAAATTAACAAGCTAAAGGCCTAAGTGAGCAGATGCTCAGGAAATCTGCCTTGCTTCCTCAGACATGCTGGTACTTATCTCTTCATGCAGAGATACCCATGCATGAAGGCCAGGGCAAAAGCCAAAGCCGAAGACCTTCCTTTGTTTTATTTCCTGTTGCTGTGACAAAATACTCTGCCCAAAACTGGGTGCTGGTGGCACACGCCTTTGATCCCAGCACTCTGGAGGCAGAGGCATGCAGATCTCTGAGTTTGAGGCCAGCCTGGTCTACAAGAGCTAGGTCCAGGACAGCTAGGGCTACACAGAGAAACCCTGTCTCAAAAAAACAAAAAAGAAAAAAAATACTCTGACCAAAAGCCACTGAGGGGAAGAGAGGATTTGTTTCCACTTATGAACTGCAGTCCGTTGTTGAGGCAAGTCAGGGCAGGAACTCAAGGCAGGAACCTGGAGACAAGCAGAAAGGAAGAGTGCCGAATGCTGGCTGACTCACTGGTTCATGTTTATCCAGCTCTCTTATACACCCCAGAACTCCTGCCTAGTGATGCTGCAGCCTACAGTGAACGGTGACCTCTTGCCCCAGTTAATCAAGATAGCCCCAGCAAGGTGCGCTGATGAAGCCCTTTAATCCCAGCATTCTGAAGGGACAGGCAGGCCCATCTCTGTGTGTTCAAGGCCAGCTCAGTCTACATAGAAAGACAGTCGGCAACATGACTTCCTGATGATGTGGGATGAATGCAATCACCTACGACACAGGGACAAGGCCAGATGAGGTAGACCAGCTGTGGGAGGAAAATGCACCCAAGATTTCTCGTGGAAATGCATTCATTGACTTAATATACAGCATGCCTATGTGGCCACGGATTTGCATATTAAATAATGGTCTCTATATTATTTAATATTCTCTATGAACTTAATAGTTTGGACAATGCTTGTCTGCATTTCTGGATACATTCTTCTAATAATTTTAAAACCAGTTCACCATAAATAATGGAATCTGTTCCTATTTTAAGTTAGACTAAATACTTCTACTAAAATCTCTCCGTGGTGATACACTGTTTATGATCTAATAAAGCCACTGGAGATCAAAATGCAAAGCTAGCCACAGCCATAGGGCCAGGCAGTGGTGGTACACACCTTTAATCCCAGCAGCCACACTAGCTAGTCACAGAGTCCAAGTGGTGATGGCACACACCTTTAATCCCAGGACTCAGGAGACAGAAGCAGATGGACCTCTGTGAGTTCAAGACCCTGGGCTATAGGAGAGTGAGTCAGAACTCATGTCTTTAATCCCAAGATTTGAGAGGTATAAAAAGAATAAGCAAAGGGTCTCATGTGAGATTCATTTTCTGGTCACAGGGAAGACAGACTCTCCATTTCAACGTTGGTAGATGTAAGAGGCTATTGGCTGGCTACTTTGCTTTTCTGATCTTCAGCTTGAACCCCAGTTTCTGTCTCTGGGACTCTCTCTCTCTCTCTCTCTCTCTCTCTCTCTCTCTCTCTCTCTGTGTGTGTGTGTGTGTGTGTGTGTACGTGCGTGCGTGTATTCGTGTCATTTTTGATAGATTAGATAAAGATTAGGATCCACAACTCACAGCCTAATGACATTATTCTTTATGGCAGGCAAAGAATGCCTTTTTTTTCAAAAGAAAAACATAAATCTGGGTGAGGATCCTACTGTGCCTCCATATAAGCTTGATTAAATTCAATTTACAAAAAGTAAATCAAATTCAAGGATATGAGAAAAATATGGAAAATTCTCGGCTGTTAAGTCTAGGTCTCAAGCAATGAGAAAACCAAATTAATACGCCAGTTCTATGCTTCTGGATGACACTCAGTGTGGACTTTGGGATTTCAGAAGCTGGAAATGGAGAAACAACTTTTATAGTGGCACCTGAGGCTTCAGAGTCTTGGGGAAATGAATTTAAAGAATTTGCATCTATTTTTCTCAAAGTTTGGTCATGAAAACAGAAGAAAAGTTCAAGAGGTCTTTACTAACTAGTTCTGAACATTTTGTGTTCCTCCAATAAATCATATCTCTAAGACATTTTCCTTATTCAAATTCCAAGAATTTAAGCATATGGAGAAAACCACTCTAATTAATGGAGAAAGTTAGAGAAATCAAAATAATAGTAAGGTAAAGATGTGTGCTGTGTGTCTCCTCACACATTTGGCTGTCTATGGCGATAAAGTGAGAAATATTCGATTGGCCTCTGTGCAGGATTTTAATTCTTGTGAAAGGTCACTCAGCTCATTTATAGTGCCAGCCTGTGTTATTTCCTAGATTACCTGGACACATTTCCAGTATATCAAGCAGTCTTTCTGTCTTTTCTCATTCAACTTCTACTATGTCAAGTGAATAGCTGTGCTTGCCTCATTTTTTTATTAGCATAAATGCTTACTCTTTTCTCAAATGTGCCTGTATGTGCCTCTCTTTAATAGAACATAACCTCATAGTATTCTGGGCACACCATTGGAAATGCCCCATTATTGGATACCAGAATTTCAAGAGCAAGTGGGTGTACCAATGCATATTCAGTTGATCTGGTGACTGATGCAATGTTGAATGTGAACAAAAGCAATGAGAAGGAAATATAAAAAATACAAACATGAATAAAAATGAATGGTAGGTTAATGCTCACAGAGCAAAAATACCAGAAAGTATTAAAATTAGATTTATAGTAAGCAACTAGCAGCTATTATTAAGTAACACAAAGCATTTGAAGTTAGCATGTTATCTGTGCCATTTCTGCTGCATTCAAATCCTAACTAATGGGAAAATACTGCCTTTCTTGGCCCTAAGAGAATTAGCTTCCACATAAAGAAACAAGTCTTTTGTAGACAAAAAATAATGTCTAACCCTGGTTCTGACAGACTCAATTCTACTTGAAACCAACCCTCTTATTTGGTCTGATATCCAAACTGTGACAGCTTCCATGGTTGTGCTGTTTTCTTTATAGCTAACATAGTCAAGAAGCTCTTTTTTCTTAAATTGTGTAAGTGTGGGTGCATACGTATGTGTTGATTATGGTGTTTGGCTGTAATGCTTGTGAGAGTGTGGTATATGCACACACGTGTGTGCAGAGAAGTTCAGGTGCCTTGCTATATCACTCTCTCATCTTACTCCCTTGAGACAGGATCTTTCACTGAACTTAGAGCTAGGCTGATATCCAACAAGCCCCAGGCACCCTTTTTTTTCTATTCCTTTTTTTTTTATTTAAGTTAAAAACAAGCGTGTTTCACATGTCAGATCCCTCCCCCTCCTCTCCTCCCCCTGCACTCCCCACCTGGCCCCCCCAGTTCCCCACCTAATCTCCACTCTGATCCCCAGGAAGGGTGAAGCCCTCCATGGAGGATCTCCAGAGTCTGTCATTTCATCCAGGGCAGGTTCTAGGCCCTCCCACAAGAGTCCAGGCTGAGAGAGCATCCCTCATTGTGGGATGGGCACTCAAAGTCTATTTGTATGCAGGGGTTAATACTACCCAAGGCCCCATAGATTACCTAGGCCTCCTCACTGACACCCACATTCAGGGGGTCTAGGTCTGTCCCATGCTTTCTACCCTAGGCACCCTTCTGTCTCACCTCTTAACCACTGGATTACAACTGTATATTTGTCCATGCAATAAGTACTGTTACTCACAAAGATGTCTCACTAGCTCCTAGAATTGCTTTTAAACATTTACATTATCATGTAACTGAAAATACTACTGACAACAAGGCAGTTTCTAATCACATACATAGATATAGAGACCACCTGAGATGAAGGAACAGACCTCTGTCATGTTTTAAAAGCCCAAAGTTTGTGGATGATATGAAGGCCAGTGCCTTCTTTTTTATTGTGTTTTTAATATTGACAAGTCATACTTGTACAGCAGTTTCCAGGTAATGTAGTCACTGCTTGCTCGTGGTCTCATTTGAGCTTCACAGCAATCCAGGTTTAGACGTGTACAGTGTTGTAATTTTAAAAAGCTGCACTGGAGAGAAAGACACCATGCAACAGAACTTGGGTGGAGGGGGTTTTATTGGTGGAAAGTGAATGCGGAAAGCAGAGGAGAGGGAAGACAGTCTTCTAGAACCAGGTTGGCAGAAAAGAAGAGAGAGGGGGAGAGAGGGAGATGGGAAATGGGCAGGGCCCTTTTAAAAGGGAAGGTAGTGAATGTGCACAGGTGGTGCTCTTAGTGGCTGCAGCTGAGGGCATATCCTGTCAGAACCCCAAGGGCAGGCCAGTACAGATGCCTGAATACTAACACACCCAGAAGGCACAAGTTCACAAGTCAGGAATGGAAAGCCTCTGCACATTGCTAAGTTACTACTAGTGGTCTCATTGTCACCCCGCCTTCTTCCAATAGGTAACCAGAAAAATCTTGCCAAAGCCAGGAAGCCAGATAAGCTGTGCTAGAAGTCACCGAAGTCCCTGAAGTCATTGGAGTGTGTTCTAATGTATTCAGTTTTAACAGATGGATACATTGAGGAACTTCAAACATGGAATGTCATACCTGGACACCCTTTTACTTCCTCTTCACGAAGGGCCAGAGCCTGTGCACCCACACACACCCATGGTACTTTTGTTCTGCTCCATTGCTCAGTTTCACTGGCAGAGGGTTTTAGGCAAAACTCCTCCCTTGGGCAAGCTCTCCAGGCACACCTGATCCTGGCTTGGCTCTCTGGATGCCATTCTTCATTGACAGTCTGCAGTTCAGAAAACAATCTCCAGTGGCAAGATGGGGGGCATGGAAATGAAACCTGGGGAGGGGAGCTTCACATGACAAGGCAGCAACAGGACCCGAGCTGGTGGCAGGCAGAAAGGCATAGGCAGCCCTGAGGCAGAGCAGGGAGCTGTGATAAGAAAGCCTTCATGACTTCTAACACATACTGTGCACGCCTCCTGCTTGAGTGGAACTTTACTGATAATGTGTGTCTCTGTAGGGTCCCCGACTCCTGACAAAATGACAAAAGCACAAACAGTGAAGGGGGCCCATTTGGATTTAATGTATATCATTTAACTTCTGCAATTTGTCTACTGTAAGTAGATGCCGCACAGGAATTTTCAAAGCTGTGAGTGGGAGTGTAAATGCAAGAAATGAAAGAATTGAAAGAATTGACTCCCATGCCTAACGATTCTATTCTAAACAGCCAGGAAAGTGGTTGGAAAGAACACACGGCTCTGCTTCTACAGCACCCTGTTTTCTTCCTTTCTTTTTTTTATATAGAAACACTCATTTTACACATCAATCCCCCCATTCCTCCTCTCTCCCATCCTCCCATGCACCCTACCAACCCACCCCATGCCCACTCCCCAAAGATAGTGAGGCCTTCCATGGGGGTTCATCCAAGTCTGTCACATCATTTTGGGGAGGGCCTAGGCCTTCCTCAGTGTATCTGAATTGAAATAGTATCCCTCCATAGGGAATTAACTCCAAAAGTCCATTTGTGCACTAGGAATAAATATTGGTTCCACTGTTTGAGGTCCCATAAACTGCCAAGGCCTCCTTTCTTTAAAATTGTATAATAGTTCACACAACTGGACTATTCTAGAAGCAACTCTGGCCACACTGGGCTTGACTCTTCCCATAAATGGACCTGCACTGCACTCATTGGGCACAGAACTCAGGAAGAGGCTTCTTGAGAATAAGAAGCCTCAAAAAATGTTATGCTCTTCCCTGGAACTTATCACGTAACCCAGCAAAAGAAACATGATTGTGCCCTTTTTATGTCCATGGACACAACACACAAAAATCACCCCAGGACTCCCAGTCCCTTAGCAGGGAGCATGGTATAATCTCTCTGCTAAAGAACTAATCTAGGAAGAGCAAAATAAAGTCATTCCTGGTGAGCAGTACTTTTATTTAAAAAAATAGGTTGTCAATCAATTTTCAGAAAATGTGTGATATGTGAATGCATTGGGAGAGGTTATTATAAAGCAAGCTTCAGAAAATTTTTTGTGAATACAGAATGTCTTCTATTGGCATAAAATCTTGTTTTCTGTTTTGAAATTTTACTTCAGTCTGAATTTCTTTCTTTAGTTTCCTAATAGTAAAGTGTGTTTGCAACTTTGTGTTGCTATTTTTATAGTAAGTAATCATTAAGGACCAAGAGTTGTCTGAGTTAATTTTAGGTACTTCCCCTGAAGCTACAGGGTATGGTCATCCCTGGGGAATGGGCAGGAGGGCAGCTCCCTGGGCCTTGCTCCCTGTGCGTTGCATCACACTATGGTGCTGTCATGACTGCAATTGTGACTCACAAGTGTATGGGTGTTTTCTCTCTAGCTCTTCTTGTTCCTCTAAATCAGGATGTGTGGAGTCAATTCACTGCTTCCTCTTTAAATCTCAGAGAAGGCTGATATGTCAATGTGGAGGGGTCTGGTATGAAATCTCTAGGATATGGTGGTCACTCCACTTGGGAGATGTGAACCTGGAACACGTTGAATTCAACATCTCTGAGCCTCAGTTTCTTACACTGAAAGTGAAGCAAATTGAACCAGGTATACTGGAATACACCTGCCACCCTAGCAACTGGAAGACTAAAGCAGGAGAATGAATACTTTGAAGCCAGCCTGGGCTACACAGTAAGACCTTGTCTCACTGAAAAAAAACAGGCAAGGAGTGAAGGAAAGAGGGAGAGGGGGAAGAAGAGAGTAAGAAAGAAGACAAGGAAGGGAGGAAGGGAGGAAGGAAGGAAGGAAGGAAGGAAGGAAGGCAGACATAAGGTTAACAGCACTAATTCACTTGGCTACTGTAAGCAGTAACTGAGGTTATACACATAATGCTTGCCCTTATGAACCCTTCCTTTTGCATCTGGGTTGTAGTAGGTAGACTAATAGCCCCCAAAGATGCCCATATGTGACAGAATTTGAATATGTTCTCACCCCCATAATTCATATTATAATAAATGTTCATTGTGTGGTATTAAGGAAGAGATAACTTAATCCAAATATGGTGCCTGTAGCTGCTGGGAGCTAGTTAGCATAGGCAAAGTCATTAACACAGAGCCCCCATAAATGAATACTCACAACTTCTTATGCAGAGGGGGCGAGATCCAAGAAGACAGACACAAATTCATTGTCCTTGCTATATGATTCTTTGCACTGCCTCAGGCCCTTGAACCATAACTATAACCTATCATAAACCACTCTTGTTTATGATAAGCCCAGTCTGTGTTATTATGTTATCAACAACAAAAAGCAGACTAATACAGCAAACATCTCAACTACTGAATCCTGTGAACATTTTGCCTTTCACAAAAATAGACCTTGCAGAGTTGGATAAACTAATGCTGTTTTGCTATCGTGATTAGGACATCTTTCTGGATTACTAGAGTGAGCCTATCATACTGACAAAACCCTTATAAGTAGGATGAGTGACAGGGAGGGGGAGATGTATGTGAAGATGTAATTTTGCTGGCTTTAAATATAGAGAAACAGGGCAAAGGCCCCCGAGAGTGAAAAGGAATGAAAAGTGGATTCTGTTTGAGAGACTGCAGAAGGAATGTGGCCTTGCTGGTCTATTTTTCACTTCTGATTTCCAAAGACATAGGAGAGTAAGTATCTGTTGCTTTAAGCTACCGAGCTTATGGGATTTGTCACAGCAGCTATGGGACACTGATGGACATTCTCCGACTCTCTGCTTGAAATCACGCATATCTCGGCCACAACACCATCAGTTGCTACTCTATTTTGCTGTATTCATATCACGTTATTGGACTAGATGTAGGATTGTGCTCTATCTTTATGGGACTCGTATTTCTATGAGACAGAGTTCATTGTTTTGTTAATTTAGTTCTTTCTTCTAAGAAGTGACTGAAACACAGTGGGTGCTCAAATTATATCTAAGATGTACACTGAATCTAGCAACTTTCCACTTCTCTATGTTTGTTGCAAACCATGCCTACCTGGAACACCTGAGAGCAAGCTGCAGGCTGTCACAAATTCCTTCCAGGTACATTTCAACAACATACAACAATGTACTGTTCGCCTCTGCTCTTGAGGCGCAAGTGCAATAACATTGTCTGTTTATCCAAAGATAATAGGCAAATACCATTTTCTACCCATGGCATGAGGGAAACAATGCATTGTGGAGTGTCTCAAACAATGTCTACCCTGTAAAACTCTGTTCTTTTTTTTAAGAAGATCAAGGATGCTATCTACTAACCACACATATAGTGGTCTACAGAGCATGTATCAGTACTCATGTCCACAAATACCATTGTTGATATAAAATATTTTTGGAACTGAGAGAATGGGATGCCGCTTTCTGGGAGCAGACAAATGTTAACTACAGGGCTAGTATTTCACAGACAACTTCCATTCATATTTATGAAGTGTCCTATTTCTTTAAATGGGGCTCTGTTGCCTCTGCTAAAATCTGACTAGCTTCCCCCATTACCTGACTTGCAAGGTCTTCAGTTTGGTCTTCATTGACCAGTTATGTCAATAAGGTTGCCTGTCATTAATATATGGATTTTTTTTACTTTTTCCCTATTGCCTAAAGTGTCACAGAATTATTGCTCATTAGCAAATTCATTTGTTGTATTGTTACTGCTGTCACTAGAAGAGCTGATGGCTATAATCAGCAGAACAGTTTATTCCTGGAATTTGCTGACACTGATGTCAGCAGTGGAAGAGACCAAAGCCATCTATATCTACTGCTGGCCTTCCGCTTTGATTCCCTAATCTACTCATTGGTCCGTTCATTCATTAAATGGTTGTTAAGCACGTGCCATCTGCTTGGTCCAGGGCATAGATAATAAATCATACCCATCCCTGTCTTAATGAATCTGACAGTCCAGAAAGAAATATAGACAACGAATGATGAGCATATTGAGCCTACAAGAGAAAACAACAGGAATCTAACAGAAAACATAACCTCTTCAGTGTTCAGCAGTCATCTAATAAGCAGCTACTTTGTATGAGAAATGTTTTATTAGATGCAAGGATTCTGACAGAGAATAAGACTGTTCCCAAACTTGTAGAACTTATTCTCTATTAGGGGACTATGAAGCAACATACAAGCATTGTATCAAAAGCTATGAGGAAAATAAGGCAGAAGGTTAAAAGAAATGGTGAGTGGTGTAATAGACAGTGGTGTACTGAACTCTTCCTCCGTAAATGACTATAGGTAGGACCACAGAAACTGGAACCTTTGGACTTGGACTACTGCTACCCTTAGGAAGTTGGAATCCACATGTTAGCCCCTACCCCTTTAGCCAGATATGTTTATGTTTCCAAACTCAGGACAGATACCATCTTTCATACATGCCATGCTCTGAGAAACCCTTCCTCCTGTGTTCTGTGTTCCTATGAACCTGTAGTTGTGATCTCACATTACAAAAATGTAGCTTTCCAATGACTTGCCTTCTTGAGATAGCTAAGGCTTATTCAGCCCTTACTCCTTACCCTTCTCAAGCTCTTCCTAACCTTCCTTCATGATAAGAACTATCTGGAGGCATTTGTTAACTGTCTGGATCAACCTTACTCTCTCTTCAGATTGACTGTGTAGTTCTGGGTTACATCTTTCAAATCTGTTGGCCCACCAGGCAGTATCAGAAAAAATAATGGTACACATCTGTGCATAGTTCACCCAATAAAGAGCTGACTATGTTAAAAGCTTAGAGATGAACAAAGCCTTCTCATGAAGATTAATGATCCAATAAACACAGTAGTGTAAAACTCCATGGATCCTGATGTTTATGACATTAAGAAAAGGGTATCAGTGGGATAAATAAGCAATGTTTTCAGCTAGGTGATTTTTTTCTTGCAGGGAATATTTGGCAATGTATGAAGACATTGGTTATAAAACCTAGAAAATAGAAGCCTGAGATGCTAGTCAACATCCTACAGGATCTGACATCCTGAAATAAAAACTATCTGCCCCCCACCACAAACTGTCTAATGTCTGTCTTTCTGTGGAGAGGCTTATCCTGAAGCTTTTAGCAATCCTGATACAGAGGTCACTCCCAATTCCAATTGCCTAAGAGCATTTGCAAAGAGAGAGCTGGGTATCAGCATTCTATAAACCCTCCCAGGGAGTTCAGCTTTCACCCCGGCCTGAGAAGTACCATAGCCATGTAGGATGCTAGGAAAGGATGCAGGTTCTAGAACTTGGAGTTCAATTAAAGGTTTGCTGCATGCTGTCTGGGAAATTAGGCATCTAGCCTCTAAGATTCTGTTACTTCACCTGTAAAGTAGGAATAACGCCAGCATCTCAGGTGGTTACTCTGGGGATTAAAGGGATAATGCAAGTGTTAGTACTTTGTAGTTATAAAAATATAAGCTATCATTACTGCTCCCTGTTTGGGCAGGGATCCAGGTGGCAGAACTGGATAGGTTATTTGTGCAACACCACAAATAAGTTCCAGCCTGTAAATTCCACTTGCTATTTTTGCCTAAAATATGTTGTGCATGTGTCAAAGGAGTGAGAAAGCTTGCATGCTTACCTTCACTTTTGAACGTATGGAATAGTCATCTCCCCCTCTTCCCATTTGTTCTGCTTAATGTCTTTAAATTTGTTTTAAGTTTAATAAAGCAATTCCTGTGGTTCCCGAAAAGGACATTCCTGTATGGTCAGTCCACTAACGAGTAATCTAATGACAATGTACACATAGGATAGAGCCATGGATGATCTTGTGTAGCTGAAGTCTAGATTAACAGTAGGAGAGCCTGGAGCCAGTGAGACAGCTCAGGGAGTAAGGGTAACTGCCCCCAAGCCTGATATCTTAAACTTGGGCATATGTGATGTTAAGAGAGAAGTGAATCCTTCAGGTTGTCATTAGCACGTGCTTGTCCCCCTTCCCAAAGAAATAAAATTTTAAAAAACTGTAGAAATAGAAGAGGCATCACATGGTGGAGAGTGCAGACAACATTTCATGGAATGTGGGTTCAGATTGACAGGTTGAGACTAAGCATCATTTAGTACCATATTACTCTAAAATATGATACATAAAACAGTAGTGTCTTCATCAGCCAGATTGTTGTTACAAATGAAGAATCTCAGGATCTGTCATACACTCAGAAGTAGGATTCTAATAATTTAGTAAGCTCTCACAGTGAATCGTAGGCATGTTAAGTTTACAAGGGAAATTCCACATGGAATATTAGACAGTTCTCCCAAGCATCAAGCATGCACCAATCTTCCAATCCCTACTACCTTAATCCCTTGAATTTCTCAAATGGAGTCAAATGGCTGCCAAATGTGTGCAGGTTGTGAGTTAGCAAATTCTACAATCCTTGGGCACCTCTGTGCTTTGAGCAGTCATTCTAGATTGTTAGGTGAAGACCTGAAGGATTTCCATCAGAGGTACAGCCAAGAGATAATCATTCTTTTGTGTTTGTGGGGTTTTTTCCCATTCAGTCATCACTTGGAACACATTATTTCTCTGATCTTATTACCAAAACAAAAACAAAAAAATGTTTGGCAATAAACAGGTTAATTCATGACCTGAAAAACCGGTTTGGTTTGTGCTAAGAGAACTTATCCTTCTTGTTGAGAGAGGCAGTTAATCAGTGTCTACAAACCAGTGATTGATGTGACTTAACTTCAAAAGATGCATGGTTTATTTCTCAATGGGAGTGAAGCACCTACTCCCTGAGAAGCAGGTGGGGGGGCCTTGAAGCTCTATGAAGGCCATCTTTCATCTTTTCTTCTGCTGGCTTGGTTCTTTCCAGGTGAAATGTCTACAACCCTAGGTCTATAGCTTCTGATTTCAGATTCTTTTTTGTTTTGTTTTGTTTTTTTGTTTTTGTTTTTTGAGACAGGGTTTCTCTTTATTGCCTTGGAGCCTATCCTGGCACTTGCTCTGTAGACCAGGCTGGCCTTGAACTCACAGAGATCCTCCTGCCTCTGCCTCCCGAGTGTTGGGATTAACTGACTTCAGATTCTTGGTATCCTTTCAAGGACATGTTTGGGTTTAGGGGACAGATTGTCCTGCACAAAGACTAGACATTCTTCGTGCACTTAAGGAAGATGGTAAGAAAAGACTATTCAATGTGGGGCTGGTGTCATAGTTGAAGAGAGCACTGTGACAAATGAAGATTTATGCCCAAGGGACAGTCTGAGGGTCACCGAATAGAAAATTGCCTAGAAGGTACATGCTAAACTGAACTAACAGGATTTCCAATGATGGTAAGCCAGGGTGAGCCCTCAGGGTGGAAGGGCAGTTATAATGGAGACTATCAATGTTGGTCAGATGTAGAGGGAGATTCTCCTTAAATAGACCAGCATTCTTGTTAAAATTAGAATATGCAGAGGTGAACATAGGGGTCCAAAGGTTAGTCCAGTGGAGCTGAGAAGTTTGGGCAGAGACAGGATACAGGGCTGTTGCCAGACCAATCTCAAACCAGCAAAGAATTCCCTCCTCCCAGTTTTGTAAGCACCTGTACATGGACCTATCCACGAGTCACTGTTATGCAGCCCATGCAGAAATCTCTACCATTTAAATCCATTTTCAAGTTATTTGGTAGTTTCTTTTGAGGCAGAATCATTCTGGTGTGAGGAGAAGGCATATTTCATTTGAGAAGTTTAATCTGAAAGTGACTGCTGTAAAGGGGAAGCATAAAGTACTGAAGAGCTTGGGGGGAAATAAGGTTTACTTTGTCATGAATTGAGAACCAAAAAACAGGCTAGATCATTAAAAAAAAAAACAACTCAGCTTTGGGGCAGTCTAGAAAAGGAACTTTGCTTGTCTTGGCACTGTCTGCTTTTTGTTACGGCTTTTGGTTTTTGAGACAGTGTTCTCCTGTGTAGCCCAAGCAGGTCTTGAACTCACACCAGCCTCTCTGTTTCAGCCTCTCAAGTGCCGGGAACCATAGACTTCTATCCTTCCCTAAAGTAGTCTGGGCCCTCGAGTTACTTAAGACCTCAACTTCTGCTGAAAGTCCTGACTAATAAGCTGGTTTTAGAAATGTCAGCAAGGTTACTGTATCTGTGGTTCATCTGATTAATAGTTTGTGCAGTCCAGGAAACTATCAGACTTTAAAGAATATCAGTCAGACATGGTGCACACCTGTAACTCAGGAGGAGGAAGAGGAGCCAGCAGTTAGTCGATCAAGGCCAGCCTTTGCTACATAGTATGTTTCAGAATACCCTGAGATTCTGACTAAAAATAGGACAATAACAACAACAACAAAAAACCCACAATGAAGTCAATAATTTCTTTGATATAACTGTATATCACACTTCAAATTAAATGTTTTCTACCTTGTAAGTAATGTTATTGTTCATATGTATAACAGGTTACCGCAAAGTCACACTTGAGTTTGTTTTGATGGTTGAGTCTCATTATTGTAAAGTCACAATTCACATAGCAGTTTTAAAAGCAGTTTTTATAACCCATGAAGCCCCTGAAACACAGCCACTAAGCTGTTACATAAACGTAGTCCATTTTTTATTTCTTGTTTATTTTGTTGGGTTTGTTTGTTTTTAGAAAGTGTCTTTAACCCAGATCAGCCTCAAATGGTTCTGTATCCCGGGATGAATTTGAATTTACCATCAGCCTGCCTCTATCTCCCAGTGCTGAGGTGACAGGTCTGGTTGTCTGTACACACAGTTTACGTGGTGCTGGGAATTCATCTGAGGGCTTCATGTTAGTGGTATAAAACCAGACATAAACAACAAGAAAAAGTAGAGGACCTACATATAAATCCATTTACCTATAAATACATGATTTTTGAAAAATATGCCAAAAATATACATTGAAGGAAAAACAACATTTTCAATGAATGGTGTTGGCAAAACTGAATAACATATAGAGAATGAAATTAGGTACTTATCTTTTGTCCTGCTTAAAAATCAACTACAAATGAATAAATAACAATAATTAATAATAGTAATATGAGACCCAGTAATCAGAAACTGTTAGTAGGGAAAATAATTCAAGATATGTGCATAGGGAAAGACTTACTTGTGAAAACCTTTGTTCTGTATGTGTGCATGCATCCCTGTGCCACAAATGTGTAGAGATGTGGAAGTATGGATGGCAGAAAACCTGTAGGAGTTCTCTCTTTCTAGCACCTGGATTCTAGGGATCTAACTCAGGTCACCAGTCCTGGCAGCAAACGACATTTGGAGCCATCTCACTCTCCCATAGGTCCCTTCTGAATAGGACCCCAGTTACTAGGAAATGTTTAAAACCAATGGACTGATTTCATGAAATTAAAAACTTCTGCATGGCAAAGGAAACAGTTAATCAAGTAAAGAGTCTGTCTACAAAATGGGAGAAAAATTTAGCTAGATATATATTAAGGATTAGTATCTAAGATATATTAAGAACTCAAGAAACAAAACAGCAAGAAATCAAACAACCCAGTCAGTAAATAGACTGATGAAAGGAACAGTCAGTTTCTCAAAAGATGAAATGCATATGGTCAGTTAACATGAAGCAAAGTTCAGCTCTAATATTCACAGGATAAATGAAAATTAAAACTATGTTGAGATTTCATCTCATCTCATCAGGAATGATAGTCGTTAAGAAAACAGAAAACAAGCCAAGCAGGGCAGCACATGCCTTTAATCCCAACACTTTATAGTCAGGCAGATCTCTGAGTTCAAGGGTAGCCTGGTCCACAGAGTAAGTTCCAGGACAGCCAGGGCTACACAGAAAAACCCTGTCAATAAATAAATACATAAATAATTTTTTAAAATATGCTGGGGAGGAGGTGGACAAAAGCAGACACATTCACTGCTGGTGGACTTTACCCTAGTCCAGTAACTATGAAATCAGTATGGCAGTTCTTCAGAAACCAAAAATACACCTACCAGATAAGCCAGCTCTCCCCTCCTAGACACAACCTTGAAGAACTTCAAGGAAATGTATCACACAGATACTGGTACACGAATGCTTCCTTAAAAGTTCTATTCATAGTTCAGCTACAGAACCAAGGTAGGAATGGATCAACAGAGGACTGGATAAAAACAATGAGTTAAAAGCTATCCCCATTTATTCTGTTATCAGGTTCAATGTATCTGGACTTATATTGAAGTCTTTGATCCATTTGGAGTTTTGTTCAGGGTGGTGAGTTCGCATTCTTCAACATAAAATGAACTCAATGGCATCTTTGGAGGTTCTTTTTCTCATATTTTGTCAAGGAATTTTTTTTAGCCTTACAGGTTCTTTGTGTATACATTTTCTGTTATTAAGGGATTCCTATGTACACAAATGTGTATTTCTGTGTCTATATGCTTTTCTTTGGCTTGTTTTCTTATGTTTGTTTGTTTTGTCCTATTCTGTTTTTTGTTTGTTTTGTTTTTGCTTTATTATTTTTGAATGGCTAGTTGTTTACTAGTGAGGAACAGAAAGGGTATGGATTTAGATGGGAAGGGAGATCTCAGGGAAGAGTTGGGAAAGGGGAAATCATAATCAGAATATATTGAATCAAAAATATTTTTTCAATAAAATAAAAATAAACAAAAATAAAAGAAATAAAAAGTGATAAATATGCACAATGGAATTTGTTTTCATCCATGAAGATCAAAGTTTATATTCATCTGAAGGAAAATGGAGCCCACTGGAGATAATTCGTTTAAATGAATTGAGTCCATTTCAGAAACACAAACACTGCATGTTTCCTCTCATTTATGAGTCCTGAATTTTACATAGATACATAAAATATATCTGTACCTACGACATGTAGGAGAACATGACAGACTAAGGAGTGGGTGGGCATAGGAGTGGAAAAAATCCTTTGTGACCAACTACTGTATATACTTTCTTAAAGCTACTTATTGGAAGCCACACTGTAGGGAATGGAGGAAACCCTGATTGAGCAAACTCTTGAGAGAATGTGTATTTTGACATGGGTATGGCCATGTGAAGGAAACCAAAGGCTTCAGATCCATGGAACCATTGACAAAGCCAATACCCATATGACCCAGGCTCAAGAGAAAGGCAAAACTTTGCTCAGGAGTCCAGGTGAGTGAGTATGAACATGAATGATTGATCAGTATCTGCAAAGATTAGCAACTACAGCTTCCTTTTACTGGTTGTTCACCTACTGAGACTAGCTCACTCCCAACCCTCCACCTCCATGTTGGACCTCATCAACTCACTGGGGTTCCAAGCTGTGGTGGTATTGGTGCAGTAGACATTAGAGAATCCACCTGATCCCAGCTTCATTGCAAGCGAGTCTTTGTGTCTGTCCTTTCTTCATTCCCTCACCACCCAGCTAAGTTTCTAGGATTCGAGGTACACAAGACACCACACCTCTCTGGTGGAAAAGAATTGCAGAGATGCTCATGTTAAAGAGAAGCCTCATATGTTGTAATTTAGCATCATTTCATTTCTCTGACACACAATTTGAGCAGAGGGGACAAGTGATGTGATTTTACATCTCACGCATGACACAGATATAAGTTAGTGCCAGTACATTGAGGTGGAATTTCCATGAGGAATGCCTCGGGCATCTAAGCTGCTACCATTTGCTTTTGGCTACCTGCAGTGGTCTCTCTTTCCTGAAGTCTAGGTCAACAAATGTTTTCTACAGAGTCAAAGAGCAAACAGTTCAGGAACTGTAGGCCATACAGTCACAAGTATAAAACTCAGCCAGTCATGTAAATAAATATAAGTGGATGTGGTTGTAATTCTACACAGGATCAGTAATGTTTTAAAATAAAAGACCTTAAATCAAAAAGATTTCTTACATTCAAGGGAATTTGCTAGGTATTTTCAAGAGTCTGGATTGATCCCTAGCACTAGAATGTACACATACTCACAAAAGAAAGAAAAGAGAAAAAAGTTCTTAAATTTGCATTCAACTTCTGAAAAATTCATTGCTTAGCTAACTTTTTTAGGCACTTGAAGATTAAGAATCATAAAATTGCATTTTAATGTTCCCTAATTCAATTTATTAATTTTTTTGTTCTGTTTTTGAAAAAGGGTTTTTCTATGAAGTCCAGACTATGCTGGCATTACTTGCTTGAACTTATGATTATATTTTATTTAAAACTTGGCTTTGCTATTTTATAATTTTTTTCATGTTAGAAAATTTCATCCATGTACATAAACCACCCTCAATTCCTTCCACTCCAGTTTCTCCCCCAAACTTACCACTACTTTTACCTCCTAAGTTCATATGCTTTCTTCTTTTATAAACACGCTGCACTTTTATTTCATTTCAAATAAAAATTTCCATATTCTCAGTGTAGACTCAGTAATACTGCAGTTAAAACTAGCCCACATTTCAGAGACAACACAATCATCTCCCTGGGGACAACTCTCTGAGGCACAGTAACTCAAGGGTCCACTTTATAGCTTTGGCATGTGAATTATTGGTATATAGGTCTCTGAGAAAGGGAAGAGACATGATTGCCACTTTCTATGCTGTGGCCTAGAAAGTATGTGTGTCAGTTCTCTTTATAGCCAAGTAACTAGCAAAGCACATAAGACAAACTTAACTATCCAGTAAGATAGAGAGAGCCACCTTCCCATGTAATCAAATGACACCTACAAAATACACAGTATCTCCTCACCCATCCTTTTAGCATGATAAAGGGCCATAAAGAGCTTAATCATGGTACTTGACTGAGGCTAAGGATCGGTGCAGGGTAAATAAAGTATTCAACATAACTTTAATAGTACGTGAAGACATAAGATAAACACAACAAAGAGGAAAAACTAATACCCAGTTTTCCCTCAGTTTAGATAGCTATGTCAGAAATCACATTAGGTAGTGGAGGGTGCGGGGAGAGAGAGCACATGCCTTTAGTTCCAGCACTGTAGAGGCGGGAGGAGCCCTGAGTTCATGGCCGGCCTGGTGTACAGAGTGAGTTCCAGGATGGACAAGACTACACTGAGAAACTATCTCAAAATATTTTTTTTTTGGTTTTTTGAGACAGGGTTTCTCTGTGGCTTTGGAGGCTGTCCTGGAACTAGCTCTTGTAGACCAGGCTGGCCTCGAACTCACAGAGATCTGCCTGCCTCTGCCTCCCAAGTGCTGGGATTAAAGGCGTGCGCCACCAGCGCCCGGCTCAAAATATTTTTTTAAATAAGAAATCATATTGGTTGAGAATTGGAGAATGTGTGTTGTAGAATGAGAGCTCACTTCCCACACCATGTACTCGACGACCAACCACAAAGGACACATGGCAGGTAGTGATATTTATGCAAACCAAATCAATATAAGAATTTAGTGGTCATCTTAGTTAGGCACAGATAAGAGAATAAATACCCTTTGTTCCTAACCTACCCTTTGTTCCCAGATATTCTCAATGTTAATCCGCAGTATTGCTAAACCAGCTGAGATTCTCATACTTTAGCCATCGTTACCAACCTACAGTGCAGTATTGTTGTTTTAGATGAGAGCCCTTCCTATTATTGCCAGGACCTCTAACATCTTCAGTCACACTCCTGTTCTGAGATGACTTTGAGCACCACATCTTTGTCAGTGGTGCTGGGGCTGTTTTGCTTCCCTCTTATGAACTATGTGAGACTGTCTGCCTTCTCTGGCTATGACTGCTGAGGTAGCAGAATGTTACAATAATCTAGCTCCTCTCTGGTGGGAGCCTTCTCACTCTGTACATTTCCTTTGGGTTTTCTGCCAGTTTTATAGCTATATTCAGCATCTCTGGCTGCAGCTCCCACCAAGGAGACAAGGATTTCGGAGTTTGAAGTAGAGAATCAGAATCTCCGAGGGCCAGAGCAGTGGGTGTAAGGCATTTATAGCAAGGGAAGGCAAATTTATTATAGCCACGCGTTGTGATATTTTACAAAACAATTGCTTTTGAAATTTAAACTCCTACTAGTAAAATTCTCCCATGTTAGCAGTTGGGAATGCACAAGTGTTGGTAACTGTTATCAGGGTTATGGAAGAATCCATTTCTGAATCAGCAAGTGATTGTATCTGAAGTATGTTGTTTATGTGCTTGCTTGCTTGCTTTTGATTGAGGGGGGAAATCTGAGAAGAGCTCCTCCACTGAGCAGGAAAATAGAAAAGTGTGACGTGAGTGTGTAAGGGAAAGAGGATCTGCAGAGCCAATGAGAGGATAATGCTAGGCAGCTGAAAATACCCCAGGAAGCCTTTCTGATGTAACAGAGGGTCTGAAACATACCACGTCTATGGGGGATGGCAGTGCAGATTATTTTATTTGCATGTTAGCAGAAGGCTGATAATGTTGGAATCACTGGAATTGCATTTATGTTTGGAGAGAGAACATGTGATCTGCTGCGGAGCCAAGATAACAATCCCATCTGGGCCTTCCTTTCTTCTGTAAAGTCAGAGGGTGGATGAAAAGCCTGGTTCATTAAAAACTTCTTTCATCTTCATAGACTGTCTTCTATAATAGGTGGAAGGTAAAATATCCCCCACCGGCACATGTGTTTGAACCCTTGGTCTCTGGCTGATCATACTGTTTAAGGAGCTTATAGAACCTTTGAAACATGGCGGGAATATGCCAGTGGGGTTTTCAGGGAGTTACTGCTAGCCACTGCTCCCAGTCCTGCCCTCTCCTTCCTAATCTATCTGAGATGTCAACCAGACCCACTGCAAGCTTCTACTGTCATACCTTGCCTGCCATGATGGACTGATGTCCTCCGAATTTACCAGCTACAATATTCTTCCTCCCTTAAGCTGTCTCTGTCAGACATCTTGCCATAGAAATGAGAATAAATTAGCTAATAATTGGTGGATAAACATCCACTGACACCATCTGATCCTCACAACCAGGGGGACAGAATATAGGCTTTCCTATCTAAAAAAATTATCATTTCTTTGCTAAGACATGATATCATTATAAATAATGCCCCAAAGTAGATCTATTTTATATCAGACACTAGCCAGGAAAAATAAGTTCCTTCAGACAACTATAATCCAACACTTGCTTTTATACATGAAATTCTACTAAAACGCAACCACACCCCTTTACTTACTTCACAATGTTTTTACATTGCCATGAAAGAATCTACCATCCTATATGAAATATTTATTGGTTAGAATCTTATGGGAAAAGTTGGTCAGTACTTGTATTAGAATAGTTGCACAGTGTCACGGGATGAACAAAGATTCGGCCACTGAAATTTAAAGGACACACACACAGCACAAGGAGATCCCAGGTAGTTTTCTCAGAGGATGGTAAGGAAGAGGAAGATATTTAATATAGTGCTAAAAGTGTTTCCAGGTATTTTTCCTTCTACTCTTTTTCTTGGTGCTTATAAACTATTGCTGACCCTCAGGATAGGGAATTTGGAAAATCTAAGTTTTCAAAATATCCTCTATGATGTTTCCCTCAAATCGTTGCTGGTTAAAAATTCATTATCCCTCTTCTAAGAAACAAGGAATATTGCCCCACAGATACTCTTAATGAGTAAAAGTTAATCAAAGGAATGTATAAATGAGTTGCAAGAAAAGTAATATAGGAAAATCCAGAGTCACAACTAAAATATTAATGTTCACTGTATTTTCAGGGAAGAATTTCTGTTACTGTTTATATTTAACTTATAAATAATAACTTAATTTGACAAATGAAAAGACTTGAAGATAATTGGCAGTTGCAACAGTTTCAGAGTATAGTTATTTTCCACTATAAATAAAATTGTATCATTGTAATGGAACAGCTGAGATTAGTTTGTATCCGTTAAACAGTTTCTGGTGTCTTAGCCTTTGGAATGTGGATATCCCTTACTCTGTCTTAGAGACTTGGTGTTGCTGTGTATAGATCCCTTACTCTGACTGACTCCTCCAGACTTGCTCCCTTCTCCTAGTGTCCCATGCTCTATCTCAGTACAAATTTCTTTCCGTGTATGTGTGGAGATCTTAAATCTCAGAAGCCATAAGAAGAAAGTTAGTTAATCCAGTCTTTGCTGGCTATCTTCTTAAGTTAAGATGCAGCAAGAAGATACAGAGGGACACACTACCTCAGAAGACGTCTGCATTCGCTGATGGACTCAGCCCAGGAGACATGAATGAAGAACACATGGGTGACTTGCTTCTTCAGTAGTGTGTGAAGTAGTGAACAAGAGGTGGCTCTGAGCAGTGCTTGTTAAAATGTGTAACTGATGAATGCTTGCTGCAGTCTGAGCAACTCAAGAGTTAATTCTTTGATTTGAAACATCCAATGTTTACAGTTTAAAAACTGGCATCACATTTAGATTTTATTAACATTCATATTCTTACTATTTTTTTTTTTGGTTTTTATGAGACAGGGTTTCTCTGTATTGTTTTAGAGGCTGTCGGTCCAGCCTAGAGATCTGCCTGCCTCTGCCTCCCGAGTGCTGGAATTAAAGACGTGTGCCACCACTGCCCGGCAACGTTTGTATTCTTAATTTGGAAATTCTGACATGACCAGGTTTGCATTTCTCCATACAACATGTGGAGGGATTGCTTTTTTTTTTTTTTTACTGGTTTTGTTTTTCCTTTCATAAACAGAACCTCTGTATCTGCCTTGCCCACAACCTTGTTATTTCCCAGTTACTTAAACCTGGCTGTTATTCATATATCCCACATAACCACTGATTTTATAATTCTCACCTAGATTCAAGCAGATAATTACATTTTAAAGGAAAAAAAATCAACAAATTCAATCCAATTTATTTGTGACACAGGAAACATTTTAAGTCAGTGTTTCATCTGTGTATAATTTCTGAGACGCCCGAAGATGTGGCACTTGGCATCCTGAAACAGAGAGTGGTCAAGGGCTTTGGGGCAGATGGTCATTTTCATCCTGGTAGCTCACATGGGTTCAGTTTAGGTTGTTGAGCATAGATATTAGGAAGTAAAACTGAAATTTCATTCCTTTCTAAATCGAGTATTTCTATAGCAATTGTCACCATGGTATCTTAATGTGTTCTGACAGGGGAAATATCACTTTAAAATGTGTGGAAATGAAGGAGAAAGACACTCTATGCTTCAATCTGGGAAGCATTTCCTTAATGAAGCGCTCAAAATTGTGTGTGCACATAGGACAGAAGGGCGAGTGTAACCTATCTCAACTCAGGGATGCAGAATTGCATAAGAATGACACTGGAACTGTTTACACAAAAGACTTCGGAGTGTCAGGATTCTAAAGCAGGTCAAGGTAGGTGCATAGCTCTTAAGTATCCAGGGACTTGCACATACTCATCTCATTGAATCCCTTCAACTGTAGACTAAGCAGTCAAATCATTATTTCCATTTTGTACAGACAGAAACCAACTTACTGAACACCAGGGATGTGCCTGAGAAATCGCCACGAAGGGAACAAGTCTTCCAGTACAAAATTTCCTGCACTTTATTTTTTCTTTTTTATTGTTTTGAAATATTTTTTATAATTTATTACATTTTTTAAACTAGAAACAAGCTTGCTTCGCATGTTAATCACAGCTCCCTCTCCCTCCCCTCCTCCTGCACCCCCAGCCCCCTCTAGCCTCCCACCCTATCCCCACTCCCTTCTCCATAGGGGATCTCCAGAATCTGTCATTTCATTGAGAGCAGGGCCTAGGCCCTTCCCCAAGAGTCCAGGCTGAGAGAACATCCCTCTTTGTGGTGTGGACACACAAAGTATGCCAGGGATAAACACTGATCTACTACCCAGGCCCCATAGATTGTCCAGGCCTCTTCACTGACTCTCACATTCAGGGGGTCTGGATCAGTCCCATGCTGGCCTCCCTTGTTCAGGTCAGCTGTTTCTCTGGGTTTCACCAGCCCATTCTTTACCCCTTTGCTCATCATTCCTCCCTTACTGTCACTGAGTTCCAGGAGTTCAGTTCAATGTTTAGCTGTGGGTGTTTGCCTCTGCTTCCATCAGTCACTGGATAAAGGTTCTAGGATGGCATATAAGGTAGTCATCAAACTCATTATCAAGGATGGACATTTAAAGTAGTCTCTCCACTATTGCTTAGTTTGCCAGGTGGTGTCATCCTTATAGATCTCTGGAAATCTCACTAGTGCCAGTTCTCTCCTCAAACCTATGACTTCCTCTATTATGGTATGTCCCATCCTGTTCTTCCCTATTCTTCCCCCAACTTAACCTTCTTGCTCCCCTATGGCCTACCCTCTCCTCCTCTTCTCCCCCTCTCTTTTTCCTAGCTCAGGAGAACTTGCCTCATTCCCCTTCTCTGGAGTACCATGCACACCTCTCTTAGGTCATTTCCTGTTTCCCAGATTCTCTGGCAGTGGCATTGTAGGCTGGCACTCCCCTGATCCATGTCTGAAATCCTTATATAAGTGAGTACATACCATGTACCATGTTTGTCTTTTTGTGACTAGGTTACCTCACTCAGAATAGATGATAAATGGGCTGAGAAAGAAATCAGAGAAACATCACCCTTTACAATAGCCACAATCAACATTACATATCTGGGGATAACACTAACCAAATAAGTGAAAGACCTGTATAGTAATAACTTTGAGTCTCTAAAGAAAGAAATTAGTGAAGATAACAGAAAATGGAAAGATCTCCCATGCTCTTGGGTTGGTAGGATTAACATAGTAAAAAAAAAAAAAGGCAATCTTGCCAAAAGCAATCTACAGATTCAATGCAATACCCATCAAAATCCCAGCACAATTCTTCACAGACATTTAAAGAAAAATACTCAACTTTATATGGAAAAACAAAAGGTCCAGAATAGCCAAAACAACCCTGACAATAAAGAAGCTCCCAGAGGCATCACCATCCCTGACTTCAAGCTCTATTATAGAGCTATAGTTCTAAAAACAACTTGGTATTGGCACAAAAATAGACAGGTAGACCAATGGAATTGAATTGAAAACCCTGATTTTAACCCACACAACTAGGAACACTAGATTTTTAACAAAGGAGCTAAAATTATACAATGGAAAAAATAAAGCAACAAAACGTCCTGGTATAACTGCATGCTGTCACGTAGAAGACTGCTATAGATTCTTGTTTATCGCCATGCACAAAACTCAATTCCAAATGGATCAAAGACCTCAACATAAATCCAGTCACACTGAACCTCTTAGAAGAGAAAGTGGGAGGTACTCTTGAATGAATTGGTACAGGAGACCACTTCCTGAACATAACACCAGTAGCACAGACACTGAGATCAACAATTAACAAATGGGACCTCCTGAAAGTAAGAATATTCTGTAAGGCAAAGGACACAGTCAACAAGACAAAACAACAGCCCACAGAATGGGAAAAGATAATCACTAACCCCATATCTGACAGAGGGCTGATCTCCAAAATTTACAGAGAACTCAAGAAGCAAGTCTCCAAAACACCAAAGGATCCAATTACAAAGTGGGGTACAGAACTAAATAGGGAATTCTCAATAGAGGAGTCTAAAATGGCTGAGAGGCACTTGAGAAAGTGCTCAACATCCTTAGTCATTAAGGAAATGCAAATCAAAACAATTCTGAGATACTATCTCACTCCTGTCAGAATGGCTAAAATCAAAAACACCAAGGACAATTTATGCTGGAGAGGATGTAGAGAGAGGGGAATACTTCTCCACTGCTGGTAAGAGTGCCAACTCATATAACCACTTTGGAAATCAATATGGAGATTCCTCAGGAAAATGGGAATCAGTCTACCACAAGACCCAGCAATTCCACTCTTAGGCAAAAGATGCACATTCATACAATAAGGATGATTGTTCAACTATGTTCATAGCAGCATTATTTGTAATAGCCAGAAGCTAGCAGCAACCTAGATGCCCTTCAGCTGAAGAGTGGATAGAGAAGATGTGGTTCATTTACACAATGGATAACTACTCAGTGGGAAAAAAACAATGCAATCCCTGCACTTTAAATGACCAGGGTTTTCGGTTTCCTAGGCCAGCCTTCTAGTGAGCTTCCCACTAGAGGTAGACGAACCCATGTACATAGACAACCATGGGAGTGGCACCCCCTGGAGCTACACAGTGTAGGTGTTTTGAGCCTTGTGACATCAATGGAGGATGCTAAGCATAGCAAGTGGCAGTGTTGGCACAAATGAGACCTGATAGAAGCTCTGAATATTTTGTAGTAGACTCAGCTTTACTCAAGCATAATTGAAAATCAAGTAAAGGAGATGACACAGAAATAATGGTTTTGAATCTTCTCAGATTGAGTGTGTCCTCCCAAATCAGTGTGTTGAAGTTCTAGCCTGGAAAGTGTCATTGTTTGAGGAAAGAGCCATTGAGATATAACTAGGACTGGACTAGATCATGAAGATAGAGACTCATGAGTTTAGTAACTAAACAAGAAATTCTCCCTTCTTCTCCTCCTCTCCCTCCCCTTATTTCTCACTCTTGTTACACACACGTGTACACAGACACACACACACACACACACACACACACACACACACACACACACACACGAACTCACCTAAGAAAGACCAGTGAGGGCATAGTGAGAAGTTGAGTCTGAAATCCAGGATCAGGGCACTTAACTACACATTGGCTATCTTGATGCTACACTCCCTGGCTTGCAAAGCTGTTAAGAAATGTATTTCTGTTTTGTTTTGTTTTTTTAACCACCCAGTCTATGTTCTTTTGTAAGATCTGCCGAAGCTGAGTAAAACAATTGCTCCCATTTTGCATAGAGACCTCCTAGTCCTACCCCCTAAAGCACAGTTATTATGGCTTATTATTAGTGACACTCCATACGGCCCCAAATCTGTAACAACCACTTACCACCTAGTGGAGAGCAGAGAACAGATATGTTCCTTTAGCACTGATAAGCATACCAATCCTTTTTTGGTTTAGAAAGTATTAGAATACCTTTTGGTAGCAAAGGACAAGATACCTATGAGACAGAGATGTAAATGTTTGTTTTGGTGCTGACTATCAAACCTAGACCTACACAAATCTAGGGAAGCTAGAATTACTTTTACATCCAATTTTCTTTCTTTAAGTTTTTAAAACTGGGAATAAACGACGTGTTTTGGATATTGTGAATGCATTTTAACTGCAGTACTTTCCATTAAAAACCCGTGAGAGACCATCAGATAATGTGACTATGAGAGAGGAGTGCTGCAGAGTAGGGAGAAGGTTCAGGCAGCCAAAAGACCTTGCCTCAATCCTGGGGATTCAGAAAGAGCCAGAGGTCGTCTGAATTTTTGAAAGGCTATAAGGTAGAAGTTGTCTATTTAACTGTGTGATGTGTAAGTTAAACCACATACAGTATACATGTGCTTACTTACTTCATAGGTTTAGATTACGATACATTTGGTTTTGATGTCCTGGATCTGATCAAAGTCTATGGTACCAGCTCCATGCAACCTACTAATATTACAAGCACAATACCATGTTCTAGTCAATGAAAACATTTCCAGGGAGGCCTGGGAGATAATTCGGTCAGTGAAATGCTTACTGTACAAATATGGGGACCTGAATTTGCATCCCCAGCACCTACATAAAAACTGTGCATGGGGCATGCTATAACCTCAGCACAGGGGAGTGGAGACAAATGCACCCTTTGAGCTCGTGTTCAAGTCAGTCTAGCAGAATCTCTGAGCTCGAGGACCACTGAGAGGTGCGTGTATTGGCCAATCTTACATCAATTTGACACAAGCTAGAGTCATCTGAGAGGAGGGAACCTCAGCTGAGAAAAATGCCTCCATAATACTTAGCTGTAAACATTCCTGTAGGGTATGTTCTTAACCGTGCACCAATGGGAAAGGACCTACCCCATTGTGGGTGTGGCCATTCCTGGGCTGGTGGTCCTGGGTTCTATAGGAAAGCAGGTTGTGCAAGCCATGAGAAGAAAGCCAGTAAGCAGCATTCCTCTATGGTCCCTGCATCAGCACCTGCCTCTAGGTTTCTGCCCTGTTTGAGTTCTTGTCCAGGCTTCCTTCAATAATGGACTACAACGGTTAAACGTAAGTCAAATAAACCCTTTCCTCATCCACTTGCTTTTTGGCCATAGGGTTTGGTCACAGCAACAGAAATCCTAACTAGGCCAGTGGGAAAAAGCAACAGAAGAAGATTAACTTCCCTAGAAACACCCACATAGACACATATGAACACACATACACAGTACCACACAGAAGAACACACACACACACACACACACACACACACACATACACACACACACACACACACATTCCTCATTTAATTAAAATAGGCCTGCCACAAAAATTGATTTGCCTTTCCGATTTAAATGAATCCTCTAGAATTTCACTATTTGGACTTTCCCAAGTTCATACTGGGTTTTTAATATTTGAGTATCATGTAATATTTGGTTTCAAATTAAAATTTTATACCAATAGCCTTGTTAGAACTGTTGTATATTCATTTGTACAACTATTTTATTAAATTTTATTTAAAAACTCTTTCCAAAACTGAATGTATATTAATTACAGAGATTATTAATTCTTCAAAAAGTATAGGAAGAACCTGAAATAGAAATGTGTTAAAACTGTCAGAGGACGGCTAAGATAAATAACGCTAAACATACATCACAGCAGGTCATATGCTTGTGTTCTTTGTTTCTTCTTAGGATGCCTTACTTGGCCCCCCAAATGTAGAATTTGATCATCATCTTGAAATAAGCAAGCTTAATATATATTCTAAAAATCTAAAAATCATGGCATTTAAAAAATGAAAAAGCATGGTTTCAGGTTGGAGCGATATCTTAGCCTATAAATCACTGTCTGGAATCAAGAGAGTCCTAGTTCATTCCTAATGCACGTGAAAATATTGCCTGGGAAGGTGGCAACAGGAGGACCTCTGGGGTTTGCTGGCCAGCCAGGCTAGCCTGATCAGTAAACCCTAGGTCCCTGACACATACCCTAAGGTGGAGGTAGAAAGAACTCTCCCCACAGACCTGGCCCACATGAGCACACGAATTAATTCTTAGTCATATTTAGCATTTATTCCAACTAAGAACTTTAGTAACAGGTCACAACATACCTGGAAGCACTTGACATGATGGATGTCAAAATAAAGATTGTAGATATTTTAAAATATCAGTATAATCATTGGAGAGATTTCAAGGTACCCTTATATTCATGAAAATTCAAAACGTCCATAAATTATGAACCTTGCCATTGTCATGGCATCTTCTTATTTACTGTTCTGGTAAACAAACATCTCGATTACTACATCATAATTGTGCTTTACATAGGAAGAATTTTGATCACTAAACTTAAATATTTCTAGCTTTTTAAAAAAATCCTTTTGAATTTTTGCTGTTTGTAGTGTTGGAGAGCAAACCAACTGCTGGAGCAGTGTTCCACTACTAACTTGTAGTGATATCTTGTTTGCACTCTAACAAATAAAGCTTGTCTGGTGATCAGAGTTTTGAGCTAGTTAACCATAGAGGCCAGGCAGTGGGGGCATACACCTTTAATCCCAGCCCTTGGTATCTCATGCCTTTGATCCCAGTACTTTGGAGGCACATGCCTTTAGCCCCAGCACTATGGAGGAGGAAACAGGAAGTGATATGACTGGGCAGAGAGAGGAATATAAGGTGGGTGGAGACAGGCGTTAGCTCCTTTTCTTGGTCTGAGCATTTCATAGAGCTAAGAACTCTAGTGAATGGCTGCTCTGTTTCTCCAATCTTTCAGCTTTCACTCCTATCTGACTGCAGGTTTTTGTTGTTAGTACAAATTAGAACTCATGCTACACTAACCTACCCTATGTATTTCATTTTTTGAATTTAGTTCCCTTTTAGGGAGAGCCCCTAACTATTATCACACTGCCAAAGGGGCCCATGACACAAAAGAAGGAAGTAGTAATATCCACTTCACTTGTATATATGCATTGTGGATTCATCTCCCTAAGTACTGGAACCATTCAACAAGTTGGAATAAAGTTTTATAGTTGACTTGGATGCTGGTTTAGTGTCAGATACTGCAAAGCCACCAATCCTCATTTAACCTTGAACTATACAACATCTGCTAGAGACTCAAAGTATGTTTTAGAATCTGCATGTTTGAGAATCCTTTGTCATTTATTTACCTTTAGTTTCTTTTGTTCTGAATACCAATTTTTAAATACATACAGACAGGCTACTTCCTGGAAACAAGAGAGACACCATTACTCTTTAAAAATTGTCAACACGGCTTTGTACTTGGTGGCAATATGTTTCACAATTACAGACTAACCTTTATTGCCAGCTTGGCATTCTGTATCTGACTACAGATGAGGTCATATCAGCACCTGGATTCTATTTGTCAAGGGACATAAGAGAGTCTAAGCTAGGCTTATGCCACTCCCAGATGTAAATCCAAGAACAAGAGGCCTAAATGCGATTCAATTAGGCAAGAGAAACTAGGATATTTTTGTTACAAATACTTTCTTTGAAAGTAGGCGCATGTGGTTCTCATTTCCAATTATGACACAGTAAATTGTGTTGAGCCAACCCTTCTACTAAAACAACAATAAAGTAGGACCCTGTATACAAAATGACTATCAGTAAACATGAATTCAAGTGGGGCTTTGGAAACTGTGATTCTTGAGGGGATGGTTGGAATGGTTTGAGGAAATAAGACTATGCCTTACTGGACTAAGGGGGCAGTCTTGGGCTTGGGAGCTTGCCTGTAGACTTGAACTTTAGACTGGAAGAAAGTTCAGAGAAGATAATCCATATATAGAGTACTCGATTTCCTCTAGGATTTTAAGTCAAAAGACAACAGGATCTAGAAGGCTTAGGAACTAGAGAGGAGGGGGGAGGGATCATAAACATGTTTGGTAGTTTGAATGTAGTTGGCCTCCATAGTCTCATAGGAAGTGGCACTGTTAGGAGGAGTGACTTTGTTGGACTGAGTATGGCCTTGTTGGAGGAAGTGTGTCACTGTGGGGGTGGGCTTTGAGGTTTTCCATGCTTAGGATGTGTCCCGCGCTACCGTCTCGCCAGCAAGAACGACGCAGGACACTCGGATCCTTCTGCAGTAAAGCTTTAATACATCTTGAGAGATAGATGATCAGCTTCTGAGAGGGAGACCCAGGGAGCGGAAAGCCCAACCCTTATATAGCTCAGCAGTCCCCGCCTCGGATGTGTCATCTCCTGACTGGCTCCTGCTCGTCAGCCCATATGACGCCACAGGAGAGGCAGAGAGTAAGGGATAGAAAAGTAGCAGGCACATGCGCACCAAGGTTGTTTACTCCAACTGACAACGGGTGTCAGCGCCATCTTGTAACGGAGAATGTGGGGGCGGCTCCCCACAAGGATGCTGCCAAGTATGTCAGTCGATTTCCTGTTGCCTTTAAGATGTAGGACTCTTATGTACCATGTGTGCCTGTGTGATGTCATGCTTCCCACCATGATGATAATGGACTGAATCTCTGAAACTGTAAGCAAGCTACCCAAAATGAATGTTTTCCTTATAAGAGTTTCTGTGGTCATGGTGTCTCTTAACAACAATAAAAATCCTAACTAAGACAATAGGACACACAGAAAATTTATATATATATGTGTGTGTGTGTGTGTGTGTGTGTGTGTGTGTGTGTGTGTGTGTGTGAAAGAGATCAATAAATTATGTTCCATTAAGATCAAATTTTGCCCTGATTTACAAACTTATAAAAATAGCTTCCTTCTAGCTTTATGATTGTTTTACAACTCATGTCTGAATCTGTGGTTTTACTGTTGTCTTAAAAATTCTTTTGGATTCTATAGTCAAAGCAGAACAATGCAGTATGGTTCATATATGAGATGCCTTTACCCACTGCTCAAACTTAGGGATCTGGATCCAGTGTAGTTAGACTCCTTCCCTGCCAACTTGGTTTTAAAAATCTGGCAGTGGAATTCCCTGCCACATATCAGTGGCCATCTATGGCCACAGTGTGTAGTTGTAGACAGATGAGCCAAACAGAAAGGTGTCAAGCAAGGCCACATTGTAATGGGACCATGTGGACTGAAAGATCAGTAGGAGGGTGAGGTTGAAAATTGACCCAGAGGAGATACTGAAGGGAGGAAATAGTAGTGGAATAATTTATATTCCAACGGAATTGATTCTTTAGAAGACATTAATGCTGAAACTGATAAATAATAAATAGCAGGTGATGATATCATGATAAAAGAGAGTTAGTCATAGCTGGTATGAGGTTAACTCTGATTTCCATAAACAAATACATGTATTATATTGTTAAAATAGAACATTTTTAGTAGGGAAGTGTGGATTCCCAGGTGTAAGTTTATTATCCTACAAAAGAATTCATCTTTCCCAGAATCTAGAGATACCAATCAGGTTTTTCCTTTCAATTCTTGAATCACAAATATAATTAAGCCTTCAGTTCTATCTATGACATTGTTTCATACATATTATGAATTAAATTGTATTTTTAGTCATTGGTTATTCAACTTCTGTGTGAATATTTATGTTATTTCCTCTCCAATAATGTCATGAAATTCCCAAGTGCTTTAAAATGAGCCCGGCTAATATGAAGTGTTTAACTGATTTTCTGTTGTTGTTGTGGTTGTTGTTGTTTTTGTTTGTATCTTGAAGGACAAAAGCAACTATTGCCATAAATTGAGATGTAGGGTAATGTGAAGTGAAATTTATGTCTCAAAAATCTGATGTATTAGAAATTTCATTAACTGCAAATACACAAATTGTGCTACTCTAAGAGTAAAAAGGTCTTGGTTCACTTCATAATTGTATGTAGAACAATGTATCTGTAGCCTAAGGAAATCCTAATTGAGTCAAGCATAAGCACTTTCTGCATAATCGTTACTACTGGAAAGCATCATCCTAAGTTTCCTTTACATGTGTTGAACACTGCATTTGCTTTTGTATTAAATAGCACATGCCCAGCATTAAAGGAACATTTTAAGGTTTGATTTTATAACATGTTCTGTGCTTAAAATCAAAGAGCAGTGGGGCCGGATCTCACAACCTATTTATATGGTTTTAAAACTTTCTAAGAAAAATACAGTTCTGCTATAATTAATGCCTAATGGTATAAACACTTCTGCCTTCATGGTTGCCTAGTAACTACATACTGCAAGTGTGTGGGGTGGCTAAATAGCCTGAACAAGTGGGAAAGCTCAGATCCATTTCCAATTCAGATGGTCGAGGGGCAGCCGTGGGCCAGGTTCTTTTGTTAAAATCGTTTTTCTACAATGGCTCTGGGCTGAAACATCCTTGCATACCACAACTTGGCCTTGTAAGCAATTTCTGTAGGTACAAGTGTAAACCAGCAAATAATGACGGAAAAGAATTCAACAGAATGGAGCCATTTCTATCTGGATTTTCTGAACTAGTATCTAATAAAAGGACTGGATCAGGGTTTGATGTTCTTATCATTCCTTTATAGCTATATTTCTGTAAAATCTAGTATCTGAACTGGATGTGAAGCTTATGCCTGTAATCCTGGCTCTTGGGAGACTGAGGGAGGAGGATTGAGAGTTCAAAACCAGCCTGAGTTGGAGGCCAGTTTGAATAGCACAGTCAGACCCCATCTGAAAAGAAAAACAAACAACTACCCTCATAAATCCTGGTATTTGGATACCATCTTGGCAATTGAATGATCCCTAGATATAGATCCTAGTTAAAGATGGCATGATGACTCATCTTCGTTGTCAGCTTAACTACATCTGAAATCAGCTAAAACCCTAGTAGTTGGGTATGCCTATAAGGAACTCCCTTCCTTCCTTCCTTTCTTTCTTTCTTTCTTTTTTTTTTTTTTTTTTGATACAGGCTTTCTTTGTGTAAGAGCCTTGACTGTCCTGGAACTTGTTTTGTAGACCAAGTTGGCATCAAAATCATAGAGATCTTCCTGCCTCTTTGACCTGAATGCTGGGATTAAATGTGTGCTCCACCACACCTGGTGGGTGACTTTCTTGATTCAATCATTTGAGATAGGAAGACTCACCCTAAACCTAGGTCACACATTCTGGTTGTAGCTTGGGTAAAAGAACTTGGAAGAAGGGAGCTCTTGTTTTTTGCCTGCTTGTTCTTTCTCTTCCTGGCAAGTTCATCTAAGATCCTGTTGCTGAGGTATTCCTTTCCTGGTATTAGGATCCACTTTTTAGGGATTCCAATGTAGACTGAAGACTGGCAGCTCTCTTGGAATTCTCTGGAATCTCAAAGTCAGGTTGGGATTGTTGAGATATCCCTTTTTTATAGACTGAACAACTACCGGATCCTTTGCCTTACAATCTGGAGACAGTCATTGTTAGACTAAGTGGACCACAACCTACAGCAAACCACTCTAATAAATTCCCTTTGTGTGTGTGTGTGTGTGTGTGTGTGTGTGTGTGTGTGTGTGTGTGTGTGTGTGATTCATTCTGTTAGTTTGGTTCCGTTAGGGAACCCTAACTTATATAGATTGTATTAAAAAAGGTTAAGGGTGGTTGCAATTTACATTTAGCTTTGACTTGCTTCTTATGTAGCAGATTTAATGTCATAATTAAATTTTGCTTTAGCTTAGGTAAAATTAGCTTGCATTCCCTTGGCACACACCAACTACAGTTGGTAAGAAGGCCATCCAAATCCATGCAAATCCATAGGTTGTTGACAAGAATGGCTAACTAGATTCAAATTAAATTTCCTGAACCAAAGCCACGAAGAGCCTCCAGCACATGAAGATAATGACAAGTTATCTATGAAGGAATGTAGTTAGGTCATATGAAAGCCCATTTCTGGCAATGTCTTGATTTCAAAACCATGTGTTAGATAGGGTGCTGGGAGCTAGTCCTCATTCTTTCTCTTAGAATTCCTGAAGTCAAGATTTGGGGCTCCCTAGGTTGGTCACTTCATGCAGACAGGAATAAACAGGAGGGACCACTTAAATTGTATAACCATAGTCTTTGGTGCATAGTCAGAAATGATTTGTTACTCCGTAATTTTGTTATTTGGCAAAGCTAAGATATGACAGCATATGGTTTGCTCTCTGGGATTATCATAAATGTTGTCATTTGACTGAAGTAGAGGATTCTCTTCCATGGGGCTGGCTTTATGCTATTCATAGGTTTCTTTATGTTTTCACATGGAAGGAAACCTCCCCTTGCATTATGATGTGGAACTCTCTGGTTTCTTGCCTGTGTGGATTGGAGGAGACATCTGGTGAGGCCAGGGACAGGGTTTAATCAGAAAAATCACTTGGTTTCCCAACCACTGTCTCCATTCCTAGCCTCAACAACTCATTTCTCTGAACTTAAAAAGAGACCTTTAGAGAGTATCCTATAGCTCAACACAAACACCTCTTTCCCACAGTTTGGAAAACAATGAGCCTCTGATTCCTTTGTGAGGAAGACATCATCATGATGTATTCAAAGTAAAACTTCATGTAAACTTTTTTCTTTCTGCAATATATTCTGTATCTCTCCTGCCATCTTAACACAGAAGAGAACCTATGGGTTAAGAATCTGATTCATTTCTAGTATAGGAATTTCCTCTTTCTCTTATACTTCCGGCTTCCTACTTCTACCCTGCCTTTTAGAAGTTTTCATTCTGGCCCTAGGATGTCCTTCAGGGTTATTATTTAGCTGTTTAATGATAATAATGTTAAAGGCTTATGTTCTAGAGTCAACAAATTACTGTCCTTTCACATCTGTTTGCTTTAACTGCAATAGAGACAGTCTTTGTGCAGAAAGAGTTAATTTACAATAGCAGTGGAAGCTAATTCTCAGGACAGAATTTAAAGCAAGTGTTCTCCAGTACAAGGCTGCTATAGGCCAGGCCACTGGTGTGAGAGTTAACCCCTCCTCTGCTGCAAGCAGCCCTAGGATCCTCAGCCAGTTCTCAGGGGTGGCAATTTTAAGGCAGTAGCAAAAGTCTTGAATTCTCTTTCTCATGTCCTGGGTTTTAGCAGTTAAAACATGCTGTACTATGGTTTTTATACCTGTGTGTTTTTCATTTGCACACATACACATAAGTAAGAGGCCAAAAATCATTCAAGAATAACTACTTTTCTGATATGAATCTGTTTGGGTTTTATTTAGAAACAAAACTATTTCTTTCCAATGGTGTAGTTGCAATTTAATGTTATTATAAAATACCTTCAAATAAATGAGGCATTTAAAATTGAACTGCATGTCTAAGTGCATAAGACCTGCTTCCCAGAAATAAGGGATTTTAGACACCTTGTTCCTAATTCCTAAATTAAATATATTATTTTATCCTTGTGTGTCTCCCTAGGAGTGTGCCAGCTAATTTTTCAAGCAATAATTCATCATTGGTATGAAAAAAATTGATGACCCAGTAGTGTGCAAAAATGAGTTTTAAAAAGAATAATCCCAGCACTTGGGAGGCAGAGGCAGGCAGATCTCTGTGAGTTCGTGGCCAGCCTGGTCTACAAGAGCTAGTTCCAGGACAGCCTCCAAAGCCACAGAGAAACCATGTCTTGAAAAACCAAAAAAAAAAAAAAAAAAAAAAAAAGAATAAGAAAAATCCTAGCTTGTAATTTTAATTATTTACTATGAATTCAAAATCTTTTACTGTCAAAACTTTTATCTTACAAGAAATCTAGAGTGTCTCAGATTGAGCAATTTCAGGAGACTGGTGTTCTGAACAAGAGTACAAACCTAGCTTCAGCACCTGAGTGAATCCACAGAGAGTAAACAGGATGACCTCTATCTGCTTCTGAAAATCTGACCCTCAACCTCAGAGTTCCAGGGGAAAGTTTCCTTGACCTCTCTTTTGAGAGCGAACTTTCTAGATTTTGTTGACCAGTTCCTTTCAGTGTCTTTATAGAAAAGGTTTTCTTTGATGTGTCATACTCGGGTCCAGTTTGGAAAGCTGAGCAGTTAAGGTGTCAGAACTTCTCCTTAGGAGCAAGCTGTTTTGTTTTGCTTCGGTTTTTTTTTTTTTTTTTTTTTTTAAGGCTTTGATCTGTGCACTTGAACTGAACATTCCAGTCATTCATCTTCCAGAATTTCGAGTGTGGGATTGGGCTGTCAGTTGATTTGACGGATTTGACGTCACGGAGACACAGTTTGAATGCCTCCATTTGATTTTGTGCTTTCAACACATCTTCAGGGACCTGGAACTTTGGGGACGTCTTTACCATATGGTCTCAATAAGGTGATAGATTTTCAGATTCTGGGAGTTGGCAGGGCAGGGTAAGAACTGAATTAGAGGCAGGATGGGGAAGTTAAGTGCCTTGGCCTAACTCATTCATGCAAACTCCCCAGCTATGCATTTCCAATAGACCATTTTGCCAAAGATTTGTGTGTGTAGCCTTGTGTCCTCACCTGCACAGAGAAGTTGCTGTTCTCTCAAAAGTATTAAGATATCCACTGATACTTGGCAGTTTTTCTGGAAGGGCCTTGGGCTTGGGGTCAGGGGTCTCCACCTTCCTTGAAAAGAGAATGGAACAGAAAGGCTGAAGGGTGCTTAAAAACAGCAAGGCACAGACTTTCAGCCAAAAGTTGATGGTATTAGAGAGGATGAGTATCGAAGATGCGATTAAAAAAAAAAAAGCTGCGTGTATATAAATCAAGAGGATAGGAATGTCCAGGAGATAAGGGCTGGGTAATTTTAAGAAAGGCACCTCGATGGAGCTAGTCGAAGTGAGGGATGGCTCCTTGATCTTAGATCTTAGATTTAGCATCCAGGAGCCCGGCAGCCAGTTCGGTTTGTGTTCTGCGACCTGAGTCAAGAGTTTGTCAGCCTATCACCTCCCGAGAGGAAGCTTATTATTATTATTATTTTTCATCCCGGGGTATCTGTCTCCCTAATACCAGCGCAAGGCCACACGGCTCGCTTTCTGGTTCTTGGCCCCCTGGGAGCTGCAGCTGCTGGCGAGCGGGTGGGCGGGGCGCCGGCGTCTCCAGCGCGCAGAGGGTTAAGCGGCAGGGGCGGCGCGGGGAGGCGGGAGGCGGGAGGGGGCGGCCGGGCTCCGGGGCTGAGAGCGCGGCGGCCGCAGCCAGCAGCGGGTTAAGCGCCGCCCGCTCGTCCGCCCGCCCGCGCCGAGAGCTGAGCCCCGCCGCCGCTCCGAGCTCGCATTCGGATCCGCTAGAGCAGGAAGATGGCGACGGACGGCGCGAGCTGCGAGCCCGACTTGTCCCGCGGCCCGGACGACCCGGCGGGGGCCACGGCGGAGGCCGCGGTAACCGAGTTCCCTGGGCTCCAGGAGCGGTGTAGACGCGGGCTGGGGGTGGTGCCCCGGTCCCCGCCGGACACTCCCCGAGGGATGCCCGGTGCTTCCCTGGAGTGCCCCCTTACTTCCTCGGGGTTCCGTTTCCTTCCCCGAGGTGTTCCTTCCCAGCGGTTTCCCCTGCCTTCTCGGGGGTACCCCCTCCCTGGTGTGCCTCTTCCCCTGGACACCCCTTCCTTCCCTTGGGGTGTGCCCTTTGAATGCCCCTTCCCCGGGGTGCCCCCAAGGCCAGAAGCGGGCTCCAGTGAGGCGACACTACCCCCGCCGCCCCCGAGGTGCTAGGGGCCCGTCGGTCGGTCCTTCTGGAGCTCCCCGCTTGCGTCCTTGGTGACCCCTTTGCCCACTCCTGGGGTGCTCACAGAGGATCTCAACCCCCATTGTTCAGCTCCGCCAGGCGCCGAGCAAATGCTAGTCTCGGGGTGCCTGACACCTCTTGGGAGACCTGGGGAAGCAGTGAGGGGAAGGCGAGCCGTCGCCAGGCAGGTGTAGAGATGCTCTTTGTGTGTGGGGGTTCGTGTGTCCTGGGGGCGGCCGGTGGGAGAGGCTCCTTGCTGCTGCAACTGAGCTCCAGCACCTTGGGTCCTAGCTGCCTGCTGCTCAGTCATCGGTAGGGACCTCCTTCCCTAGGCGAAGTGGCACGGAGCTGGGGTTTCTGAACCTGGTGCCAACACATTGTTCCCCTTCCCTAGCGTCCTCACTTGCTTAGGCGCCTACCTGCTCCCTTTTTTGGTACTCTGAGTGTCTGCACGCACAGACACTCCCCGGTAGTTTCCACTCCCTCTCTGCCCTGCTTGGGGGTCTCAACCCAAAAAAAGCCAGGTTGGCAAACATTAGCAGGTCTGGGAAACCGCTTTTGGGGAAATAGCTTTTGCTAGAGCTGCAAAGATCTGCAAAGAAAGGCAGGTCTAGGAGCGCCTCCCAGCCTTGGCCACATCCCGCAGCTCTCTCGGAAGATTCCGAGTGGGACCGAGAGAGCTGGGCTTGGCATGGACGCCCCCGTCGTCCGTCCGTGTCTCTCATCTCCAGATCCCAGACCGGGTTCGGGCAGCAAAGGGCAGGACTAGGTGTAAACAACCTGGGGTGTTTAATTTCCACCCACCTCTGGAGGTAGGGCTTGCTGGAAGGAGAAGGAAGAGGTGTGGAGGAGGGTACTTAGGGGCTAGAGCTGTGTAAGGAGAATGGGAGGGGTCAGGTACCAATTCCCATTGGTGAAAATAGAAGACTCTGGGCTAAAGCTTTTGGGGAAATTGCGTTCCCTTTTGCTAATAAGAACTTTAAAGACATTTCAAATGAAACCTTTCCACTTGCGAATTACTTTCATTCTGGGGAGAGGGGGGGACAACGAAGAAAGTGCCTGTCAAAGCAAAAGTCCCCCTGGGAAGCTGAAATTCTTGAGTGTCCTGTTCTCCATGAGGGGCAAAGTGGGGGTACACGCTTCTTCTCCCCCAGGAGGACGAATAGTTTGTTTAATCTACTTAGTACACTGCTTTGTGCCCACACGATGTTTCGGCCACCAGACAAACCAACACAAGCCTGCGGCTCATGATGTGTGATATATAGGATTGTAAACAAAATTGCATTGTCAGGAATACTTCTGTGCCAACAAGGTCAGTGTTCCTGTCGGCTGTTTAAAAATGTCAGGAGCCGGATTCAAAGGCTGCTAAGTTGGCAGCTTGATTGTTCTGCTCTGGTGAGGGAGAATAGCCAGGCAAAATCTCTGGGACTGGGACCTCCTCCATTAGTCCCAAGGGATCCCTTAGGCTTCAAACCTGCAGTAGCAGTGCTAAGGTATTTAAAGTAACTCTCTCTTTTTATTCAGTAAAGCTGGACTTTATTTTTTTACAAGTAGTTGGACTTGAAAAGGGGACTTTACATTAGCTACTTGAGTAAACTGGCATTTATTTGTTTGTTTGTTTATTATTTTGAGGATCACATGTAGCTAAAGTTTATCACAAACTCATGGTTTCCTATCTCTCTGCCTCCTGAAGGCTGGGGTTCGTGGCCCTTACCACCACCCTGCCTGGCTTTGACTTATTATTATTAAAGAAAAGAGCTTGTTAGGGAAACCCTGTTTGCCATACTTGTTTTTCATCTAATGGTTAAAAATTAAAGCTATGGTTTGCCAACAAAAGACTTAATATATATTTTTAATTATAGTGAGGAATTCTCTTTTTGCCTTGTAGAGATTTATTTCATTTCAAATTGGTTTACATCTTGTGGAATTTTATATATACATTTGGCAGAATCACACTAGTGAAGCCTCCAAAGCAGTTGGCTATTTTTGAACGTGCATATTTGTAGAGGTCTTTTTTTTTTAATTCTATTTAGATTGTTGCTTAGGAACTGGTTTAATTTATAGTTTGCAGTTTAATATAATTTCCAGTGGAGTGTTTTAAATTTAGTTTGTTATCTTTGTTCTTCACTGTTTAAATCCTGAAAGCACCTCGAGTATAAAGCTGGCTAACAGCTACATTATTCAATAGGATCATATTAATAGTCTACTCTGTGATCCATGCCGGGAGCCTGGGTTATTTTCAGTGCTTAGCCAAATGGGATGACTTTTATAGGCCTTATTGCTATTTCTGCTCAGAATACAACTCTTATGGTAGGCAGTATGGAAAACAGAAATCTGCTTTTTATTTTCACTGGAATTTGGGAGTGAGAAGAAAATGGAGATCCACCTAGAGTTGTATTTGGGGAGGCAACTAGCATTGTGTTCACTCTGGGCTTTTGGGATTTGCTAATATGCAAAGTGTAGGTATAGATTTGGCTGTGAGCGTGTAAACCTTTGTTTCCATTAAAAATTGTACATTGCTGTTAAATTTGATAACTGGCACCTGGAAAATTTTATTTTCTAGGTAACAGTATTGAATGTAAACACAATAAAAAAAGGTTCTTAGCCCATTTTGGTTTTGATACTGAACAAAATGAAATTGTAGTGATATAGTAGCTGTGGAATATTTAAGGTTTGATAGAATAATTTTAAGAGGGAGTAACATTGTCTCAACCCACATCATCCATCAGTTTGAAGATGCTAGCGTCATGGGTAGCATCTTTACTGCCCTTAACCCCTTAAAGCATGACTATAGTAGACTCTGCAGGACACTGAGGAGTCAAGTCATGACAGGCACAAATAATGTGGAGAAAAGTTGTGGGAAGAACAGTCAGAGAGAGGGTTCCTAGTGGAAGGTTCTGGAAATGTTTTCCGGAAGGGGCTAGAAATATTCCATAGTGGAGGACATTTGCACTGGGCCTTCAGAAAGAGGTTATGAACAGACATGGCAGGAAATGGTATGCACCCACAGCTGGTTCTTGAGGCTCCTTCACAGATGTCCTATGTCAATGATTCTCAAAGATGCAATGACACCATCTTGGTTATAATTTTTAGAAAATACATTAGATTTTTCTCGATCTTTGAAAGATTAGAATAGGGGTGTTTTGCACACTCTTTGTAAACGACTGCTTGCATGTTTCTGTTTGTACCTGTTGTGTTTATTTTTATTGCTATCGGCTGCTCTTGTCAAATTTGTCATAGGAGCAATTTTTGTGTTAAGAAAAGCTTTTTCCCCATTTGTGGTTTAATCCATACCAAAGCTAAATAACCACTTGGTTCTATTATCACATGTTTCCCATAAGTTTAAACATTGAGAAAGCATTTTTTACAGCATCAGTTCTGCATCAGCAGCAACCGATATCAGCTGTTGATCATGTGACCATCAAGGTTGAAGCCTGGAGAGAGCAGAACCCATCAAGGAGAGTTGTATGAACAGATTTGTTAAACGAGGCTCATTAGAAGCTGTTAGAACACTTAATATTAATCAGCTGATTGGAAAATACACTCTGCGTTACAAGATTATAACGCAGCTGTTGGTCTGTGGTTTGTAACTTAACACTGCAGACATTTCAAGCCTTGAATCAACAGACTGCCTTTCTTCCATGCTTCTTGGTAGGTGCTGAGGTTTGGACATGGTGGACAAGCGCTCTATCACTGAGTTGCACCCTTACCCTTTGAAGTTCCATTTTTAAACATCTGTTTCTTACTATATGGTGGAAGAATGGTACACATGCCACAGCTCAGGTGTGGAGGTCATAGGACGATCCTGTGGAGTTGGCTCTCTCCTTCCATCTCTGTGTGGAATCTGGGGATCAAAGACATGCCATCAAGCTTCTGAGGCGAGTGCCTCTATCTGCCAAACCCAGTTTTCATTTCTGTGTTTCCCTTTTCTAAACTGCTTTCCTCAGTGACATATCAATGCTTTCCAGATTTCTGTTTTCAGAATTTGATCTTCAACATTGTTAGTCTTCTTTTCAGCTCCCTATCTCACTCTGATGACTGAGACCAGAGATGGAAGTGTCACAAGATGGCGACCATGCAACTCCCTTCCAGAAAGTTTCCAACATTAAAGTCAAAGCCATGTCACTCGTTAGGATGTGGAGGAGGGGATGCTTGACAGGATCTGAGAAAAATTCTGAAAGGTTTGGGCACAGGAAAAGATTGGGCTGAAAGGAGGAGATCAGACAAGGCTTTGGAATAGTGAACATGGACATGGGATTAGAGTTCAGCTTTAAAAGTGCTTCCCTGGGGTGGAGCCATTTCTCTGCTCAGGACTCATAGGTCGGTCCTGCTAACTCAGCTCATTTGAAAAAGAGACGTTATTTGAAGATGCATGATTAGATCTCTCTACTGATTCCAGGTTACAAGGCTTACATAACATAAAAAAAAAGAAGAATCATGTCTTGGGCTTGAGTGATACTGTAGTCAATGATGTGCTTGAAAATTGCTCAAGAAAGCCCAGCATCAGACCAGTGCTACACTTGTCTCTACAAACAAGGAGCCAAGGAGTGACACCCACAGTTGGCCTTTGATCTCCAAACAGCTAGCCTTCTCTCTCTGTCTCTGTCTTTCTCTGTCTCTGTCTGTCTGTCTCTGTCTCTCTCTCTCTTTCTGTTTAGGAGTTATTGAGGGTAATGGTGACAGTAGTATTAATGGTGACCGATTACCAAGATTTTAGTTGCATCGGTTGTAAATAACTTATCTAAATGCTACTAATGCTGTGTGTAGCACATTGTGGTCCATGTAGGAACCTTGCTTTGAATGGAAAAGTGTTCACTTTTAATAAGTAAGTACATTGGGGATCTATTGGAAGGCTGTAGTAACTGCGGTGTCTGTGAAGTGGGTACCCAGTTGCAAGTGTTTGTGTTTTGGCATTTCTGTATCCCCCCCCAAAAGGCAGCAAGATGATGGCAAAGATAAAAGTTCTCTTTTAAAGGGGTTTGGTAACTGAGAGACTATCATTTTTTTGCCTTCTATGCCCTGGTTTATCTGAAAAATCATCATGCCGGCATTTACCACCTGCAGATAATCAAGATAGCATTCTGTGCTGTGTACAAACTTGCTAATGGCACTTGTTAGATGTAGAAGGTTTCTCACTGAGGGACTGATTCAAGTCTCGTGTTGGGCTGCATGGAAATCTGAGTTCTTACAGAAATATACTTGTTTATTATTATTTTTGTTTTTCTCAAATGGTGGTTCTTCCTCCCGGAAGAGGAAATGGAAGAAGAGGAAATCTAAGAGGAGGAAAAGAATGAATTTAATCCCCCTGCCTCAGCCACTTTTGTTTTCCTTCCAACTTTCTCCGAGTTAAAATTAGCTAGACCCATCACCAGGTTTCCTTCCTGCCATTCTTTTCTCATACCATTATATCCTCCAAGACAAAGCTGCTTGTCTTCTGTGAAAGTATCCAGGTGATGCTGCCTGCCTTGAGGTACATGGTGGTCCCTGAGCTCTCAGCAAGTCTTAAGACTTCCTTAGTTGCTTGTCTGGTATGGGTTACTCCAAGTGGCAATTGAAGGTGAATCTACTTTGTAGCCCCTGGAGTAGAAGTATGTCTGAGTTGCCCCTAGAGTCGCTGTAATGTTGCACCTGATACCATAACATACTCTCTCTCTGTCTCTCTCTGTCTCTCTGTCTCTCTGTCTCTGTCTCTGTCTCTGTCTCTGTCTCTGTCTCTGTCTCTCTCTCTCTCTCTCTCTCTCTCTCTCTCACTTTTCCTCTCTCTCTCTCTCTGGTTTTCTGAGACAGGTTTCTCTATATAACAGTCCTAGCTATCCTGGAACTAGCTCTGAGACCAGACTGGCCTTGAACTCACAGAGATTCACCTATCTCTGCCCCCCACCCCACCCCCAGTGCTGGGATTAAAGGTGTGTACCAACACTGCCCGGATAGTCCTTCTTTTTTATATGTCATGGAGGGAGGCATATTATATAAAAGCATGTAAAGATGCAATATTTTTTTTGCTGTCTTGACAGCTGGTAAGGGTGAGGAAATAGATTTTCTAGGGATGAGTTTAAAACTTTGGGGGAAATACACGAGGCTGGATGTGACTAATTGCCACATGAGAAAATGTAGCTGACTCTTAAACTGAACTGGGGGGGGGCATTTCTGGAGTCTTCAGGAGCATACAAACATGAAGGTAACCATGATTGTTGAAGAAAGTCAGGAACCAAATGAGAGGTATGAGAAGGGAAGGTTGGAGACAGCAAGAGAGGTCTCTCCCCTTACTCCACCCTCCCCCTCCCCCTCCCTCCTCTCCTCCCTTCCCCTCCCCTTCCCTTCCCCTTCCCTCCCCTCCCCTTCCCTTCCCTTCCCTCCCCTCCCTTCCCCTTCCGTCCCCTCCCTTCCCTTCCCTCCCCTCCCCTCCCCTCCCCTTCCCTCCCCTCCCCTCTCCTCCCCTCCCCTCCTCTGTGATAACACTTGCACTCCCTCATCCCACTCTGGCCCCTGCTCTTCTTGTCTTTCCTTCTGGTGGTGTTCTGACAGGATCTCACTCTACCCCAGGCCAAGTTTTCTTCAAACATTTAGCAATCTGGCTTCAACTTCCCAAGTGTTTAGACCAAGGAATGAGCTAACACACCTGTGCAGAGATTTAAAAATGTAAAAGTCGAAGTCCTGAGAACCATATACTTTTTTTCCCTTGAAAATTCTTGTAATTGGCCAACTCAACACTCTAAGTATTTCGAAAGTTGTGCTTATTTTTTCATTCATGTTGACTTTAGGATTTTGAAGTTTTAGGATATTTCATTGATTCCCCTTCTGTTAAGCCTCTACTGGTCTTCAGAGAAACGTTTACTTGCTTACAGAGTACTAAATACAATTAGTTATTAGCATAATTATTAAACCAGGAAAAACACACTTTTCTAACTTTGAAGCAAAGAGGCAAAATCCCTTTCCCTCAAGTACTTCTCAAATGCTTTCAGTCCCGAGGTGGGGGCAGAAACCAAGAATTTCTTCAATCCAGTTATCCAGTTACCTTCATGGCACATGAAATCAAGACATTTGAGGAGATTCTAGAGACCACTTCGTCTAATTCCCCGGTCTAGAGATTCCTGAGTCCAACAGCCTCTTCTTACTTAGGAGAAGCTGAGAACCAACCAGGTGAAGCAACTTTCCCTTCTTTAGTGATTGTTCCTTGGCCTTCCCCACACCTGTGTCCCCATCTCTGGCCTGTTCAAGCCCTCTTCCTTTTCAGGTATCTTCCTAGCTGTGTTGACAAAGACATTGATCACGTGGGTTTTAACTGGAAAGGGGGAACTTGGTGTCAAAGGGAAGAGCCACAAAATGACTGGCTGCATGTTTGATTACATTTTCATTAGGGATATCTAATATGAGTGATGTGTTTGGACAAATGTCTGAGGGACACTCCAGCCCCTGTAGCTCAGAATATCCCTTGCAAGATTTTTTGGCAAGTGTTATGGTTAGCTTCAGCTGACGACTTGACACAAACCTGGGAAAGGGAACTTCGGTTGAGAAACTGGCCTGATCAGGTTGGGCTGTGGCCATATCTAATCTGTGAGGTATTTTCTTAAGTGATAATTGATGTAGAAGGACACAGGTCACTGTGGGAGGTACAACCCATAGGCATGTGGATGTAGACTGTATAAGAAAGGTAGCTAATTGTGAGCCTGAGAGCAAGCCAGGAAACAACTCTTCTTCATGAGAAACAGATATCAGAGTACCATGAGCTAATATACGTGACTTGTTATATCCCAAGGCAAATGCCTTCTCTCCTTGACTGGAATCTGTCAATTTTTCGAAAATACAGTAGGTGTTGAGAACACTGAGTTTCCTGTATGTATGATTTTCTGAAAAAATGAACTCAGTATAACAGACCAGTTTCATTATATTATTGATTTCATTATTATTATTTCCTTTGTGTCATTGAAAGAATGTGATCTGGATTTGTTGTTTGTTTTTTTTAAAGCACCTGCTTTTTATTCATTCTTTTATTTTTATTTTTGTTGGTGTTTTGCCTGTGTGTGTGTCTATGTGAGGGTGCTGGATCCTGGGGTTACAGACAGTTATGAGCTGCTCTTGTGGGTGCTGGGACTTGAACCCAGGTCCTCTGGAAGAGCAGTTGGTTCTCTTAACCCCTGAACCATCTCTCCAGTCCCATTTTTTTTCCATTGGTAAAATGGAGTTCAGTAATAAAGCATAATCTGAACATCTTTCTCTTGGTATTTTGGAGGCAGTTTCCTTGTTTTCATCAGTGCTCTGAAGATCTTATGTGGATAGCAATATTTTCTGACATCAGTATTCTTTTGAAGATTAAATTATTATGATAGTTTTCAAATGAAGATCATAAATGTCAATTCATTTTAGTCTTAAACTAAGCTGCATTGATGATTTTTTTTTTGTATCTAAGGTCTTTGTGCTATAGGTATATGAGATCTAAACCACTTCAGGTGAGAACACACCAGAGGACTTTCTTTGTTTCTCACCCCTCTCTCAACTCCCAGGGCTAATAGGTTGGCTTAGGGTTTCTATTGCTGGAAGAGACAATGATTATGGCAACTCTTATGAAGGAAAACTCATTGGGCTGGCTTACAGTTTCAGAGGTTTAGTCCGTTATCATTATAGTAGAGAGCATGGCAGTATACAGATTGACATGGTGCTGGAGAAGGGGCCGAGAGTTCCACAGATGACAGGAAAATGAACTGTCACACTTGGCATGGCTTGAGCATATAAGACCCCAAAGCCCACCTCTGCAGTGACACACCTCCTCCAACAAGGCCACACCTCCTAAAGTGTCACTCCCTATGAGCAAGCATCCAAGCACATAAGTCTGTGGGGACTATTCCTATTCAAACCACCACATGGCCGTGCTTCTAATCTCAGCTATTTAGGAGATCCAGGCAGGAAGATTGCAAGTTCAAGGTGTTCGTGGGCTTCACAGTGAGTGCAAGGCCAACGTGGCCAACTCAGTGAGACATTGTTTCAAAATAAGAAGCAAAAGGAAGGCTTGGATGTATCTCAGTGGGAAAGCACTGGCTTGCATACATAGAGCCTGGGGTTCACCTCAGGAGTAAAACTGCTTCCCACTTCTCTTTTCACTTTAGAGAAGACCCTTAATTCATTTTATATACGTGTATGGGTGTATGTGTGCATATGCATGAATATAATTTGATCAGCTGGTACAGTAACACAGTTTTCTTGTACATAATTTGGTTTTATTACCCCATAGCCAACCCTCCTACACTTTCTTCCCCTGTGTTGGCTTATGGCCTTGCTCGCCTTTTTATTTTATTTTTTAGTAAGAAGTTCCAGAGTGCTTTTACTTATAAAATCATTCCCATTCAGAGTGCCACCATATTTTCATGTACTTTCTTTCCTCCAGTTTCACTAGAATAAGGACGAAAGAATCAGGTACTAGAAATTAGCAACCCGAAAACAGTCATGGAATTTTATTGCTAGAAGCAAGCGTTTAGTAATGCTTTACTGAGGAAGCAGGGGTGGAGCTAGATATAGTCAGGAAGAGAAGGCAGATGCATTGTTATGCTCAAAACAATATATCACTTAATACTTGGTGGTAGAAGACAATTTCTTAGCATTCTGTATGATACATTTGTGGCTCAGCAAGAACACTTGTAGCGGTCTTTTCCCCCTTTAATGAATTTCCTCTTTATTGACGTGAGGCATAGAAAAATAGAAGAACCAGTTGCAGGTCACATGTCAAGATCTGATGATGGAATCAGGGTGAGCCCTCCTAAGTCTTAACATGAATCAGATTCTTGGCACTGCCTTTTATAATTTATTAGCCTTAAAGCAGAGTGCTTTGCTCATGAAGCTTCGGAGAAACAAGAACAATAAAACACACAATTAATTAAAATCCTTAGAACTAGTGGCAGCAGCATTAATAAAACATTATCCTCCAAAGCACACAGGAATTGCAGTCTCAGTGGGGGGAAGCCGGGTTAAAAGTCTTTCATCATAGTCAGTAAACTGAGTTTATTGAACTTGGGTTGGTAGAGTTCAAAATGGAAGTAGACATTGAAGCAGTACCTGGCTCCTCTCTGTACAAAACATCTCGGTTATTAATAGCAGTTGCTCATTTATACTCTGTGCTTAATTTCACACATATGTTCTTGCGCAGTCCTCAGAAGAACTGTACAGGTGTTAGGGTTTTCAGTGTGTGGCTGAGAAAACAGATCACTTGATGAAATGCTTCACAACGTGAGCCCCATCCTTCAGCCTCAGCAGGAACTTGTTAGGCAAATTCATGCCCACCCCCACCTTCCCTGAATCAGACTTTTAGGAGTGGAGCCCTGCTGTGTTTTAAGAACAAGTCTCACATGTTCCCTCCTCATGCTGAAGTTTGAGAACCATTGGATTATATAACCATGTGTGATAATGCTCTGTTAGTGGAAACAGGATTTCAGATGGTATATTGAACTTTACGACTTACTGGGAAGGAACATCTCTGTAGTTGCCTGCTGGGCAGTGGTTTTCTTACAAAGTCCTGGGTCTGCTATAGGTTTATTTCTCTCTCCCCATCTGCAGGCTCTGTCTTGCCAGTAACTGCTCTTTTTCATGTGTGTGTGTAAAAAGAAGCCATTTAACCAGGAGGAACATTTAAAAAATCTTTTCTTTGGAGAGCCACCTGGGTCTGATCCCTTTCTGCTGTAAATCTCATTCCTAAAGTTTTCTTGGGGCTGTAATATGACTGGTTTGGTCATATCTTGTCACAGCCCCTGTGTATTCATAGAAAGTCTGGTGTTAGATACTTAAATGCAAAACCATTTCTCATTGGCTGATCAATAGAATGCACCCATTTTATCTGATGCTCACACAGTTCATTCTGGAATGTTGGTGCTGTGTACCACATTGACAGACAAGCCAGGTACAGGCACTGCTGGGGCATCCTGATTTAGTGTTTACTAGTTGCAAGATCTGTGTATGTTTTCAGACTCCTGAGTTGTTTCTTCAAGTGAAAACAGGTGATAGCATCCTATGTTTTAAACTCGGTTCTTTGAGAATACTTTGGAAAACACTGAGTGCTACACAAATGCGCTGTTGAATTCTGGAATGTTTTGAAGAACAACTTCTGAGCTTAGGTGTCATGACACGTTTGGTGATGAACTTGGTTGTCTTCATGAGCTAGGGAGTGAGTGGGTTTATCAGGAATATCTGCACAGAATGGAGAGATCACTGAGTGTTTTGCAGAGGACCTCAGACTCTGCACTAACCCAGTCCTGACTGTTAACTTTCTGACTGATCCTTTCTCAGATCCAGCCATAAAATGGGTGTCAGAATACATCCATGTAGAAGTCATAAGGAAAGAGGCACGTTAAGGACAAAAATGTGGAATCAGTGGTTATCTGTGTAAGCCTAGCTGAGAGCTAGGGTGTAGTCACCAGGGAAGGTTGTGTAGGAGGAAGTGATGGGACTGAAAAGCATGGGGTATAGAATAAGAGTACCTCAGCCTAGTAGTGTACCCGAGTCTCTAAGAAGCCTCATTTTCTAGACCTTGAGCCATATCTTAACCTTCCTTATAGAAGAGCAAGAAGTTACATAGTTCATTTATCTCTGTAGCATGATTACAATATCACCTGACCACAGGCCAAGATAACTATGTATGGGTGATGGTTCAGGCTTTTTGAAAGCATATCTGTGTGTGTATGTGTGAATGAGGAAGCGTTGACAATATGAAGAGTGTAGTCACTAGAAAGGGGCAATTGTTACTTGACTGTGAATTCTTGTGTATGACAATGTAAATCTGAGAATGCCCAGACATCTGACTTAAAGAGAAGACAGAGTTCTCAAATTTTAGTAATAGTCCCAGGTTTTCTAATGTTGGCTAAATGGAAGGTGAAGCTTTTCAATCATGGCCCTAACACATCTGTAGGCCAGATTTGGGCATAGACTGCCAGCTTGTGGTCTCTGCTGTAGAGTGTTCTGTAAACAAGACCTGTTATTATTGGACGACCTGGAATTTATAATAGCCTCCCAGGAGCCACTATGTCAGGGATTCTCCAAGGAATACATCTGTGTTTTCTTATTACCCTCAAAACCAGCCCCCTATCCCAAGGCCAGGCCTGTTTTGACATAGACTCCAGGGACTTTTAAATTTGTGCTGCATAATTTGGAGGGATTCTAAGTCCAGATGTTTAGGCAGACAAGACAGGCAACTACATTTCTTTTGAGGGGGAGATCTGCAGAAATGGCATTACACGATTTTCTCTATCGAGGAGGTCAAGCATCAGTCTGAATACTAAGGCACTGGATAGAAATGGTCCATGTCTATTCTTACTGTTCTCTTTTGTATGTCTATATATGTGTGTACATTTACGGGTAAGAGTGTGAGTGTACCTGTATAATACATTGCATATGGTGACCAGAGGACAATCTTGGGTATCATTCTTCACGTATTACAATCCTTCCCATTGTAAAGATGTGGTCTTTTCTTGACCTAAAGTTTGTCAAGGCTAGACTGGCTGGCCAGGGGGCTCCTAGGAACTTCTGGCTTCCTCTATCCAGTATTGAGATGGACATCATGTATCGGCCATGTTTGGCTTCAAGAATATGTCTCGCTTTTTCAGGGATGGTTTTGAATTGATTCCATTTTTCAATTTACATTACAGAAAAAAGAGTTTGATGTGGATAACCTCAGCAAATCGGAACTTCGCATGCTCCTCAGTGTGATGGAAGGAGAACTAGAAGCCAGAGACTTGGTCATTGAGGCCCTGCGGGTAAGAACTTTCTGGAGGTGTGTCCTTACCATTTCTCGGAAGGCCAGTGGCAGAGGCACTGTTCCTTAGTTTTTCAATCAGTTGCATTTAAAATGTTACCTTAGGCTGTTGTGTGTTCCTCATTCAGAACCTAGAATCTACACGAGACACATAAGTCATGTGGGTGTTGAGTGGATAGAGACTGAAAATAAACCACTGAAAATGGGAGACTGAAAATCAGTAGTCCCTTGCATGTATCACCTATCTGGTTGACCTCAGACATACAGTCTTAGAAAATTAGTGCTTTGATGTCTTGCATGTGTACGATAGCTGTGGGAGGGAATTAAGAGAACCATTCATAAAAATGTTGGTGACAATATATCTTTTCACTTCCTATATAGGTCATGAATGGTGTTCTTCATTTTCAGAAAGTCGGTTAAAATGAAAATGTTCATATCTTCAAATTATTTTCATCAGTAGCTTAAACATTTTTCTATAGTAGCTTACAAAGAACATATCAGATGCCTCGGTTACAGTGCTGTTCAACTGTATTGATTCAGTTTTTTTTTCTGATTGGAAATTCCACATCTTGATTTGGTGTATCAGTCAGCCGTTAAGCTTCAGTTTGGTTTTGTTTTCTCCCCTCTTTTGTAGTCATTTGTATGAAATCAGGTATATCTTGGTTCTCAGTTATTTGGAAATGATGACTGCAATTATTACATATAAAGTTTTATTTCCTTGAACTTTGAAAATCTATGAAGATGTAAAAATTCAGCCGATTGTTGCCCGTGACAAGAGCTTTCACGGTGATGAAGGGAGGTAGGAGTGGTCACATAGGATGTACAGGGGTGCATCCAGCTGTGCAGGGATGAGACCTTGGTCCTGAGTGGGAGTGGAAACAGTTCCTGAACTCCACATCCTGGAAATTGGTGCAGTCAGTGTACTATTTACCATCCGTCCAGTGACCTAGAACAATTCCCTCATAAGCTGGGAGTCTGGTGTGTCATCTGCATTGAAGTGGAGCCACAGCTCTTTGGATACGAAGCTTTGCTAACCAGCTGTCCACATAGTTTGGTTGTGAGGGTGGTTTGTCCTGTTCCCCATTGAGAATATAGTGCAACCATGTGAGCCACTGTTCCAGAATGCAGTCACCTCTTAAAACCAAATGGAAATTCAGGGCTCCAGCTGGCCTTCTGTTTTTCTGTTCTGTATTAGCATGCAAAATGTGTCCATCCTGTGCAACCTCCCACTGCTCACATACATGTTTGAACACTTAGCGGATTCTTTGTTTATATGTTTTAGAAAGCATATTCATTTTCTTTAATTGAATTTCCCTAATGATCAAATGGATATCTTCTATAAGGATTGGAGTTTCAATTATGAGGAAACTTACTCAGCACAGTCACTGGTTTAAACTTTAATCAAATCCTTTTTCTCATGCTCATAAAGCATTTCTGCTGTGCTTGGCTAACCTGCCAGGGACATTATGTATAGTTGGGTTTTTAAGTATACTATATTAAAGTTAAAAAAGTAAAAATGTCAACCAGTTATGGCATATATTTCCTAATATAGAATAGAAAAGTAAGTTACAGTAAGTGGAGAAGACGGTTGAGGAATTAGTGCATGGGAGACTGTAATCAGAATATATTGAATGAAAAAAATCTATTTTCAGTAAAAGAAAAATAGAGAAAATACGAATTTCCATTTATGTATATTTACTGGAAGATATGATGAACGTGATGTCTGATTGCCCTTATTCATAGCATTGTCTTAAATGCAGTTGCAAGAGAATCCTGTCCCAAGCCTACCATAGTGTGACTCAGATACAGTGAGGTGACTTTACTGAAAGGTGAATCACTTCTGGTAAAGTTCCAAACAAAAGCACATGCTTAGCCAGGTCTGGCGGTGTGTGCCTGTGAGGGATATCAGCCCTGGCGTGTGCCTGTGATGGATATCAGTCCTGGAGAGGCAGGGGTAATGAGATCACCCTAAGTTCAAAGCAAGTGTGGTCTACATAGGGAGACTCAGTGTCAAACAAAACAAACAGGAATGAATGAATGAAGAAAGAGGGAAAGTATGTTCACGTGGGAAATCAATCCCTAGAAAATTCAGTTCATTAGAATAATTTAAATAAGTTGTTTATTGATAAAAAAGGAACTCCTCTCTTTCCTCATAATGGTCATACTGAAACTTCTAATGAGAGGAATAAACTGAGGGGCATTTAAAAGCTTGGCGAGGACTTGAAAAATATTCCTGGAGGTTGATTTCTGAGTCCATGGCCAGTCTAGAGTGAGTTCAACACAGCCAGAGCTACAAAGAGAAACCCTGTCTTGAAAAACCAAAACAGAAAAGAAGTAAATAAAAGTTTCTAGATGCGTGGCAAACTCGCCTCCCTGCCCTCTAAGGCCAATTAGCAAGAAAACAAAAATGTTCTGTCCTGCTTCAACATAGCCTGTGGAGAAGAGCTGACTGAGACCAGTCTCCTGTGTTTAGAGGGTGAAATCAAACAAGGGAAGCCGAGAGAAGACGGTCCAGCCAGGACCACACATGGGCTCACACAGGAGCCCCCCACTTCTTTTGTTACACAGACCCTCTGTGGAATTCAGTGTGTGTGAGATCTTCCTAAAAGCTTTTTAAAAAATGATGTTTATGATTTATTTAAATATTTAGATGATCTGGTTTGAAGAGTGGGTAGTAATGGAATCTTCACATAACTGTGGAACCTGGAATAGACTCGAATGCCAGGATTATTGTTCCCTGTGCTTTTGATGGGAACTAGTCAAATATTTACCTGGGCCCAAATGTGTCATTAAGCTGCCTTTTCCTTCACCGTGCAGCAGAATGTGCCTTGCTGACTGATTAATGCCCCAGAAAAAAATAAGAACGGGAAAGGATGTGAAAATGTGTATCTCATATTAACAGATAAACTTATCTATAAATTAAGAACCAAACTGCCTTTAATCAGTAACTAGTATACTATGTATCTGCAAGTGAAGTACATCTTGTCTTTTTAAGTAAAGAAAAACGTATTTGCTACATGAGCTTAGTAATTGAAATAGGGATAACTAATTTGTACCCTCAACTGTATTAGATTTGGAAATGGTTATATTGGGATGTGTCCAAATTCTTTACATTTTAAAAATGTGTTTCAGACCAAGCTGTTTCACTTTCTAAACCACATGATCCTGGTGGTTTTGAGTTTCAAGTCATAAAGATTTCATTGATCATTGAATAGGTGGCAGTTGACTTTGGAAAGAGTCAATAAATATAAATTGGAGGGGGTAAAACAGATTACAATGTATGTCTGGGCATTTTTGCTGTTTTCCTTTAAAAAAGGACTTATTTATTTATTGTATATACAATGTTCTGTCTGCCTGTGTGCCTGAAGATAGTTTTGAGCCACCATGTGGTTGTTGGGAATTGAACTCAGAACCTCTGAAAGGAACATCCAGTGCTCTTAACCTTTGAGCCCTATCTCCAGCCTGCTGCTTTCCTTTTTTAAAGATAAAAAAACCCTCTAATATAAAAAGTCCATAGCTTTGTAACAGTATTCACTTTAAGAATTCTTAAAATATTTTTAGATGTGGTCTTGCCCTTTAGTCCAGGATGGCTATGAACTTGCATTCCCCTCGCCCCAGCCTCCTGGGTGCTAGGATTGCAAGCGGTGTACCACCATGTTCGTTTCTAAGAACATGCATTTTTGTTAAGAAGAAATTTATATTTTAAAAGGAGCAGATTTTCCGTATGTCTCTCTTCCCCCTTTTTACACGAGATGAATGAAATTGACCATATGAAGGACAGATAATCCCCCTCTTAAACTTCATAAATAGGCTAACCGTAGGAGTCAGATTTTCAGTTATTTGCACTGGAATTTTCAAAACTTGACCCTTTTAGCATTACTTTACATAGAATGCAGTTCCAGCGCTGGTAGCCTTCAGGGACTATCAGATGACAGAACACCCTATAGAAGGGATTGTGTAAACGGCTGCATAAAAGAGACCTAAATTACAGTGGATTTTTTCTCTCTCTCTCAACGTTGTGATGATGAGTGATGGGAGCTGGAGAGGCGGCCAAGTCCTCAGTTGACTGCCAGGATTATTTTTGTGTTCCGCCTCTCCTGTGGGAGTTGAATTCCTCTGCTTGGTGGGAGCCTGATTTTGGGTAGCCCCTCATGCCAATGCACAGTAAAAGGAAAGGTAAACCACAAGCTTTCAGCATGCAGCTGTCTTCACATCCTGCTCAAGAGTCTGTGGAGCTCCACAGGGTAGCAAATACTTGTAATTGCAACCTAGGAGGCTGAGGCAGGAGGATTGAGAGCTTGAGGCCAGCTGCATAGTACAGTCCTTGTCAAAGATAGAACAAAAATGCATTCATTGAAGACCCGCTGGATGCCAGGCAGCAGAGTGAAATAGAGGTGCCTATAAAGAGAGACATACTATTACCAGACATCCAGAAACACGCTGTATCCTGAACCTGCGTATTTTAAAATCAGCTCTTCCCAGTAGCGCCATTGAGGCCAGACTTTACTTTTTGCAAACTGTCACTGAGTGCATTCAGAGTCTTCCTAGATTCATCTTCATTTTATAATAAGGCAAAACAAAAGCCTGATATACTCATTGGGGTCAAAATGCAGAGGAATTTAAGGCTTTTAAGTATGAATGGAAGCTGGTTTTCTCACCCTCAGGACTGTTGGTATTTGGGCCTAGATTCCTCTGTAGGGAGGAGAGAGTATCCAGTATCCTACCAGGTGGTCAGCAGCCTCCCACATTGACCTCCCTCCCTCCAACTCATCCTTGTCAACAGCAAATCTAGCTGTGATGACCATGGAAGGTTTCTTTTTTTTTAAATTAATTTTTATTTAATCTAAAAACAACCTTATTTTACATACCAATATGAGTTCCCTCTCCCTCCAACCCTTCCATTCCCCCCACCAACCTCCATCCCAGCCTCCATCCACTCCCCAAGGAGGGTGAGGCCTCCCATGGAGAAACATCAAAATCTGTCATATCATTTGGGGCAGGGCCTAGGCCCTCTCCCCTGTATCTAGGCTGAGAGAGTATCCCTCCATAGGGAATGGGCTTCAAAAACCCATTCATGCACAAGCAATAAATATTGATGCCATTGCCAGAAGCCCCATAGACTGCCCAAGCCTTGCAACTGACATCCAAGTTCAGGGGGCCTGGTTATATCTTACTCAGGTATCCCCAGTTGTCAGTCTGGTGTCTGTGAGCTCCCCCTTTGCTCAGATCAGCTGTTTCTGTGGGCTTCCCCAGCATAGTCTTGACCCCTTTGCTCATCACTCCTCCCTCTTCAACTGGATTCCAAGAGTTCAGCTCAGTGTTTAGCTGTGGGTGTCTGCTTCTGCTTCCATCAGCCACTGGATGAAGGCTCTATGATGGCATATGAGATAGTCATCATTCTCATTATAGGGGAAGGGCATTTAAGGTAGCCTCTCCACTGCTGCTTAGATTCTTAGTTGGGCTCATCCTTGTGAATTCCTGGAATTTTCCCTAGTTCCAGGTTTCTCATTAACCCCATCATGGCTCCCTCTAACAAGGTATCCTTTTTCCTTGCTCTCCTTCTCTGTTCCCCCAACTCGACCTTCCTGATCCCTCATGTTCTCCTTCCTCCTCCGTTTTCTCTCTCAAGGAAAGTCTCTTATGAGGGACACAATTGCTCCTAAGGGATCAACACCACTCTGAAGAAGTTGTGTTCACCACTAGAAATGTCACTTTAAAAAATATGTATTTGAACAAAATGAATGTAAAAACTTAAATGATTTGAACCCATTGTGACGCAGTCTTTTACATGTGAAATACTGCCACTTCAAAGCTAAAGGTTAATCTGAAAATGCCCATTTTAACAAATTTTATGACCCCTTTCCAAACATGCCACATGTTTTACTATTTAAAATTGCAGTACAGTTTCTTTTCCAGAGCTTAAGTGCTTTGCTTTTCAAAGTGAAATATGCTTATGATGGTAACGCTCAGAGCCTGAATCTTGATATAGAGCATATGGTGCTGTGGAATCAGTCCAGAGCCTCTCACAGAATAAGCAGGCACCCACCCTCCACTGACCGAGGCCCCTGAGTATTATACAGAATAATGTGCTCCACTTCGTTTTCAAATGAGTTCTCGGTGAATGGCAACTTAGTGTGATCATGCCTTGTACAGCATGTGGGCTAAATGTTGGTAAACAAATACTACTCTGGCTTTCCACTGGTGTCAATTAAGTAAAACATAATTGTCTTTCAAAATTCTCCTGTGATGACTGGCAGTTGATTAACCGAAGAGTATTGTGTGAGTGTGTGTTGTTCATTTTAGTGAATGGATTTGATAAGCATGGCCGAATTCACAAAAATAGAAATTTATCCCTTTCCTTTTCTGTCCATGGATATATGACTTTTCCATGTCCAGAGAAAAGAGAGAAGGATTGATCTGGTGTTATGTCATCTCTACAGCAAAATCCATTTTCATGAAGTACATACAGCAATTAACTTAAAAATACTATTGTATTTTGTCCAGTAAGACAAAAACAGAAACTAACAATTTTCTTCCTGTGAAATTTTATTTTCTTTAGTGAATTGTTAGCATTAGTTCTAAAAAGTAGAATACAAGAGGGAAAGTTCTGTTCTGTGGTCTAAGAAATGGAGTTGGTGTTATGATTATGAGTACAGGTCTGAGTGCACTGGCCACCTACTGAAGTTTCCTGCCCCTTGTGTCCCAGTAAAGCAGTGGTTCTCAACCTTCCTAATGCTTTGACCCTTTAATACAGTTCCTCATGTTGTGGTGACTTCCACATGTACAGTCATTTTTGTTGCTACTTCATAGCTGTGATTTTGCTGCTGTTATGGACAATAATATAGATATTTTTAGAAATAGAGGTTTGCCAAAGGGATCACGATCCACAGGTTGAGAACCACTGCAGTAAAGAATTGTGATGATGTAGTAAAAGATAGAGATGATTTATTTAGAAAAGAATGGGAATAGGATGGTGAGCAGGGAAAAGGTATCCACTCAAAAAAAGTGCTGAACCCCCGGGCTCATGCATGACTTTTATAGGTCAGTCACATAGCATCCACTTTCTCATTTCTGTATCATGGGTTTTTTCTTGCATCTGCTGGGTTTTTGTGCATCGCCCAGGTGAACAAGAGGTTCTAGTCTCTTTTGTCATATGTCAAGTAAATTGCTGTTCTCCCCACCCCTGACTCTTCTACCATGGTGGTGATAATGTTACCAGTCCCGGCCCTGATTTTCTGAGCCACAGAATTAGCTGGGTGATACTTCCTTCCTGAATTATGAAAATATTCACGAGAAAAACAAACCTCGAGGTTTGTGGAACTCAGTGATATATCTCTTCAAACTGAGTGTAATGCACAGTTATACATAGGAAGAATGTGGGATCTTCTGCAATTTGAAGATATTGCAGTTACAGGGACCATCCACCAGCATGACCTGAAAAAAGTGAGATGTTCCTTCTGGCATTCTGCTTACATTTTAGCTTTATTGTCTCAATGCCCAAAGGCTAAGGAATAACATTGGGATTTGTGTAAGATTTATCCTTATCGTATTTATGATTAATTCTGTATCTTGATTAGAAAAGGATAATAAGTATTTTTCTTTTAGTTATAATACTTAGGGGAAAAATATCAGAGGCTTCTGGTTTCTGAGTCAAACTATAAGTAGGTTTTTTTGTTTGTTTGTGTGTAGTACTGGGATTGAACCCAGACCCTAGCATATTGTTCTAGTTCATTTTCAGTTGCTTAAGTAAGGACTATGTCCAAAAGCAACTTGGAAAGAAAATGGTTTATTTCATCTTACAGTCCGTCATGAAGGGAATTCAGCATAGGAACTGGTCTTAGGGTTTTACCACTGTGAAAAGACACCATGACCATGTCAATTCTTATAGAGGAAACGTTTAATTGGGGCTGGCTTATATAGTTCAGAGGTTTAGTTCATTATCATCATGGCATGAGGCATGAGGGCATGCAGACACACGGTGCTAGAGAAGGCTCTGGGAGTTCTACATCTGGATCCATAGGCAGCAGGAGGAAGCAGTGAAGCCACTAGGCTTGAGATTCTGCCACCTCAAAGCCAGTCCCCAGTGACACACCTGTATGCGTACTCTTCCCCCCAGCAGCTAGGGTCCAGCTTGGGCCCCGCTTGGGTCCTGTTGCTGCTTTAGCTCCCAAATAACACACAGGACACTATATTAATTATGAAGCTGTTAGCTGTTTTCTTGGTTATATATTGGTTAGCTCTGAATTAATTACTAACCCATAATTGCTAATATATATCTTTCTGAGAATGCCAGACTTGCGTTCTTTCCTCCAGGGATCACATGGCAATGACTCTCTTCACTACATTTCCCAGAATCCTCCTAGACTCTTAGTCCCACCTATCTTGCTTCCCTATTGGCCAACAGTGCTTTATTTACATATACACAGAAGGACTTCCCCCATCACACACCTCCTTCAACAAAGCCACACCTACTCCAGCAAGGGCCACACCTCCCAATAGTGCCACTCTTTGTGAGCCTATGGAGGCTTTTTTTTTCAAACCACCACAGAACTCAAGTCAGGAACCCAGAGGCAAAAACTAAAGCAGAGGCCACTGAGGAGTGCTGTTTATTGGCTCAACCTGCTTTCTGGTTCAGAGTAGGACCACCTGCCTAGGAGAGGCACTGGCCATTGCTACATCAATCATTAATCAAGAAAATGCCCGATAGACTTGCCTCCAGGCCATACTAGTAGGCACATTTTCTCAGTTAAGGTTCGTTTTCCTCAGATGCCCCTAATTTGTTGAGAAAAAAGTAACCAGCATGCTATGTGAGCACCAAAGTATATCCCCAGCAGTATTTCTGTGTGCTTTTGAGTCAGGGTCTCGATTTGTTCCAAGAATGTCTGTGAACTTGTGATCTTCCTGTCCCAGCCTCCTAAGTAGCTAAAACCTTAGGCCTGTGTCACCATTTGTTGCAATAGTTTTTTGATCAAATAAAATTAGGATAGCAATAGCTTATATTTCAAGTGATAATTCAAAAGAGTGCAGAAACAAAATCAGAAGATACATGCATTCACTCATTCAACAGATATTTTCTATCTTTTTAATGTTCTTCTCTTGTCCCAGACATCAAGAGCACAGCAGAAACACAAGGGCCTGATTTCTGCCTCTTGGGTCTTAGACTCCAGTGGAAGAGATGGGCATTTAACTGACAAGAGAAAAATGGTGATTCTTGAGTGTTTATTTGAGCAAAATGATGGCTTATGAAATGGGCAAGCAGAAAAGATTCAGGGCAGCTACTGGGCAGTGTGGACATTGGGTCTTTATTGATAGAACAAGAAAGAAAAATACAGAAATAGCCTAATTGGTTTCAGTTAGTCCTTTTTTTATTTGAAAGTGGTTGACCAGTTGGCGACTAGTGGTTGGCTGAGGCTTGATTGTTCAGAATTGGCTGACACTCGGTTGTTTTTCTTCTTCAAATAAATTAGGTTTTCAGTGTGTTTATATATGCTGTTTGACTGTGGTTCCTTGCATAGGAAATCAATGTCTGGAAATAACCTCATGCTGGTAGCAATAGCAACTGACTTGTTTTGAAAAGTAAAATAAACTATTAAAATCCAAATGACTTGTGTTGTAGGGAAAAGAGCAAATGCTATGAGAAAGAGTGAAGGGAAGAGGAGAGAAGGAGATACCCCTAGACCTGACATATTGTGAACCCAGTGGGAAGAAAAGGTCTAGACGAAGGTGGACAAACGTTCACAGAGGAAGGACAGTGGCTGTTTAGATGAGCTGCAGAAGGTCAGAGGGAGACTGACTGTAATCATATGAGGAGTCAGGCTGAGGTGAGACAATGGCAGGCATTGTGTTTACAGTGTATCCTCCTGGTCATGTGAGAGGCCACAGGAATGTTCAACTATGGGGGAGTGATGTGCACTTTCTAAATGATAACTTAAAAATCATAATGCATTGAATTGTGCAATAGAGGTTTTAATTTTTCAGATGTAAATAATTTAACTACATCACCAATCCCAAACTGCTGGAGGGATTTAGGAGAGCCGGAGTGCTTACACAGCAAATCCTCAGGGGTCACATGAGAATCAAAAGTTCTTGTGTCCTTTCCCAAGACGTCCAAACCATGGTCTTCTCCATCACTCTTATTGCTTAGCAACAAAGTGCTTTTCTTCAGAACATTAAGATTTAGCTGATTGTGAGTGTGATTAGAAATTGGTTTAAATTAAGATTGATATGGAAAGTTCCCCACCAGGCATTTTTTGAAAGACAAAGTTCTGCCTTCAATTTAATTTTCTCCAAATCTAGTTTAACCTCAGTTCACTTTAGATTTTTAAATCATGTGGATATTTTTTTGATGCCTTCTACCTAAAGAATGTAAGGCAACTATATATTCCAGAACATGCTTGCTGTATTCAAATTCCCTTAAACTCCATTGTGTAGGTTAGGGCTAAATGGCAGAAGGTGGGGTTTACATGGTTCTAGAAGGAACCTGACAGAGTGGAAGGGATCTTGCAGCTGTGTCTGAGTTCATTCTGACCTCCAGCATCCATCCAGGCTAATTTGAGTAGACTCCTGAAGTGTGTTATCACTTAAGAGCCCCCACACAAGCAATACACATTAGAATAGGCAAGCATTTCATCAGCCCAGAATCCTGGTAAATCCCTCTGGGAAACAGGAGTGGAGGCACACTCAGTGACAGGCCTTGACCCAAGTATTTTATCTGTATCCACATGGGACTGCATCTCATATGCTCATTTTGTTTTCTTCAAGAATCTTGTCTTTACTTCATTTCACTCCTTTGTTTCAGAGAGGAGACCTCATTATGTTTTTAAGTCGTCTTCATTTACCCAGGATCAGGTTAGCCTCCTGCTCAGTTCTACATGTACAGGAGGAATATAGGCATATGCTGTCAAACCCAGCTTGGCACTGAGTTTTAATGGTTACATTTCTGTGGATAATAATGTTAATGCAGTATAAATCAGACTTGGTTTTACATATTCAAGTCTGGGCAGAAAATTAAGTTCTATTAATAAATGTTAAAGTATAAACATCATGTTTCATTATGATTTCATGAATATATTATTTCTGTCTTCTATGTATCCATATAGATTTCCTTCTTAAACACCCATACCTACTGGTATCCTTCCTCCCAAATAGCCCCTTCCTTCCTTTTTCTTACCTTTTGCTTACTGTTATCATCAATATTAGATATTTTGGCTTTTAAATCTAGTTCTGCATGTAACATATGCAGTTAAGGTAGCCTTCAAAAGCTTACATAAACAGGATGGAGAGATGTTTGAATACCAAAACTTCCCGTCTGCCCCAATGCACTTGCTATACTATAAGGATTAAACAGTGTCATATACCACAGGACACAACCTGTAGTCGAGCCCATGGTACTTGAGAAAAATACTTACATTTCCAGATGTTTCGGTAAGAAGATCCCCCCCACAGCCTACCCACAAACCTTTCATCTCAGCGAACCATGAAAATTGTAGGACAGATCTTGGTTCCTTCCTTTTCCTGATTTCTATAGAGAGTATTTGCTCCTGTTCCTCTGGGGAGAATTAACACTTTTCCAAATCAGAGTTGCAGATAAGAAACAAAGCAATCAACCTGATCCACTTTCCTTATAGCAAGCCTGAGACAAGCTGGGAGATAACTCGTTCTGTAGACTCAGACAGGCATTAGGGAATGTCTCACCATAGGTTGGAAAAAGTAAGGGCCAGCATAATTTGCATGGGTGGGAGCAGAGCTGTCTGGAGGCCTGGTATCAGTCAGTCAGGAGAGTGGCTTTTAGGAGGAGCAATGGCTTTTGTTACAGTTTGTCAGTCAGCATTTCTTAAAAACAAAACCATTCCCTTCCGAGTAGGACTTAGGAATTTTGAAAATGCCTAGAGTTGGCAACTTGTGAAGACCAACACAGTGAAAATTAGTCCAGTGCATTACTCTATATACTTGTCTTGGCCTTGCTGCACTGTTCTCCACATGGCTACAACTAGGATCTTGTACTGTGTTAGATTGTTCACCTTTGGTCATGGTGAAATTAGACTGTATCCTCTGTTGCCCAAATTTCTACATGTTGGGAATACACTCTATATTATGTTAGATCTTTTGATTTTTGATGGGATTATTTTCAAGTGTGCATGAATAATTCTGTTTGTAAGTACCACCATCTAAAAGTAGAAAACACAGAGGGCAGTATTCTGTTTTTTTAAACCAAAACAGTTTCTTTCTCACAACCTTTTCCTCCTATCCAACAACAGTGCATTCTTTATTGCCATTGGCAGCTGGGTGAAATTTAAGCATATGGAGAAGGAAAGGGGCTTAACATTTTTAGGGTTTGTTTATAAGCCAGACACTTCACAAGCATTATCTCTTATCTCTGTGAAATCCCCCGTGATCAACAGTTAACACCCCTGCTTTAGGAATGGAGCCACCAAGACTGAGCAAGTCCTTCTCTGTCTGCCTCCACCATCCACTGTCACAAGCACATCCTCATGGGTGGCATTAGTAAAGTTAAGCATTTTCCTAGACCTGGCTCTTCATTTCACTCTAAATGATGCAAATTTCTAGGACCCGCCCCACCTCCATGCATTCATCAGCTGTAAATATCAAAGCGACTCAGGAACTGTAGCTACAAAGAATTGTGGTCTTCTGATGTTTAGTCATTCACTGATCCCTTTCAAGAGATTGTGGATAATTATAAACAGAAACCAATTCTCAAGATTATCAAGATTTCTGAGACCTTCCTTGAATGGAAGTTCTGATATTGTAAAAAAAAAATCCCTGGCTATTAATGTTTGCTCTTTATTAATTATCCTATAGAGTTTGTGCATTTCTGTAATTAGGAAATGATCTTGTCATCCTTGGATGAGTATGCCTGTGAATGCTACTCTCCCCAAGTGTACCTTAAGGAAACAGGTATCTGTGCACAGACACAGAGTGCCAGCAGATAGTGCGTCCATGCTAACCCTCCTCCCACAGTTTAGATTAAACCTGTTTTCTGTTGTTATGTTTCATCTCTCTTTTCTTTTTCGCATATTTTTCCACTTAGTTTTGAATTTGAATTTGAAAAACAAAAACAAACGAGAGAGGGAGGGAGGGAGAGACAGACAGTCAGACAGACAGACCGACAGAGACAGACAGACAAACAGCAGCCAACCCACTGAGCTATTATATTCAGGCCTAGATTGCTTCTATAAAAGGCCATTGTATTCATTTTTCTTTTCTGAGAACTTCGTGCACTAACACTGCATCTTTATCAAACCCACCCTCCCTCCACCCTATATTGACTTCATTATATCATCTTTTGTTTTTTTTCCAATCAGAAATAACCATGTAACCAAATGCAATGGGTTCCCTTCTCATGAATACACAGCCACAAAAATAAAAGGAAAGAAAATTTACTGCAGGCAGCAGGTAAAGAGATGGTATGGGAGTTCTTTCTGAAGCAGTGCTTTCTCTCATGATGTGTGTGGAGTTTCTGTAGGAAGACTATGCATAGACATCACTTTAGGGGTGGGTCCTGAATGGGGCTTCTTTAAGAGGAGTATTCCTAAGCATGCTCAATGCAAAGTCAAGAAAAACAGATGGCAGACACAACTTTGGGTTTGCTAGCCTGGACTCTTGTAGTCATGCTTCATTTCTCCAGATGGTTTTTAGTGTAATCAGAATGAAAGAGTTCTATTAAGAGGTGTAAATCAGGAGTTTCCCCTAAAGCACTCACCTCACTTAACAGCTATGAATATCTAGGGAAGGTGGGTCTTGAGAACAAGAGTAATGACAGAGGCACTACCACGAAAAAAAAAAGGTTGATGTTTTAAGTAATTAGAGTAGTAAAGTGCAGTTATCTCTCACTAAAGAAATGCTTCATTTTGTTTTGAACTTTTTAAAACAAAAATTTTTGCTTGTATGTATGTCTTGCCTCATGTGCCTGGTTGTGGGGGAGTCAGAAAAGAGCATCAGATGGCCTGGAACAGGAGTTAGAACCAGCTGTGGGCTACTGTATAGGTACTGGGAATTGAACCCGGCCCTCTACAAACAATGCTTCTCTAACTGCTGGGCCATCTCTCTCTCTCTCTCTAGACTCCCTCCCACTCCCCTACCCACCACCCAGTCCTAGCCAAGTAAGCTCTTAATTACATTAATAAATAATCTGTGAAAGTTTTCATCAAGTTGATGATGACTGGTAGTAGGTAAATCAATCCCTTCTTCCTGGAGTGATACTCTGAAACACATCAGGTAAGCATAGTGACACATACCTGTAACCCTAACACTGGAGTCTGAGGCTAGAGAATAGTGAGTCCTTGGCTGTATGTCCAGATTATAAATAAATACATAAATAAATAAATAAATAAATAAATAAATAAATAAATAAAAGTGCTGAACTTCCTGCTGGTTTGTCTTGAGGAAATAATATGATCTCACTGGCTATATCAATGGTTCCAAGGGGGTTTGTTCCTGTTGGACATCACTTGGATTTGGTGAAGGAAAGGATGGTTGGAAAATGAGTGGAAGAATTTTAGAAAACCTTAATAGGCATTTTTAATATGTTAAACTATTTTTTATTTAAATTAGCAACAATCTTGCTTCACATGTCAATCCCAGCTCCCTCTCCTGCCCCCCATAAATCCCCCACCCAATTCCCATTCTCCTCCCTATGGAGGGTGAGGCCCTCCATGGGGGATCTCCAAAGTCTGTTATATCATCCCCAAGCAGGGACTAGGCTCTCCCCCATGTATCCAGGCTGAGAGACCATATCTCCATATGGAATGGACTCCCAAAGTCCATTTGTATGCCACGGATAAATAATGATCTACTACCTGAGTCCACATAGATTGCCGAGGCCTCCTCACTAACACCCAAATTTAGGGGGTCTGGATCAGTCCCATGCTGGCCTCTCAGTCATCAGTCTGGGATCCATGAGTTCCCCCTTGATCAGGGCAGCTGTTTCTGTGGATTTCTTTAGCCCCATTTTGACCCCTTTGCTCATCACTCCTCCCTCTCTGAAACTGGTTTCCAGAAGTTCAGTTCAGTGTTTAGCTGTGGGTGTCTGCCTCTGCTTCCATCAGCCACTGGATGAAGGCTCTAGGATGGCATATAAATTGTTGCCAATCTCATTATCGGGGGGGGGGGGGCATTTAAGTTAGCCTCTCCACTTTTGCTTAGATTGCCAGTTGGTGTCATCCTCGTAGATCTCTGGTAATCTCACTAGTGCCAGATGTCTCCTCAAACCTACAATGACTCCCTCTATATGGTATCTCTCATCCTGCTCTCTATTCTTCCCCGGACTCATCCTTCCTGCTTCCTCATGTCCTCCCCCCCTCCTATTCCCCCTCCTCTCTTTCTCCCAGCTCCCTCTTAATGTGTTGAATTCTCAGTGAGTTCCAAGTCGAACCAGTTGACAGTTGAGATCCTCTTTAGGCTCTGGGTTAGGAAAAGGATATGGTAAAAATAGTGTTTAAGGGAGATTAAGTTGGCCTCTTTTGGAAACAGATTGACAGCAAAGGGGAGAAAATGGATCTAAGTCAGTAATTACAACTGGCATTTGTTAAGTGTGGATCTGCAAAGCTCTGAATGCTTGGTGATGACTCTAAGAGACGTTGAAACATTGGGTGTATATGTTTGTGGGTGGGGGTAATAGATTTTGAATAGACCCGAAATTGTAAGTAAAAATAACTATTCCATTGTCCATGTGCATTGGCTCCTGACTTCCAACAGAAAATGATGGTACATAAAGTAACTTGATACAAGAGCAGAAAGTTTTGCTTTTGTTTTTCCTTAAGGATTTTTTTTATCTGTGTCTCCTGGGGAAAGAAGTCACATGTCTACTGTGGTTCTCCCAAACACCTTTCCACAATTGTCATTCAACATGCAACTAATAAACATTCCTTCAGGGTACACTGCCACACCTTGTGCTATGCTGGGCGCTAGGAAACTGGCACCAAGTAGACAATCCTTTTTGTATGGCAATTACTACCTAGGAAAGGACAAGGACCATAATTAACAAGTTCCACCCTCCTAAGTGCAAGATAATTTTCCAAGATCCTAACCAGTCAGCCCATCCTGTAAACAGCTAACAAGGCTTTTATCTGAGAACTTCAGTCCACCCGACTAAGGTAGCACTTTTCTTGAGTTAAAAGAAATTCTTTCTCAGGAAATTGTACGTCTCCTCATGCAATGAGATCCCCAAGCAGGCTTTCACCTCGAGAGATGTCTGGATCTTGTGGTGAACTCCCTGCAGGGTTCTGACTTGTGGGACTTATTCTGCTGGAGGAAGGAAAGAGTGCAGACATGTGACCAGCTGCCTGCTTTGTCTTCCAGTCCTATGTGATAAAGCACTCCAGGATGTCATGATTTCAGACATTTCAGTCACTTACTCTTCTCTGAAATGCACAGGTTTGGCTGGGCTGAGTGAAGGGAGTTTACTGCCTGTACCTTACTTGGCAAAGGGCATATGTTAGACCACCTACATTCAAGATAGTTCCCCCAAGTGTTTTCTGTCTGCTGGGGGCTCAGGGAAGGCAACAAGCTGGGGGCCTTCTTATCACACAATGGCAAGGATCCAATAGGAATGGAGCCTCTTTGGAGGCAGAAGGTAGGCGGTACATTCCTTAGAGCCTAGACCACGGCCACTTTCTGTCTCATTCTATTGGTCAAGTCTTCACAGTCATAGGGTGGAAGGCAGATAGGAACCTGACCTCACAGGAATGAGGGTATTTCATATTTTCAGGAAACTGCTACCATGTCTGCTGACACCTATCAGCTAAATCGAGCTCTTAAGTACTTTATGTGAATTAGCTCATTTAATCTCACAAGTACCTTCAGAGAGATATACTATTATCTCTGCAAGGCTCATGGTCAAGGACTGTATTCACACGGCAAAGTGTCTCATAAAGTTGACTTTGATGTGTCTTCTTAACTGCTCACCTGTATAATTAGTGGAAGAGATTTAGATAAGAGTTACTAAATATAATGCAAGACAGGCTTGTGTAAGTGATATAAACATACAAGTTAAAGAGTTCTGACAAAGGTGAATTGTAAATGACTTCTGGGAAGAGGTGTCCTTCCAGGAGGCTGTTGGAGACTGAGTACATTAGGGACCAGTGAGAACTGTATCTGAATCAGAACAGCCTGATCCAGGATGCTTGTGTGCTCTACGTCGAAGAAAAAGTAACTGAACTGAGCAGAGCAGGGGGTTGATTGATTCAGCAACCTGGCTGTAGTGGTACAGAGCTGGACCACTGGCATCCCTGGGCTTAGTCAAGAGGATTATAAATGGATCCTGGGCTGTGTAATAAGACTGTATCTCAAAAGAGAAGGGGGTCTGGGGCTGGTAGAGATGAATGTGACCAAAATACATCGTTTGGATGTATGAAATTCCCAAAGAGTTTCTAAAATACTGTATGAAAAGAGAGGATATTAAACGTCATGTTGAAACTTCTATGTACGAAGTATGATGGGGCAGGAAATGTGTTTGGAGATTATGAACTAGGGCAATGGAATGATCTAAGGCATTCATTTTCCAGGATGGCTTCCTCACCACCAGCAGGTAGGTGCCTTGCCTGGGAACTTGTTAGAAATGCAAATCCTTAGACAGCTCCACCCTAGACCACCACCACCTGGAGACTGAGAGTGGAAAATGTATTGTTTTTACAAGCCCTTCCCTGTGTCTCCCATACATGCTGCCCTGAAAACCATTGAGATGAGGGCTGGATGCTGTGGAAAGACACTGTGCTGGGAGGAGCCCAACCGCTAAAGCTCTCAGCCCAGGAAGCAGGAGGGCCAGCAGTTGATGGCTAGAGGTGCAGAACAGCTCTGAAGGGGGTCTGAGTGAAAAGGACAGCTGGTGGCCCCTAACAATCTCAGGTCTGCTCTTCCAGAAGCCATTAGCTCCCTCCTGAAGTGGCACATCCTAGCTTCATTCTGGAGGAAGCTTGTGGAAGTAGTGCTGGAGAGGAGTGCTCTTAACTCGCTTGGCTAAAGTAAAACATAAGTGTATAGGATGTCATGCTTTTTTATTTACTGTGTCCAGACTGTTCCACAGAAGAGCTGAAGTAATGTAAGAATTAAAAACTGCATTATTATATTGTTATATAGCATCTATATTGTATATAGTATATATTATAAAATTATATATATATTATAAAATTAGGGACTAGAACAGACATTAGAAATCTCTTAGAGGGCTGTCCTTTTCCTTTAAAAACATCTTACTTGAGGCTCAGGACAAAAACTGGAAGTCGAGCTGCTACATGGAAGCAGAGGATTGGGGCTTTAGGCTTCCTGTCAGGGCAAAGAAAACTGGAACAGGTCAGTTAATGACCTGTGTTGTTTTTTAACATGAAAAATAAATCTATTTCTTTAGCCAAGGCAGACTCCAATCACATTTTTTTTCTATTCCTCCTCAAAATGAAGGCGTGGCCAGGTAAAAATGTCACATCTAAGGATGAGTGGGTGCTTTTGCATGTTGTATATGGGTGTGAGAGGCAGGGTGCCTGGACAGAAAAGGCAGTGGGTGAGGGTTAAATGGGGAGCATTTAACCAGCATTCTCCATGGTCTACATGGTCTACGTTGACCTGGGTCAGCAGTAAGTCATCTAAGAAAGCAGATAGGCTGTATGACCTTTTAATCTTTGGCCAGTGCGATACCATCTCATTTGCTGTTTCTCTTTCCAAGGAACAAGTATATCGTTTATATTCAAATACAGTTAGGCAAATCTATAATAATTTGAACATGGAGCAAAACCGTGGGAACAGTTAATGTGAAATGTATCTCAAAGAAAATGAGAGTTGATGTCAATGACTTCAGCTTCTAATAGCTTTCCCCAGGATGAATGATGGCTGCCTGTGATGCAAATGTTTCTTCTATGTTGTGAATTGATGGATATATTTAGAGTTTAAGCTTTAATGCTTGGCATCAGTACAGTTTCCTATAGCAGCGAAGTGGTATTTCTAGGTATTTCCTCCAATCACCTGACTTCGGTTTGGAAGTTTCTGGGTTCGCAACTTAGCAGTTTTCCATGCACTCATCTTCATACTTGTAAGCTCCCTGTATGTTTCTACTTTTCTTGGCTCTCACAAACAGTCGGTGGTGCATTTATCTAGGCACTCTTCAAATAATAGAAAAATGTGATTAGCTCTTTGTTAACTCTGTCATCTGGAAGTTCGTTATTCATCTCTGTGTCTTCTACAGAATTGTATGTGCCTTATGTAGGTCCTTGTTTATACATTTCTGCATGTCTTCAACAGTCTCAAATTTTCTGCAAGTAACTTTGTTTTCAAACTGTAAGTAAGTATAACTTTTGGTGAACTTTGAAAACCATTTTTTCCATAAAAAATAAAGCTACTCCTTTAAGATGGGAGCATGTTCATAAAAGATATTAAATTTCACAAATATTTGTCATAGAAAAGATCATAGTCTTCAAGAAGCTCCCCTTCAAATTATGATTAATTTAACTGAGGGATGAAGATTGCCAGACAACAACAATGATTAAGAGCTTTTAATATTTTTATTAACAAAAATATTTATGATAAGGAAACATTTATATTTGCTTTGAAAATTGTAACAACATGTTCTACCAGCTATTTAAATGGTTCTTGTTAGTTAATTGGAGAGAAAAAGTTAGTGTAATGGTTTTAAAAGATTTATTTGCTTTTGCCTTATGAACGTTTTGTCTTTGTATATGTATGTGTACCATATGCTTGCCTCGTGCCTGTGAAAGTCAGAAGAGTCTATAAGATCCCCTGGAGCTAAAGGCATTTGTGAGCTACCATGTGGTTGCTGGAAACCAAACCCAGGTCTGCCACAAGAGGAACAAGGGCTCCTAAGCACTAAGCCCATTCTTCTATCCCAAGTATTGTGATATTTTAAAGTCATGCCCTCATTCTGTCTCTCTCTCTCTCTTTCTCTCTCTGTCTATTTCTTTGTGTGTGAGTGTCTCTGTCTCTGTCTCTCTGTCTCTCTGTGAGATTGCTTAATTGGTGACTTCAAAATTCTTCAGTACACTTGACTACCATTGCAGCTTAACTAACACAATTTAAAATTTTTTGTTTTGTTTTTCAATCAAGCATTTAAAAACATTTCCTCTGTTACAAAGTTAGTATCTATATCAATTCTCTGAGAATTTCATGAAATGTATTTTGATCAGATTCACAATCTGTGACTTAAGAGTCAACCCTACTAATTCCCACATTGTCTCATCATTTTTGTCTGTTAGCTGTGAGTATACTCAAAGTATTTAATAACAAACCCCACACAACCATCAGCAAATCAGAAAGGATGCCTAAGTAACCAGGATCAGTTGCATCTACTTGTGTCAGTACCCCCAGAATCAGAGCTGATGAGCAACACACTTTCTACGGCTATCTTTTCTTTCCTAAATTAAATTTCATCTTAGAAAGTTCCATTCATAACATATAATGCATTCCAGTCAATTTACCTTGAATCTCTTGTTACTTCTTGACACTCCTGTAGACCCCACCTTTTCCCTTCAAGTACATTTCTCATTTTTCTTTTGTTTTGTGACTCCCCCAAGTTTAACCAGGGCTGTCTCTGTGGTTATAGATTTGGTAGATAGGGAACTTAGACAAAGACTGATTCTCCATCAGAATTTATTAGTAGCCAGTAGTTCAGTAGGAAGGAATATGGCCCTGTGAGCCCTTTCCCTGCCCATAATTGACTGTTGACAAGTCCAGACTTATGCAGGCTCAGTGCACACAGTATCAGTTGCTGTGAGATAATTATCAGTTAGTAAGGTTTGGTATGGAAACTCACAGCCTAGTCAGAGGCATTCACTTTTATATATACAAAAGTCTCATATCTTAATGACTGGTGATAACACCTGTCTTCAACATTATGGCCACCTGAAAGAGGTAATTTGTGGTTGTACAATTATAATTGGCATAATTTTCCAGGAACCTTACCACATGTGCTGTTTAAGAAACCATCTATAGTTTTACCTGAATTACTAAAGTAATAATCTGATATGGCACTAACAAGGGAAATTTCTATCATTCAAAAGTAACCTCCCTCCATGCATTAATGAACACATATAATCCCTCTCTCAAAAGATGAGTAGTTACTGTGCCCCTTGCTTTTTTCCTATATATATTTTGTGGTGTCTTTATCTTTAGATGCTTTTTTTTTTTTTTTTTTTTTTTTTTTGGTTTTTCGAGACAGGGTTTCTCTGTATTGTTTTGGAGGCTGTCCTGGAACTTGCTCTGTAGACTAGGCTGGCCTCGAACTCACAGAGATCCGCCTGCCTCTGCCTCCTGAGTGCTGGGATTAAAAGCATGTGCCACCAACCCCCAGCTCTTTAGATGCTTTTTAAGATTGGGACTTTTAGAGCCGGGCGTTGGTGACGCACGCCTTTAATCTCAGCACTCGGGAGGCAGAGGCAGGCAGATCTCTGTGAGTTCAAGGCCAGGCTGGACCAACAGCCTCCAAAACAGAGAAACCCTGTCTCGTAAAAAAACCAAAAAAAAAAAAAAAAAAAAGATTGGGACTTTTAATCACTGCCCAACATTAACGAAACCATGATTATCTGACATTTCGTCCTTCCTTTGGATGTCAAGAGGGATTGCTTCAGTTCCTCCTTTGCAGATGCCCCAGTTCTCATGGTCCTCACCAGGCCAACCTTGGTACTTGCTAAGCACTCTGCCTACATTATTCCCATGGCCACAGGGTTATATAAGGACAGACAAGAGCTGCCCTCTCTGTACGCTCTCTCACTTTAAATACCCGGCCTTGTCCTCTTGTCGGCCTTGCATGCTAGTTGGCATTTGGATGACATTTCCTGGTACTATTGCTCATCTCTTTCTTCCAGATTATTTTACTTTTCTTCTCTCTCTGGTGCCTCTCCCCTTTGCTCTCCTCTCAGTTGATTTAGTTCTCTGAGCTTAATACAAGTCAAGAAGATGATTCATCCTTTAACCTTTCCCACTGTCAAGTCTACTGGTTCACGTTCACCTTGGCTCACATGCTCCCATTTCTTTCTGCTTTGAGCAGATCACCCATGCTCACAGTTTGGGTTGGGCTAGCCACTGCTACTTCACTCTGTACTCCTCACACTCTTAAGTAGCCTCCCCAAACTGTTTCCTGCACTCTTCCATGCCATCAAACTTCCTCAAACTGGCCGTCCTTCCTTCTAACTGTTGCAGTGTTTCCTTTTGTGTCAAAATGAAACTCATCCACATTGTTTTCTATTTTCTATTGCCAATTCCATCTCTTCCATTTTACTTGAATCTATGCTAATCAGGATTTTGTCAATACCGCTCTAGCCAGAATCAATACATCTTTGCATTTGTTGAGAAAACAACTGTGGAATAAGACTTGGCTTCTCTCTTTGTTCTACACACCCCATTCAACATCTTTATAAATCTTGTTGATTCTAATTCTCACATACACCCATGATGTTCTGCACCTCACTCTGTCTAGGGACATTACTTTGTATTAGTCTTCATTTACCACTGTAACAAGCTAGGATGAACCTACCATCTAACAGACACCATAGACTTGTTATATGAAGTTGAAAGGACTGCGTTAAATGAGGTGTCATGTCTGCTTTCCCATTTCCTATCTTTCTCAGATTCTAGAGGCTTTCTATGTTCCCAGGCTTATGGTCCTTGCTCTGTCTCAAAACCAACAACAAAGTACTTTCCAATCTTCCTGACCTTGACTTCTATTATCTTTCTGTTTCTCTCTCTGTCTCTGTCTCTGGTTCTTTCTGTTTCTTTCTGTTTCTGTTTCCCTCCTTCTCTCCCTCCCTCCTTCCCAGGTCTGCCACAAGGGCTCTTAAGCACTAATCCCATTCTTCTATCCCAAATATTGTGATATTTAAAGTCACGCCCTCATTCTCTCCCCCCCCCCCCGCACCTTGTCTTCCTCCCTCAAGGACCCTTGTGATAACATCTGGCTCTCCTGCAATAATATGAGATGGTCTTCCCATCCCAAGATCTTTAACTTCATCTCTTCCCATCCCAAGATCTTCGACTTGATCACATCTACAAAGTCTCTTTTGCCATATAAGAGGACACGTTGATAGGAACTCGGAATTAAGGTGCAGACATCTTGGGGTTGGGCTGCATTGCTCTGCCTATTCTACCACCTAATCAGAATTGTTTTTATAGTATCCTACCTAGTCTCTCCTTTAGTTTCTTCACTACAGTACCTACTTACATCACAGCCACCACAGTGTTGGATAGTCTGGCTCTTGGAAGGAACATTGTCAGTCAAATGGGTAAATTTCACCTACACTATATATATATATATATATATATATATATATATATATATATATACACAGATCACAGAGATCCTGTTAAAACATAAATCATGTCGTGTCACTCTTCAGGTCACAGGTTGTGTGTGGCTGCCATCTCTCCCTGACTACATGGCACAGGACTTCCTAGAGACCTCAAGGCTGTACCATATCCCCCTTATGTACCTTAATTCCTGTAATGAGCATTCTTCCCGCCAGCCTTGTCCCAGAGCTGTGTCAACCCCCTAACTCTATTAGTTACAATGCTGTCAGCCAATGTCCAGGGCCATTTCTCATTGGCTAGTTCTATCTTAAATATTAACCCATGAATATATATATGGACTTATATTTTTGAGGACACCATCCTGATGCATCCTTCTTCCTGGGATCTCATGGCAACTCCCTACTATATTTCCCAGACTCCTTCTTCTCTCCTAGTCCCACCTATCTTGCTTCCCTATTGGTCTACAGTGTTTTATTCATTAACCAATAAGAGAGACATACACATAGAAGGACTTCCCCCATCAAATTTCCACCTTATGTTTGTGAATAATGGCCTAGTCTGTTGTCTTTATTCTTTTGTACCCCCCATAGACACTTGCCCTGATTGGCCTTAGCGCGTCCCTCTACACCTGTGTTCTCTGCTGAGAGAGATTTTCTCAATGGAGGGACTGAAGCTCTCCATACTCTTATTCAGGTCTATGCAGGAAGTCCTCTGACCATTCTTTGTAAATTAAAATTTTGTTCACACCTATTTTATTGCATTGTTTAGCTCCACTGTACTCACCAACATCTTATTCATTGTGTATATTCACATTAAAATTTTTAATTTATTTTAAAGAATTTTAATTTTGCGTGTATCGGTGTTTTACCTACATGTATGGATTTGTGCATATTATTGCAGTGTCCATAAAGTGTGGTCAGTTCCCCTGGAACTGGAGTTACAGGCAGTCCTTAGCCAAGTGATATGGGTACTGGAAATCAAACTCAGGTTCTCTAGAAGCCTAGTATGTGCTCTTAACCTCTGAGCCATCTCTTCAGCCTGACTTTTTCTTCTTTTTAATATCCCATAATCTTTCCACTGGGACCTTTTAAGTGATTATACCAGTTGATAGTGTCTTTATGTGTGTAACATTGTAATTATGTTTTCATCAAGCCTTTTTCCCTCAGAGTTCTCTGCTTATAATTACTGGTGAGTAGGAGGGGTTCTATGTAAATCTTATAGCTTTGTATCTGAGGCTCACTTTGCCTTTGACAAGGTCTAGGGGGCTTTCTTTGGGTCCTGAAGCTATGCATGCATTGACATTGACTGTTTGGAAGTTGCTGTTCTCTCAATGTTTTTCTGGGACAAATTAAACAAAGGCGACTCATTTTCATGGCAAAACTGATTCAAAGCTGAAAAATTCTGGGAGATTTAATGGACGAAAAGATGGGACTGAAAGGAAACAAATACAGGAGATCAGAGACTAGACCAGCAACCCTCAAATTGTGGGTCAAGGTTCTAAGGATCCCCAAGACATGATAAAAATTCTTTGATGTCAAATGGGTGTTCTTAACAATGGATACATTATTTTCTCTTTCTAGTTTCACTGTGGCATGAGGGAGCATTGTAGTTTTCTAGAGGATTAGAAAACAGCCTATGTCTCTTATTAAGACAGGCATTAAAGACATATTAAGGAATGCAGAACAGTGCCTCTCTTATCAATTAAGTTCTTAGAGATAGGAAATAATAAGTTGTTAATAATTTGCTTCATAATAATATGTGCCAAATTACATTATTGTTTAAAATAATGAATTAGTTTAAAGTTTCATTTTTTAACAAGGTGATTGCCATTTGTTATGACTCAAATAAATAATAGCCCTTCATATCTTTAATGAGTCTTATGGACACCAAGGGTTCCAGAAAGCAGAGCATTGTGGAAGCTCTAGTCCATAGAGCTTTGCTTGTAGAACTCAGCTCACTCAGATTCAGCTGTGGCCCTGCCTTGTCCCATTGTTTCTCCAGAGTCTGGGCTGGGTGTTTCAATCGCCCGAAGAGAAGGTGAGCAGTGCTTCCTACTGTTTGGGATCTGCACACACTATTCAGTGTTCCCTCTGGAGATCACAGATATTTCTAGAGAGACTAGGAATAAATGGTGGACAGGCCCAGACTCTCCTCAGACTGACACTGTCCTGTGCCACAGCCAGTGACTACTGTGTTCCCAGTATGTGCTTCCCTGGAGGGGAGGTATAGTGCACATGTGCAAACATCGCTGAAGATCCAGGCAAAGGAAATGTAACATCCTGTGTTGTGTCTACCCCTAAATTGATGCGGTGGCTGCCCACAGGGATAGAAGTATCTCCTTTGAGTCCTATTGACAGCAGTTGGTAGTTGCTGAAGACCCTTCTCTCCTGCAAAAGATACTTTGTTCCTTTTGATGCTGTTTCTGGATTTAGGAAAGTTTGAAAAGTCCCAGAATTCATTAACGTCAGATGCTCTGTTATGGTTTTGTGTAGTTGTGTTTATAGTGTTTGAAAATCTTTTAAATGTGCTATGGAGACTTATAGACTGTATGAAGGAATGTGTACATATTTATGTATATTTGCTCATATAAATGTGTGCATTACCACATAGATCTAGAATATTAAGTCTTTTAAGAATTAAGAAACTAATTTGAGCCATAGCTTCAGATATTTTTGCTAATTAGACTTGATTACATAGTTTATCATTGTTATAGTTAATTGTTATAAAATATTTGTCAGATAAAGTTTATTTAAAAACTCATTTGAAGGAAAAGGTTTTAAAGTAAACATGTTTTCCTATGTGGGACCCTGAGGTCATCAAACATAGATGATACAGAGGTGAGTGATATAGACAAGAATCCTCCACATGTTTAACACTACAGCAGAAGGCATAGTCAGAGTAAGGCTCAAGGTTCCCGCCACTCCTCTATCTGCTGACATCAGACATTCAACCTTACAAAGCATGCCCTGCCCTCTGGTCATGATTGATGCTTTCTTGGGTGTCTGGTGGATGCTGAAAACTCAAGACAGAACTGAACCATGTGTTTTTCCTTGCATACATTCCTGTGATAAAACATGATTTGTAAATTAGGCATAAAGCAAGATTAAAAATGATCACTAATCTTAAAATAACACAGGTTATTAAACAGTATGTGTAATACACGTTATTTAAAGGCATTGAGCTATTTGTAGAGTTTTCTATGTAGTAGTTTTGGATTGTGGGTATCTGAAATTGTGGAAAACAAAACCAAGATAAAAGGGGCACTCACTACTGTATTTTTTCCCTTAGATGTGACTTACATTCATTTATTTATTTTACTTATATAGTTCATTCATTTATTTATTTTTAAGGCAAGGTTTTGTCATATAGCCCATCCTAGCCTTGAGCTCACTATGGAATCCAGGCCAGCCTAGAGCTCACCAGCCTTTCCACTTCTGAGAGCATATCCATGCACAATCATGCCAGCTTAGTAGTAGCATCTTTATTAAATTAGTCACAAGCTCAGAATGCTTATGATACAATAGTAACAAGGCTAAATGTTGTGGCTGAAATCAATATTAAATTGTTATATTGGTTGCCGTTTTATAAGCACGTCAAAGAATTTTATTTCCTCTAATCCTTTTAGCTATCAGGACAGGATTTTGCTGAGCTGTTAGATGAAATGGGAAGGCAGCTCTGTGGTTCTATTATATAAAGTTGAGACCAATAAATACAGATGGACTTTTTGCTTTTTAAAAACTTGTTTCTCCTTAAGTCTATTTACCATTCTAACAAATGGCATAAAAATGGCTGAATGTGGCCAGTACCCTATTACTGACACCTGGAGCTGATATGATATGCGTGGCAGGGAGATTAGCTAGGAATACTGGTGTGATCTTGAGTTCAGAGAATAACAAATTACCACTTTACAAAGGGTATTTGGGGGGAAAGCCTTAAATTGTACATTTGTGTTCCTTTAGGAAGTGACTAGAAATCTGTAGAATTTCAGTTTTGAAGACTTTTTTTAATGCTGTAATAGGACCATTTATTCACTTTATTAAACAAAACAGTAAGACACACTTCAAAGTTGTAAAAGAATTGTGGGGCATTCAACTGCTATGTAAATTTATATTACTATATGGTAAATTTTAAAAACTCTATTTTAGTGTGGGTTTCTTGTATTTCATATGCCACTATTTTCATTAATATATATAAAAGGGAAAAACTATACATATATATGTATACATATATATGAATTACCCTTATATATAAAACTATGTAGGAACTATAAATATAATTATACATATAACATATGTATGTATGTACTTGTGAAGGTGACTCAATCTGTTTCTATTTTAAATTTCAAGATGTCTCAAAGACTCTTGCTATGATTAACACAACTACTATATGCTAATGAATTTTTTTAACTACTTATTTTTAGCAAATAGTCTTTGTGAAGAAGAACTGCTTGTGAGCTTTCTAGGTCACCCTCAACAAGGCTGCTTACATCCCTCAATAATAATGGCACTAGCTATATGGATCCGAGTTGTCAGGTTTTCTACTGGGCATTCTTTATAATGAACACTGGTTTCTTGTGTGGGAAATACAGCACTGCAAAGATCTGGCCATTGGATGTAAACTGTTTCTTGCTTTGCTACTGTTTCCCAATTTTTCCCTGATGCTTGCTAATCATGGGAACTGCTGCTTGGAGGGGTTTGGTGGAAGCATGAAACATTCCCATGTTCCCCTGTACCCTGGGTGGTACTTACCCTAGGTGAGGTCTGTCTCCCCTTAGGAAATTACATCTCTTAACTGACAGTTTCAGAATAAAATAGCCCATGGGCACAGGATAAACTCCATCAAAACCATAAGCTGTTGAACAGTGGTTTCTTAGTAGGTCTCCTAGTTGACTGGCCTGGGTCAGGTCATAACAGAGAAGTAAATGGAGGCCATAAGATGCAGGTCACTGTAGGAGTCCACAGTTTGAGGTATATGCCTCTTTTAAGGGGCTCCCAGGATATCCTTTATAATCAGACATTTGCATTCCCTTTCTTGAGAGAGACTGGTTTGGGCAAATGTCAGCAAGAATGCAAGTGAGAAAGCAACCAGGATGTAAGAAGAGCAAATATCAGCATCTGGCAGGGCGTTGTCAGTCAGAGCTGGAGAGAAAGAAGCAGGCTTAGCAAGTGATTGTCTTGTTCTTCTGAGGCTGGTAGCACCTTGGCAATGTGGGGCTTTGGACCTTATTGGTAAAGGACTTTTTGGATGAGACTGTAGTTGGTTGTTTTTACTCTTTGTTCTTTGGAGGCCCACCACCCAGTTTCCAAATAAATACACAGAGACTTATCTTTATTTATGAATGCCCGCTGTTAGCTTGGCTTGTTTTGTCTCTGGGATTTTACCTTTGTCTATTCTATATACCTTTCTTTCCTTCTTAATCCTTGGCTGGCTGCATGGCTGTGTGACTGGCCCCTGGCATCCTCCTCTCCTCCTTTTTCTCACTCTTCTCCTTCCTTCTATTTATTCGGGCTGCCTGGCGGCCCCACCTATTTCTCTCTCCTGCCAATCAAGTGAATTAGACAGGCAAAGCAACACAGCATCACAGAGTTAAACAAATGCAACATAAAAGAATGCAACAGATCTTTGCATCATTAAACAGATATTCTACCGCATAAATAAATGTAATGCATCTTAAATTAATATTCCTCAACAAGAGGCAGTCTAATATATTCCAAGAAACATTTTGGCTTGTGTAATTGAAAAATTTCAGGAAGAGCTTGTAGATATGGCCAGACTAAGGGTCCCTAAATAAAATCTCAGTAAGAGTGGAATCTTAACTCCCTCCATCTCTCAAGCTTGGTCCCTTATCATTGAAATAGTGACTCTGTGTCTCTGTAAGGTACATTGATAATTGTATGATGAGGTATTTTGTCCTCTCAGTCAATATTCTTAACACTTTCCTCAGTTTTATAACATTGGAGAAATCATGAAATGATAAAAGAAATGTTAGCAACCATTCCTGTCCCACTGGTCTAAGGATAGGACTTGTGTTCAGCATTATGCTAATATGACACCGTGGAAACACAAGCCTTGGTAGAGAAGTCTCGTCTAACCAACCATCAGCTCAATCTGGGCAATTCCTAAAAAACACGTCAATGACCTTCCACCTGAAATGTGACAGACATGGACACTTTTCAAGGTGTCCAACAATACATGCTCTGCAATGTACATACATTCTTTATTCCTTAACAATCTTGTGCCTTGGGAGTCATTCTCTGTTTTGCACAGGAGAAATCAAGGCTCATAGTGGCTAGCAATTTGACAAATATCATTGGACTAGGAAATGGTAAAGCCAAACATGAAATCTAGCCAATTAGAAACCAGACCCTCCCCCATTATAGACCCCAATATCTTCCCAAAAGCTCTTTGAGCCAGATGGAACCTGCGAGTTACTGTGTATTTTTTCATGGGGACAGGGTCTACTGGTAACTCCATGCTATCCTTGGTTGTGTTACTATGCATTTCAGTCATGGGGGCCGGGTTCACTGGTAGCTCCATGCTGTCCTTGGTGCTGGGAAACATAATCACTCCTGTGGATACTTAGAACATGTGTACCTGTCTGGGCTTGGGGTTTAGACATTCATCCACACAGCAGCTGCCACACACCAGTTAAAAACACCACCTGAGCATGTGCACATGGTACACAGTGTTTCCTTTTACTGATGTTGGCTACTGTCTGAAGAGAGGAGGAAAATTGAAGCACTTCAGGACTGCTTTGGTGGACTGCCAAGAGGCACCTCTAAATAAACAAGCAAAGCCCAAAGTTGCTTGCTTGTGTAGTCTCCAAAGTACTTGAATTTCTCCTTTTGGGTTTTAGAACATACATAAACCAACACAGTACTCTCCATGTGAGCTGGTATGTGCATTCCTATTCTTGGGTTCTAATGAACTGAAACAGATGACAAAAGTCCCTTCATATATTTAGAAGAATACACTTGAATGCTTTAAAAAGCATTTTTAAGTGTCACTTTTTTTTCAGAGCCCTTGTGAAGGTTGAAATACATAAACATTCTCTCTCAAACTGTGTGTGGAATTCTGACAACTTTAGATTTAAGTCTTAAGCTGTCTTTCACAGGGATGGAGCCTTCAGTTGGTTTAGAGCTGTACAGTGTCTTTCCTAAAGAGAATGGGCTATAGTAGTGTCTTCAGTGGGGGAATGTAAAGAAAATCAGTGTAAGGCCCTAGTTAAGAGAGAAGTGGGGAAATGGCACTGTAAATTTTGAAGTGACATCGAATGAGACTGGGACGTGATTTGGCAAGAGCTCTTATATAATATACTTGAGAACCTAGGTTTGGTTCCCACTGCATGGAAGAAAAGAACTAAAATCATTTATCCACTTCAAATATCCAAAGAACACAGATTGGAAAGTGAGTATGTTTGACTAAGTAATCACTGAGAGGATACCTGTATTTATTTTTTGGATGGTTTAAATGACTGAAAGTAAACCATGTTTTCACTTACAGTAATTAATTCCAGATCTACTCACAAATACCCAAAGCCATGGGAGTTCCCATCCTATATATTACTTGACATAAACTAACATAGTATTGGCATATAAGCAATACATGCTGTCTTTCCCGTACTTAAATCATCTCTGGATTTCATCACCTAATATGATGTAAATACTATGAAAATTTGATAGATGGAAATGCTGATAATTTCCATCTAAAAACTATTTCAGGCAACAAAGCTAATCATTACGATTATCTGAAATGATACTGCCATAAGCAATGCACATTTAATTAATAAAGAATCCACTAAGTGTTTAGGACACACTAGGCCAAGTGTTCATAAAAACACCTATAGGTCTCTCTTACAGTGTATAGCATATCTTTAGGGCATAGGAGAAATGACTTGACTGAAAATAATAATGCCGTAGAATAGCAATGAGTCAGTAAAGAGCTAGGCACAGAGTACAATGGAGGCACAAAGAGAAGGGACTCAACATCAGACTCGTAAAGAAAGAATTTACAGACAGAGATGGAGGAGACACAGGCTCTAGTAGGGTGACTACGACTTCCCATTGCTCCATACAGGTATGACATACCATGGCAATTCCAATACTAGGCAAATAGTTCTGTAGTTGAGAATTATTTTGATATATATGGGAATATAGGGCTTGCTTTAATTATAGATGATAAAATACGCAGACATTGATACATCCTGAGTGAAATTTTTATATGAAGGACCCTATATGTAGAAAGTGAAGCATCTCCCTGGGACCATGTGGAGAAGTATTGGGAATGGGAGAGCTAGAGCCTTGATCATGGTTAAATGGGAAAGAATTGGTGAGGCCATGCATGCAGACTTAGGGTTAACCACCTGGCTCCCTGGTTTTGTATAGGTGCTGTTCTATCTGTCCAATACTTGGTCCCTAAGTGATTCAAGGCAAGCATATTGTATAATGACGCCTGGGAATTCAATAAAATAGCTTTGCTTAAATCACACACCTTTAGCTGGGCGTTGGTAGCACACGCCTTTAATCCCAGCACTCGGGAGGCAGAGGCAGGCGGATCTCTGTGAGATCGAGGCCAGCCTGGTCTACAAAGTGAGTTCCAGGACAGCCTCCAAAGCTACAGAGAAACCCTGTCTCGAAAAACCAAAAAAAAAAAAATCACACACCTTTAACCCCACACTTGAGAGGCAGAGACAGGCAGATCTCTATGAGTTTGAGGCCAGCCTGGTCTATAGAGTGAGTTCTAGGACAGGCCCCAAAGCTGCAGAGAAACCCTGTCTCAAAAAACCAAAAACAGTGTGTGTGTGTGTGTGTGTGTGTGTGTGTGTGTGTGTGTGTGTGTGTGTGTGTGTGTGTGTGTGTGTGTGTGTAAAGACCATAGATTGGCTTGCAGATGAGCACAGGCTGGATGAAGAGTTGTTTTTTATCTTAGAATTGGCTAGTCCTGTAGGGACAGTCTCTCTTCATCAGTTGCGCTCTTGTGCCTGAACTAGAGAATGCAGAAAGGAGAAATAAAGTTCATAAAAAGCTTAGGAGGTGAAATGTTGAAGGGAGGGTAGTCATCTAGAAAGCCTTGAGGCATATTTGGACTTGCTTATTGAGTCTCAAGGAGCCCTCCCAAACTGAGGAATGTAGAGTGGTCCTGTCCTGTGGGGCTGGCATCCACTTTCAGCAGCAATGATTGCTGACTAGAGAGGCAGTAAGTGTAAGACGTGAAGACAGCAGTGGATTGCTAGGAATGGTAATGAATAGGGCCATAAACAATGACCAGTGGGGTAGGGAGGAAAGGATAGGTACAGATCTATTTAAATATGCCTTGTCTGGTTGACTGTGAGTCAGAGTGGACTGTCTCACTGATTGATGCCCATACTGCAGGTGAGTTACAGACAGAGTCACAATCAGATCACAGAATAGGTGGGGTAAAGGGTGTGTAGTAAAAACAGTGACAGATTCAGTTAGGATCACTTGTTCAGGATCAAGGTAAAACATTCCAGGCAAGATATTTAGTTGACTTTAAGGTTCTGGTACTTGCACTTGAATACAAGGTATTGCTTTTAGAAACAAAGAGAAGGGAAGAAGAATGGCAGAGCACAGATGTAATTAATAACAGAGGGGGGCATGAAAGATGCTAATGAAAGGAACAGAGTGGTGAGTAATATATAAACTGGTTCTGAGTGGTATATATAAACTGATTTCCAGTAAGAGGAGGAAAGCAAGGTTAATGTCAGGAGTGGGTGGTGGCCTCTGAAGAGAACGGATTCTAAAACTCCCTGTGGATAGCAAAAACGTCTGGTGTTCACATGATATTTAAATATAATCTATATATACTTTTGTCTAAGCATTAAATCATTTCTGTAAGTTAAATCATATCAGGGGTATGTACCTAATATGGTAGAAAATACTGTTCTGGGCTGCTAAGAAAACCATGACAAGTAAAAGAGCCTGAATCTTTTCCTTTTCAACCCAAGGGAGATTGATACCTAGGAATAGAGGCTACAGACAGAAAGGGCTGGCTTTCCTCTCAACCACTGTAATGTCATGAAACCAGGAACCTGCAAATAGGGATGGGCCTCCCTCTGACAGATACAATTAATGAGGGTATACTGGTCTTGACTGCTTGTGCTAAGGAACTTTGGAGACCTCAGATGCATGGTCTCTTCTGATGTGTTGCTCGGTGCTTTGCATGGAGCATACGTAGTCAGTAAGGCTAAAACAGTGGCTGAAAGTTGAAATCATCTTCAGAAACATGAGTTCTACAGTGGATGGAGAAAGTAGGTAGTGGAAGATGAGCCAGTGTAAAAAAAAAATCACTGACCCTTTTGTGATGACCATAAAGCCCAGAGACACAAGGGTTCTGAGAGCCAGTTCCAGTGAAGGTTGTTAAGAAACTGTGGACTCTTGATTTTTCCACTTGCCCACCAGGTCCAGAGTCTCCTGGGTAATGCCATTGTTCTCAGTGAGTTTGCAGACTCAGCTATTTGTGTTCACCGTCTGTAAACTGGATCTTAAATAAGAAGCTAATAGTTTTTCAGTTACAATGTGAGTTACAGTTTCCCTCATTCAAATATTTATTTACCTTAAAAAAACAAATATCATCAGTGTTTTTCTTAGCTAGTGGGATGTTTTTGACCACTGGTATTCTAGGCAATTCATCCCCAAGAGGCAGTTTAAATAGAAATACCTGGTGTGACTTTGGGAAGCAGGACATTTTCAGTGTCCTTTATATTCAGAGAGCAAGGGGCAAAGAATGGGAACACCGGATACTTTTTTGGGATCCACTACTGACTGGTCTGCTTGCTCACACAGACATGAACTAACAGATTTGTTGATTCTGGGATGGATGGATGGATGGATGGATGGATGGATGGATGGATGGATGGATGGATGGATGATGTTTAATTTCTCAACCCTGTATCTCCATGGAGCCCTTGCTATTGACTTCATGATGAGACTGACTTTGTACATAGGTAATAAAACCACTGTAACACAAAACACCTCAAAGAAACAGGCATTCAGTACTTATCTTCAATTTTGAGAGACTCTGGTTGCTTGTTGTATACTCTGTACACATACATGTACATTAGGGAATGTTATTTCAACACTGTAAAGCAGGTAATCCCAGCACTTGCAGACAGAAGTAGTTTCAGATTAGTCTGGTCTATGTAATGAGTTCTAGGCAAGCCTGGGCTACTTAGCAAGCTGTTGTTAGAAACAAACTACTTCAGACTATTGATAATGCTAAATTAGTTTCAAAACTAATTATTTCTGAAATAAGCCATTCAGATAGTTGTGTACATTGATTTTGTCTGCTTGTTTTGTTATTTTGGCGAACTGTATTGTTATTTATATGGAATTTGTAGGGGTTTTTTTCTATGCAGGTCAGGCACTGTTCCAGGTACAGTTTTCCCTTTGCTAGTCAGACCCAGCTACAGTACCATGTGCCTATTACCAGTTTTTAACAACAGTCCACAGAGGCAAAAGCAATCTTGGCAGAATATCAGGATAACAGGATCTTCTAAGTGTGTGTCTGTGTCCTGTCAGCTCAGGCATCGATTAGGATGTCTTTCTTGTGTGCTCTGACAGTTCACTTGTGCAATTGGATGTGACAGTTTGAGTATAGGATTGTGTGACCACTGCCCGGGATGTGTTTTCTATCTGGGGTACTCAGCTGTAGCTGGAGGATAGTTAAATGGTATCCTTGTCTCTTCTGTCAGCCAGCCATACTAAGAGACAAGGATCTGTAGAAATGGGGTAAGAGCAAGTGGGCTACTTCCTTCATAGTCCTGCTCTATTATGAAAAGTTCCATAGCATCATCTCACTGATACAAAACAAATATTCTCCAGTGGAACGAGGACTTTCAGTATGAACCAGTTGTGCTGCCTGTGTGGACTGTCCACTCCTGTGTAATCAGGAAAATTTTAAGAACTAGCAGGTTTGGGGCAGATGTTGTTTTCCTTGGTCCCATGCTAACTTGTTCTTACGATCCATGTGTTCTTCAGGAATATTAATGGGAGACTAAGGCTACCATAGAGCAGAGGCAGACACTTTCAGTTAGTGCCCAGCATGGAGCAGGGACAGATACTCAGAACCCTTTCTCCTCCCGCAGTGAAATTCAGCAGCTGCTACAATAAACCTCCCACACAGAAGAGTGATGTCATCTCCCATCTCGCCACCAACCTTACGGGCTTGAGCTCCACATTCAGTGGGAAAGTGGGTGATGTAACTAAGATGGGAAAGCAGATTCTTACAAGACTAGACTTTATTTTAAGTTCAGGTTTCCTCTGTTCAAAACCCAGTTGCAGGCAGTCATAAATCATATCTGAGACTTAGAAAATGGTCCCCTTCCATCTGGGTCTGTGCTCTTCTGAGGGAGATGCTGCATCATTACCATTTTGCCATGTGGAGCCTATATTTGCAGCATTCTCTAGCTTATTCAACAATCACAGATGATTTAAGTTCTGCCACCCCCTTGCTGTTCTGCTCTCAAATGCCCAACAGAATAAGAAAGGCAAGGGGAGCTGGATGCTGGAGAGAAGGAGCAGTGTAGACATTACTTGATACAGCCATTGCTTGATAAACAGATGAGCTAATGTAAAGCAAAAAGCCTAGCAGAAGTCGACTAGTTTCCAATGACAAGAACAAGCAAACAGTCCAGTGACAACTGACTCGTTCGCGTTAATATGAATAATGTGCCGAGCTTGTTCAGTGCACTTGGTTCATGATGCGCTTTTTTCATAGCTGGTAATATATCACAAACCACGAAGTGAGACAAACTACATGAACCAAAATGGATTCTTGGTGGTTCCTGCCAATGACTCTTGCCCTGCTGAGATCTGTCTATGTCTCAAACTAGATCAGGGCCTCACCCTCGGTCCAAGTCCATGTGCCTCTGACCTGAAGGTAGTGTCGTACTCAAGCCTACACATTTGACACTGTCTGAAAGCCACACACTGGATTCATCGCAGGCATGGGATCGAGTTACTTGCAAAGACTTCTGTTTTGCCCGTTTGTGTAGCGCATCACTTCCAGCAGCCTGAGAAGCCTTCTGGTTTACCCTGGGGAGCAGCAGGAGAAGTTCATTCTCTCAAGGACTGGGGACCATTTGATGGTGGTAAAATTACTGGCAGACTTTGAATAAAGAGTACATCCAAACCGTTGACATTCCTCTTCTCCCTTGATTGTTTTTAATGTGGTGACTCATCTTCGACTGGTCCATGGTGGGGAAGCAGACTGCCTTCTGTCTATTTTTTCCAGATGCTTAGCAGTTTTCTGACTGGTGAGTTCCTGCTTGGTAGGTCAGACTGGTTCTCTCAGGACTTGGGAGCTGGGTACCACAGTGATAACAAGATGCCCACTGCTATCTTCTTTGTTTCCTAGAGAATGCCATTTTTAATCAAAGACCACTTGTTTCCTGAGCCCCAGTTTTTAAATTTGTAGTCATAAGGTCTGCCCACAGAGATCGTCTATGTATTATCTCTAGTAGAAATAGAGCTTCCCTTATTTGAATTTTTCACTTTCAGAACATTTTTCATGTGGGGATGTTTAACCTAACATTGTTCCTACACCCAACACTATCTCCATACTTTTTTTTCCAAATCCATAATAATTAGGAGTTTCCAGAATTATCTGTGTCATTTCTAAAATAATGAGATATTTTAAGGACTATGCTTTGCATTCACTTGGGCCTTTTTGTTTGCTTGTTTATGTTGATACCTGTGGATTATTCGTATGGGCAAGACATTTGTTATTGTTGTTATTAGTGAAAATGCCCTAGATGCTAAAAACATAATAAAACAAAAACAAATGCTTCTGTGGAGTGACATAATGGGAAGAACATGCAAAGAAACTGTGTGGAAATGTTCAGAACAGAATTTGGTCCAGCAAAACCCACCAACTTCCTGAATGCTCCATTCAGGGCTATTCAGTCCCCCAAAGGGGGCGATTATTTCTTTAAACAATTTCACACTCTTCAGAAGTCTTATTTTCCCAGCACTGACTGTGAATTCAAAGAGCACTCAGAGATTTGGCCCTCATTTTAATCCTTGCCTACCCACTTTTCTGGCTGTATTAAATCATTTCTTTATAAGAAGTACTATTTTACTTTCTCAGTAAATGACAAGATTTTTTTTCTAACTTTTATGATAGGATCATTTGTGAGAAAATTGTCCCAATTTTCCCAGCATCTAAAAACTGTAGAAAACCCAGAGTATGGTTTAGAGCCTCCACTATAACAGCTTATCTTCCACTGTTATTTTAAGACTACAATCAGTACTTCTATGTCTCTCTCTAAATTTACTCGGAAAGCTGAGAAACACGTCCAATCCCAAGGCAAAGCTTATGATGTCAGCAGCTTCACAGTAGCTCCCTTCTCTAAATGTGATGCTTTAGAACTCATTGTTTACCCACGTTTGAGCTGATTTCATGAATTAGGGGCTGCTATATAAATAGAATTCTGTTGCTATTTGCTCCAAGTGTCTTCTCTTGGTCCCACTAATTTCCTCAAGATTGTCTCATAATAAATTTCTTGTTCATTTTTCTCTAACCACAGTATCATATTTGTGCATACTTCTCTTAAGTGTTAGGCTATGAGGTTATGTCTGTCCATGGGCGAACTGATTACATCTTCATAAGTAGTGGTGGCTCTTCTTGACTAGGACATGGAAAGACTTCAAGCCATTATAGACTAGCCAGCTGAGCACAGGCCAGCTGTACGCTGACGACGTGATACTTGAGCTGTGTAATTTAGTGTTTTATTCTTGAGGTGCAGAGTAAGACAAGGGTGCCAGCTTATGCCAGATCTGTTAAACAATATGCTGGATGTCACCCTCATTTCAATGTGGGAGTAATGAGAAATCTAAGATAGAAGGATGCATGACACATTTGGATATGTGAAACTATGAAGGAATTATGCAAAAGCAATGGCTAAAATTAGTAAGTCAAGTGTCAAATGGACAGAATAGAAAGTTTATTTATGCAGATATTCATTATACAGTCTAGATTGCCCTCAAATTTGTGATCCTCTTGCCGGATCCCAACTTCCTGAGTACTGATATTAGAGGGATGTACCAAATCTAATGTTTAAATACACGGAAGCTAAGTAATGGGTACATAGATATTGATTATCTTTACTTTTGTGTGTTCTTGAAATTTCACAGTTAGCAAAACCTTAAAAACACATAACACATTTTAAAAACTTTGTTGTGGCTGGGCAGTGGTGGCACACACCTTTAATCCAAACACTCAGGAGGCAAAGGCAGGCAGATCTCTCTGAGTTTGAGACCAGCCTGGTCTACAAGAGCTAGTTCCGGGATAGACTCCAAATGCACAGAAAATCCCTGTCTCGAAAAACAAACAAACAAAAAACCAACCAAACAAACAAAAAACCAAAACACAAAAAAACTTAGTTGTGTTTTTCTATATTAGTAAAGAGTAGATAAATAAACATGGGAACATTCCTATTTACAGTAGAGATATAAATCACACAATACATAGGAATTAGCCTAATGAAAGATTGCTGACACAGAGCTGTTTTATTGAAAAAAAGAAGAATATAAAGGCATTGCCAAAGCAAATAAATATTTATTTATTTATTATGTAGACATTGCTCTGCCTGCAGGTATGCTTGCACACCGGAAGAGGGCACCAGATCTCATTACAGATGGCTGTGAGCCACCATGTGGTTGCTGGGAATTGAACTCAGGATCTTTGGAAGAGTAGCCAGTGCTCTTAACCTCTGAGCCATCTCTCCAGCTCTCCAGCAAATAAATATTATAGGAGACTTTTAAATGCAAATTGATGTATTTAATTAGAATAGAATAGAAATAGTCCTGGGATAAGAAAGGCATTCCTGAAAGAATTTTTAAGGAAGGACTTACCTCTTCTGATTGCAAGATTTATTATAAATCAAGTATATATTCACATTGTATCAGAAGAATGAATAAAGAATCTAGAAATTGATCTACACATGCATTTTCAACAAAAAACATCATTAAGGAAAAGATATCCCTCTTCGGCAAATGACTGAAAACTAGACCTCTGTGTGGAGAAATCAGATATCAAGGCCCCCTTCTTGTTGATTTGTTTGCCCAGATGTGAGGTGGGACCCAGGGCCTTGTGCATGCTAAGCCCATGCTCTGCCACTGAACCACCTCTGAGGACCTGCCACCCCCAGTACTATAAGCACATGTTCAATCAAACTGGGTGAGTATGGAATCATACACATTCAAGTTGCTTTATATAGATTGAGCAGGATGTGTGTATGTGTGTATATATGTATATCCATACACATGTGTGTGTATACATATACATGTATACACTTATACATACATAAAATAACAAAGAAACGGAGGTCATGGATTTGAGAGAGCAAGGGAGCCTTCAGAGAAGGGTTTGGGAAGAAAGGGAAAGGAGAAAGCAATTTATGTTTTAATTTCAAAAAATTTATAATTTTTTCAATGGGTGAGTATAAAACCTAAACCTATAAAACTTTTAGAAGAAAATACTCAGATGTCCAATAAAGTAACAGTTTCTTAGGACACAAAAATTAATGAAATTTAAGAATATTAAACTTAGATGGAAAAGTTGAGTCTAAGAAAATGAACACTCTATCTCTAGAATTGAAGCAAATATCCATGACACACATGCAAAATGATATATGTCCAGAATACATAGATGGTTCTTAGAGATTAATAGTCACTTGGTTCCCCTGTTAGAAAGAGCAGAGTGTATACCTCACCAAGGACAGCCAAAGATGAGGTGAGCCATATGTGGCAGTGTAGGCTCCAGTCCCGGCTCTTAAGAGGCTGAGGCAGGAGGATCATGAGTTTGAGGCTGTTGTGGGTTATAGAGGAATACTGACAAAGTCGATAACCCCATAACAACCATCACTACCATCACTGACAGCAACAAACCAGGTAAAGGGATAATGGCTGAAGGGTGAAGGCTTACTCAATGTCACATATGCAGCAAGCTGATAAGCTAGCAGTCTCTGAAAGTCACTGGATAAACTAGCAATCTCTGTAAGACATTTAATAAACTAGCACATGCTCAGACAAACTGGGTGAGTATGGAATCATTCCCTGAGTCACTTAGTAATACATCTCAAAAGGCTTGAAAATATTTTGAGTCTTCTTTCCAGTCATATCTCTTCCATGGATATCTATTAATAATGTGTTTACACACAGATTTGTTAAAGTAGTTTGAAAACAACCTAAATGGTAAATAATATATAAGAATGTAATATGTTAGAATGTTAGTAATTTCTATTTAAAACATTGAAATAGATTAATTTTTAAATGAGTCATACTTACATAACATGTCCTCAATAATGGCTTTTAATATTCCCTTGTATTCCTCAAGCTATTTTTTTCATCCATAATTGTTTATCAAAATACGATGATTTTGTTTTCATGTTATTAATGTTTTCCCAATTTGTTCAGTAAACATTATTTTAAACAAGGACATTTTAAAGTTTTTTCTTGTATTTTCAATATTTTTTGTTTAAATTAGAAGCAATCTTATTTTACATATCAATCCCAGTCCCCCCCCCCCACCATCCTCACATCCAATCCCCAGGGAGAGTGATACCTCCAATGGGGGGATCATCAAAGTCTGTCACATCATTTGGGCAGGACCTAGGCCCTCCCCCTTCTATCTAGGCTGAGAGAGTATCCCTCCATAGGGAACGGGCTCCCAAAGTCCATTCATGCACTAGGGATAAATGCTGGTTCCACCACTAGAGACCCCATAGATTGCCCAGGCCTCCTGTCACCCACGTTCAGGGGTCCTAGTTTGGTCCTATGTTGTTTCACCAACTGTCTGGCTGGGGTCCATGAGCTCCCACTTTATCTCAGGTCAGCTGTTTCTGTGGGTTTCTCCAGCCTGGTCTTGACCCCTTTGCTCATCACTCCTCCTTCTCTACAACTGGATTCCAAGAATTCAGCTCAGTGCTTAGCTGTGGATCTCTGTTTCTGCTTCCATCAGCTATTGAATGAAAGTTTAAGGATGGCATATAAGGTAGTCATCAGTCTCCTTATAGGGGAAGAGCATTTAAGGTAGCCTCCCCACTATTGCTTAGATTCTTAGTTGGTGCCATCCTTGTAGATCTCTGGACATTTCCCTAGTGCCAGATTTCTCTTTAAACCTATAATGGCCCCCTCCACTAAGGTAGCTTTTTAAAACAGTACAGACTAGGTTTCTTTTGTTAATACCAAGTAATAGTTCCAGATATATTTAAGATTTGTTCTCTAATATTAAATATTCATTTAGATTAATTTTAGGTAATGAGTGATTCTTCCACCATCCTTATAAATAACTTCTTTGTGGAGAATACCCTGCTAGTTTCCCTTGAAGTTGTGAAGGAAGTAAACCTTTAGTTAACATAAGGATTCAGTGCTCATGGAGGAGCAGATCTGCTCACCCACATCCCAGGTCTGATGAGTGAGAAGTAGCTGCCTAGTGTGATTTATTTAGACAGAATGTGGGCCAGTTCCTGAGTTCAGCTTGCTAACTTGGTAATGCTGACCCTTGGTAGGAAAGCAAAAGAGTATTTTACGTGTAGGCCTTTCATGGCCGAGTTTGGAGAGAGGGGATATCATTGCTTCTACAGATGAGCAGACCTTGGGAAATGTGTACCAGATGCTGCAATGGCAAAAGGAAAGCCTTGGGAGAAGTCAAAAGAGGAGATTGTGTCTGTTAAAACAATCTAAGATATGAGTTCTGTTAAAATGGGATATGGCTCATTGAAGCATGCCTTCCAGAGTTTAGCCTTAGAAACCAACTAAATGTAAGTCAGTGTTGATTTCTGATTTATAATGTGCTGTCTGCTATTTATTCCATAACAATTTCTGTCTATGCACACACACAATGATGTCTATGAGCAGGTGGCAGAAAGGCTATGTGGCAAAGGAAGGAGCTCAGAGGCCACAGTTAAAACTTTGCCTCTTCCCTAGCATAACCCAGCATTGCAGGGAAGATAATGTGATGCATGACAACCCTTCCCTTCCCCCTTTATTTCTGTATCTCCTCTTCATCTTCATTCATGGAAGCATTGTCTCCAAATGGAATCATGGGAAGGAATTCCTCAGGGAAATTGACATTTTATTCATAACTCCAGAATTTAATTTCTATTCCTACCTGGTGAATTTTAAAGTGTTTTTGACCAGTGGAGGCTGGTACTTACCCTTTTCTAGAAAATGGCGTGACGTTTACATTGCTCTTCGACTGTCTACCAAGACCAACCCCTCTGCACATGCCAGTATGAGGGAGGAAAGCAACTCCTGGGCTGCTCCCCTCCTCTCGGAATAATTTCCATGGACCACAGTTTATCTCTGATTTTTTTTCTCTTGCATTTTCAACTAAGATTTTCATTGCTTTCTTCTCTCAAGAGCTTGTTTTTGTTTGATTTTTCTGTGCTTGAACTGCTTGCTGCTAAGACAGATTTAGGGCTACATGAATTTAATTTTGATGTTAGTTGTTCAGAAAAAACAGCTATGTTTCCCCGTCTCAGTTTTGAATCATAATAGCTCAGGGTTTGAGAATGAAATCATTTAAAAGCCAAGAGCCTCTCTGACTTGTTAATCCCCGTGTTACATTTCTTATGCGTGTTTTCTCAGCCTGTATTTGAAGCACAGCCAGCGATGAAAATCTGACGCCAATTTTGTGCAACTCATTATATCTGGGAAAATAGTATTAGCTCTTGAATCCTTTATCATATCGACCATAATTCATTTCATTAGGCAGCATGTACAAATGATAAAAATGTCTTTAAATTTTAAACTGATAAAGAAAATCAAAACACTGTACATGGTTTTGGGGTGTCCTGTGGTGATCCATGAAATATCACTTTAAATATGAAGTGCCTTCAGATATTGAAAGAGCATAACCATGCCTCTGTCCATCATCTCTTTGAGGCATCCCGGGTTCCTCCACTCTTGCTTCAGTCTGTTGATCATTCCTTATATACTTCAGTGAAAAGTGAGTCGAGGAGGACAAGTGGTGTCCAGTTGAGACAATCTTTATTAATAGAGTCCAGAGTTGAGTGGGAGGGTATTGTTGTACATGGGGTGACAGTACCATTTCGTTGTTCATACGTTGAGTTTAATCTTAATTAAAATCATTGCTCACATTTGGTTTTTATTTATTATAAACTTTCTCATATTTCTGACTCTGAAAGTCTATCTTCTCAGGTTGGACTCATCATTTCTGACATCACCCCTGACCTGCTAAACATTGGTACCCAAGGCAGTGACAGCCATGTTGGGTTATCCAGACTTCAGGACAGATTTTCTCTGCAGTCTTCAAGCTATATGATGCATATTAAAGCTGGTGTCTGGTGGTTTTAGTTTTGAAGTTATCAGGGCTTTGGGGGAGGGGAAGACATCTATAAACAATTGAAGTGTCAAGTTTTATTCAATATATAAGAACATGCATATATTCTGTACGAGTCTTAAGAGAACTGGTGAAGTCTGATTAAATCTGTTACCAAGTGGTTAGATGAGCAGCTTTATATACAGTACATACAGTACATACAATGTTGTAACCTCTTCAACACTGGCTGGTTTCTGCCTTTCAAACCTTGTTTTTTTGTTTGTTTGTTTTAGTGGTTTGAGTAGAGTTCTGTATAACATTTATTTTTGGTGCCATTTTTTGTCTTCCAAAATATTCTTGTCAGAATTATCATCCAGTGGTCCAGGAGTATAGGCTTTGACTAAAACTGCCGAGATGAATTATGCTAAGCCTTAGTCTGCTTTTTATAAAATGTGAACTAAAATATTGGCTGTCACCTAGGCCATGTGTCAGGGGGAAATTAATTATATTAAGAAACAGTGAATATTAAGCTCTCAAAAAGATTATCTTCTATTATTTTTAAATTATTGTTTTATTCATGTATGCATGTGTGTAATTCCAGATTTTCATAAGATAAATTGAAGTTGTTTATGCTTTTGTATGGATCAGTGATATCTTTAATAACATTATAAATACAACTCACATAGTAACTTTTAGTTTGTTTTCCCAGGTGGATTATAGGCACATCAGCTTTCTGGTGCTGTACTGAAATATTTGCCCATTTCTAACCAATAGGGGAGAGGCTATCTTAAATGCACTTCCCCTATAATGAGATTGATGGCTACCTTATATGCCATCCTAGAGCCTTTATCCAGTAGCTGATGGAAGCAGAAGCAGACACCCACAGCTAAGCACTGAGCCAAAATCCTAGAATCCAGTTGCAGAGAGGGAGGAGTGATGTGCAAAAGGGTCAAGACAAGACTAGAGAAACCCACAGAAACAGCTGACCTGAACAAGGGGGAGCTTATGGACCCCAGACTGATAGCTAGGAAACTAACATAAAATTGTTCCAGACCCCTGAACATGGGTGTCAGTTAGGAGGCCTGGGCAATCTATGTGGCCTCTGGTAGTGGATCAGTATTTATCCCTAGTGTACAAATGGACTTGGGAGCCCATTCCAGATAGAGAGATACTCTCTCAGCCTAGACACGTGGGGAAAGGCCTAAGCCCTGCTCCAAATGATATGGCAGACTTTGAAGATCCCCTATGGAAGGCCTCCCTGGGGAGCAGAAAGGGATGGGATGGGGGAGTCAATGAGGGGTGAGGGAGGGTGGGAGGGAGAAGGAACTGGGATTGACATGTAAAACAAGATTATTTCTAATTTAAATTTTAAAAAAAGGAAAAAAGAGCTCCTTAAGAGACTAAGCATGTAACTAATTAGTCTTTGTCTTCTTAATGACTCATTTTCTTGAAATGCATTTCACACTCAAGTAATTATGAGGCATAATCCAAGGACCTGTACATTAGCTGTTCCTATTAAGAAAAAGGCATCCTCAACCCAATGCAAAAATCCCCTTCAGGTAATTTTTTTTTGTCACTTGGTCTCTTCATACATAAAACATATATTCAGTATTGTTGTGCATGTTTAATATTATTTATTGCTGACATACACTTATTAACTCTTCTTTTTAAGAAATGGGATCCTTTTATGTTACCACAGCTGGGATCAAACTCCTGAGCTCAATCAGTTCAGCCTGAGTCTCTTGAATACTGGAAGTCAGTGTCACGCCACTGCACCCAGCTGTTAATCTACCGTTATTGGAAATAATGCAATGTGGGCTAGGAATGCAGCTCAGATGGTAGAGTGCTTGTTTACCAATCACAAAGTCCTGAGTTTGATCTCGATCCTGAAAACCTGGCTCTGGTGGTGTGCACCTGGAATCCCTCCGCTATGCAACGAGTTCAAGGGCAGCTTAGGTTATGGCTCAAACAAGACAGGCATTAAAAATACCTTTCTCGAAAAACCAAAAAAAAAAAAATACTCTGTGTCTTAAGAAAGCTAAACTTTGTGTAAGAATGTTCAAGTGGAGAAGCATGTTTGTTGAAAAGTAGGTTACCAATTTTTAAAGGGCTTGAACATAATAGCTGCAAATGGTTGTATGAATCTAAAGCCAAACCCTGAACTTTTTGAGATTTGTGAAAGTGGAGATACTTGGGTGTGGGGAGCTGTCCCAAGCTGCTTAGGGAATAAGGGTGATCATGGATATGCTGTGTTGAAGGCTTAAAGCAGAGTGACTAAATACTCTATTGTAGAAAGGTTGTACTGAAAGAGTACCCATTACATTGGATCCTCTTTGGGAGTACAAAGAACAGTCATCACACACAAAAAAAGTGACACAGGGAACAGATGCTTCAGCCCCCCTGTGGTGTTCCTGAAACTGTTTTTATCTCACGTCAGATCAAAATTAGATCAAAGGGCTGCATCCTTCCTGCAACCCCCTGGCTCTGTCTTAGCCAAGTGGTAAACATGTCCTCACTTGCCACCTTCTAGAAATAGTTCTGTGTTGAAGATTCTGACTTTGACCCTGTTTCATTAGCTCTTTCCTCCGGAGGCTTTGGGCTACATATTCTGTTTGCTTACGTTGGCTAAGTGCTACTTTTAGCCATGCAACAAGCATGCATTATGAATGTGTTGTTTTCCTTACGCTGGGTTAACTTGGTCAGTTCAATAAAAGTAATCCATTTGAGAAGAGCTCCAAGAAAAATGCTAGAGGGAGGCATAGCCCAGTGAGACTTACAGTGGGTAAGCCTCTAATTTCTTTGTGGAAATTAGACATTACAGGCTTTAGTGTCCTGATGACCAAACCAGGTGAATTATGTGTGTGATGCCGCAAAATGAACCACACCTCCTTGTGTTTGTTTGTTTTGTAGACTTAAGCACCTTTGTCAATAGTAATTTTCCAGAAGTCTGCCATTCCACACTGGTCAATAGCATGCATACCAAATTACAGCAAGTTTGCTGCTTACCTTGTTAGACATTTGAGTACCTACAACCTAGTAGTGAGACCCCAAAGTTTCAAGGTTATCAGACCTTCCCAGGTTTCTAGTTGGATCAACCATTTTCTAACAACATCTAGAAAAAAAGAAGCTCACCCATTTTTGATAGGACATGTGGATATCAAAATACATTTTTACCATTTCTCTTATATAACCAATGCAAAAAAGAAAGACATTTGTCTGGACAGAGGTTGTATACTAAAGAGTTCATCCCCAGCCGGTTGTACTATTTTTGTGAGTTCTGAGGCTTCACTGGAGGAAGTAAGTAGGTCACTAGAGCAAGTCCTTCAGGGATTTATCTTTTCCTGGGTCATCCTTCCTCTCTCCTGTCTGCCAAAGATGATCAGCCTCTGCCATATGCTTGTGCCACCATGATGTTCTGTCTCCCCATGAGTGCAAAATGAGCAGAGCAGGAAGCCTATGGCTGAAATTATGAACCCGAATAAACCTTCCCTTCATTTACTTATTTTTGTCAGGTTATTTCTTCATAGCCCCCAAAACCTAACACAGCACTCCAGTATTAAATGTATGAAGATGTTTTTAAAATCAGTTATAGTGTAGATAATTTGTGATATGTCATTGGAAGCATGCACTAAGAGTTGACATCAATCCTCTCTGTCTTTTGGTTAAGATCAAGCGTAGCAGACCTTGCAGCCTATTCTCTTCAGTTCATGCTCTTATTTAGTCTGTGACTTTCTTAATCAGCCCAGACTCAGAAGTGCCTTTAAATGAAAAAATTACCTACTTCCAAAAACACTGCTTACAAAGATAGGACATGGATATAAGAAATGCGGAGAATATATAGCATACAAAGACATTTTTGTATGTTCATAGATTGAAGTTATTACCTGAAAACTAATAATACCAGGAGGAGCTCAGTGGTTAGTTCAGAGAATACATGTTCTTTTATGTTCATTCATGGAAACCTGGTGTAGTAGTTTAAATGTAATTGGCCCTCATAATTTCACAGGACATGGTACTATTAGGAGGTGTGGCCTTGTTGCAGGAAGTGTGGCTTGTTGGAGGAAGTGTGTCACTGTGAGGGTGCTCTTTGAGGTCTCCGTTGCTCAAGCTACTTCCTGTTGCCTATAAGATGTAGATTTCTTCACTTACCTCTCTAGTGCCATGTCTGTCTGAAGGCTGCCACGCTCCCCACCATGATAACAATGGACTAAACCTCTGCAACTGTGTGAGCCAAACCAATGAAATGTTTCTTAAAAGAGTTTATGTGACCAGTGTGTCTCTTCACAGCAATAAAAACCCTAAGATACCTGGTGTGTCCATGATTTTAGGAACATGGAAAATCTGATAAAGTTTGGTGCCTACAGGCAAATTTCTTAGGTAACAAATGAATCTTCCTTGATTTCTCTCATTTTAAAAATCGATAGATGTCAGGAATATGGAGATATTTAGCAACATGATACAACTGCCTTTTCCATTCCTCAAAGGAATCTAATGTACGTGCTTTACACTACATTGTAAAGGCTAGTGTCTATCCATATTTATAAAGCAAAATAATTAGCATTTTTATCTTATGATTTTCTAATAAATAATTACACAACATTTTCAGAAGGAAATGAATGGCACAATTAGGTCATTAAAGCTGCTAAATCTTTACATTTTTATTTGTTGCAAATTATTGTGCATCGTTATGGGACCTTTTTTTATTTGATGCCTCAACATATCATGTAACATTCAAATCTGGGTAATTGTTTATGTTTTCAGCTCTTACATATTTATCACTTCTTTGTACCGGGAGAATCTTTGAACTTCTGTCTACTAGTCATTTGGGGATGCGTATTTCCTACAAACTGTGTTCAGCCAGTCTACAGAACATGAGAGATGTTCTGTCTGCCTCTCCCTCCTTTGTACTCATTGGTATCAGCTTTTCTCTGCCCCATGTTTCCTAGCATTCAGTGGCCACTATTCTAATCCATTTCTATTTCAGCATGTGAGTGAGAATATGGAACGCTTCTCTACATCCAGCTCATTTCACTTCATGTAATATCTTCCAGTTCCAGCCATGTTACCACAAATGTCAATTTTTTCATTTTTACAGCAGAATAATATATTTTGTATGCATATGTATAAATCACATTTTCTTTATTCCTATTATTTATTTCAGAGATGCCCTAGTAGATTCTATATCTTGCTACAGAAGAATAAGCTAACATTTTTAAGAAAAAGCTAAATACAACAAAGACACCAAATTATTTCACAGTAGCAAAAAAAAAAGTGTTAAATATTTTCACAATATAAAAGGTATTGGGAAAACTGGAAATGTATTCTCATCTATTTTATAGAATTTAAAAATTAATTTTAGTTCGATAATCCAAAGGTAACGCAGATTTAAAAACAGGTTATGTGTTCAGAAATTACTTAAGCTACTATTATGAGTAATATATAATAATCAAAAAATAAATGTCCAATAGTAAAAAATAGATTGTTAAAATGTAATCTGGGGGGGCAGCAAGATGCCTTGGTGGTAAAGATGTTTGCCAAGTAAGCCTGAGGACAGGGGTTCTATTCCCAGAGATCTATATGGTAGAAAGAAAGAACCAACTCCTATAACTTGTTCTCCAACAGATACAGCCCATGTGCTCCTTCCCACATAGGCCAATGGATATACTAAAATTGTGAATAATTTGAGCAGCAGGTTCACAATAAATATTAAATACAGAAGTGATGAACAGGATGCACATATTCAGAAGAAAAATTTGACATCTTGGTTTGATTTTTAAATTTTATTTGCTTTAAGACTATTATACAATGTAGTTGCTAGAGATTAAAAAGGAAAGGTTTTTTTATGGTTTGGTTTTGGTCATACAAAGTTAAATCCAGGATCTCACACATGCCAGGCAGGCACTGTGCTGTGGGACTGACTGTTAACCCCTAGAGTAAGGTTCTAATCACAGAATCATTTCTCTTCAGAGAATTGTACTCCTCATGTTCTTGCCTCATTTAGTTGCTTCTTGCTTGGTATAAGATGCTGTTCTCACCGTTCATCAAGTGAAGCTCTCTTTGCAGCAGATAGAAACCACTGAAGGAAACCAAAACCCATCAGATCTTGGGAAGTGTGGGAAGGGAGAGAAGAAAGAAAGTTTGACTCAAATTTATGAAAGAGAAATAACGTGAACCTGACTTTCAAGACAACAATTTAGCTGGTTATGATGGAATAGGACTAGTACTTGGGAGAACTAGAAGGGTTACAAGTTCAAGGCCAGCCTAGACAATTTACTGAGAACTTTTCTTTCTTTCTTTTTTTTTTTTTTTTTTTTTTTTTTTTTTAGGGCTGGGAATTTAAGATAGTAGAGTACTTGCCTAGTGTGTTCAAGGCCCTGGATTCAGCCTCCAGTAACATATAAAACATTTCAACTTTGTAAAACAAGTTCTAATTGGTCTTAATAATAAAACCCAGAGTGAGATATTAGGGGGTGAAAGCTGAAAGATCAGAGAAGCAGAGCAGCCAGCCACTAGAGCTCTGTGAAATCCTCAGACTGAAGAAAGGCCAAGTTCCTGTCTCCTCCCTGTAAGGAGAGATCTAAGATACCTGTGCCGCCGACCACGCCCGCTTTGGGTGTGGCTACAGGTGCAGAAGGACTTGGGAAATAAAGGGCTGTGCAGGAGAATGCTGCCTCTCTCTTGTACACCAGGCTAGGTGGTGGTGGTGCAAGCCTTTAATTCCAGCACTCGGGAGGCAGCGGCAGGTGGATCTCTGTGAGTTCAAGACCAACCTGGTCTACAAGAGAGAGCCAATGCTCTCCTGAACAGCCTTTTATTTCCAGTGTCCCTATGCACCTGTAGCCACGCCCAAAGCATGCGTGGTCAGCAGCCAAGTATCTAAGATCTCTCCCTACATTTCCCACCTATTCCTCTCTCTGCCCAGCCATCTCACTTCCTGTCCATCTGTACAGATCTCCAGATCTCTATGGTTAGCTAGTGACTAGCTCCACCCTCTGTCCTTCAGGCGAGCTTTATTTGTTAGTGTATGAGCAAGACATCACCACACAACTTAATAACTCACTGCAGACACTGGAGGTCTGGTGGGCCAGGTGGAGGTATGGTTGAGTCAGCAGCTGTTTTTGTGGAGGTGGAAAGTTGGCTAGTGAGGTCATCTTATAGAAACTATGATCTTTTATTTAAATAAAGATGAGTGAGTTTTTCACAGAGACCAGGTGGGCATGACAGCTTGAGGGCAAAACTGGTTCTCTTTGCCATGATGGCATGGAGAAAGCATGGGCCCCAGTCATAGAAGCTGCATCTCAAATGCTGCATCATAAGGAGCACAGGCAGGGCTAGCATTCTGTCTTGCAGTCCCCACACTTAGAAGAGCCCTACCCACACTTAGTTGAATGCTATGACATTGCCACCTTGAAATTTTCTTTTCTTAATGAGTCCTGGAGATGGGGTAGCATGTCGTAAGTCATACATTGAGGAAACTAGGTGGAATGGTCCCAACATGGGAAAGGAAGGATAATTTAGAGTCACCGAGTACTTTGTGAAGAAAGCTAGGCACAGTTTCCATGCTCAGATGGTAAGGAACCAGTCATGTTACCCATAGCTCCCTCATCTCCCAAGGACACCCACTTCCAATGCTCTCTACTTAGAGAGGGCAAAATGGAGAGGGGACAGCTTGGATAAAAGGAGAGAGACTGCCATAGGGCCTCCTTCCCATATAATGGCAGTTGGCTTGTTGTATGACATAAAAATGACTATACAACTTCTGTTAAATAATAGCAATTAGGAAAACAACAGTGTTATCCAGGTTTATCTAGGGGTGATGCATCACATAAATAGTAAGGGGAAAGTGACGTACAAAATGGCTTTGATTTTTGAACTCAAATCTCTGAAGTAATACTTAACCTGCACATTGATTATATAATTGACTTTGAAGAACCTAGAAGCATGAAATGCTTTTAACTTCCAAACCTTGTTATTTTTTAAATTTAAAATTATTTTCTGAAAGCTACTGAAAGGCAGTTTAAGGAAGCAGAACTTTTTATGCTGTTTTTGTACCTTTTAATCTTATTTGGTAATAGAAAACAACATGTTACATTTCCCCATGTCAAGGCACTTGTATTTATCTGGTTTTGACTTGCTGACAGTCACCTAAAAATGGAAAAATCTTAGTTTTGTGCAGCTGTACTAAAGAAGGGACCTGTGTGCAGTATTTCTTGAGAAAACATTTGACATTTTAGAAAATGATTCTTGATTTGTTGTAATGTATTATTTTTCAGTGTCAGTAAATGTTTTTAGTAGCCATTTCAGCATGGCCTGAATCAGGGATGTAGGCAGTCTTTGATATATTTCTGCTGCTGTTTTCCATTTCATGCAAAGACCATTGTAGATTATTTATAGAAAATTGCATTTGGTGTTCATTACATAAGTGTGAAATTAATTTTGTCACTGAAGGGCTGACATTTGGAGTAAAACGAGGTTGCATTCTTTCCTAGGATTCTGTGAACTATATATGTTAATGCCCTTCAACAATAAGGATGCTTTGTTTTCTCAACTTTCCTGTAGGCTTTGGAGTTGGATATATTTTTACAAAGCATGAATACATTTTCTTATATAAAGAATTTTACAGTTTATTTCATTTTCCATCAAACATCCTTACAATGCCTTCTGGCTAGGAAAAAAATCAAATATATTTGTGACTGTACCACATCTTGATTAATATTTAAAATATAAATTCTATGAGTATAAAGATAATTTTTCCCAAGGGTTTTTTGTTATTAAAACTTCTAATTTTACTTAGTCTAAAACTGTTTTAATAGGAATTTATGGGAGACAGCGTAATAATTTGATACATGAGTATAGTTGGCAATGATCATGAATTTTACTTTATCTTTTAGAAACACTCTAAGCATTTTATCTATGTATCTATCTATAATTTATCTATCTATATATCTACCTATTTATCTGTCTGTCTGTCTATCTATATCTATGTATTTAATATATGGGTGGCTTGTCTGCATGTATATCTGTGTACCACATGACTGCCTGTTGTCTCAGGAGGCCAGAAGAAGGCATTGGATCCTCAGGAAGGAACTCAAGTTTGAGATGACTATGAGTTGCCTTGTGAATGCTGGGAATTAAAAATGGGTCTTCTGGAAGAGCAGCCAGTGCTCTTAAACACTGAGTCATTCCCCGAGCCTCATGGATTTTATGTTAAACTGAAAAAGACTACACCTATAATTCAGATCCTTGAAGGAATAAAGCATTATTGAAAAGATTTATTTATATCCATTTTAGTGTAAAAGATATTCATATTCACTCCCTCTTTCTTCCTCACCCTCTGTGTGTCTCTTCCCCCTTTCTCCCTTTCTCCTCACCCGTGTGTGTGTGTGTGTGTGTGTGTGTGTGTGCACATGTATGTGTGTGTGTTCATGTGTGCATATGCAGAGGCTGGAGGAGGAGAACGGATACCCTGTTCTACTGCTGTCTCCCTTATTCCCTTATTTCCAAGGTCTCTGCCTAAACTTGAGGCTTGCCCTTTGGGCTAGGTTGTTTGAAAAAAAAAAAAAGCAGGTATCCAGCTGTCCCAGTGCCTGACAGTGGTGGACTTATGGTTGGTGTGCTGCACCCATGGCTCCTAATGTGGGGGTTAAGGATTGAGCTCAGGTCCTCCTGCTTGTGGGACAAGCATGGTTAACCCACGGAGCACTCTTCCAACCACTGAAAACATGGTTCTAAAGTGCTAACACCTTCCGCAACCATGACAAAATGCCTTAGGCAGTTATCTTTAAAAGAGCGGAGGCTTGCTGTGGATCACAGTTTCAGAGGTGTCAGTCCGAGGTCCCATGTGTGGTACATCAAGGTGGGACTCTGCTATGCAGGAAACTTGGTTGCCACAGGAGATCAGCCAGTGAAGTGGAAAGGGGAGGGACAGTCTTGGTCCTAACACCACTCTCAAACACATACTCCCTTCCACCTCCTAAGGCAGTGGTTCTCAACCTTCCTAATGATAGGACCCTTTAGTGCAGTTCGTGTGGCATAACCCCCAACCATAAGGTTATTTTTGTTTCTGGTTTATAATTTTGCTACTCTTATGAATCATGATGGAAAAGAGGGATGGCAACCCATAGGTTGATAGCCAGTGTTTTAAAGATTATCCCAGAAACACCAAACCCTGTTCCCCTAGCTTTCCACATGTGGGTCTTTGGGGACACCCAAGATCTGGATAACAGTAGGAAGAAACTTTGGGAACGGGCCAAATGGCTTGCCAAGCTTGTCAGGCTTGGGGTCCTTCTGGCCTTGGGCTTACCACCTGATGACACTGTCTGTCAACCTTTAGAGTAGCCCTGAGTACCATTTGGAAAAGACATCGCAACACTTCTGGAAAAGTTTCTTTCTGTTATATTCATTTATTCCTTTAATGCCTTTCTCCAACTCTGTTGTAGGCTCGCAGGAAGGAGGTGTTTATCCAGGAACGGTATGGGAGATTTAATCTAAACGACCCCTTCCTGGCACTGCAGAGAGACTATGAAGCAGGTGCTGGTGACAAAGAGAAGCCAGTCTGCACCAACCCACTCTCCATCCTTGAAGCTGTCATGGCCCACTGCAGAAAAATGCAAGAAAGGATGTCCACCCAGCTGGCTGCTGCTGAGAGCAGGCAGAAAAAGGTACTGAGGCCTTGAGTTGTTTTTCCTGTAGCAGTATGAAACAACAAAACCATCTCAGTGGTGACTGGCTACTGAATATCACATTTTTATAATGATTCGTTTAAGTTCCTATCAGGACAAAATGTAACTAAAAGTAATTAAACAGAGAAGTATGACAAATGGATATTTTCATGGAATGCTTAATACTTTCTTTAAAGTGTGGATTTGGTGAAAGTGGGCCTCATTTCCCTAGTGTAGTAAAATGCACTTAACCATAGAGTGCCTTCATTCTCCAGGTAAACCAGGATCCTCCAGTCATATGCAAGCAACCCCAACTTACGTCATCTAGAATCTATTTAAAACACTTCTTTGCAGGCAGGCGTGGTGGGTCGTACCTGCAGTCCCAGGTCCTTGGAAAGCTGAGGCAGGAGGATGGGAAGATGAAACAATCCTGAGTAATACATGAGACTATCATCTAAAACAAAATCAGAGTTAAAGATGTTTTTAATAGGACATTCTATTATTTTCTAGTATTTCTGAACAAAACGGAAAGTAGCTAAAGAAATGAGAGCTTGCATGGTTGTCACCAAATGTCCTCATAAAGTCCAGGCTTGTGGCAAACTCACCTCTGGAATTTGATGACCGCAGAGCTCTGGCTACCACATGTCTTCACTTAAACTAGTCTTCCCCTCCCCCACCAGCAAACCCACACTTCTTACACTTGAGCATTTGCTTCAAAGAGGCTAATTTATCACAGACACACACACACACACACACACACACACACACACACACACACACACACTGAGCTCAGCCTTAAAGAAATAGACGTTTCTATTTGTTCTGTTTATGAGTACATTGGGGAAGTCTGAGGACCTGCTGCTCTCTGCTGTAATTGGAATGAAAATGGGCAGTTCCTTCCCTGCTGTCATTAAAGCATACAGCAGTGTTTCCTCCACCTGCCCTTCTCAAAGAATTCCTTACATCCACATTTAACACCTGGTAGACGATGGTCTGAATGTGCCTTACTGTAAATATTTATGGCATTATAATTTAGCGGTGTGTTTTTGCTGTAGTTCTATGTTTCATAACATATGAACTCCAGCACGCTCCTATAGGTGTGGAATAAAAGCAGATCTTTTTATCAATATGTTACATGGCAAGAAACAAAAGCACCTGGCAAAAAAAGAAAGGAGTAGAGGAGAGCAGAGTGCTCACTTTTCCTGTGGACTTCAAACGCCTTCTGCCAGTCCCTCAGATAATCACCGAGGTCTCCGGAGGGTTTCAAAACTCCCCACAAACCGCCCAGGCAAAAGCCAGTGCATTGCAACTGATGTCACTGAAACTCATCTATATTTCTTGGAGAGGATACATTTCAATTATGTTCTTCACATGGCCAATGAGCTGGATAATAATAAATGATTTCTGCTGGATTTTATGCTTCATTATCATAACTTAAGAAAATATTTTGTTTTCATTTATTATATGAAATGTGTAATTTTCAAAATTCTACTTATATCCTGGATTTTAACATTTCGCTTTTAGGAGATAATAAAGGACCCATTTGTAGTTGAATCAAAGATTTTATTATCTAGCTGACTGGTTTTTTTTTTCTTTTCTTTAATCAATGTACATCCTGTTTTTTCTGAATGACTGGTTCATTTCCAACCTGGCTGGGAGTGAAAGGAAATAGTTTCTGTCCTATGGGCCCAGAGAGTCTCATATAAAACAAGCCCGTGGGTCTGCCTCCTCTGCATAACGGTATACAGGAGTCCTTTTATGGTCAGATTCATTGGCTGTGAAGTCTCAGTGAAGGGCATTCGGGTGGACAGTGCTGCTTTTTTGTTTAAAGAATCCTCTGTTCCAGTAGGATTGCAATGTGTGAAAAGACTTATATTTCGTATTCTACCCTGTGTGCTATAAAGAAAGTACTGACAAAACCAGAAACCCCAGTCATCTTTTTTTTTTTTGAACAAGAAAATTATGTCACCTTTAGTATGGAAAGTAACTAGTAAATATTTTAACCAAATGCCTTCAACTTCCTCTGTATGTGAAATCTCCTTCTTAGCTTTGCAGTCGCTGTGGAAGTCCGTGACGGCAACGGACTCAAGCTCTGCGATTCAAGTGTTTATTATCGGACATTGGCACATCGCTTTGGTAATTCTGAGACATTTGGCCCATGTGCTGTTGTGGCTGGGCCAGCAAGGCCCAGAAGAGGCTCTATGCTCACTCATGTGCTGGCTCCTGCTGAGGCTACTAATAGGAGAGTTAACTGTTTGGTAATTTGTGTGCCAGAGAAATTTGGGCAGGAGTCAATTTGGCAAATAGGCTGAGCCTTTAAAACCACTTTGAATAAGCTAATGAGTAGCCAGCATGGGGAATTTTGCCTGGGGTAATCTACTTGTCCTGAGCCAGGAACACGGGGTGAAATGAAATTTGGGACTGTTTTTTTTTTCATCTTGTTCTTCATCTTTTAATAGCTCTTTCATTCTAATGTATTTGGACACTAAAAAATAAATCTATGTATTTTCAAATATATTATTTATACTTTGCAAGTCTGACTTCTATCACTGGAATACAAAGTTGGAGCAAAGCCTTTAAAAACGAGCCAAAATCATATCTTAGGAAATTCAAAGAAGTGATGCTTTGGCCAGCGAAAATTTAGTTCTATATTAGTTTCTGTAGTAGTTTCTTCAGGGTGGCATCTGTGCACCATTAGGTCAATTGCATAGCATTAAGTGTGCATTATAGAGGCCTTAGTTTTAAGCACGTGACATCAGTAGGCCTTGACTTAGGCACAAAGGGTAGTTGCATGATTACCTGGTTTACAAACATATTAGTCATTTCACAGCATGGCTCAGTATGGTCGGGATGTTAGGGGATGGGCTCTAACTAGCCAGAATCATGGACAAATGTTCTCTGCAGAGCTAGATGGCAATCATTGGTTCTTGCTGGTACTAGGGCTTGCTCCTCTGCCCTGCTGATGCTGAAAGGCACATGGTATTCATTGCATAAGGTTCTGAATATGCCTCCTGGCCCCGATTTCTTCATTTCACTTACTTCTTCTTGGAATCCGACAACAAATATATGTGATGCTCAAACTTGGCCACATAACCTCTCCTCAGCCTCATGGAAGATCAGGAAAGTGATTGGTAGACATGTTCAGACCCTGTAGACTGGAATCCTAAGGCAGAGAATTTTCTATAAGAAGTGATTTCTAATTCTAGACAAATAACAAGTAAGTCCCCCACCCAAAACCAAATTATTCTGGTTACTTTCTTTTGTGCGCCCTTTCTTACTGTTTTGCATAATTGTATTTTATCTTGCCATTTGTATTCAATGTTGTTTCATTGTGAAATGGCCAGCTTATCACATATAACTCTCTTTTAAATTGCTTTCTAGATGTTTATCCATTACTGACATGGGAGACAGTCATCCATAACACCATTTTTAGGAAGAGTATTTACCATACTTTGCACATGAATGATAATTGTAGCTCATTCCAGGGTCCTTTTGTATAATGTCTTACTGCATTTTAAAATAGACTTTGATGCCCCAGGAACATTGCAAGGCAACTTTGAAGGGGACCCGGGAGACTCAGATCTGTGGCTTTGAACTGATATTTTTATATGAGGTGCTTTTGCTTCGTCCATGAAAGCAGCAAAACCCTGGCTTCCACTACATGTTTTCCCTCTTGTGATAGGTTTACGAAAAAGGAGCTTCTAAAAAACTCCGCCCTGGCAGCTATAGGCTCAATGAGCTAGCAGAGGGAAAACAGAGACCTTTTAACATGTAGAGTAACATATTTGTTTATCAGAACTGAGCAGATAGGTGGGCTAATACAGTAATGAACACTAGGATACAATGAGGGTTGGAAGATTTAGCTAGCAGTAAGGCAAAAACACATAGCTTTCTCACTTTATAAATGGACACAATTAATCCCCCCCTCGGTTCTCCACTGTGAATTAGAGATGATCGCCTGTCTGTGGCCATTGAGCTCACACCTACAGAGTTTCTCACACCTACGGAGTTTCCCATTCCTCCTATGAATGCGCATGCTTCATTCTTGGCTCCAGTCTGGGTGCTCTTGGTGGAACCATCACCAACTTTCTCACTGAGCCCTCCAGGCTCTTCCTGCTGCACTGACTGCTGCTAAAGAACCTGGTGACGCTACTGTGTGGATCTCCTCAGCTCCTGAGAGGATGATACAAAATCACTTACTTTTTAGTTTAGCATATGGTTCCAATGTCTGAATCATATAGAAAATTTTATTCTATCTGATAGTAACATTAATGGAGTCCAGAAGTTTTTATTTTCTTAGAAGTAGCTAGTCTTTGGATGTCATAGACAGTTAAATGGATTGTTTGCTGTTTGCATTGAAGTGTGGGGACATCACAGATCATGCACATTTAAGCCAATACAAATGCACCACTGAAAATATATTTAAACGAGGCTATTTTGTTGATGAGATGAAAAACTAGTATAGGGCAGAACCAAGGTATCCCTGGAGAGGATGAAACGGTTTCAGGATTCTGTGATGGACTCCAAAAGGTTTAAAGGACTCTTCCAAGATACAATATGCCAAGGCAGCGTTTATTTAGTATTTGCTGGTTCCAGTGTCATTAGCTCATTTGATCTTCACATATGTGTAGGTCAGGGATCTCTAGAGGAATAGACATACATATATATACATACGCATACATATGTGGGGACTTGTTAGAGTGACTTACAGGCTGTAGTACAACTCGTTCAACAATAGCTGTCTACCAACAGAAGGACCCAGATCCAGAAGTTGAGTCCATGAGCTGATGAGGCAGGACTTCTCAGATGGTCTTCATTACGTGCCAGAATCCCAAAGAAGTAGACTCTAATGACAATAAAGGGCTTTCCAGTGAGAGTGAGAGCAAACGGGGAAAGAGAGCAAGAGTCCATTGCTCTGCCCTTGATATAGGTTGCTAGCAGGTATGGCCCAGATGAAAGGTGGATCTTCCCAGCTCAAAGGGGATTTTAAAGGGGCCTTCCTAATTCAAATGATGTGGTCAAACGCTCCCCCAACAGGTGTACCAGCTGCTTGGGTTTCCATTCATTCCAGAAAGAGTCAAGTTGACAACTGAGGATAGCATTACAGCATAGTGTGACGTCATGACGCTGTCTGTCACTTCTCATTAGACGTAAGCAAAGTGACACCACAGAGCACCCAAAGACTTCTGCCTATTGGCTTAGGTACCATCAAGTGTCTGCTTCCAGAGGGCACACTACTCAGTCACCTCTGGACTTTCTTCTATCTCGAGGCCTCACAGACAACTAGGTATCTCCTGGTCCTGAGACTTGTGTATTCTCAGTTTACTGAACTCCTTTTTGATGCTAGTAAAAGAAAAAGGCCTTCATAACTCAATGCTTTTCTTTGATTAAGCTGACATTTCTTAGGGTTTAAGATTGAAAAGACATAGCTTTTTAAAAAATTTTTCTAGCTAGGAATTGAACCCAAGCATGATGGTGACCCCAGTTTAGTACCTCCAGTGGAAGCAGGTAGGGAGTGGCCCTAGAGAGGGTATGCACAAAGGTGAAGTGACATCTAGTGCTAGTGGCTCTTTTTGGTGGGACTTTGTTGTCTCCCTGCCTATATTCTTCATTCCTCTCAGGAACCCTCAAGCCATAATTTTTTTCAAGGATTTATTATTAATTTCTGTAGAAGAGCTATCTGAACAAGCATTCCTTCTCCATTATTGATGGTAAAACTTCCTGTGACATATTCTGTGATTGTCAAAATATATTCTGTCCAGTATATTTCTTTAGATATATCTATATTTTTAATGTGGTCAGTTCTCTAACGTGTAGTCTAAGTAAAAAGAAAACTATGCACAGTCACATATTCCTAAACAATACAACTAGCTATTACATTATGATTTGGAAACATTGGAAACATTGTTTTTAAACCACCAGCACTATGCACAGTGCTTGCCTGTGTGGAAAAATGAAATTAAACTGATTTATTTAAAATTCTTAATTTTTTTGATTTTGGTGTTTCGAGACAGGTTTTCTCTATGCAGCTCTGGGTATAGCTCTGTAACTTGCTCTGTAGACCAAGCTGGTTTTAAACTCAGAGATCCACCTGCCTCTGCATCCGGAGTACTGGGATTAAAAGTATGCACCACCACTGCCCAGTCTTAATTTTGTTTTCAATTCTAGTTTATTCTATAAGAATAGAATGAGTGATGGATGGATAAATAGATGAATGTTGTTTCATGGGCAGAGAAAAAGTAAAGATAGCAGAAGCAAGGGAACAGAAGCCAGTTGACTATAAAGTTACCTTTCCTTGGAAGGTGAGGACAGGAAGACAATAATACTCTGAGTCAGACCCTCTGCCTCTCTCCCTCCCTAATGGGCATTGGGTCTGTTGCATGCTAGGCATGTATTCTTCCACTGAACCTTTGGCTTTTGTTTCTTTGAGCCTGTATTTTTGGAAGGCGAGCTCAACAGGTCAGTTTTCTGTTTGGTGATAAGGAATTATACTGTGTCTCCATTGTAGTACAGGCTCTTAAATCACTGATCTCATGTGATTCCTGACTAATATATGTATGATATTGTGCTCTATTGTGCAAATTAGGAAACCATACAGAGCCAGTCTTCCTAGTTATAACGTAGCAAGGTCACAGGAGTTAAGAAGCTTGGGATCAGACTTGGCACACTACATCTCCTCATCTCTGAAACACACACAAAGCATGGGAGTGTGTTCTGTCCCAGTGGGAAGATTTATAGAGCACATGTTTGATGTTTGCAAGGAGAAATGTGATAAGCAATGGAACAAGTCCAAGAGGTGACTGGAAAGAATCAAGCGAATTACTAAAGGAAAGTCTAATGTTGGACAGATGGAAACCATTCTCTTGAGTGAGTGAATTTTCTTGGTGAAGGAATCTGTGAGGGTGTACCAAGCGTGCTCTTAGTAGCCATCAGTAACATTTCATCAACAGAGGTGAAGATTTGAAATATCTATTGTGAGTGGTCAAGGGAGCTGAAGACAGCGGGGAAGAGTGAGTGATGGTAACCTTAGGGGCCTGTTGAGTTGCTGTCCTGCTGTCTAGGTAGAGGTGCTACTGATGGAAGAACAGTAATTACAAAAGATTTGTATACTATATAGCCATTAATAAAAAATGCAGTTATAAATGTTGCTCATGTGCTCCAAAACCTGTTTCAGTAAATTACTATAGAGCAGCAATGCTAGCTTCATTCATTCCTTAAATAATTTATCAAGAACAACCATGTGTTGTAGGTCTGGGGGACATAGCAGATGGTTCTCAGTCTTCACACTCCTGAAGTCACATTGTAGAGAAGACAGATACTAAACAAAAACGGCATGGACAACAGGAAAGGGACTTTTTTATGGAGATGAAAGAGGGTATCTTATGGTCTTTACTGCTTTAGTGAAACACCATGACCAAAAAGCAGTTTGGAAAGGAAAGGGTTTATTTTGCTTGCACTTCCATATCAAAGTCCACCATCAAAAGAAGTCCGTGTAGGAATTCAGGGGAGGAACCTGGAGGCAGAAGTTGATGCAGAGGCCACGGAAGAGTGCTGCTTACTGATTTTGCTCTTCTTGCCTTTCTCAGTCCCATGGTCCAGGGCTGTCACTGCCCACAGCAAGCTGGACCCTCCAACATCAACCATCAATCTAGAAAATGCCCCACAGTCTGTGGGCCAGCATTATGGGGGGTACTTTCCAGATGATTCTGGCCTGTATCAAGTTGACGTAAAGCTGTAAGGGTTACAGTTGAACAGGAGCCTGAAGGAAAGAGAGGAGCCCAACCTCTTCTGCTGGATGATTTTGTGACTAGGAAGGAATCTCACTTCAAGGTGCAAGTGTAGCCCAATGGTAGGGCACTTTTATCATGCATACAACCCTGGGTTCAGTGCCCTCCCTCATATCTGGGTTTTATAAGCTAACTCTCAGTGTCAACCATTTGGTAAAGTATTTGGGTCCTGTGGCTTCATGAGCTGCCAATACATGTAGCTGAAGAAAGGTGGATCAGCCCCACACATAAGAAGTTTGATGAGCAGGGGAGCTAGAGGTTTTGCTTGCTAGTTCCTGCTGTGAAGCACATAGCATTCTTTAGGAAGGAGAGCCTCCTGAAGGTGTGTGATGGGAGTGTAGGAAGACAGGACACAAGTCAAAGACCCTGAGACAAGAGGTAGGGCCTAGTTCAAGAAATGCCAGGAAGGACGAAGTAGCTGAATTGGAAGACGGGATCCAAGTAAAGGCTGAGGGTTGGTCTCTAGGCTCACCAGCATTGTCTGTAGTTCTAATGAAATGATCTGCTATCTCTTTATAGTTTTATTTTAAAAATCCCTTTACATATGATTGCATATGACTTCCAACCCACCAAAAGACACTCAGAGAGGTTAAATAACTTAGCAGTAGAATACCATTAGCAAATATGGGGCTTGGAATTTAAGTACTCTGATTGTGTAGCTCAAAGATCAGTTCATAATTTCCAGCCATTGAACCTTCATTCAGTAGCACGCATTCTCTCACTGATCTCTGCTAATCACAACAGCTCCCTGTGAACTCTGCGCTGTGAATTGAAGCTTCCCACTATTACTCTCTCACACTGTAGTTACCTTTATTAGATTAAAACAATTCCCTTTTGTTGCAATGTAGGTGTTTTTCATAAAGCCATTTACGGCAATCTTCTCATCTTAATGAGTCTTTAAACATCATCCTTTTGAAAATCATAACATAAAATGGGGCACTTTTGCTAACCCAAATCATGCCTTTGTTCAGAAATTAACAAAAAGCCCTTCTGTGATACAAAGACTATTGTGTCTATTAATCCAGGCTTCCCTTTGAATGTCTTCCAGTTGGAGATGGAAAAGCTTCAGCTCCAGGCCCTTGAACAAGAGCACAAGAAGCTGGCTGCCCACCTGGAGGAGGAGAGGGGCAAGAACAAGCATGTGGTCCTGATGCTGGTGAAGGAGTGTAAGCAGCTCTCGGGCAAAGTGGTGGAGGAGGCCCAGAAGCTGGAGGAAGTCATGGTGAAACTGGAGGAGGAAAAGAAAAGGACGAGTGAGTTAGAAGACCAGCTCTCCGCAGAGAAACAAAGGAGCTCCGGATTGGAAGCTCAGCTGGAGAAGCAGCTCTCCGAGTTCGATACAGAACGGGAGCAGCTGCGTGCCAAGCTCAGCCGAGAGGAGGCACACACCACTGACCTCAGAGAGGAGGTAGACAAGATGAAGAAGATGATGGAGCAAATGAAAAAGGGGAATGACAGCAAGCCAGGCCTCTCCCTCCCGCGGAAGACAAAAGATAGGCGCCTGGCTTCTGTATCTGTGGCGACAGAGGGGCCGGTGACAAAGCCTGTTGCTTGCCAGACAGATGCAGTGACAGAGAGCACTGACCCTGTGAAGAAGTTGCCTTTGACTGTACCCATAAAGCCTTCCACAGGGAGCCCCCAAGTTCCCGCGAACACAAAAGGGAATGTGGGCCCAGGTGCCCTACTGATTAGACCAGGTATTGACAGGCAGGCTTCCCACAGTGACTTGGGTGCCGCTCTACCTACTACCGCCCTGCCGGCAAGTGCAAATAGAATCGAGGAAAATGGACCAAGCACCGGCACCGTCCCAGATCTACCAAATAGCACACCCACAACCCCCAGTGGCTCTACCCCTGCCACTGCCCAGACACCAGGCACAGCTCCTCAGAACCTCTCGCAGGCTCCCCCTGTGCAGAGTTTACATTCACCGTGTGCCAACACACCTTTGCATCCGGGTCTCAACCCACGAATCCAAGCAGCCAGATTTAGATTTCAGGGCAATGCAAATGACCCAGACCAGAATGGAAACACCACCCAAAGTCCTCCCTCGAGAGATGTCTCTCCTACAAGTCGTGACAACCTAGTGGCCAAGCAGCTAGCCCGGAATACTGTGACCCAGGCGCTGTCAAGATTCACCAGCCCTCAAGCAGGTGCTTCTCCAAGGCTGGGAACATCTCCAGGAGGGGATGCTGGCACCTGCCCTCCAGCCAGTCGAACGGGTTTAAAGACTCCTGGGGCAGCACGAGTTGACAGAGGAAATCCTCCTCCTATCCCTCCCAAAAAGCCAGGGCTCTCCCAAACTCCTTCTCCGCCACACCCCCAGCTGAGGGCCTCCAATGCAGGGGCCAAAGTTGATAACAAAATTGTGGCTTCACCTCCCTCCACTTTGCCACAAGGGACCAAGGTAGTAAATGAGGAGAACGCCCCTAAGTCATCCTCCCCTCAGCTGCCACCAAAACCATCCATTGATTTAACTGTGGCACCTGCGGGCTGTCCCGTCTCGGCCCTGGCTGCGTCTCAGGTGGGTGCCTGGCCTGCGGAAACCCCTGGACTGAACCAACCTGCATGTTCAGACAGCTCCCTTGACATTCCCACCACCATTGCCCTTTGCTCTTCCATAAACCCTGTTAGTGCCTCATCCCATAGCCCCGGTGCCTCAGACAGCCTCCTGGTAACAGCATCAGGTAAAGGGATTGAAATCTTATACCCTTTTAAAAGAATGTGGCCTATTCTCTCATCTGTCCTATTTTCTCTCATATTGTCTGGAAGCATTTTTAATATACCATTCCCCGTTTCCCCATTTATTTCCTCTGGTTTTTCTTTTTCCTTTTTAATTTTCTTTAAGACTCTGGGGTGATGGTGATTCACCTTGCTCTATGAATTGTGGTTCCAACATGCTAAGTGCCTTTTCTTGAAAATAACCTGAAAATCGTGGTTTGAAGCACACAAAGACCATTAATTTAGAGAGGCTGAAGCATTTCCAGGGGAGGATAGAGTATCCCTTCTTATCAAATATTTACCTCAGGAGACTTCAATATTAATGGATCATCCTTAGTGTGCGTTCAATGTGTTCCTTCTAGGATGACATAAAAAGCATCCTTTCAAGTCAGTGTTCCCACCACTCAGGGTTAGCAGGCTGATGGGGGTTTGTTTTGTAGGTAATGGACTGGAGGTGAATATTGGTTTGGTATGAACGTGCCCTTCTTACTCTCAACAGGGCCATGAGTGAATGCCACGTACCCTGTTCGATAAGGTAGTGTCCTCAGAGTCTTGAGCACACGGATGGCTTCTGTGCCCCCACGTGTCATGTTAAAGTTCCCATTGCATCAGGGACATCCTGAAGTTGCTGGATTGGGGGCTGCAAAAGTACTAGATGTTTTTCTTTTCGGTGTATATGGTTCAATGCAAGCATTGCTTTTTTTAGGGAGGCTAAAGTGACATGCTTGGTGTCAAAGCTCTGTTAACACCCAGAGCATGCTGTCATCACATGTTGGGGTTGGCAGATCTGTTGGGCTCTAAGGAGGAAGGGTTTAAAAAGGAAAAGAAAATTTCAAGAGCATCACATTTATAACTTAAAAAGCATGTATCCCTGTCCTTGAGGGGCTAAGTGCTGCAGATGGCATGCTTGTAGAACAAGCTGTCCCTATTGAAGCTCAGCATTGGGGGAGGTTGTTTTCATTTCTGAGGGCAAAACAGAGAGCCAGAAACGTCATGGACTTTGGAGCTGTAAATCAGTGTTAGTGTTGAGGCTTTGTGATGTGTCACTGTGTTTTTGATGATGAGCAGGTTCCTTAAATCGGAGTGTATACTGCTCAGAGGGAGGGTAGCTGGAGGGAGTCTCAGAGACCATGATGTATCAAGGCATGGCACTGACTTGGGGCAGCATGAGCACTCACAGCCTAATAAATAATAGTGTTCCTATAGATCTCTGGAGAAATGGCCTTACATTGATCTTAGTGTCATTTTTGCACCATCTTTATAGGCATTTGAGATTCCCTTTTATCCATGTCCAAATGGTTGTATCTCAGAATTATGTTGACTTTCCCACTAGTTAAACGTGCCCTAAGAAGGAAGAGATTTGGTACCACCCAGAAGACTCTAAACATGGACCATATGACCTACAGGATGCTGGAAAGCATCGACTCCAAAGTCATTTGGAGCCCCGAGAGTGCTCTGGTGTAACATAAAGACTCCATGGTAGACAGCACTTCCCCGGGCCACGTGGATGTCATCAGCTGGTTTTGTTTATAGTTACAGAGCCATCTGTTCTTTATACCTTGGCTCTGATGGCTGCTGCCTGGTAGGCACTGACCCCAATCCCAGCTGCAGACATCCTTTAGATTTCAAGAGAAGCTCCAGAGGCAGCATGTGTGACTACAGAGCAGTCTAGCTACTGGGTTTTGAGAGAAGTTTTAAAGATGGTAAATCCCTACTCTATCATATATTTGCCCAAACAACCTATTTTGTGTTCAGTGGAATTCTAGATAAAGCTAGGACCCTAAAATAAAATGCCTTTTGTGACGAGACAGCCATCATGGAAGATACGTTCAATCAGTTTCTTGTTTTCTGTTATCCAGTCTTTTGATTTGGACATAGTCATCTCAGAGCTGCAGGAAGACCTTTGGTGGGATAGCAGGGTTCTGTCGCTTTGATTATAAGGTGTGCCTCTTTAGGGCAGCAGGGTGGCACCAGAGGATTTAGTCCTTCAGCAGGTGTTTAGTAAGAACCTCCTCATGCGCTCCGAGGGCAAAAGTGTCAGACTGATGCACGCTGGTGTAATTATAGAATTCAACTGCAAGTGTAGGCCATCCTAAACTTCCCAAATGTGATGGCGTTTCAACTGCAATGCACTTAGTTTGTGTCAGTTCTTCAGTTGTGAAGATTATTTGGGTGGTGCTGGGGCTCACATCCAGGCCTGGTGCATGCTAAGTGAGCACTTCACTTCTGAGCTCCACTACAGGTTTTGCCAAAACACACCCATCTCAGCTAGAGAGCACCAGAGCTCCCTCCATCCAGCTTCTTAACCTGCCTGTGCCTAGGTGGGCTTGCCCCTCTCCAGGTCATTAGCCCATAGGAAGTCAGTAACTTTCCACTGACCCCATTGCAGTGACTAGGAACAAGGCCCAGGGACAGCATGTACCTGCTGGGTGTCTGGCAGATATCGGATCCCCTTTTCTGTGATCACGTGGGCAAGCACTGAACTGAATTTCAAACGACAAATTTTTGCCCTTTTGTAGTTCTGATCCTGGAGAGATATTATTTCTATGCTATTAGCTTTGACATCTAAAACTTAATCTCTCGGGTGCAGAGATTAAGATTATTTCCCAACTGAAGGGTGTCCTGACTTATCCTGATGAGTAAGACTGTTTACTATCTGTCCCTCCTTGCCCTGGAACCCATGATCTTTCTCTTGAGATCACCTGTGTCCCTGTCATCTTCTGTCTCTAATAGTTAAGTGACCAGAAAGTCCAGAAGAAAGCTAGAATGACAGAAGGTTCCCATTTTAGTGGGTTGCATTGTGACTTGCGCTAACCAGCGGCAACTTCATGTCAAACCATGGACTTTTAAAATCGTGTTTTAAGTTTTAAGTGAATTAGAAGTTTTTGCCCCCCATGAACTTGTCAAATGAACATACGTAGTCAGCGATTAGATGAAGAAGCTTAAAGCAGGCTTTACTCCGGGCAACCGAGTCCCCAAACCCTTGCACATTTTCAACTCTGTTTCTTTTTCATTGTTCTTTTCCTTGTTACCATTATTTATTTTATAAATTTTTTTCATTTGGTTCAGACTTTTTCCCCCCTTAAATATATTCTTTAAAGTATCCCCATGTATGATTGGCTTGAAAGCTAATTCCAAAAAACGAGAATGGTCTGGGCTGTGACCTTAACCCTCTCCACCTCTGAAGCTGGTGCCAGAAGCTGTCCTCCGCTCCTCCTCCTCTGCCACTGCATGTCCCCTCTGTCTCGTGGCCTGCTATGCAAAGCCCTCACCTCTACTAATGTTTGCCTATGGTGCTGCACAACTGAATGACTTTCTAACATCCGTAGAGTAGCTGTATGGATTCGGGTCTATTCTGTCATTACTAATCAGTTAACCAGATATTACCATGTCTCTCATTGTTGAGAGTTTCAGATGAATACTAGTGTTGTGATGAGGTTGTTATTTTACTTCCCCCATATTTGTAACAGGATTTATTAAGATAAACTGTGCTAGAAAAAGAATTGGAAGCAACAGCTAAAAACAGAGCATTTATTTGAAGTTTAAGAGTATGTGATATTTACAAAGCACATTTCTTTTGTGAAGATTTAAAAAGTATATTTTTCAGTTCTCTAAGGAAGCTGAGAGAGCTTCTTCTGAATATAACAAGGGGAATGATGACACTTCATGACCAAAGATTAAGAACATTTCTGAATAAAAAAATTTTCCTTTTCACATTAGTGGGGTCTTCCCGAAAATTATATATACATTATTGAATGTTTCCATATAAAACAAGAAGAAATATGAGTTTGTATTGTCTTGTCTAAAGTCTAGAACTGTGGTTAAAAAAAGAAAACTGAAAACAAACTTTTAAAGAATAGCAAAATTTAGTATGTGCACATTGGTATTCATGCAAGAGTATCCAGAACCAAGATTCCTTGAATGAGATCTAGAGATGAGAGAATGACTGTGTGCATGTATGCACGTGTGTGTGTGTGTGCGTGCGCATGTGTGTGTTGTGTGTGTGTGTGTGTGTGCGTGCATGTGTGTGTGTTGTGTGTGTGCTCGTGTGCGTGTGTGGTGCGTGTGTGTGTATGTGTGTAGAAAGCATGAAGCAGACCCCCCCACCCCATGCCTCTGGGGAGAGTAGTGTGATGCCTTTCTATTGCTTGTGTTTGCTTTATGGTCAAGGTGTCCAACCTTGGTATTTATAGTTTTCTATCTATCATCCATTTCTAATAAGTACTGATTTAATTTTTGTGGGCCTGTTTTTTTTGTTTGTTTGTTTTTAAGAAAATACAAAAGGTAAAATGTACCAGAGAGGAGCCTTCTTGTAAGTATGAAGTAAAAATACTACTTTTCTAAGAAGACCTTATCAATATCGATGGGGAAATATTATACAGATCTGAGAAATACTGAATTTATAAAATTTTTAATCTTGTCTGTCATTGCTTGTCCTGCTATGATGAAACAATAAATTATCCATGGATTCAGATACTTGGTTATGAAATATAATTTCAAGATTTTAATATTCAGTATAGTTTCAGTCGCATAAATGGCCTCTCTTTGATTTAATTTTTATAAAGAATTTTAAATATTATGAGAAATTTCTTTGCTATGTTATTCTTTTGGTATATCCTGAAAGAATTTGAGGCCAAAAACTTGGCATTAATTATTATGTTCAAATTAGTGTAACTTGGTATAGGGAAGGGAAAATGTCCATCCATTGGGTCTTGCTGAAGGGAAAGTTACATTTACCCATGGAAAGTCTGCCCTGGGGGGGGGGTGTATGCATACCTATATGAAGCACTACTTAAAAGTACTGTGACTTTCTTGTATATTTAAGCCCAAAAGACACAAATACCAACTAAATAAACATTTGTATTTTACTGTTTTTACAGCCTTTTGATCAAGGAAGGATTCAGAAAATTTTCCAGGCTATATGCAGCCGACTTCTCACTTTTAACAGATTGTCTTCTAAAGCTGCTAAATACTGATAAAAACTATCTAACCATGATAACTCTTGCAGTTTTTGTTAAAGCTATATGGTAGCGTGTCCTGCCTTGTTGTCCAGTTAAATATTCATTAGTCCTCCTCTGAAGATGGCAAGAGGTGGTTGTTTTCAAAGCTGTTATTGCTCCATGTACTATTGCATAATACAGCCAAATATATTTGGTGTATTCTGTTAGCTCTTAAAGTCTATTTTTTCCCAAATAAGGAAATTCAAGGGACATAATAAATTCCTTGATAGAGTGACATTCACTTTCTAGCTTATATAAAATAATCTTGGAAACATTGTTGAAGAAACTGTTTCTAACTATTGTGCTATCTTATATCTATTTGATTTTTGTTTCCATGTAAGTATTGAAATTGAGTAAACCTTTACATAACTTTAAAATTCAAAATGCTTTTAAATTACAAATAGAAATTTAAATCTGTAATGTGGGGCAGCCATCTTGGTTGCTGACCATTTAACTAAAACCAATCATTTAACTCTTATTTGTGCCAGACTGACAACTAAAAATAACTTGTCACCACGAATGTTAATTAGCAGAAGATATAAAGTCTAAAATAACAGTATGGATTTGTGCTAAGAGTATTAACAGATCGATAATGTTAGAAACCATGTAATTAATCTTCTAGGGATACTTGTTCATGTCTCTGTGTGTGATTCAAAAAGGAGTGGTAGTGTCTGTCATCTCTTGTCCTTCCTACTCTCTAACTAGGGTCACTTTAACCTACAGGCTGGTCACCCTCCCTAACCCCTTTGCTAATGAGTGGTGGTCCTGCCCCCCTGGCTGGCAGGCCCACCCTTCTTCAGCAAGCTGCTGCCCAGGGGAATGTCACTTTATTATCAATGCTGCTTAATGAAGAAGGACTGGACATAAATTACTCCCGTGAAGACGGCCATTCTGCCTTGTATTCTGCTGCTAAGAATGGACATACAGGTAAAAACAAACACACACCACACACCACACAAGGTCCAACCTTTCCACACTCCACACTTGCAAAATGACACAAGCCAAAGATGATTGATCCACTGTTGTGAGTAAAAAAATCCACTTGAATTTTGAATCTCACTTTTCTTTTAAAAGGAGTAAAAGGAGGATCAGGTAAATCTTTTTTTACATGAGTTTTTTTTTTTTTTTTTTTTTTTTTTTGGTTTTTATGAGCCAGGGTTTCTCTGTATTGTCTTCAAGGCTGTCAGTCCAGCCCAGCCTCGAACTCACAGAGATCCGCCTGCCTCTGCCTCCCGAGTGCTGGAATTAAAGGCAAGGTGTGTGCCACTACCGCCCGGTGAGATTTTTTTTTTAAGATGTATTTATTATGTATACAGTGTTCTGCCTGCATGTGTGCCTGCGTGTCAGAAGAGGGCACCAGATCTCGTATAGATGGTTGTGAGCCACCATGTGGGTGCTAGGTATTGAACTCATGACGTCTGGAAGAGCAGCCAGTGCTTTTAACCTCTGAACCATCTCTCCATCCTTGTACATGAGTTTTAAAGTCTTATGGCTACTTAATGGCCTAATTATGTAGTTACTTAATATAAAATGTAGAGCTAGTAACAAAGTAAATTTTCATTTGTACACACCAAAGTATATTGTCCACATAACAGTTACAAATCACACTTTAGGATCAAACTGTCTACCTGGGCTCACTCTTGTTAGGGCAGAATAAACCTGATTTATGCTATGGAAAAAGAGCAGAGCATCCGGGCTGTTAGGACTAGGGTACAAGTAAGTTTTACTAGTTAGGAAGGATGGTCTTGGAATAATTTACTGTTATTTAGGATTTTTTTTTGAGAACTGGGAAGTTATGGCACTATAAAAGATCTGTCAGCGGAAGCTAAATTCTTTTTACTCTTTAAAATGCAAATCCTGTAGCTAAATATACTAAAACGTGTGGTAGCACAGGAATAGTGATAGCTTGCAGTGGCTTCACTGTAAGTCCTAAGTTAACAGTGTATGTGAGCCACACACTACTGGTCGGTTCAGATAGATGCTGTAGGTTGCACTTCAGAATTCAGAAACACTGGGGAATTTTCTTTATTGTAGAGAATTTAGATTTAGACCATACAATATTATTTATGATACTTTTCTGTTAGTGATGCTTACGTCTCGGGTGACTTTCTGTGGGTTTTACTTGATCTTCAGGGGTGTACAATGATGCACAAAGAGGCACTTTGATGATAAAATTTGGTAAATGGATCCAGCTTTCCGCCGCAAAACATTATTTTTGGAAAATCTGGTGGAGAGTCTAGCAAAGTACTTTTCTGGTATATGGTATTCCTTTTTAGCTACCAACAACTCTACTGGAAATATTTTTTTTAAATCATGCCTAGGTGGCTTTGAAGGTAGCGTGTCTCCAGGAAAAGAGATGGCTTTCCATCTGAAAGTCCATGACAGGTCACATCCAGGAGAACAGAGCTGTCAGACCATCTGCGTAGTGGGAAGGGCCTTGAGCCGTTAGAATCTCTCCACAGCTTCTAGGGAACTTGGTTCATCATAGCACTAAGTGGGGAATTAAAGTGACTCTCTTTAAAACCCGTAGACTGTGTGCGATTGCTGCTGAATGCAGAAGCCAGAGTCGATGCTGCTGATAAAAATGGCTTCACACCCTTGTGCGCCGCAGCTGCTCAGGGACATTTTGAGTAAGTGATGCACTTCCTTGGTTTTTGTTTTCCTGTAAAAATGACCCCTTTTTATATTCCTGCACATATTTCACTCCTGCTAAGTATGTAAACGAGAGCTTAACCTTCATTGACAAAGTAACTCACCAAACACATTTGAAGGCTCAAATGCAAAGCAGGACCCTAGATTTGTTCTTCGTAACAAAGGTTAAGTGTTGGATCTGAAGCAAGTGTGCATACGTCCATGTCTGCACCGCACATCAGTGAACTTCTCTGGAGATGGTCAACTACAGCATGCTACCGGATGAAGTAAGGAATGCAGAGCACATCATTGTTTCCTCTTCCCTACAAAAGCTTTTGTTGGTGCTACCATTGAAATTAAGACAGAGGGTTATACTAGTTATCATAATCCCATTGTCCTACTATTAAGTTATGTGACAGTTAGGCCCACATCCTCATCTTGCTTCATTCACAATTAAGAGAAAGATCAAAGCAGGGCTTTTGCAGACTGAAAGTCATTCAAATGCAAAAGGAAGAGGTCAATTAATATGCAATTGGCCGTAACGATGATTTCGACAGCAGTTGGACGTCATTAAATATAGGGATTACTTTTCACAACGGAAAGTCGTATGTTAATAATAGAATGTAGCCCGATTGCTGTGCTGCCTGTGCTGAGCTGGCAGATTGTGAGGAATATATACCACTGCCACCTCTGAAACCCATCTGTCCTGAGAGAAATATCCTTGAACAAATTACAGAATCCTTGGCATTTTGGTTTTGAGCCCAAGTCTTCAACAGCTGAGCTGTTTTTTTCCAACTCAAACTATACAGTTCTTAAAATAAGTTGTTTTAGAATTCACATCAGTGTTATTAATTACAAATGTATTCTATAATATTCCAAACGCGGCCTTCTGTGCCTAGTGTCATTTTCCCTTGCGTATCTAACGTGCGTCTCATCAGCCTGATGAGTTTTGGAAACCACAGGCGCTGCTTCTGCTGTTTCTTTCGGTTGTGTTCTATGCCCTACAAAGCACATCTGTCCTCCTGGTCTCCTTCTGCCTTTGTCTGCTCCATGTTACTAGGCCATATGTGAAGGATATAACTGTCACAGATCAGAAGCGTGGATAGCTTTTGAAGGAGAAACCCTGTGGAAATTCAGGAATCGGTCAATGTAAAGAACATTGTTACACAAATATGTCAACATGTGACTTATTTTAAAACGTATGTAAGCCAAATACTGGAAAAAAACAAAACAAAACCTGACTTTCCCTAATTCAAATTCTATCTCTATGTGTTGAGCTAGTCACTAAGTCACAGTCTTGTCTTCCCTCCTTTCCTTTTTCTGTGCAGCTCTGTGTCCTCAGAAGCCAGCTATCACCCAAAGAGACAGCCTCGTCCATCTTTCTCCCAAGGCCGCCCTTTCCCCAGCCCCCTGCTACTTTTTATAGCGGAGACACATGGTGCCCGGCTGTCTATGCTATTTATAATCAGTTTCTGGAGTGAAAGAAAAATCACAGAATGAATCAGCAGCCCCATGTTTGTTTCGAGGCCCAAACTATTTTGAATTGCAAATAATATGTATACCAAGCGCGATTAAATCATCTAACCTAATAACTAAAACCTGTTCCAAGGACAATGCCTATAAAAGTTGGTAATGTGTATCATGAACTATGTGTGAGCATCCGTAAAAGAATGATTTGCTTAATTTTCATAATTTTTGCGACCAAAGTGTTGTTTTTAGTCTTATGAAAGTGGTAGCAATGCAATAAGGTTCATAATAACCGATTTGGTGTAAATAAAGATAAATGATACATGTCAGTATGGGCTTGCTGAGGCATGTCATCTAGATTTGGAACTGACCAGGGAGCATTTCAAAGCTGACGTCTCATTTCTGTGTAACTAATCACAATCCTATGTGCAGATGTATAGAATTACTAACTGCATACGATGCCAACATTAATCATGCTGCTGCTGGAGGACAGACACCTCTGTACCTGGCCTGTAAAAATGGAAATAAAGACTGTATCAAACTCCTGCTGGAAGCTGGCACTGACCGGAGTATACAAACTAGAGTAAGTACCCATTTGGGATGGTTCTCACAGACACACTGTGTCTGAAAACTAGTTGTATAGGTTCAAAAATCATGTACTCGTGCTTTTCTAATATGGGTGTGCATATATGACATGTGCAGACATTTTTCTTTGTCATTATTCCCTAAATAAGGCAGTATAACAGCTGGCTACATAGTATTTGCACATTGGATGACATTGTAAGTAATGTGGAGAGGACTTAAGAATGTGGAAAGATGTGTGTAAGCGCTATGTTAATGCTACAGTATTTTAGCCTGGCGGTGGTGGTGCACGCCTTTAATCCCAGCACTCGGGAGGCAGAGGCAGGCATATCTCTGTGAGTTCGAGGCTGGGCTACACCGACAGCCTCCAAAACAATACAGAGAAACCCTGTCTCGTAAAAACCAAAAAAAAAAAAAAAAAAAAAAAAAAAAAGCTACAGTATTTTTCATGAGGGATTTGTGCATCTCTAGGAATGCAGAGGACAGGCTGGGGTAGGATGTAGCAATGAAACTATTTTCCTATAAATGCTAAAGGACAACTGCACACTGAAACAGACTCCTTAACTGTGCTCTACTTTAAGGATATTGAATTGGAAACTTTGAGTCTCTAACTTGCCAATTAAAACTTATGTCCACTTTACCTCATCAGTCATTCAAATTCTGAGACTAGAACCAACAATGGCAAAAAAAGAATACTAGTGCTATTAGTATTTCAGGATTAGAAACAGTGAAAGTGTAAGTTTTAGTCATTGAACAAATACTTTTCTTGGACCTTTGATGTTATTACTTAATTTCACTGACAAGAACCAATCATTAACTGCCAGTATAAGCAAAGAAAAAAATGCAGGTATGTCTGAACTACTTACATGCCTAGTTCCCATAGAGTCCAGAAGAAATCAGCAGGCCCCATGGAACTTGAGTTACAGATGGTTGTGAGGGGGCATGTGGGTTCTGGACATTAAACCCAGGTCCTCTAAAAGAGCAGTCAGTGTTCTTGGCCATGGGGCTATCTTTCCAGATCCTGTTTGTTTTTAATCTGAAAGAAGTAGTTTAGTTTCACATTTCCTTGTTATTTTATGTATTTCACCCAAGAAATAGATGGTGGTTGTACATCTTCACTACAAAATCCTCCCTTATTGATGTAAGAGAAATGAATTTTGCATCATCCAGCTGAGTAAGAAGTGCAACAGGGAAGGTTAAGCCACATCCTGGTGAGAATAAAGATCCATGCTCTCTAGCTAGATTTGTTGGTCAAAACAGAACCTTTTTAAACACAGAAGTACACAGTGTAATTCATAGGTGGTCGAGGGAATAATGATGTCTTATGCCTTTTAACGGTAAAGTAGCAAGAGAAAGTGGAAAGTTGAAAGGTTTTTGCCTTGTCTTGTTTTTTTCCTAGAAGGCCTGTTTGGACTCAGTTAAATAGGAAGGTAATCAGCACTTGCCCTCTGTGGCCTGCATAAGGTTGGTGTTCTAACACTGCAGAAGAAAGCAGGGATCTGGTTTACCTGACTGGAATGCAGACCATACCCAGCTCTAGTTACTACCTGTGTGGTCTTATCTGAGTCAACTGAATTTACTGTCATGAGAGTCAGAAACAGAAAAGGGCACGTCCTCAAGAGTGAGCTTTGGGAAAGGATTGCAATACTTAGTGTACATTGAGGTGGTTCCTACTTACTGGCTAATTTTCTAAGCTTCTACATCATTAGTTTAAAAAAATTGTACTATTGTGGTGCATATTTATTGCACTCAGGAGTCAGAGGCAAGGGGACTATATCAACTTTCAGGCCAGCAAGGGCTGCCTAGTGAGAACCTTTCTCAAAACACACATTAAAAAAAAAAAAAACAGAAAGTATTGTAGCTTATTCAAACATTTAATATAACAATATGGAATTCTTTTTTTAATTTTTTTAAATATGTAGCCCAGGCTGGCCTCAAAATAATGATCTTCCTGCCTCCACCTCCTTCATCAAATCCTACCAATATGGAATTCTATATGAAAATGATGTTACATTTTTCAGGTAGAAAATGATGGTACAAATTTCATATGGAATTTTTTCAGGTAGAAAAAAATAAAGCCCCAAAGCAAGTCAATTCTTTGACAAAATCTCTGAAGACAGACAAGAATTCCTGTGTAGTCAGTGGGCAGTCCTGCTGTGTGTCAGGATGGGAGGCTAACAGAGACTCACCCTAAAACAGCACTCGTTTAAATGCTTCCCATTCACTCCTGGACATGCCTGATAAACTCATGGACTTTTCCTGCTAGGATCCGCTTGTCTGGAGAGAGGCTTGGAGACCTCCATTTTTAACAATGTCCCAGAGGATACTGAGGCTGTGGGACTGAGGACCCCTGCCCTGAGACTGAGTATACTCAAAACCAGCTAAGTGGCGGGGTAGGACAGGGAAGGGCGGGGACAGCAATATTCATTCCAGGAAGCTGGGCGGTGGTGGTGCACGCCTTTAATCCCAGCCCTCAGGAGGCAGAGGCAGGCAGACCTCTGTGAGTTCAAGGCCGGACTGGACCGACAGCCTCCAAAACAATACAGAGAAACCCTGTCTCGAAAAACAAACAAACAAAAAAAATTCATTCCAGGAAATGAGTATCTAGGTGCAACGTTTTCTAAGGAAGTATGGAGGTCCAGGGAAACAATCTGGCTTTGGTTTTTTGTTTTTGTTTTTTTCTACATTGCTACCTTTTCCCTGTTACTAGAATCTTTCCTTCTGGAATAGTTGGCAGAAAAATGTTCAGATCCCTCGAGTTAGGTCACTGGCCTTGAAGTAGAAGTCATTTGCAGCAGTCTCCTTCTGTGTGTGACTAATTTACTAACACCACTGTTATTGCATATAATTTTAAAAATCTCATTAGGATAAAGTTCACTCCATGTTTTAATACTGAATTGAGATTCTGGTTGGTCAAGCATAATACTCATTCCAGATGGTGGATGTTAGGTGGAAATGGTGATTTAACAGCAAACATGAATCACAGTTGTGGAAAATAAGGACCAGTAAAAGGCAAGAGGACTTATGTTCATCAGGAATTTTCAGGGGGGGACCACCTCCATTCTTTGGTACAGTGATTCGTGACGAAGAATATTTAGAGGTGAACTTTAAAACAGCACTGTTCTATCATTAATGCTGTTATCAATTCCCCCCTGGTCATTTTATTTTCAGGATGGCTGGACACCAATTCACGCAGCTGTGGACACTGGTAATGTGGACAGCCTCAAGCTCCTAATGTACCATAGAGTGCCAGCTCCTGGAAACTCTTTGAGTGCAGAAGAGCCCAAGTCAGGCTTGTTCACCTTGAATGGAGAAGAGAGCCCTACAGGTACATCCAAGCCAGTGGTTCCTGCAGAACTCATTAACCACGCTGACAAAGAAGGCTGGACTGCTGCACATATCGCTGCCTCCAAAGGCTTCAAGGTGTGTCTGCTAGCAGCTGGCCTCATCGCCCAGTTGTAAATTTGATGAGTGGCGTAGCCATCTGCAATTGATCTGGTGTGTTTAGACTGAGTAATTGGACACGGAGCAATATCATTGCAGAAGATGATGGGCTGCTGCTGGTACGAATTGACATTCATTTCTCTCCAGCAGATGTTTATGGTTAGGGAATAGGAGAATTTTCATTTTGTAAAAAAACACTCTCTTATTTGGAGTCTTTCCGCAAGAAACACGAGAGTAATTGCAAATGTTTTACTCCATCTGTGGTAGAAAGGAAAGATTAGTATTAATGTAATTCACAGGTAGTTTACAAACAAAGGCCACATACCAGCTAAAGCTCCAATATCTAGAGGGAGTCTCAGATTGTAGGCTATTTTCTTGGGCTCTTTCCGTTAGTAACAGTAGGCTTTGCCAATAATAAAGTATTAGGACTCTCCAGTGCAGAGCACTATGTGTGCTGATATCTGAAGAAACAATTTGCTCTTAGACCAGTGGCACGGGTACAAGTTATAATGTAGGGAAAGGAGACAAAGTCAAGTTCAGAGTGATGAATAGTCATCAGGTCAGCCCCTCAATCAGTGATACGGGAAAACAGAGATTATGCACTTCAAAGAGTAGGGATTTTAGGAATATTCGCTTCAGGGTCTGTTCGTTCTAAAGGAGGCAGAAATTACGTGGGAGATCCTGAAGACCACTGGAGAGAAGTATTCAAATGAAGGGAGAAATAGAATAGACATAGAAGCAGCGGCTAACAATCCCAACTGTGCTAAGGTGAAATAGAAATAAAGTGACACTAGGAGTGACATTGTTGGCATGCGGGCCTGTAGGAACATTGAGTAATGGGCTTGACCTGAAATTACCGATGAATACACAGCAGTGGATTGTAGTGAGAGATCTACCCAGCCTGCACAGATTAAGATACATGGAACTTCGTTAAATATAGGTTAATTGTATTAGGGAAGAAGTCACTTACATAAGGAACTAATGACCCTCAAGTTCCAGCTCCAAGGAACCACACCCAGGCTGCTCTCAGTGACCCAACCAGAACCAGGAGCAAGCAAGCCAGTCCCAGACCCAGACCAAATACCATACACTCACACCCACACCTGTGACCACGCCCAAACTGGCTTGGTCAGCGCCGCGGTTGAGGCTGGGTGGATCGCTCACTACAGCGGAAGGCTTTAGAAAAATAAGATAAGTGGTTACCCAGTATAAATTATTTAATTTAGCAATACTACTTAGACCATTTGGGATATTGAACAAAATGGTAGCAGAAAGAAGGTGGCGAGAACAATGGTAATAATGAGAATTATTACAGATAGCAGTGTTCAAGGATGAGACTGAAGACGGCTTATTGGGTAAAGTGCTTTTTGCACAAACATGAGGAACTGATCTTGGATGAACAGCACCTACATGAAAGCTGGGTGTGGCAGCGTGCTTTTGCAACTCCAGTACTGAGGGTGTGGAAACAGACACATCCCAGGGACTTTCTGATCAGTCAGGCTAGTCGAAACATTGACTGTCATGCTCACAGAGAGATTCTGCCTCAAAAAGTAAGTTGGAGAAAAACAGAAGAAGACACCCAAAGTCAATTTTTTGTTGTTTTTTTTCCATTTTGTTTTGGTTTTTTGTTTTGTTTTGTTTTGTTGTTTTGTTTTTGTTTTTACGAGACAGGGTTTCTCTGTATTGTATAGGGAGGCTATCAGTCCAGCCCGGCCTCAAACTCACCGAGATCTGCCTTCCTCTGCCTCCCGAGTGCTGGGATTAAAGGCGTACGCCACCACTGCCCCCAAAGTCAATTTTTGACCTTCACATGCACACACACACACACGAAGAGTGTATGCACACATATGTACACCTGTCACACCAATTCTAGTTGGTCTTAATAATAAAAACTCAGAGGCAGATGTTAGTGTTAAAGCTGAAGATCAGAGAAGCAAATCAGCCAGCTACTAGCCTTCCCTCTACCTCAGACCAAAGGAAATACCTGTGTGGGACTGTTAAATATACTGCAGACACCATGTACTTCACAGTTTGATTTCTAAAATGAGTAGGGAAAGAAAAAAGCATGATTGTGTTCAGTGCTTGTTAGCCTTATGGTTTCCCCCACTTTACTCCTTGACACAAAAGAAATAAAAATTCCAAGAGCTCAATATGTATGTTTCATTTTAACAGAATGTATATAGCATAAAAGATTTTAGGAGACATAAGTGGGAAGTGTAAGTCATTTAAATTTGAAAATGCAGCTACTCAAAGACTGGCAGTTTCATTGACAGAAGGTTCATGGAAAGTCAGTTTGTTGCTCACAACCCTTCAACAACAACAACAAAACTCTGTAATGGGAGATGTGGCTAATGAATATATTCAGCCTGCAGGTACAATACAGGGAAAAACAGATCATCTCTGTCCTAAGATGTTTGCCTACCATACCTCTGCACCTCTTTTACTGGGCCAAAAGGAACCTCCTCCCCTGAGAAGCTAGCCTTCAGTGAAGGATGGGACTGCTGTGTGGCCTCTTCAATACGCACTCTTCTTAGTCCCAGAGTTTTGATGATGCTGTTTCCCATTGATCCCCTCGACCCTGACAGCAGTAAACACTCCTTCATTGTTGTGTAACAGACAATATGACCTCCTTATCTCAGAATAGGACTCTTCTGTATCCTCTTAGTTTTAAAAGCATAAGATCAATTTTTGATGTGAGATTTTAGGGAATGATTGACAACACACACTGCTAAGCTGTTTAAATAATAGATTTTTTTTTTTTAGCTCTGGAGTGGGCATTTAATCTTCCATTTTGACCTCTTTATTTTATGATTAGGACATCTAAGCCTGAGAGGGTTTAATAGCCATTGGGAATGAAGCCCAGATTTCCTGATTCTGTTATTCTTTTTCACTCTACATCCTTCCTTTCTAGTCAAAACTATCTGTATCGCTTGCCTGAAACAGCGTGTCCATTCTGTCTAAAATATCTTTCCCAGATTATTCATTTATAACAAACTGCTGAGGCCAGTTTTCAGAAACAGTAAATCACAGCCATCAGAGAGTCATTCTACTCTATCCACAACAGGACCTTAAAAATGAACTCAGTTGGTCACATATGCTTTTTTAGTCTGTATAAAGCTGGTGATGTTGCCCACGAAACTCAAACATGCATGCCACATTTTCTCTTACAGATCCTAGATTCCTATTGATATGTGAATATCAATGTGAATGTGGGTATAGGTTATGCAGTTGGAAACACAACTCTACAAAAGGCAGGTTCAAAAGGCAGATGTGAGGCTATGCATTTGGGGCTTGTCACTTCAGAAGCCACAGTTAAAGCTGAAAACTTGAAGAGCTTTTTAAAAACAGGAGACAACGGAGCCTGGGAATTACTAGTGTGAAGCCAGCATGGAATCAAACACCAGAGGGAACTACTAGATTAGGAAACAGGTTAGTTTTGTCAACACAGGAATTAGTCACCTAGGAAGAGGGAATCTTAACTGAGAAATTGCTTCCACCAGATTGGGCTATGAACCTGTGGAGTAACTGTAGGGCATTGTCTTGATTTATGATTGATATAGGAATACCCACCCACTGTGGGTGGTTACCTACTCCCATCCCCCATTCCACCCCTTGGCAAATGGTCCTGGATTTTTATAAGAAAACAAGTTGAGCAAGCCCTGAAGATCAAGCCAGTAAATCAATTTCTTCCACAGCCTCTCGTCTGCCTCCAGGTTCTTGCCTGGAGTTCCTTCCCAATTTTCCTCCTTAATAGATTGCAGCTTGTTAGCTTAAATAAACCTTTCTTCCCCATGCTGCTTTTTGTCATGATGTTTTATCACATCAACAGAATATCAAACTAGAGTAAGAGGGGAAAGTGGGAACTTAAGCTGAGAGGAATTAAAAGCAAAAAAATTGGGTAGGGTAGTGAAGATCAATAAAACAACGTATACGTGAAAACACCATAATGAAACTTTGCTCAGATTTCGATGGAGAATTATGGGACTTTAGAGCTTGAAGGGATAGAGTTAACTCATTCCAGCCCCTGTGCATTGTATATGAAGAAATGAAGTCTTGGGAAACGGTGAAGTTACTTTTTTTCAAAGGAGGCTCATAGAGAGCCCGTTACATCAGTGCTTGCATCTTCACAGTTCTGGATTTTTTCCCGTGGGTGAGCTCGTTCAGATAGGCACTACTGCCTTATCACAGGAGATCTTCCAGACTGGCTTCTGAATGCGCCACAGAGAAGGTCAAACTTTGTCTTCCTTGCTTCCTGAAAATAGATTTTAGAAACTTCTTTTTGCATGTATCCCTTATTACTATTATTTATATCCTGTTCTTAGTCTCCCCTCCTCCTAGTAGCTATCCGCACCTCCCCCCTGCCCCTATTCACTCCTCCAGTTCTCTTCATGTAGAAAGAGAACTGTGTACCCATAGCGCTGACCACGCCCATTTGGGTGTGTTCACAGTTACATAGAACATGGGGGGGGGGAAGCTAGGGGGAGGAGAGGCTTTCTCTTTGGGTTCCGGTTTTGGCCTGGAGGGCAGCGTACAAACTTTTGGTTTTTGGTATAAGTGATTTCTTCCTCAATAAAATATCATAGGACATCCCTATTTTTGTAGCTTAATATTTCCACATTATCTACAGAAAAGTATAGACTTCCCATGGATATCTACCAACCATGGAACATCAAGTTATGGTAAAACTAGGCACCTCCCCTCATATTAAGGCTGGACAGAGTTACCTAGTATATGGGAAAGGGTCCAAAAAGCCAGCAAAAGAGTCAAAGACAGACCCTGTTCCCAATGTTAGGAGTCCCATAAGAGCATAAAGCTACACAACTGTAATATATATGCAGAGGACCTAGGTCGTCAGTCCCATGTAGACTCCCTGGTGTTGGTTCAGTCTTTGTGAGCTTCTCTGAGCCCAGATTAGTTGGTTCTGTGGGTTTCCTTGTGTCCTTGACCCCCTGGCCCCTACAACCTTTCCCCCTCCTCCTTCCTCAGGATTGCCTGCTTCCAGCTCTGCCTAATATTTGGCTGTTGGTCTCTCCATCTTATTCTATCAGTTGCTGGATGAAGTCTCTCTGATAACAACTGGGCTAGGTGAATATCATCAGGAGTCATTTCATTGACTATTTTTTATGTCAATCATGTTTGGTTCTATCCTAGGTTTCTGGGTCTTCCATCCTCTGGGTCCTGACACCCTAGCCAGTGTCAGGGATGGGCTCCTTCTCATGGCATGGGTTTCAAGCTGAACCAGTCATTGGTTGCCCCCTAGAATTTCTGTGCCATCTTTAACACAGCACATCTTGTAGGCAGGACAAATTATAGGTCGAAGGTGATGTGACTGGGTTGGTGTCACAGCCCCTTCCTCTCAAAGTCTTGCCTGGTTACAGGAGATAGATGGTTCAGGCTCTGAATTGGGGGGCATCTCAGGGATGAGATGGAAACCTAGTACAATGGAAAGTCAGGAATCTATGGAGATGACACTGGGATTGACTCCTAGTAACAGGGGATATGGAGCCCAATAAAAGAACCTTACTAAGCTCTTGCTCCTGTTGTGAGAAGTTGAGGTCTTGCCAAAGAAATGAGGAAATTGAATTTGAGCTTATGTTCCCAGACATATCTTGTTTATTCAGTTTTTTTTCCATCCCTTTGTTTTATTTTGTTGGTGCAGCCCTGGGTGGGACCTATCTAACAGTTAAATATAACTTAGCTATTTCATATCCTTTTATGACCCTCTCACCCTCAGAATAGGGTTTGCTGGATATAATGGTCAAGACCCTCCTCGATGGCCTCAGACAACAAGCATATGTCACCTTTCCTAGGGTGTGCTGTGTGTAACCCACATGCCGGACTGACCTCCCCCTGGCTTCACATCTACCGTCCCCAAAGTCTCAAATAGCTTCTTAGCCTGCCCTGACCCTGTTTGCCTAGAAAATATCTTGGTAGACGTTTCTGGGTACGAGTTGCGTGTTTCCAGGGCACCTCTCCACACTTCACTTACATAGCTTGTACTTTACTGTAATTGTTGGCATGTACGTCCCCACTTCTGTTCCGAGCAGAGACCCTGGTTCAGAAGTAGTCTCTCGAACCAATGGGTGAATGGACAGTATGGTCCTTTCAGAGCGCTGTTTCCTCACTCTCTTCCTTTCCGGTATATGTTTCCAATGCATCCGTCAGCTTCTAAAACAGAGCTGATGATAGTGTTTTCCTTCCTGCACACAGCCTCATTGTCTACAGCAGAGCACCCACGCTGCTCAGCGTGCACCGTTACAGCTGCCCTCTGACAATTCTGTTTGGACCAATTCACAACTACGTCTACCCAGTCTACCCACTTGCTTATGGCAGTGTGTCTGTCTTAATAGGTTCTGCCTCCCCTGCCTGCAGGGCAGTGGGCACACCCACACCCAGAGGCTGTTCTCAGTTCTCAGCTGGACATTTTATGTGCATTTTCAAACTTGGGGTTTTCTTTCTTTCTCACCCTCTGGCCAATCGCAAGTTCCGCCTCTCTGCCTGGAATTTGATATTATCTCTAGCACTTTGAACTTGGGATGTTTGTACTCTTATCTCCTTGGCCCTGGTTTCTTGATTCTGAGCTCTCCCTGACTAAGTGATGGCAATGGCGGAGGAGACTTCTCATCTTCCCGCAATATCTCTTCTGTTCTCTCTCTGTGATCATGAGTCCCTACATTTTGCTCTGGGCTCGTGGTCAGAAAAGAAGATTGCATTCTGACAAAACGAATGTGAGTGAAAAGTGAAACCCAAGACACCAGGTTTTAGGTCTCCGTGTTAGCAGATGTATCCCCATAAGACTTGGACCATCCATCTGGGTACCTGTAGGACACGCTGCTCACTCAGGCTCACTCTCTCTTCCACATACACTTGTCACCATGTCCTCATGGAAGGTGGAAAAGGTAGTTGTAGTTTTCTTTCTTCCTACATTTCTGTAAAGCAAAAATTCCCTGCTGTTGCATCTATAGCTCTCTTGCCATGGTTTAAAGAAATGTTTCCCAAAGGCGGTGGAAGCTTTAGGAAGTGGAACCTAGTTAGGAATCTTCTGGTCATCTAGGATCATTATTTTGAAGGGGACATTGGGACCCTGACCCTCGTGTTTCTTTCCCTTCCTTCCCAATGACCAAAAGGTTCTCTGCTTTGCTCTTCCCTATGCCCCTGCCATTATCTGTCACTAATGTAAAGCCCACGGCGACACAAGCAACTAAGAATGGGAATCTGAAACTGCCTGCAAATAACCTTTTGTCTTTTTAAGTGTTTATGTTGGCTGCTCATTACAGTAACCTAGCATGCCAGCCCTCTCTTCTTCATACTTTCCCTCATATGGAGCATAGAAGACATTTTCTGTGTATGTGTATTATGTGTACGTGTATGTTCATGTGTATGAGTGTGGATCCATACGTGTCATTCATGCATGTAGGCATCAAAGGACAACTTCAGGTGTTGGGCCTAGCCTTTTACCTTCTTAGAGATACTCTTATTAGTCACTACCTACACGAGTTTGACTGAGATGCCAGTGAGTACCTGGCTCTGCCTCTGTTCTTGTTAAGGGGTGCTGGGATGCATACTTCCATGTCCAGTTTCAGATGGGCCTTAGAGATCTAACCTTAGGTCGTCACACTTGCTAGGCAAGCCCTTTATTGCTGAGCTATTTCCCAGACACATATCAAACTCTTCATGGCTCTTTACCCTTCTCCATGATACATGGAAGTGGTCCCTTATTTATCCTTAGAACCTGCAGCCTTAACATAGTGCCCGGGTATAGCACTTTACATGTGTGTGTTCTGATAGTACTATGTCAGTCTTGTACCACGTGACAGTATTTCAGTCAATGGTTCATTGATGGCAATAAGATTATACTGCCTAGTGACAGTCAGCCATCTCAGTATGTGGAAATGCAGTCTGTGATGTTTAAGTAGCATGAACGGCCTAAAAATACATTTCTCAGAAAATTACATGATTCATGATTCTTGAAAAGTGTCAGAAATTGTGCCTGGACATCAGCGTGTATTCAAATGTTATGTAGTAGCTGTAGTTGTCAGGAAGAACCTTCTGAGTCAGAGTCTTCATGTAGTTTGTGTTTCCCATGAGATCTGCACAACACCATAGCATTGGACTTGTAGCAGTCTTTGAATGCCATTATCCATGTGAACACATCTCCCATGCTTCCTTCAAGAAAAAGGCAGTACTTGTCATATTAGGTCCCACTGCCCTACCTAGAAGCAACCACTTTGAAGGTCAAGAATCAAAGAATCTTAATTTGAGAGACTTGAAAATTTGTGTTGTACCTTTCTATCCCAAAAAAGTAATTAAAAGCTACATCATATAAATTATCTTAAGACAAGTATTTGCTGTGTGCACTGATACCTTATCAGTTAACTAACTAGGATGTTTTCTAATGGGCAATGACTTGGTTATAATAAAATGCTGCTGCTGATAAATACTGGGAGTTTAGTTCATGCCAAGCATCAAAGAACTCTGAAGCTTTTAAGTCACATGGCAGTCCTATGAGAGACATTATTTGAAACACATAGAAAGAAACTAAAGCAGAAATGTTATAAAGAGCCATGCCATATCTTTAAATATGACTGTATCCACTAACATGATTTGAATTCAGGCCTGCTTCAACTTTTATGATCTTTGCCACAAGTACTAATAAAAAAAATCATTGTGACTTTTAAGAATCCTATTGTGATCCTGGAATTTGCAAAATGTTGTTCCCATATTGTATTCTATTGAAGCCTATTTGAGTACTGTGTCAGTTCATATTATCCAAGTTTCTTATTGGCTATCGTAGTCACTTAATTGGCGCTATAGTAATTTCAGAAATAACAGCTCGATAACTAGTTTATAAAATAGGTGTTGCCTTCAGTTAACTCTTTAGCTTAGAGATTTTCTAAGTCTGAGCCACAGACCACAGACCTTTGATGACATGCCCCCTCCAACCTAAGCAAAAGCCAGCAGAGAGAAACAATATTCCCAGTGTGTTTCTTTGAAGGCAAGTAGAATTTCTTCAGTTAGAGGTCTCCTAACAGAGTTCCCCCAGTTTGTACATCTAGTCTTGCATCCCGTGAATACTCAAAAGAGCCCTCCATATCACCTATGCCCTCAGATCAGCAAGACTTCTTGTCACATTTCATTTTAATTGGTAGTTCCAACTTCGTTTTTGCTTTTCTTTCTGGTTCCTAAAAATCCCCTGAACTTGTGAACTCATTGTTATATTTAAAAGTAAATTTTGGAGGCAATAGGAAGCAGCTGGAACTCACGAATGCTTCTCCTGGGAGTGTGAGTTGAAACCTGCAGTATACTTCCATTTATGCCAAGTTTAAAGATAAGCTGGAGCCATCACTAATGTTGAAAATCAGAAAATAGTTATGGAGGCGGGGGCTGGTAAAGGTTGGGAGCAAAAGGTTCCTTTCAAATTAGATTTACCTTTTGGCCATGTTTCCATGATGCAAAGCAGCGTGTTCTTCATGGGGATATTATACACACTGCACGTAGACTATTTTACTACTATTAGGAAGGGAAAATGTTTTTATAAAACAAAAAATTAGGTTCTACACCAAGAGTAGAGAAGGCTTTGCTGAATGTATGCTTGACTATGCTGCAGAGTGCCTGGATGCACACTGCCTGCCTGTCTATGAAATCCAAGGGCAGGGAGTAGCAGGGGTAGGGGCTCATGAAGACACTAGCTGGCATACACAAACCCCAAGAGTTCCATCCTCAGGACTACAGAAGGAACAGAAAGAAGGAAAGATTTCATGGGTACAGGTATTTCAGTTCCAGCAACTCAAATATACAGATTCATCCCAGGTAGATCTAAATGAATGTGTGTGTGTGTGTGTGCGTGCGTGCGTGCGTGCGTGCGTGCGTGTGTGTGTGTTGACTTTTCTGTCTGCCTGTGTTTGGCGAGAATACTAGGAAGGACAATGCCTAGTTTGACATCCAGTACCTTTTATTGTTTCTGGCCTATTCAATGTTCCCATTATTCTTGAAAAAAAAAAAGTACTTACCAGGAGGCAACAAGAAGCAGCCAGTTAAACAAAAGTCTTCCTGGTTTGTATTGTCAAGGTAACATGAAAGGAATATAGTCTGCTGAACTCATTTCATTCTTTATTTTGCTCTGTGAAACAACTATATGGTGTGTGCACATATGTAAGTGGAGGTCAGAGGATAGCTTTTGGGACTTGGTTCTCTGCTTCCACAATTTAAGTCTCAAGGACAAAACTCATGTCATCAGGCTTAGCAACTGACGCCTCAGCTGGCTGAGCCATCTTCCATTTTTGCTTTGTTTGTTTTTTTTTCTTCTATTCTCTCTGACTGTCTCTCTGTATAGCTGAGGATGGATTCTGTCATGATAGGTAAGGGTAAGACCATGTCAAGCCATATATATTCCAGACAGGCCACAAACTCCTAGTGTTCCTGCCTTTGCCTCCAAAGTGTGGGTATTATAGGGATGTGCCACCATGCCCAGTCTCTGACTATGAGTTCTTGATCAGCTAGTCACAGATAACTGACTTTCTTTCTTGGGCTTTGCACTCAAGTTTGTTGATTTGGACATGGATATAATAGTGCTCTTGTCTTTACAGAATTGCCTAGAAATCTTGTGTAGGCATGGAGGGCTGGAGCCGGAGAGGAGAGACAAGTGCAATCGGACTGTGCATGATGTTGCCACTGATGACTGCAAGCATTTGCTGGAGAATCTGAGTGAGTGACGTTTCAGCCTACTCATCCTTCCTCACCACTGGGACCTCCGGAGCACTGGGAACGATATCAGTGCAGCCCTCATGGACTCACCCTCTTAATTTCTTTTCAGCCTTAGTTATAGCAAAAATACTTTTGATTATGTCATCACTTTTCCCCAAGTAAAATGAGTTTGCAGAAGTCCTTTGCCATACAAATAGTGTTTGCTCTTTCTTAGATTTTACTGACTAACCCAAGAGAACAATCTAAATGATTGCCCCTACCCCCACCCCACCCCACCCCACCCCACCCCTACCTTTCTCTGGAGACATTAGACTGCCAGGGGGGAAATCCCAGCTGTGTGCTCTACATCAGCTGGTCCTGTGGGCCTGGCAAGAGGGTTGCCTCCTAACACTTGGTTACCTACCAGTCTTTGCAGTTAATTGATGATCTCATGGGTCCCCTCCAGCTCCACAAGTACATACTCCCAAGTATATTTTATGGAAAGTTCCCTTGTAGGCTTATGAATACAGCATGCAAGATCATAAAAAATGATATGACATTGAATAATGCGCATTGAATAAATGCTCTATAGGATAAGCAAAATTTTAACACCTAACATAATGCTTTAACCTCTAATTATACACTCAAATATGAATCCATTCCCTCCCTGGCTTTTCTGCTCTTCCTCTGTCCCTCCTTCCATCCATCCCTCCTGCTCTTCCTTCCTTCTTTTCTTCTTTCATTCCAGAACTTCTCTCTGTAGCATTTCATCACCTGAAACTCAGTATGTATAACAGACTGCCTTTAAACTCATTGATCTTCCTGCCACAACCTCCAGAGTGACAATAGGTGTGAGCCACCGGAGCTATGTTAGACATATATCCCAGATCCACTCCCTACTCCCAAACCCTTCTCCCAACTTAATAACCTGGGTGGTGTAATTTGCAATTTGTGCTGCCTGTATATGCATGGGCATGTGACTGGGCCATGTTTGACCTATCAAAGACCAACCTCATCCTTAAAGAAAACTGACTTTCCCTCCTTGAGCAATCTTCAACTGTCCAAAACTCCTCAGCTAGGGGGTAGGTGTCCATGAGCCCCTCCTCCATAGACAACAGACTGTTAACTGGCTTGCTCTTATGCAGGTCTTACCTAAGCAACCACAGTGACTATGAATTCATGAGTACAGTAATCCTGTCATGTCCAGAAGACTGTTTGGCCTTGGTCCTCCTTGGCCTCTGGATCTTATATTTTACTTCTTTATTCCATGATGTTTCCTGAGTCTATAGTTCTGGAAAGGAGTGTGACAGAAAATGCCCCATTTATGACTAAGCACTGAATAGACAGTCGTTCTTTTAACTTTGACTAGTAGTGAGTTCTGCACTTACTGGTGCTGACCTCCGCAAGAAGAAAATTCTCCAGTGTGGTCTGAGATACACACTAATTTGTGAGTATGGAGATAATAATTTCAAGGCCCATTTAGCAAAATAATAGGTTCACTCCTGGAGCCTATGAGTTTCATAAGAATTCTTGGTCAGATTTACAGCACCAACCATGTATTTTCTCCTGTGGAGTGGGCTTTATGTCACAAAGTAATTTGATACCAAAGCTCCTCAGCTAGAGGTAAGTGCCCATAAAACCCTTCCTCCATAGATGATGGACTATTGTCTGGCTTGCTCTTGTGAAGGTCTTACCTAGACAACCACAGTGACTGAATTCACTAGTGCATTCAAATCAATCATTGCCTCTATTGTTTGTACTCAATAAGCCTATCTTCTCATTTTGGTCATGATTGTAGCTAGCAAATTTCAGAAAAGAGTCTATATGAGGAATTATCTAGCTCAAGTTGACCTATGTGCATACCTGTGAGAGATTGTCTTAACTGTTAATTGATCTAAGATGACCCAGCCCACTGTAGGCATCATTATTCCCTAAATAGAAGGCCCTGCACAATATAAGAAAAGAAAACTCTAGCTAGAGCAAAGAAGAAAACAAGTAAGGATCTGTGAATTTATTCTTTACTTTTTGCTCTTGACTGTGAATATTAGTGTATAATCTCCTGCCTTGACTTAGCAGAAATGAAGAACTGTAATATGGAATTGTAAGCCACAAAAACCTTCCTCCCCTGTCTTATGACAGCAACAGAAATGAAACTAGACACTCATCATAAGGACTTAGTGTAGCTAGACAATAGCAGATGATGTGAATTTTAGCTTTCACCAGCTACCTTGTTGAGAATAGATTGGAAAAAGTCATGTACAAAATCAAGGACAGCTGTGAAAACATAAATCTTCCAGGAGAATGGTAAAAATGGTGGGTCGTATTGAGGATTACAACAGATGGCCCATGAGAAAGAACATGGGTCCCAAAGTTACAGAATGAAGGGGCAGAACTCCATGATGAACAAAATGTAGAGTACAAAAGAGGGAAATCGAGACTCATTCGCAGGGATCTGCCTGTTGCTCAGATCTGCCAGGATCTGCCAGGATCTGCCAGGATGCAGTTGTCACCACCCATTTCAGGGAAGGCTATCAAGGGTGAAGCAGGCTTAGCTAGTAAAGGCCAGGAGTTGTTTGGATGCATGAATTTGAGATATCTCTGTCAAGTCAGCAGAACTCTCTCTTGGGATAAGTATGAACTGGATATGTAAGTTTGGCAGTCAGCAGTCTGTCAGACTCATTTAAAGTTACCGGACTGAAATGAGTGGAGGTCACTGCAGGAATGACACTAAAAACAGAAGACAGTTCTGAGACAGTCTGTCATTAAAAAGTCTTGACAAAGCACAGGGACAGAGGAAGAATATTGAAGGGAGAAGGGCAGAGGGGCATGGAGGGAACAGAGGCCACTAACGTTAGAAATGGTAACATTAATAAGCTGGTAACAAGGTCACACAGCTGACAACTGAAAAATAAAGTAATGATAAATGAGTGGAAAAGCCATTTCCTCAAATGACACATTTGATTTTATATTTTAGTTATTAAAATTACATTTTTTCTTGTTAGATAAGTTTTAATTTCTTATTGAGAGTTTCACACATGCCTACAATGTATTCTGATCATACTCACCACCACTCCAGACTCATGCTGGGTAACCTTTCTCCTGTTCCCCTCCCAACTTCATTTCCTCTTTTGGGGGGGGGTAACACACTGAATCTAGTAAGTACTGACCATATAGACATGGGTATTTGGTCATTCCATAAAAGCATTTTATTTTACTACTCCAGCATGCTACATAGTTCTTTCACCATGTGAGAAAGTCTTTAATAAGCTTCTGCTCGTTGAATTGCATGAATTCCTAATAAAACAAAATACAGCTTTGCCATATCTTCTATGACTTTACTACCTGAGCAGCTGAGCATACTAAGGAAGTGAACTCAAAGTAGTGTCTGTGGAAACACTATTACATTTATATAATTTTATACAATTGTTATATTTGTCCCATAGTAGGTAAACATTTTTTATCAGCTATAGAAGATTCAGGAACAAACACTAGTTATTTTCTAGTAAATGTAATTGAGTTCTTGAGAACAGAAGTGCATGGGTGCCAACTCCAGGCATTTGGGATTATATAGACTGGAAGGAAGGTCATGTGAAGCTTCTGCCGTTGAGGCTAGAGTAGAACTGAGCACTGAGTCAGAGTTCCTGCTGCAACCCTGAACCCTTACCAAACACTCACTAGTACTTGTCATGTAATACCTACCGGGTTGAATTTATCACATCCCTTACTAAAAAAATTAATTTACTCCCCATGCTGATTCTTTGTATAATTTCAGCATTTTTGTGGAAGAAATTGAGAGACAGCAAGAACCAGGATCATGTACCAAGTTCACATATAGGAGAAAGCTGACTCTGAGGCTCAGACCCAGGTCTGTGTAGCTCTTAGGGAACTCTTCTAGCCATACTAACCTTTGGAGCTGTACCCTAACTTGTTCATGAAGATAAGGAAAATTAGAGAACTTTCAATGAAAGGTCTCTGGTCTTCCCTACGTTTTTTTTTTTTTAAACAGCCTGAGACTCTTTCTGAAGAGAAAAAAAATCAACAAATTAGAAAAGGCTGAGATACAAGAAATGATAAATAGTTCACCCTGTATGCTCCCAAAGAAACTGTGGTGAGTCTGGGAAACCAGCATTTGCTCCAGTACAAGAAGGCTCAGTTTAATGTTGACTAAGATAGCTGCTATCCTTTGATTTACCTTTAAAACCTTCATATCTGCTTATTTGATTTAATAGCTGGCTTGTTTATTTTTCTACCAAGGCTGTTTCTAAACTTCTATCTCTTTGTTCTTCTAATAGATGCTCTTAAAATACCCTTAAGGATTTCCGTGGGTGAAATTCCACCAAGCAACAATTGTTCCGACGACTTTGAATGTGAACACACAATATGTGTTTTAAATATCCGCAAACAGACATCATGGGATGATTTTTCAAAAGCAGTGAGTCAAGCTCTGACAAATCATTTCCAAGCCATCTCTTCTGATGGATGGTGGAGTCTGGAAGATGGGACATTTAATAACGTTACCGACTCCTGCATCGGTCTCGGCACCAGCAATATACAATCCATCATGCTAGGTATAAGCAGCCTTGAAGTGAAAAGAAAGTTAAACGTCTGGGTTTATTTATGCTTGTGGGCTTCATAGCCTGATAGTTCACTGATGAAATACATTCAAGGCTTGACTTGTGGCAGCTGCCAGTACTGGAAGCCTTGAGCCTACAGTGAGCCATTACATAATGTAGCCTGTTGATATAAAAATGCTTTTATGCCTCAAGTAATGTTAGAGAGTAAATAACTTGAAAGCCTTTGATGAGGTCTTGTTATTACCCTTGTGTTTGAGGTAAATGCAAGAAACTAAGCACACTACAGATGCTTGCTTTTGAATAGTTTCTGAACATAACTCCAGATTTGTTCTCAGACTGTGGCAGATGTGTTATGCTATATTAATGCCTTACCACATGACGGGGGTCCAGTGCAGTCTAGAACTGAAAGATCTTTTAATGAAGATATTTTCAAAGCTCCCACATGGGATGGGTCAGAGTGTTAACTAGTTATTCCTTCTTGACAGATCAAAGAACGTAAAGAGATGAGGTCGGTTGTCTGGTGTGCACAGTTAGTGCTCACAAATATTTCCTGCCTCTGGCTGGCTTCTTTCTTCTTAGATCCAAATTAACATCTGTGAGAAATCCTCTCTTGCAAGATTTGTGCTCAGTACTTTATGAAGAGTCCACACCAAAGTCCACACTGTACAACTCACTAGGTATGAGAGGACTTGCCCAAAGGTACAAGACTAATGAGCAAAGCAGCCAGAATTCAGATCGCAGGCTCTCTGAGGGGAACAAACACACATCCAACAGTACCACGTTTAAAAAGAATGGTCAAGGTGAAGGAAGGGCATATTTTTACTGTTGCTTTTATGTATTCATTTAAAACATGGTGTTATTTTTGAAGCTTGCTCATAAATGTAGGTTTACATTAAAATATATTCCCACTAGCTTGAGAGAAAGTTATTTATGACAACTTTGGCATGATAGTTAAAATGTTGTTATGGAGCCATCATTATAAAATTTAAAAACTGAATGAAGAAAGTAAGCATGAGCGATTGTCAGGGACACATTTCGCCCACCTAGTACAGTGTTGTGCAGATCCTGAGTCTGTGCTCAAGTCTTGTAGATGAAGACAAGAAAGAGGCGTTCTGAAAGAAGTAGCCCTGTACCTGCTGTCTCCAGCTAATCTGGAACCTGGTGGCAGTGAATGGATACTCCCAACAGCCAATGAGCGTGCCTCTGAACAGTGGATACCAGGGGGCTGAAGATTCACCCTTATCATAGCTGTAGTATACCCAAGCAGACTTTTAGTCTAAAAGTCATCAAGTTCTGTGGCCAAAGGGCTTAGATTAGTGCCTTTCTTAGCCAGTTAATAATTGAGGGTATGATATTATTTTTAATGTTGACATGTGAATTTTCAGAGTCCATGATTCAAGGAACTTCAGGTCAACTGAGATGCAGGGGTTAGGAGACAAGTCAGTACAACTGTTGGGGTCACGCTGAGGTAGAGAATCTGAAATAAATTGTCTGAGACTTTGAAACTTCCAAAACAGTTCTGGAAATTTTGCTGGAAAGTGACTGGGTCACATTCTCTGGAGACCAGATGGTGACAAGTCAGATGTTCTCCAAAGTGTTGGGACTTAGCGAAGCAAGAGGTAGGTTTAGGATATGAGGTTTTTGAGAACTTAACCTTGGAAATAATCTGGATATATTTTTGTTCTTCAGATTTTCCATGAAATATTGTTTTTTTTTTTGAGAAGTCTATAGAGTTAACATCTTTCCCTTTGGCCTTCAACAAAAATGTCCTTGGGGAGTTAATTGCCCTTTGGATCACCTTTGACCTCAGAAGCACTAGATTCTTTAGCATCTCACAGAGGAGAATGTATTTGCCCTTATGAAAGCATCATCTGGGCTCTCCTTGACATTCTATTTCCCTTTATTCAACTAGGAACTATGCCATGGTCAGCTGGCCAGAGCTTCCCCCAGTCCCCGTGGGACTTCATGAAGAAGAAGAAGGTAGATCAGGTCACCGTGCTTTTGTCAGGTAATAAATGAGATTGCACACCAGGGTGATGCTTAAGGAGTGTGGGCCTCCCAACTGGCTCTCGGGAGGCTGGTTTCCAGTCCTCAGTGATGCTGTCCTCTCGGGAGGCCGGTTTCCAGTCCTCGGTGATGCTGTCCTCTTGCTTCTAGCAGTCTCTGCATAAGGGAAGGGGGGACTTAGAAGTCATGTTTCTGTCACCCTCAGTTATGTCTGCCCAGCTCGTAGATTCCTGCTGCTCTCATTGTGTCCCTCATTAGAAACAGCCTACAGGCAAACTGGCATGCGGCTAGGAGTGACAGACTAGGTTAAAAAAGAGAAATGTCTGTTGTTACCATCAACTATGGTGTATGTCTGGTCTGAGTATTATAATGGTATACATTAATATTGAGAAAGTATCTACTATTCTTAAGCTGTGTTTGTATTTATGACATGTTACAGGTATAATGTCACTAATGGTCCTAGCAGTCCACTAAGTGGCATTTCTGCTTACTTCTAATTTATATACAGTACTAAGTCTCAGACTGATTTTCTTTTTTTTTTTTTTTGGTATTTTATTTTTTTATTATTTTTTTATTTTTCAGTTTAAATTTAGATAAGAAACAAGGTTGCTTCACAAGTCAGTTCCAGGTCCCTCTCCCTTTCCCGCCTCTCCTCCCGTGCCCTCCCCCAAACCCCCCCATTATCCCCTCATTTCCCCAGGGAGGGTGAGGCCCTCCATGGGGGAGTCCATAGTCAGACTGATTTTCTTATATGACTTCTCGTTATTGGTATGTAGTGTATTTACTGTTTCTCAGCCCTGGATTCTAAAAGGCTGCTGATTTCTTCACGTATTTTCCACATGTAGGATGAACTTTCAAACAATAAGTGTTGACTTAAAGTGTTGTTGTATGAGTTATATTTATGACAATTTTTAAGAGTCGCGTGTCCACTCTAAAAAACTTATTTCCATTCACCCAGTGTGTTGAGAGAGTGGCAGAAGCTGGCATGGGAACAAAACCTAAAGGGAGACCCTGGCCTTGTACATTAATATTAGGCAAGGCTGAAGATTTCCAAAGACTGGCTATCTGTGACAACTATTGTTAATAAGCAGTGAAACACACAACCCAGGAGCCAGCAGGCACAGCTCCTGGATTGCACCTGGACTCTCGAAGTCCTGGCTATAATTGCTAAAATGGTCAGTGGGCTTTCTTGGGAGAGACAAGAATCAACTGAGGAGCTTTCAGGCTTCCAGGAGCACTAGCTGTTTAGTAACCAGTTAACAGGTATCAAAGTCACTCTGATGCTTCTTGACCAAATGTCAGCTCCTATAAGTCCACAAGTGTCCTGTTTCTGTCACGGTAGCTTGTGTGATATGTTTATCTTCCTATTTGACAAGGAAAGGCGAATTTCCCTTCTCTGTGTATATTTCTCACAGGTCCTCAAGAAGGCTGTCTCAGTAGTGTGACTTATGCATCCATGATCCCACTCCAGATGCTGCAGAACTACCTCAGACTGGTAGGTTGGCACTGCCATCATCACTATTGCAGCATCCATCAGGTGGTCCATGTGGACCCGCCCACCCTGCATTCTGGGTTATGGTGTTGTTTTCCCCAGTAGGCTGTCCATAACTGCCACTATGATACAGGTGTCCATTTCTCTGACCCAGAGAGACTATGAATGATTACTAACTTGGGTGGGAACATATTACACATATTACATACCCCTTAACGAGGATGTGCCACCAACCATAGACATAGAAAGGAGTAAACACGTATATCAAGATGGCTTACTGTGAGCTTTTATAATTTAACATTGAATAAATAAGTTCACATCAGTAAGAATATTGATTTTACCTCTTTTCTGGAAACCAAACAATTGGTTTCCAGACTAGACTGGTTTCAGACAAGACTGAAGTTTAATTTTTTTTTCACATAACTAACTTGCCACACAGGTGAGAGGCCTAGGGAGGCAGAACATTCAAGATAACAGCTCCAGGGTTCAAGCTTCGTGTCCTCAGGTTACCAGAATTTTAGGTCATGACTTATTAAGCTGGCAAATGTGTCCTGTTGTGTGTAATCTTGTTCCCTGCCACAAGTAGGCAGTGTGTTACTAACAGGAGGAAGGGCAATATGATCATCAAGGAAAACAGACAAGCATGTTGCATCTATTACATACTTCACAGATATAGGTAGTACGCCAAATGTTTTTACTTATTTATTCATAATATCCCTACAAGATTGATAATGTTACCTCTCTTTTAAAGGAGTATGACAAAGAGAGGTTAAACAGATCTTATGATCAAAGCAATACATGCAGTCAATGACAGAACCCAAATTATGGATGCCTGAGGTACCCTGTGTCTGAGTGAGGTCTACTAAAACGAATATGAATAGCATAAGACTGTAACAAAAGCTCCACTACTTAAAAATAGTCTCACTGTACTCTTTATACTAATTGTTTCCATCGGATGTAAGTCTGCTTTTGAAAAGCCGTACACTAATAAAGCTGGCCTCAGAGTCTGGACCTACCTTGTACCAGCAGGTTTAAACACTCCTGTCGGGGGACACTTATTTTTCTCTCTCTGCTTTTGTTTCCCTCCCCCCCCCAAAAAAAGCATGAAGTATACCCAAGAGGAAGAACTCCAGCTTATTCCTTTTCTTAAAAGAAAGATGAGGGTGTAGACCCCTGATGTTAGGAATATGAGTCTCAGGCTATGAGTATAGCCACTTCCTTCCCCCCTTCCAACATCTCTATATTAAGCACAGTTTTGACCAAGGCCGGTTGGTTTCATCTAAAACTCTGACAAGTTTAGGGCTACTGTTACTGTGATGAAAACTGTGACCAGGAACAGTTTAGGGAGGAAAGGGTTTATTTTGCTCACAGTTTCATATAACAGTTCATCATCAAAAGCAGAAACCTGAACGTAGGAGCCGTGCAGAGGCCATGGAGGATGCTGCTGACTGGCTTGCTCAGCCTGCTTTCCTTTAGAACCCCAGATATCAGCCCAGGAATGGCCCCACCCACAATAGGCTGGGCCCTTCCCCAAGAATCACTAATTAAGAAAATGTCCTACAGACTTGCCTACAAACCTCTCTTATCATGGGAACATTTTCTTAATTGAGGTTCCCTCCTCTCAAATGACTACTCTAGCTTGTGTTACATTGTCATAAAACTAGCCAGCATACTTCAATCCATCAAATAGATAAACACCCCAGGGAGATGATAGGAGAGTACAGCTTTGCAAGCAGATTGCTGTAAATTCAAGGGCAGCCTTGGTACAAAAGTGAGGCCCTCTTTCAAAACCGCAAAAAAACAAAACACAAAAACGGAAGGCCAATTTTTATTTGATCTTTCTGACCAAATATAATACTGGTTTTTGTAGTTTCAGTAAATGCATACATACATACATAGTAAATATATATATATATATATACTTTGCATATATAAACTATAATTTCTCTTGTGTTCCTTTTACATCTTTGTATCTATTCTATAAAATGGGACAGCAGCAAATGGTCATAAAACACAAAGAAATTCAACTTTGTTTTTCTCTTTAATATCCCAAATGCCAGTTGTACAGACTTCTAGATCATTCCATACATTCTAACCCCTTTGGTAGGTCTTCTCACATTTCAATTCTTACCAATTATTATCACTAGTTTTTAAACTTTTTCATCAAATAATGTATCATTGCATGCCTACTGTTTCAAATCTGCGCACCACATACCTGAGAGTGACTTCTGATGCCTGTGGTAGAAGTTCAGGGGACATTTATGTGACTAAGTTGACAGTAACAGCCATTTGTGCCTGTAAAGCAGTAAATAATGCCTTAGAAGTTGTGTGTCAGGAAAGGTCAAACTGAAATTTCTAGCTGTAAAACAGGTAACTTTAAGTGACAGCTATCCCAATTTTATTGGCACAGTAAAGTCCTTTTATTCTCCTCTTCTTTTTTGTGTGTTTAATGTCTCAACATAGCTGGCCTGAAACTGCCACTGGGCAGCAATTCTGACTCTGAATAAGTATAACAAGTGGAACACCGAACAAAAGTTGTGGTTTTATTGCTTTAAAATACCACAAATCTGAAGACACATCTCAGTTACCACAGAGACAGTAATAGAGACCACAGCTCTTGAATTAACCTCCATTCTGTGGAAAAACATTGTACAGGGAGGAAAAATGACAGAATGGATGAACCATTGCGGAGATTGCTTGTTTCTAGAATCAATGTGCCTCACTGAAACAGAGCCCTGACTGACTGACGTGTTAAGTGCTACTCCAACAGGATATGAAGATAAAACAAGAATAAAATGGGTTAACTAGCAATTGTTACAATGAGGCCAGTGTCCCTTTACTAATAAGCAAAAGTGTCACACTGTATCAGAATACTTCTAGTGACTGTGGCTCAGGCTATAATTTTACAAGTTGAATTTTATTGCATTTTCAAACAGATTTCCTGTCAGCACAAAAACCTTTCTCCCACCAGTCCCATCCAAAGCAGTATTAGCTTACTCTCAGTCTTCCTAGCTGCAGAGCCCTCTGCTGGAAACAGGGAGCATGAGACATGACTTCCATTATACCTCAGAGATTGACATTTGGAGAAACTAGATATGGTAATTAAAATGGATGAATAGTTTTTTTCCTTTGATCAAGCTTCTCATATGTATAGCAGTCTCAACTGTCTTGCTATAGTTTGCTTCAGTAATTGATTTCTGGTTAAGATTGTAAATGATAATCTACCTATACATCATTGGATCAAAGAAAAGAATCAGCAAAAGAACTGATAAAACCTGAAATGAGACGAGATTATCACTGGAGTGTGTGTGTTAAAATACTGACACTTGGGAATTGTGTGTGTGTGTTTTCTCTTTACCTACACAGTAAACGTGTTTGTTTATATTCTGTTGTGCTTCAAGGGGGATGTTATCAAGGTTAAACATAGGAGTTCGTTGCAAGTAAAAGGCACATTCAGTATGTTTTAAAGTGTTTCCTGTCCCGTTGCTCCCTAGAAATGAATGTGTGAGAACAGATGAGGTGCTGATGTTGAAGATAGCTTATCTCTGAAGCTGGATCTTTTGCTGTTATATGATTTCAGAATCCGCCTTCAGGAAATGTAGACAGCTTGATGGGAGAGTTGTAATGAATAGAGCATTCTTGTTTTCAGAAGTTAAAACAAGATTAAATTGCAAGGCCAGTTGAAAATCTCAGGGATAGAATGTTCAGCAAATCCTAGAAATCTGTATCCCATTTCAATTGTGGGAAACAATCCATTCTTTGTGAACGAATTGCTGTTCAGCAATGCATTGCAGTTTGGGATTAATTTGGAGAGCTGGAGAAATCTGGTTTAGAATTGCACCTGGCTAGCAATATCTAGTCCACAGTTTTTCACCAAGGTGCTTTTTGAAAAGTGACAAAACATCACAAAAACAGAGCTGATGTCTATTATACCAGGCTTTCTCTTTCTTCTGGACCAACCAGTTCCCAAATCATGACATAGAGACTTCTTATTAGTTATGAATGTTCAGCTTAGATTAGGCTTGTTTTGGCTAACCGTTTTAACTTAAATTAACCTGTTTCTCTTTATCTGCCTTTGTACTTTTCTTGATTTCTGTGCATCTTACTTTCACTGTTTCTCTTGTCAGTCTGACTAGTAGGTTACCTGGCTTCTGGCCCCGGGCAAGCCTTTCTTCTCCCTCTTCTCAGCTTTTCTCTTATTTTTTGTTTGTTTGTTTGGTTTGGTTTTAGCCTTTAGACCAATCAAGTACCTTAAGTAGGTAAGGAGGAGCAAATACAACACATCTTAACATAATTAAACAAATGCAGCATAAACAAAAACCTTTATGTGTAAAGCCTAACACACGATTTCACAGCTAAAGTAATTCTCTGCAGCATAAACAAATGTAACACATCTTTACATAAATATTGCACAATATGTCATTAACACGCACCTGAGACTTCCTTACTGCCTTTAGAGTATTAGCCTTGCTATTTGACGCATCCCTGAAATCAGGAAAAACTGTCATCCCTTCCTTGCCATGCTCCCAGTGATATAAAACTACAAGATTGGCACCAGTGAAAAACTGAGCAGTTAGTCTCAGCCTTTGATACATGATGCAGTGTGAATCCTTTCATAGCAATTAGAAAACGTGGAGACACCTGAAGAACATGTTGATGAAGATTGGTGAGACTGTGCTGAGTCCTGAGAGGTGTGCCACTCGGGAGCACTTTTGTTGAGCTGGAGATGTATAGCACGGGCTGCGGTTGGTCCTCATGTGCGTGTCTGTCTTGTTAGGCAGCAGATCCTGCCACCCTTGTTGCTTCCTATAGTTTAATCAGTGACTTAGAGCTACAAGATTGTCATCCACCCAGTTATTTAAGGGGCTTCAGCTAGGAAAGTGAAGCCAGTAGTGGTGCCCACTTCTTGCCTTATTGTAACAATTTTCCCCGTGGTTTTACAGCATTCAGACAACACTAAAATGTTAATGCTATATCTGTATTAGGAGGCTATCATTCGGGATATGCTGCTTTGACAAATGTCATAGACTTGGTGACTTAAAATAGAGGTTGATAGTCACACTCTGGAGGCCAGAATGTTCAAGACTAGGACACCAGCAGATACAGTGGGTGAGAGTCTGTTTCCTGGTCCCTGATAGTGTCTTCTTACTGTGTCCTAATATGGCAGAAGGGGCAGGGGGTTTGCTTTGCTGCTTTCACAACAGCACTGATACCTCTCGTCTTAGTCAGGGTGACTATTGCTCTGATGAAGTCATGACTGAAACAAATTTAGGAGGATAGGGTTTATTTTGCTTACACTTCATGACCCTGTTCATCACTGAAAGAAGTCAGGGGAAAACCTAACACAGGGCAGGAACCTAGAGCCAGGTGTTGATGCAGAGGCCATGGAAGAATGCTGCTTACTGGCTTGTTCATTATGGCTTTTTCACTCTGCTTTCTTATAAAACCCAAGACAACCAGCCCAGGGATAGTACCACCCACAATTATTCAATTATTAAGAAAATGCCCTATAGGGTTGCCTATAGGAGGCATTTTCTCAATTGAAGTTTCCTCCCCTCAGATGACTCTAGCTTGTGTCAAATTGACATAAAAATTAACTAGCCCACCTCTTAAAGGCACCCCTTCCTAATTCTATCACCTTCGGTCCAGTTAGCATTTCTACATAGGAATATGAGAGTACAAGATCGTAGCAACAGAAAAATCAGTCCAAAAATATGGCCAGTTCTCTAGAATGCAAAGAGAATCAAACTGTGAAATCGGCTCAAGAAAGCTGCAGTGAAATCTGACGTAGGATGAAAAAGAAGAGTGTTGGAAAGGAGTAAGGGACTGGACAAGTGAGAGAAATGCTGTTGTGTAGTAAGGCTGTGCTCAAGCCAGCAAAGAGCGAGACTGAGATAGTGAATATACAGTGTTATAGAGACTAACTCAAGGAGCGCTCTCAATATGTCAACCAAAAGGTTAGAGGTATGTGACGGGACATGATGGCAGATTTCCTCACAAACAACAGAGACAAGTGTTGTAGGTTTTCCTTAGGAATATAGAAAACCAGTAGATATTACCAAAAACATAATGGAAGAAAATTTTCCTAAGCCAGCCAAAAAATAAAAAGGTTCAAATGGCATAGATTCTATTTAAGACTGAGGAAAAGAGAGTCATAACTAAGCAAATCTTATCACCATTCTAAATATAATCCCATATATTCTTCAGGATTCCTATTCATAATGCAAGTCAGAACAATTATACCTCAGTAATATTCTTTGATTATAGCTTTTCACAGGATTCTTATGACACTGTAACACCTCAGTCTGAAAAATGAACCTCACCCGTACTTTCCAGCATATTCTCTTGTGTTTCTGGAGAAGTCTCTGCTTCAGTCTTGGTCTTTGCCTGCACATCTGCCGTTGGCTTGATTGGCCACCAGTACCATGGAAATCAGCCTTGCCACTGCTATGTTCATCCTGTGGTTTTTAGATCCTCACCTTCCCTCAGCAGCTATAGCCATTATTGTACCTTATGTAGGCATTAGTGAGTTCTTACTGAAGGCTTACCAATAACAGAATAGTATTTAACTTCTGAGAAAATTCACTCATGACTCTCAGAAACATTGTCTTTCATACCCTGACACACAGTCCCAAGCTTACCCTCAATGGACCCCCTAAAGAATGACCCTCTAGCTCATAGTGTAACAGCTGACGGGAAACCCTTGTACATCCCTCTATCCTAAACATCTTCCTTAGCCTCTGTTAAACATACCCCAGTTTCCTGGGGGAGGGGAGGCATAGTTCAAGTTTCTGAAGACTTCACATGTCTAGTAAATGCTGCTAATCTCAAATAGCTTTATTCTTTCGGGTTCCCGAGGATAATTGGGAATTCTGTCCTTCGACACCACCTTTCCCTCGTCAAACTAGCATCTTCACCCAGGCTTGTTCTTGGTTTGCACAGGTTGAGCAATACCATAATGTCATTTTCCATGGCCCAGATGGAAGCTTGCAAGACTATATAGCACACCAGCTTGCCCTCTGCATGAAGGTATTGTGTATTTTCACAGCATTTTCATTTGACTTGAAAACTGGGAAGACGGTAAAGCTAATGTCCCTGTTTTGTTATCACAGCACAGACAGATGGCTGCAGGATTCCCCTGCGAAATAGTGAGAGCTGAGGTGGATACAGGTTTCTCCAAGGAGCAGCTAGTAGACATGTTCATCAGTAGCGGTAAGACCTGTCAGAGAACCGGCTTTTGATAACTCAAAGGCGTGTTCTTCACTGAGGCCATTCCAGGGAAATCTTTATAGCTATGTAGCTTTTCTTCCCATTGATGAAACTGAAAATTGGAAGTCTAAGTAAACACTTAAACAACAGTTCTGTCAATGCCACTGTGTTATTTGGTCATCTTGAGTTTTCTTTTCTTTTTTTTTTGTGAACCACTCATTGTTCTGGCATACAATTTGACTGTCCACAGTAGGATAGCAAGAGAAGAGGTAATAGAAGCAGCTCTTCTTAGTAGGACTACATATTGCATTTTTGACATGCCTAGAATTGCTACTGCATGGTGATAAAGGTAAACAGATTGATGTGTAGTAAATTTTGCCATCCACACTTTCCTGTAATGATGCTGTCATTATTCCTGTACCTGGAGCAAACTTCTGTCTTCAGGTGACCATTAGTGTGCCATTGGTTAGCATTTTGGCAAATGCGTTCCATGCACCCATTAGCTCATATGATCTCTACTACAGTCCTCAGCAAGTGGCTGTTGTTGGATCTCTTCCCACAAATAGGGTAGCAGAACCACATGTAAACATTTATAAACATAAATTGCTCATGAGGCCTTTTACAGCTTGACACCCTAAGTTTCACCACAGATGCAATCGACATAACCCTGCATGGCACAGCTGTGACACAAAGCTGAAAGGGGTTCAACTTTAGTGCCAAGAGGGTCTAGCCACAGATAGATTCAAAGAGGATGAGTTGAGACATACTGCCTATGAATAGAGAGGGGTATACCTTGTCTTTGGAGCTGTGATGAGTTTACCTTGTGACTCCAGGCTCAGTTATAGACTAACTTAGTCTAGGACATAAAAATCACCTTCTTTTTTATTATAAAGTTTTTAAATTAAAAACAATCTTACTTTACATACCAATCCTAGTTCCCTTTACCTCCCATCCTATCCCCCATCCACTCCTCAGAGAGGGTGAGGCCTCACATGGAGAATCATTCAAGTCTGTCACATCATTTGGGACAGGAGTGAGGCCCTCCTCCCAGTGCCTAGGCTGAGCAAGGTAACTCTCCATAGGAAATTGGCTCCAAAAGCCAGCTCATGCACTAAGGATAAATACTAGTTCCATTGCCAGAGGCCCCATAGACTGCCCAAGTCCCCCAATTGACACCCATGTTTAGAGGGCCTAGTTGAGTCTTATGCTGGTTCCCCACCAGTCAGTCTTGGGTCAGTGAACTCCCACTTGCTCAGGTCAGCTGTTTCTGTGGGTTTCCCCAGCATGATCTTGACCCCCTTGCTCATCACTCCTCCCTCTCTACAACTGGACTTCAGGAGTGCAGCTCAGTACTTAGCTGTGGATCTCTGCTTCTGCTTCAATCACCTTCGATTTTTAAGTCATAAATAAATGTAAATTAAGTTTGGAGAACAATTGAGGATTCTTTGAGCCTTGAAGTACCCTTTGGAAGTAGAAAAATCTCCTAGAATCTTAGTGTCTGGCTGCTGCACGGGCTAGTCTTTGACCAGAAGCCAGGAAATAGATGCAGAACACTATTTTCTTTCATGCAGTTTCAATCATAGATAACATTTGTTAGTGTCTTCTCTTGCATGCCCCATTCTTAAGCTGTCTTTGTAACTGACAGCTCTGTGACAGACCATTCAGTGTCCCTCGTTGATAATCTTGAAAGCACCTGAGGTAATGTTGCAGGTTCTACCCAGGAATACCACAACAAGAACATAGACTAGGACTCACTCCTGCCCAAGCAGTCTGTCAGGAGCTGGGCCTCCACCAGTCTCAACCATGGCTCTTGAAAATGTCCCTGTGCTTAGTGGTTATTTTTCTCTTCATGATGTAACAAAGGCCCCCTATAATTCTTCAGCTTTCAGGGTCGTGCCATCTCAAGGTTAAGAATGTAAAAAGTGGTATTCTTGACCTGTCGGGGTAGATGGTCAAGTACAGACTGAACTCTGCTAGATGGTCAAGTACAGACTGAACTCTGCTGTAAATGTCGACGCCTATGAAAGCTGGGAAGCGGTGAAGTAAGGCATGGAGGGCCCAAAGGGGACCAGCCCAGCACTGAAGAGCTGATGCCTGACGGTTTCTTACATTCTAGAACTCTCTAAGCTTGGAACATGGAGGGGGCCCCTTGTCTTAACACTCAGCCCCCCCTGGAGGGCTTCTCTGACCTTTCTAAGGTGAGATGCTCTGGTAGGAAACATCCACAGAGTTTATTTTTAGCTCGAGGTCTCGCTTAACTATAGAGTAAGCAGTAGGAGAATTCTGGAGACTTAGGCCTTGAGTGCCATTCCATGACAGTTCATGAGCATCTTGGAAGCTACTTCTGTGGATTCTATTCTTTTTTCTTTTTCTTTCTTTCTCTGTTTATTTTCCTAAAACATGGCTTCCCTGGGTAGTACTTGCTTCCCCAAAACTCACTCTTGTAAACCATGCTGGCCTCAATCTCAGAGATCCACCTGCCTCTATCTCTAGAGTACTGGGACTAGTGATGTACATGACCACCACCCTGCTGCTTCTACTCTTTTATTTACTTGATTGACTGAATAGATATCCTCTTGCAGGATGTAGCACTGGTAAGAAAAAAAGGAAGTATAGAAAGTAATTGGTTTTCCTATTCAGGAGTATTTGCTTGAATAGAGGTAGATCTAAGACCAGATTGGAGAGGAAGTGATAAGCCACTAGAGAGAGAGTAACTTGACTTTGGAAAGTGCAGTGCTTAGAGGTTTTTGTTTGTTTTGTAGCATTTGGGATCAAACCTAGTGCCTTGTACTGCTAGGTAAGAGCTCTGCCACGGGCCAAGGTGAAGACTTTGAACAATATACTTGAGTAAATCAATAAGGAGAGAGAGAAATCTGCACTCTTAATTCAAAGAGGAAAAAGTAGGAAAGGTTGTGTCATTGCTAAATACAGAAGGAAATCTGTATTTGGCTTAGTGATTTATAAGGATCAACCGTTTCCTTCAGTTTTTAATAGCGTTTGTGTGCTGCCCTTGACTAGAGACCTGTCAGCAGCCTGAGCGCTTTGGTTCCCTCAGTGGCTCTAAGTTCTGCTGAATCTGCTCCCTGCTGCTGCTGCTGCTGCTGCTCTATACGTGCTCCTCTCTTCTCCATCATCTCTTGTTCAAGTGGCTCTGAGGCCCCATCAACCCTCCTTATTTTCCCTGCTGTTGCTTCTTTAGCCAGTCCTCCTCAGTGATTCTTGAAGGATCACTCTAGGAGACAAAAGATTTCACAAGGTGTCCCTGGTGTTACACTCTGAAGGCTCCAGAAGTTCTTAGAATGCTATGGCAAGAACATGGTGGTCTACCTTGTCGTCTTGGGCCTACTACTTTAGATGCCTCAATTCTCTTCCCCATCTCATCCTTTCAGTAGGACCCACTGATTTTTGACTAGTAGCCAGTAAAGAGCTGGTATGGATAGTACCTCAGAGGATACCATGGCTTGTGAGCACTGCAAGGCATGTCCACTGAGCCCCAACGAAGGGACAACGTGGGTCTGTGGGTATCTGCTTTCTTCATGCAGAAGGAGATAGTCGGGAACCATCCTTTGGTGAAGAGGTGATAGAGAGCCTCAGGGGAAGGGAGGGCAGATCCCTGCAGTCAAAAAGGCTCCCTAGCCTTGTTGTACTGTAGCTTTCAGAATAATGAGGTCTAAGGCTGTCAACTGAACTATTGTCTTCTTACAATGAAGTGGTTATGAGCAGATGGCAGTATGGAGGGGCACGCTGATTCCACACAGGCGTTCTGGGTGTTAATGGGTCGTAACCTGTCCCTTGGCTTTGACCAGCATTGGAATGGTGACTTTTAGCTGTCTTCCACCAAGCAATGCACACTGGTTGTTCTTGTCTACACGTCTGAGGGGGCAAAGATGTGAAGAGAGCCACAGAGAACGAATAAAAGAGCAAAACGGCACATTAAGGAAGAGGGACAGAAGCTGACTACACTGGGCTTTAAGAATCCAAAGCTTACATGGAGAATAAAATGGAGTCATTGAAAAAAGGAGTAAGAACAAAGAACTCCAGGAAGCATGGAGGGAATTGTAGAGTAGCATAAATCACTTTGTATTCGTGTGGTTCAAGATGACCTTTTCCTTCTCATTTTACCGTTTGGGAGAGTCACACTACAGGACTCTTGTTTGGCTAGGAGGGTTTGAATACACATTGCAATTGGCTCAAGTTCCTCTGCAATACAAGGTATGAAGCTGGATCATCGAGACAGATGGTATTTTAAATTACATGTGACACAATGTGGAGAAAAAAAGAAAAATTGAAACACTAGATCAATATTTTCAAATAACACTTTTAATTCCCTGGAGAACTTTCCAGTTTAGAAATAAAAAATTAATGTAGTAATGATAGATGAATATGCTAATGAGAGTCTCCATAAATGAATTTACCTCGTTGGGCCCTGCGTCACTGAAGACTTTTTGAATGCCTTCCCTGAAGTCACCATTTTGTCACGTCCAGAGCATTGCCCCTATAGACAGTTAGGCAGTTAATACGGGATTCTTTTCAGTCCCCAAAGGGGTGATTATAAACTTGGGGTTGAGTTTCAATTGTGGTATGTTAACTATTTTCAGACCAAGGATTGTTGCTGTTGAATCAACCATGTAGGATTTTAAATGAAGGCTATCCAGAGCGGAGATTTATATCTAAACCCGGTGTCCAATTAAGATTGCCAATCTCTGCAGGAGAGGAACAAGGCCAGTGCACTCTGCATTTGGAAGAAATAAAGAATAGTTTCAGAAATGAGCTTTGAAGTAGCATAGAGCGAAGGGGTCTCATAGGGTCGAGTTTCAAGCTACAGGATAAAAGGAGTCCACAGACAGAAATAAAATGGGTGAGTGGCTTTCATTCATATGTCCAGAAATCTGCCTCACTGGAAAAACTCAAAATTTGGTGATGAGTTTTCACTCACTTCTGTGATTTATTAACATTTAGATATGATACTGCTCCAGATAACCTGAACTAGACACACGCTGTCTCTCCAAGAGACCAACTTAACCTTTGCACACACTGGACTAAGGAACGTGGTCGCAGAGAACAGTGAGTGATACTGAAAGAAAGATGGAGGCTGTCAGGCCAGCAGTGATAAAGAGACTTTTCACCAATGATATCCACACTCCCTTCATTGGTACCTCATGACAAACCAAGATGAGCACAGATGAGGAAGACACCTATGGACAGCAACACTCAGAGTCTGCTGTAAACTAAATCAAAATGCAATCTCTTCCAGTGGATCGAGAAAATGAGCCCATCTGCTCCCATGAGTCGTCCTGTGGTCTTGCTCATCCATCAGTTCAGTTCATCTTATCATCAGTGGAATCCCACCTCCTTATCCCCTCTTTATCTCCCTTACACGACTCTGATCCCCCCGTTCGGGAAGCATCAGGCCTTACACACCATCATCACAGGGTGGTCACATGCTCACTGCTTCCATTAACTTTGCAGCCTCTTCTTTAGTGGGAAGTTCAAGGTTACCTTTGGCTGTTTTTTTTTCCCTCTGCCCCATCTCTGCAGGTGGCATGTAGACTTACTGTTTGTCTCATGATGCCAGTCTCCTTTTGGGGACCTTGGTAGAGGCCCCCCTCACCTCTTGACTGCAGCAAAGCAGTGAGACCTCCTGTTTCTTTTCTCTTCATTTTTTTCCTGCAAATCTCCTTACTCTGAATGAGACCTGAGAGCAGGAGTAAAATCCTCTTTACTCCCATATGAAGCATTTCATTATCCCCATTCTTAGAAATTTCCATTCTTCATCAGCAGTGGGGATGGATTTCCTCACAGTCTCTGCCTTCCGTGTCTCATTTCTGTCCCTGGTGGGCAGTGCAGCAGATCTGCACCCTGGCAGGGAATTTTTAGGAAGTGCCAGTGCTGAGTACATGTCTAATCATCAAAATCACAGATAATATAAGGGATGGAGCACAGGTGATTTTACCCTGAGCATGAAATGGAGATACAGCTGCTGCCCTGTGGCTGCTCAGCATGGGGGTGAAGGACTGCTTTAGCCCATTGAATTAGTGACACCATTAGCTCTGAATTCACCACCCAGCTACTTTCTCTTACAGCCTCCCAATGTTGATGCAGCGCACCGGTCCCTTCTGGGACCCAGTGGTAACCAGCCTCCATAGTTCTATGTCTGCCCTTTCTTAAATTTAGATGGCCTTCTTGCATCTGGGAAAACGCCACTCCTTACACTAGCCCTCATCCGGAATGCCTTCCTTCTTCCCCTCCCCCAAGACATAAGCAGCATTAGGCACATAGCACCCATAGCAAGGCAACACTTGGATAAACATTTGTTGAAATGCAGTTCAGTTTTCTTAGCACAGCCACTTGACCTAGCCATATACCTAACACAAATCAGAGAAAATCTGGACTTCTTCAGTCCTAAGTTACAGGAAAGAAATGTAAACCACTGGATAGATAGGTTGTGCTGTTTTTGGTTTTTATCACTAAATAGAAGAGGCTTATTTGTTGTCACTATTTTAACCAATTATAATTTCTTCTTCTTTTTGATTTTTGAGACAGAGTTTCTTTGTGAATCCTGGGCTCTCCCCTGTAGATCAGATTGTCCTCAAACTCACAGAGATCCTCCTGCCTCTGCCGCCCAGGAGCTGGGATTAGGCATGGGCCACCACCACCCAGCCCAATTACAGTTTCTTATACTTCTATATTATATACATGTATATGTGTACATGTATTATATATTTATTTATCTAAGAAAGGCTCTCACTGTGCAGCCCTCTGGCTTGCTTCAAACTCTGCCTGGGCCTCCTGTGCTGGTCACATACATGTATTTCTGAGACTTTGCTTACTAAGAGAAGCGTAAGTTCTCACTGTTACCAGATTGCTGTACAGAGGGTCACATCAGACGATAGTGTAATGACCCGCCCCTAGTACCAGGAAATTGAAAGATAGCTCTTATTTCTGTCCTAGTTTTTAAGGATGTTAGCTGAAGAGGTTCACTTACATTGTTCAAGACATCCTTTGAGATTGAAAATCCAATGTATCTATAGCAATGAGAAGAAAATACAGGCATTTCTCTCATGAGTATCTATACAAGTTTTCCATGAGTACTTTTAATTGATTGTTCTTCATTGAGGGTTAATTTGACTATGACTGAAACTTCTGCAGTCTTCTAAGAAGTTAACACAATAATTCCTTATTAATTGCCATATAGGAATTGCTATGTTCATGTTTTAACTAAAGCAGTAATGGCAAGTGAGTGCCTGGTAGTTGCCATGCATTCATTGTATTGAGCATGTTTTATACACTGGCTTATTTGTTCACTGTTGGTAGAAATTTCCCATTTAGCTCACATCTTTTTGTTTGTGTTGATATGCAGTCATTTCTGCCCACCCAGAGTGGGAGGAATGGTAAGAATGGGGACACTGGATTTGACTCCTTCCTCGCTGTTTCTGAAAACTTAATCCAATCACTTCTCAGGGCCAGGATGTGCTTACATTTCTCAATGCCTTGTCTATTAATGCTTTGAGCATCTTATGCTTGTGTGATTTAAAGGTCATTTAATGCTCTTAACCTCTCATATTATGAAACATACATAAAATACCACATGCATATCAAAGAATGTTTTTTAACTAAATTTGCCATTTAACCACTGAGCAAGTCAAGAATTTAAGTGTCTTCAGCTTCCAGAATCTACCCACATGCCTCCTCTTGCTCAGAAAACCTTTCTTGCAGCCACAACTCTATCATTTGTAATAATAATTTCTAAGTGTTTTTTGGAGGTGTTATGGGATGAATCAACGGCCTCACATTCACCAGGCAAGCATTTGACTGTAGAGCCCCTCTCGAGCTCTTAATGTGTTTCTATGGTTACCTGTTTATAAATTCACAGATTAAATATTATCATTTTTTCATGTTTTATATAAGATGGAATCATATTGTACATATTCCTTGGTAACTTGCTTAATGTATTATCTGTGAGAGCTTCCTATGGTCTCAGTGTTGTCATTTCCGGTGTGGAAATAGACTAATTTATATTTATTTATTTATTGTTGCCTGAGTTCTTGCCGATAGATGTATTTTCAGAGTATGCCCACCACACAACTTTTTTCGTGAATACTTTGTCGCCTTAGTTTTGCATGTTGGGCCAGTTGGTGTAGGCTGTGCACAAGTACTAACCTCTCTTATTGTTTCTGACCACAGCTTGTCTGATCCCAGTGAAACAGTCCCCTATTAAGAAGAAAATAATCGTCATCTTAGAAAACTTGGAAAAGTCTTCACTGTCTGAGTTACTGGGGGACTTTTTGGCACCTTTGGAAAATCGCAGCACTGAAAGCCCGTGCACTTTCCAAAAAGGTAAAGGATAGAGAGAACACGCTAATAAGCCAGCTGGGGTGTTGTCGCCAGCAGTTGGGACTAGGCTTCCTTTGGAGGTTCTTAGCTCATTGTTCAGGAATGGAACAAAAGCCCACATGGCTCACAGAATTGCAAGGAAACTTTACTCAGGAGAAGTAGTACAGATTAGAAAGGATGCATTTTCAAGGTTTCTGGTGGGCCACATGAGTGAAGCTCAGGGGTTCTGATTCTTGTTTGAGATTTATTTTTACAAAGTCCAAAGGAAGAATGAGTTCGGTTGCTAAGAGGGGTAGCATGGGTAGTTCTCTACTTTGATGAAAAGTTTTGGATTATATAAGCCTTTTCTCATTCTGCAGGCACCTTCCCACAATGCATTTAATTTTTTTTGTTTGTTTGCTTTTGTTTTTTTGAGACAGGGTTTCTCTGCGTAACAGTCTTGGTTATCCTGGAACTCACTTTGTAGACCAGGCTGACCTCAAACTCACTGGGATCTGCCTGCCTCTTCGTCCCAAAGATCTGGTTTTACTACAGGTCCAATTATGCATAGGTGCAAAAGAGTAAATAGGGGATTTTCCCTCAAAGTTCACCTGACACATTTTTTCATACTGTACAAACACTCAAAACCAGTCTAGGCTGAATCTGGCATTGCTCACAGTTCTCAGGTTGTGTTCTAGGATGCTTTTGAATAGAAAAGGAGCCTTATAAAGGGTGTTGCTAAGCAGACTAAGTTGTTTCCACTGTTTAAAGCAGGTATACAGCTCAAGGCAGGTGTGAGTTCTAGGTTGCCAGACACATTGCTCACAGAGAATTGTGTATCTAGCCCAAGCCAAAGGGAGTCCCAGGCTGCTAAGTGTCCTTATGCATACATGTCTTGGTATGCTTCTAGTCTTTGTGTCCTCAAAGCACAAGCTATATACCCCATGTTCTTAATTTGCATTTACACCAAACACAAATAGCGGAGCCTGAATCATGGCTTGCTTTGTTTTAGGAAATGGAACGTCCGAATGCTATTACTTCCACGAGAACTGCTTTCTGGTGGGAACCATTGCCAAGGCATGTCTCCAGGGTTCTGACCTGCTGGTGCAGCAGCACTTCCGCTGGGTTCAGCTGCGGTGGGATTGCGAGCCCATTCAGGGACTGCTGCAGAGGTTCTTGAGAAGGAAAGTAGTAAACAAGGTAACAAGAAGAAGCTGGGACGGGGAGCTTCTACCTGGGCTTGAGTGCCACTTACCATGTGACCCCGGGCTAGGATAATCTGTGAGCATCCCAGAGCTGAATAAGAGCGGAGGATGTGGGACTCTCAACACCTTCTGCACGGAAGCAAGGACAAGAACATGGGGATGGGTTTTACAGTTTCATTATGAGAGAATGCATGTAGAAGTCGTAACTGTTTTGGGATAATATTATGAACAAGAAAATGTTAGCAGATTCTACTGGCGTTATCAATGGTCCTCAAGGAATCTCACCAAGCTCTAAAAGTTGTAAAAAGTTGGATTTGAAATTTAATCACTGTTGTTAAGGGAAACTCAGTAATGTCTTAGAGCCTGAGGATATCACCCTACTGTTTATGCCATCTTAATAGACACCTTTTACACTATGAAGGGAAATGGTTTAGTGTGCTCATTTAAAGAATAACAATATTTATTTTGTAGTCTCTAATTTAGGAGAATAATGCTGTGTTGACCAAATGTAAGATTATTATTATTTAGTAGTCTGGGATTAGGCTGATTAGTCTGAGCATCAGAGTAGATTTAGTACAACAGAACTTTGGTAAAGTTGTCTCAGTCCTGTGCACAGGCAGCGTTTAGAGAACAGCATCATTTTAACAATATCATATTCAAACCCACTGATAACCAAACAGCTCTCCTTATCCTGGTGGACTTTTGGCTGTCCATTCACAACTACAGAAAATGCTTGACACCATGCCCTTACTTCAAGGCATATAGAGGAAGATACTAGGAGATAGTAACATGTAGTGTCAACCTTTGATTACCATGGAGAAAAAAAGCTTCTTTTCTAGAGACTTGCAGAATCATAATAAGTTTCTTCTTAATATTCCAGTGAGAATAACTGTCTACCCCATAGTGCTAGACCATAACTAGAGCACCTGTGCAAGACCAAGACTCTCTGTCAAGCACTTAGCACAATGCTGTCTATGTGTGGAGCGTGAGTGACTGGGTGGACGGGCAGATGAGAAGAGCAATGTGGATAAGAATTGCCTGTCATAATTCAGTAGGTAGTCTGTCACCAGCGATTAGAATTAGCATCTGAAAATCCTAGTTAGAGCTATCTACTGCCCAGGCATAAATACATTCTCTTAACCAAAGCAAAGTTATTATGTGACCTCAGGAAGACGAAAGAAATGTGAGGTAAAAAAATGTCAATCAGAACTTTTTCAAGTTACTAATCCTTCCATTAATTTTTAGCTATATTAATATTTGCATACGCTATTAATTAAAATAATTAATTTGGCTAATGTTTATGATTAATAACTACTAAAGTTAGTTTTAATAAGTGCTTTAATTCTCCAGACTTGACCCCCGCCCCCAGCAGCTCTCCTGTAAACATGGCAGCAAAGGAGCTCTTGCTGCTCTGGTTCCTAGCATTTGAGCCTGGGATCTGGCACACAGAGGATGGAGGCAGCAGATTGATGCCTCTCATTTCCCAGGAATCACTTCCAAAGCTAATAAAATAGGCTCCCTGGAGTGAGCACACAATGGGAGCAAGTGATCACTACAAAACACCAGGAATCTTGTAGCACAGGAAGCTGAACTCTTATAGGCATTTAGAGGCATGTTTGTGCTTGGTAATAACCTCTTCTCACAAATCTTTCAGCGATGCTGTGAAATATATCTTTAAAGATGCTAAACAAATAATTATATTTTAGAGAGAAAGCAACATTTAGCTCTAATTATAACACTGCTATGAGAGTTCTTGCTGGAAGAATATTAGAGAAAATGAGAGGGTTTTTGAGGGTTTTTTAGTTTTTTTTTTTCCTTGATCAAATCATCCCCTTCGTGTAGCCCATACAAACATGTACTAATGTTTGCACTTATCCTTTTGTAAATAATATTTGTTTGTTCTTAAAAATTATACATTTAAGCAATGTATTTTGACCTTATCCATCCACCACTCCCTCTAATATTTCCCACCATGCCTCCCTTCCCAACTTGAAGTCCTCCCTTTTATTGTTAATAACACAATCAGTGCTGTCCACATGTTCGGGGGTTGGGGGGAGGACCATCCACTTGGGCAGGGACAATTACCAGTAGCCACCTTCCCAAAGCAGAGTGACACTCCTTCAACTACCCTAAGAAGGGCCTTACCAAGTCACCACCCTCACCAGGTGATGGAACTATGATGGGTAGTTTTTATTCAAGAGAGATTTTTAAATATATTTTAAATGTAAATATCAAATAATATATTTAAAAACATACTCAGTGCATGGGATCCCCACCTACCAAGATGGCTTTGGGTCTAACTGACCAAACTCTGTCTTTCTGTGTATAAGGGAAGCAAGATTTCACAGTTGTTTTAAAGGATGTTTTATAAATTAATTAAATTTTCTTAAATAATTTAGTTGGCCTTTAAAACTTTAAGAACTTTTGCTACCTTGCAAATCAATCTTCCTAAATACTCAAGTAAGTCTTATTTTAAAAAGCAGAAAATTAAGATCACAAATCCTGTGATTCCAATGTTTTCCCAATTCTTGTACTCTACCTCTTTATCTTAATAGGCAGTAAAGTTCTATTTTAGCCACACACCAAAAGCTAAAGTTGCTACTGCAAATTGGCAGCCTGCATTTCAGTCAGAGAGCATGGTGAGGGTCTATGATCTGAACGCAAATTTTCCTAGATAAAATGGGAACCAGGAGAGCCCCTTCAGGTGTGGCTGTGTGCATAGCTTTTCTAAACATATTCGTGTGAAGTGAGCTTACCTGACTGTCATATTCAATCTGGGTGTATAACCCTGACTCTTGGCACTTCACCCTGAACTCGGCCAGCAGATGAAGATGTCACACTTCCTGAAAGGCAGGGCTATGAATCTGATGAACAGTACTATGTAAGACTTTGGGCTCAGTTCTGATTTTCCGTGACCGGTGGGCACAGCGCTAAGATATCCATCACAGCAAACAGGTGGTTGTAGAAACATAAGAGGTACTAGCATGGTAAGTCCTCTCTCTGGTCACATGTAAGGTTTTTGGGATATTCTAATCTGTGCTGTAACCAAGGAAGCCACAGCTAAGACTAGAGAGGCAGGGCTTCAGACAAAGGAACAGTAGTTGCAGCAGATCTTGAACACAAGGACGAACTGATGTGGTGGGGGCTTGAAGCAACTATAACAGAAGAGAGTTTCCTTGGCGACATGCTGGGTAGACGCATCAGATCTGCCAGCTTGAATTAATAACAAACAGGTAGATTGTGAAAGATCATCACTTTTTCACCCATTTGTGTGCGCATACATGTGCATGTGCACATGTGAAAACCAGAAATCAAACTTGCTAGTGTTCTACGGGTCTGTGTTCACTTCATTTTTTGAGACAGATCTAGAGGCCTTAGTGACCTGAGCCCTCCCAGTAAGTTAAGCTATCTGGACAGCAAGCCCCAGGAAGCCATCTGGCCACAGCTCGCCAGTGCTGGGATTATGAGGACACACCACCACACTTGGCCTGTTTATGTGGGTCTGGGGATTGAACTGAGGTCTTCCTGCTTGCATGGAAAGCACTTTACTGGCATCACCCAGGCCCTTCATCCGTCTTGCTGTTTGCGAATATCAGTAATCATTCTCCCACATCTCTGTTCCCTATAGAATATTAATTCGGCCTCTCCTAGCTAACACATATCCTCTGTGTCTTGTGAGAGATTGAATTAAGTTCCACCCATTTCCTAGGTTTCCTAACTGCGCCATTCTGCAGCGATTCTGTTGAATAACAATACATGAAGCTTGAATCTGTACTTAAAGATTGCAGTCAGGAAGGGGCTTGGGTTAATGAGCCTGTCCCAGATGAGGGAAGGTATTTGGAGTGTGCTGTGTGGCTAGCTATCCTCAGACCTCCCAGTCCTTGGAACTGAGGGCTGACTCCCCATTAGCCCAGGACAGCCTTTTCTTTGTTCTGCTCTGATGTTCCCAGCAAGGTACACTAGGTGTAGCTCAGTGGGAAAGTGTGTAGTTTGTGTGTGTGTAGAGGCTTGGGTTCCTAGCACCAAAAGCAATGAAACCTAACTTTATAATGCTTTGTTTTCCTTAGAGTTGGTAATTAGTACTTATAAACAGAAGGCATACCATATTATGACATCTAAGTTCCTAAGCATCCCTACAAAGTTGTATTTATGCTAAATGAATATGCATTAAGGAAATAAAATATATAATAACTGTAAGACCAGTTTATCAGAAAGACGACTGAAGGAGACACCAGACTTTAATGTACTATCAAGTGATAATCTGTTCCCATAACAGTTATTTTTGCAAAGTGAAACATTTTTATAAGCAACATCTATACTTTGGAGAAAGAGGTGCACACCTGTTTACTCAGCTCTTAGGAGTCGGCAAATTCCATTCTCGTTTTGGAAATGATGCTTCTTTATGAGAGGTATAACAGTGGGATCTCGGGAAGCAGTTCATTGAAAAGATATTAACACAAACAAAAATTCATTCTCCCTGTGTGAGTGATGGTGGAGTGTGTTGCCACAGAGACTCTGCCCTCCTCCCTCTTGCTGGCGTGTGGTCCTGAGGAGGCTGCTAAGGGACCCTTTCACTTGCTAGCTGCTGGTTCCCCTCCTCCTCTCACACAGCTAAGTCTGGTCCCTTATTGCTTTCCCATGGTTGAACACAGGGAGCATAGCTTGAGCAGAGGTCAGCATCAGTGCTAACTTTGGGAGGAAAAAGGTCTGCCTGTACTTTAATGATTATCAGTAACATTAAAAATATCTTCTGAGCCGGGCGTTGGTGGCGCACGCCTTTAATCCCAGCACTCGGGAGGCAGAGGCAGGCGGATCTCTGTGAGTTCGAGGCCAGCCTGGTCTACAGAGTGAGAGCCAGGACAGCCTCCAAAGCTACAGAGAAACCCTGTCTCGAAAAACCAAAAAAAAAAATATCTTCTGGGCAGTGGTGGTGCACGCCTTTAATCCCATTTAATCCCAGCACTCGGGAGGCAGAGGCAGGCGGATCTCTGTGAGCCTCCAAAACAATACAGAGAAACCCTGTCTCGTAAAACAAAAATCTTCTGTGTGTGGGTGTTTTGGCTGCATATATGTTAATGTACCACATGAATGCAGTGCCTGAGGAGGCCCAAAGAGGGATCCCCTGAGACTGAAATTACAGACAATTGTGAGTTGGCCATGTGGGTGCCAGCAATGAAACCCAGGTCTTCTGTGAGAACAGTCAGTGCTCATAACCATTGAGCCTTCTCTCCAGCACAACATCTTTTAAGTATGATATACCCTTTTAATATTACATATTACTAAATATTGTGTCCTAATACCATTTTCCTCTTTATTAGGAATAGACATGTATAGTTAATATATACTTGAAATTTGCTAAGACTACATCATTAATGTATTCACCATTAAAAGTATTTCATGTACATGAGATAGTGCATATTGTAAACAGTCTGAACTATTCATCTCACAATGCATACATGTTCAAAACATCACATTATAGCATAAGTAGAATTATTTTTCAATTATGTCTTAACATAAAATTGTAAATAAGCCTTAGCCTTGGCTTTGCCCCCTGGTAGCTCTGTAACTTGTGTAAGGTATTAGGTCTTTGTGCTTCATTCTCCTGATTAATAAGGCATGTAGTGGAAAATCTTGTAAAAACACTTAAGATACTGGTATGTGAACACATGTAGGGTGAACATGTTAGTTACATAATGGACAATATTTGCTTTTGTAACATCCGTCTACCCCAAGCAAAGGCAAAGTCAGACTCCACTAAATTTGGATTTTATGGTTTATATTTTAATTTTGAACTTTAAATTCAAAATAAAAGCACTGTTTTTCTAAGCCACAACTCTGTGTTCCCCCTGTCTCTAGTTCAGGGGTCAGCCGCCCTCGCCTTGTGATCCTGTGTGTAAGATCGTGGGCTGGGCTCTGTCTGTCTGGAGGCAGCTCAACTCCTGCCTGTCCCGCTTGGGTACACCAGAAGCACTTCTTGGACCCAAGTATTTCCTGTCTTGTCCAGTAGTTCCAGGACACGCCCAAGCAACAGTGAAGTAAGTGCCAATTTTTATTTACATACAATGCTTGTTAAGTCAACTTGACACAGCCTAGGGTCATCTGACGAAACCCATGATGGAAGAATTGCCTAGATTAGATAGGCCTGTGGGCATGTTTGTGGGATTATCTTGATTATTAACCATTGCAGGAGGATGAGTACCCAATTCACTATGGGTGTTACCATCCCTAGGCACGTGGTCTTGACCAGTATAAGAAAACTAGCTAAGAGGGGGTGAAGAGGCAGCTCAGCAGTTAAGAGCATTGACTGGTCTTCCAGACCTGTGTTTGATTCCCAGCACCCACATGGCAACTCCAGCGATCAGTAATTCTGAATTCCCAGGGACCCAATGCCTGGTCTCCAAGGGCATGATGCACACATGATACACAGAGATACATGCAAGCATAACACCCACATACATAAAAATAAAATAAATCTTAAGAAAGGTAGCTGAGGAGGAGACAGTGGGCAAGCAGCATTTCTCTGTAGTTCCTGCTTCAGTTTCCTGCCCTGACTTCACTTAATGATGTGACCTAGAAGTTTAAGTAAACCCTTTTCTCTCCTAAGTTGCTTTGTTCATGGTGTTTATCCTAGCAATGGGAAAAAGTAGGACATGTGGCAAATTTAGCGTGCTTTAGACAGAGACCATTGACAAGACTGCTTTGGCTATTTCCTGTCACAGAGTGACTATAACTTGTCTGTTACATAGTTTTTGCTAAGATAACAGCAGCTATTCTCTGTGAGTATTTACTGATACACAACACATGCTTACATGTATAGCTTGCTATTTATCCTTATGGTGAAGTCTCATATAAGAAACCTCAAATACTTTAAGCATCCCTTTCCATCAAGCAAGCAAAACCAACATTTTGTTTTCTTTTTAAAGACTGATTGATTTATTTAGTGTACTGTTATTCCTGCATGTATACCTCCAGGCCAGAAAAGGGCAACAGACTTAGCTACCATGTGGTTGATAGGAATTGAACTCAGGACCTCTGGAAGAATAGACAGTGCTTGTAATCCCTGGGTCATCTCAGCATCCCCCAAACCAGCAATTAGAGGAGGCATTGACAAACTCCCTCTTTCATTGATTGGCATTTTCTGTGTCTTCCATTAACATAGAACATACAAGAGCTATACATGTATAAAATAAGCCTTGCCGGGCGTTGGTGGCACATGCCTTTAATCCCAGCACTCGGGAGGCAGAGGCAGGCAGATCTCTGAGTTCGAGGCCAGCCTAGTCTACAGAGTGAGTTCCAGGACAGCCTCCAAAACAATACAGAGAAACCCTGTCTCAAAAACAAACAAACAAACAAATAAATAAATAAATAAATAAGCCTAATGAATTAGAAAAAGAAGAGATGGAAAAGAGGAAGTAAATGGTCACTATTCAGCTCAGCTTGGTAGTGTGTTTGCTTCTGAATAGGCTGAGTAGTCTAGCGTGCTGAGCAAAAAAAATCTGTTTTGAAAAGCATAAGATACAAATAAAATATCGGCCAAGCAGTCATGGCACATGCCTTTAATCCCAGTACTCAGGAGGCAAAGGCAGGTGGATATCTAAGTTCCAGGCCAGCTTGGCCTACCTCAGAGGAAGTTCTAGGACAGCGAGGTCTACATGGAAAAACCCTGTTATAGAAAAAGCCACCAATGAAATGAGTAGTTGAGGGGAAGGAGGGAGATATTAAAACAGACACAGTATTCTTTTGATTAAACCTATGTTTATATAGGTGAAAATCATTCCATCATCACAGTTAAACACAGCTGGGTTTTTTGTTGTTTTATTTTGTGTTGACATCTAGAGCCTCAGGATTCTTAGCAACCAATTTGGCCATGTGGAGTGTAGTCTTTGCACAAGAACTGTGTAGACATGGAAATCTCATCTCCTTAGCCATCTGACACTATGTCAGCTCACTATGGTTAGGATATTAGGTGAGAGGGATGTTGTCACCCACAGCCAGTATGCAGAGTGGGCTATATGACTACATAGATTTCCCTCCAGTCCCCTGAGTGTCATGTAGTGGTAACCGAAACCATGCTTTATAGCTTTGAACATTCCTCTTCCAAAGAGCAATGCTGGGCAATATGTCCACTCTTTTTCTTGGAAAGCAAACATTACAATCTCTCCTGCTCTTGCCTGCTGCTCTGAAAGAGACATTATCTAGATTTTTCAAGTCATGGGGGACAGTACAGAACTAAAGATGATATGAGATGTACAGAAAGGCCTAAAATGATTGTCAGCCTGCCTGTCTTCAAACCTTTCTTTATATATTCAGCACTCTTGAAAACAGCTATAATTTGGAATTATAGAATTGTAGAGGCTGAGGGTGCTGTTTAGGTAGGATATTTGCCTAGCGTATTCAAGGCTCAGAGTCTGAGAAGGGAATGCTTGCCTAGAAAACCTAGGGTTTGTCTGTATGCTCTATTGTTTCATTATTTTTCCTGAATTATCTGTAACTAAGCACTAGCAGATTCTTGCAATAAACCAGAGTTTTAACAGCTTTTAAGAATATCTGAAATTTTATGCCAATATCTGATAGCTTTGAAAATGTCTCTAGTCTTAGAGACATTGTTTTGCTTCTACATACTAAAAAATGTCTTAACTGGTTTTTGTTCCTTTTGATACTAGATATCAAACTAGATATTCAAACATTCTAGGCAAGTTTTCCTGCACTTGTAGCTTTTAGTGCTGCAAAAAACGTTGTCACTAGCACTGATCGCTCCAATTTCAGCCACAGTCCCCAGAGTTTACAGCTAAAGTATAAGAGGCGTGCCTGAAGCTACAGCTGAATGGCCAAGTTCTCTGCAGGGCTGAGCCATGTATGTGTACATGGGTAGTGAGGAGGCCCTGCATTGGGGCAGACATTTAATTGGTCAGTGATATAGCCCAACTCAAATATTAAAATATATTTGTGTCTTATTAATGAAATGTGTCAAACAAATGTAAGATATCGAGACACGGTTTTATAGAAATATGATTTTTGGATAAATGCCTTCTAGTTTGCCTTCATCTTTACATCTTTATCATGCATTAATTAATTGTGTAGATACTACTGATTCTAGGATTAAGGCAGGCATTTAAATAATCAGTTTCATTTGAAATACATTGTTCTTCAGAAAAATTCAAACTGTTTTGGTATTAGATTATTTGGTATTGGATAATTATATTATACAAGTACCCCCCCAAAAGTAGCCAACCAACAAAATCATGCCATTTAATTTTGCTCAAGTTTTTTGTGAACTTGCATAAAGGGCCCCTTCTCCCTCTCTTGTAAGGTGGATGTCTAAGCTGTGGAATGCCGTCATCGCTCCCAGAGTTCAAGAAGCAATATTGTCAAGAGCCTCCATGAACAGACAGCCTGGTGTTGGGCAGACAGCTTCGAAGAAGCACCCTAGCCAAGGACAGCAGGCTGTGGTGAAGGCTGCTCTCAGCATCCTGCTCAATAAAGCCGTTCTGCATGGCTGTCCCCTTCCCAGGGCAGGTATATAGGGCTGTCACTGTTTGGAATTTGTTTTTATGGAGTATTCTTTTGTCTTCTTGTAACTAGGGAAATGAATGTACTGCTCATAGTATTGTACCAGAACTCTTTCTGTTATTAATTACTAGCACGTATTTGAATGCTAGACCTCCAAGTAGAGTTTGTGCTGGTCCAGACAATTCCAGCGTGGTTACTGTTTACAAGCTTATGATTTAAGAGGTGGCCAGGTAATTCAGGTTACATTATGAAACAGTGCTATCTCCCCTTCTTCTTAGGAAAAAAAAAACCCTGTGGTTTGTGTTGTTTCAGAGCTAGACCAGCATATAGCAGACTTCAAAGGGGGAAGTTTTCCTTTGTCCATAGTTTCAAGCTACAGCAAGAAGAAAGGAGACAGTGGGGCCTGGAGAAAGGTGAACACCAGTCCTCGCAAGAAGCCTGGCCACTTTTCCTCACCCACGTGGAGCAAGCCAGACCGAAAGCAAGAAGGTAGGAGGTGGGCGGTGTGTATGACCCAGTTCCTGAATGCAAGTGGGCGTTCGTCCTTCAAACTGAATTCTGCCAAAGCTCTGAGGTGTTCAGTTCACTTGCATGCCGTGAACCATGTAGTAGTTTTCCAAACATAACTGGGAGCCTTCTATCTGAAAAATACCACATTCATACTAGAAACAGAAAATCCATCTTCAGTTTGCTAAGTGACATTTTAAAAGTTAATTTGTTTCCTTGGTGTCCAAAATTAAATTCATCAGCCTTACTATATGCCATTCCTTAGTTGATCTTACCTTAAAAGAATACATTAGGTATCTTTGATGTCAATGTAAGGCATTTATGAGTGAATCAGTTCTAGTAAGTATTGGTTTCCTGCATGGCAGTGTGTACAGGGCCATGTGAAATTTTAGGTACTGGGTATGGAGCGGGAAAACAGCCAGAAACTCCTCACAGACTTTAAAAGAAATTAATAGCTTGAAGTAAATAATTACCTGAACCATAAGCATTGTCACCATGTGCTGTAGTGTTGACAACCAGAATCAGCACAAGAAATAGGGAAGCAACACTGAGGAAATAAGCAACACAGAAAGCTCAGCTCTGCTGTTAGGACATTAAACCATGTGTAGTGGCATCTGTCTTCAATTCCAATGCCGTGGGTCAGAGCCCAGCAGCTCTGTGACTCTGAGTCCAACCTGGTGTACATAGTGAGCTCCAGGCCAGCCAGATGCACAGTAAGACCCCATCTCCAAAATTTTTAAGCCAATTAAAAATGTCAATTGGATAATTTTGTTGATTTAGAATGCTTTGTGATATCAAATGTATACTTCAAAACATGAACATTTTTGTGAAAGATTAATAAACAGTGTTTTAATATTGTATTTGCACTGATTTCAGCACAGTATCTAAAAACAAATTTTGCAAAGCACATAACTCATTGATAAGTACTTTGGATATTTTATTTTTATAACAATGATTTTTCTCAAGTAATTACATTGGATAATTACAATGATCCAATTGTAATTGATCTTGATTTTTGACAAACATGGTACGTGTTGGGAAAGATCTTGCCTACTGTGTACAAGTGGCCCATAACAGAAAGAAAAATAAAAGGACCTCCCAGATCACTATGGAAGTTCATAAGATACGTAAAGACTGTCCATTTCTCTCTAGATCTAACAGGAAGATCAGTGATCGCAGGCTTCCATTCAACAGTGCCCACCATTGTACTTAGGCAGTGACCAGGGCAATGCCAATAGAAGCTGCCACCAGTCAGAGAACAAGATGAATGAAAACTAGTGCAGTGACCTTTGGCGACCTACTACTTTCAATTTAGTTTATCGTTTTCCTTGTTACTGTAGCATTCAGACCCGGGGTTCAGAGCATCCTAGGCAAGCACTATATCATTAAGTTACAATCCAGCCTAAAACCATTTTTTAATAGAAAATTTGGGTCTGCAACATTCACACAATTTTAGATTTCACTCAGAAGTAGCTAAGCATTTTAGTGTGTTTATAAAAGTTGTAGGAAAAGGCTTAGTGGTGTTTTTTGGACATTTCTAGTAGGAAATACCTCACATCATAACCATTATATACCCAATGTATACCTCATACAAATAATTCTTATGTAAGAATACATCCAGTCTGATATTTTTTTCTTGAGTGGACCATGATTTACAAATTGGAAAATGTTTGTTTGATTGCCATGCCTCTTTATATGTTATTCCTAATTTCTGAATGATGCATAAGTTACTAAAAATTAATATTTTACAAGTGTATTGCTGATGTCATATTGACATTTTAATGCAACAAAATCTGCATGTGGTTATAGATTAGCATCATGAAATGGCAGGTACTGAGACCCTCTTTTGGTACTTTGGGAGCACAAACCTAAATAAATCAATATGCCAGCTACTGAGTAGAAGAGCCATAGATAAAAACAAATGTCAAGTTTCCTAAGCTGAGCTTCAGGTTGTTTTAATTTAATTGACCCCAGCATGTACTTCCATAAGGAAATCAGTTATTCCCCAACCTTCCAACCACCCCTGTGTTAGAAACAACACCAGCATCACTGTCCCAAGAATATTCCCACTCAAGGTGGATGCTAATCCATGCCCCCTGCCACAGAGTCCAGAACCTGTTTATTTTTTTTAAACACTAAGTTCTTAATGCACAGGATAATGATGCACTCTATTGAAAATGACTGTTTTTCACAGGTCTGAAAAATAAGACTATACCACATTTGAATTGTAGCAGGAACACCTCACTGTCAAAGCAACAGTAAGTTCCCTTTTAAGTTTCACTTGCATCAAAGAAAACAAGTTTAATAATTAACTTTAATTATTTTAAAGTATTCCATATACTGTTAACATTATATTGTGCAGCTGTTATACCATTAGTTTGATTTTGGAGTAATAGATATTAACTGAAGACAGTGTGTTAATAAAACCTTTAAATGAAAATTTGCATTCAGTTCCATAAGCTTATAATAAAACCCATTTTGCTTTTAGTTTGTTGAATAAAGCTAGAGAAATAGGTTTCACTTCTAAAAATCAAACTTGGTCATTTATCAAATCTATAGGCAAGTCTTATATTTGTGAAGGTTTAGACAATCTGTGGATGACTTTTTGATGCAAACAGCATGACCTGTATACACTACTGTATTTATAGTGATCATTTCACTATATTGCCCTTATGATATTGTTGATTATTTCAGCTACACATATTTTGAACTATAAAGATTTAGCTAGTCATGGGATAGGAATATTTGGGCAGTTTGAAATAAAATATATCATGTACTCTCTTGATACTCTCTACAGAGGAGAAGTAGGGAAACTGCATCTTTGTCTTTCCACGCAAATACCAAAGCTTGTATAACTTGCCCTGTATCCCTAAAGAGGAGTTCTAAGGATTGTTTTTCAAAGAGAATTCAGGGTCTGAGCTCATAGGCGGAAATAATCTGGCTGGCCTTGGCTGCATTGCTAGTGCAGGGCAGATTGAAATGAATTTTTATGCCAGTGTATCATACGGACATGTGTGCCAAACCCACCAAACAAAATCCTGCTTTTTAAAAATTTTATAATTTTTGGAGATTCATACAATATGTCATTCCTCCCTTCCCTTCCCTCTAAACCAGTGGTTCTCAACATGTTGGTCATGGCCCTTTTGGAGAGTGCATATCAGATATTTACATTACAATTCGTAACTGTAGCAAAATTACAGTTATGAAGTAACAAATGATTTTCTGGTTGGAGGTCACCACAACATGAGGAACTGTATTAAAGGGTCACAGCATTAGGAAGGTTGAGAGTCACTGTTGTAAACTTTCCCATATACTCCTTTACCACTGTCCTTCAAATTTAAAATATTCCTAAATATAACCTGCTAAGTCTGTATAATGTTACTCATATGTGTGTTTCATGGGTGACACTGGTATTGGATGACCAATTGGTGCTTTCTTTCCTGGGGACATTGTTAGGTGCCTGCAGTTCTTACTGTAGGAGGGGCTTTCTCTGTGCACTTTGGCATGTCTGTTGGTATCGTCTTTGTTCAGCTCACATTTGGGCAGTCATGTTGGTGAACCTTTAAAGATTTTGTCTGGCCTGAAAGAAAGGGTGAGAGAAAGGAGATTAGAATAGTTTGCACCTATGTAGCTCTCTTTGTGAAAACCAAATGTTATTCTACAAAGTTACTTGACTGTAAGTTAATGACATATTGTCTCTTGGTATGGAGTTGTTGTTGCTTTGGATAACATTTATGAAATACTTGGAAGGATATGGAAAACTCTTCTCCATCTCAAAGAAAGTTTAGAAGGTATAGTGTCTAGATTTCCATATTTGGTAGCTGGTTTGTTCTCATTCTGAAAAACTCTTCTCTGGTCTTTGTAACAGGCCCTTAGAGAACGATCTCTCACTGACATTGACTTTGGACCACAGACTCTCTTTGGGTTCAGATGATGAAGCAGATCTTGTCAAAGAACTCCAGAGTATGTGCTCCAGCAAATCTGAGTCTGATATAAGCAAGGTAAGTGGTCCCCAGGGCTAGATCCTTGCCTCTGTCCAGTAAACCCACCTTTACAACAGAATCTGGGAGCCACATCCTGAAACTCGTCCCCTTGGTGAAATTTCATGTTGTGTGTCATGGCTGATGCTGAAAAATCAAGTCATCCTTTGATCAGAAAATCTATTGTCCCCAAGCCATTGGGTAGTAGGGGTTGTTGTTCTCCTCTGAAACACCTGGACTTAAAATTGTATGTTAATCATATCAGCACAAATCAAGCCACACACACACACACACATACATATATGACACATAAATATTTGACCAGTATTTTGATTTGGGGAGGGTTTGTGTTTGATATTGGGGATGAAACCTATGGCTTTGCATGCTGGATAAGTGTCTTACCACTGAGATACACCCCTGCCCTGATTTTTTGATGCAGATTGCCTGTGGCTATGGTAGCTTAGGGTACCCTTGAACTCAGTGTCTGTCTCACTGTAAGTAGCTTTATACAAAAAAAACTGAATTTAAATTTCTAAGAGATTATTATTGCCAATTTTTGCACAGAGGCTACTGGGAAGAGACAAGCTTCTTAGCAGATTTGGGTTACAGACATAGTTACAACATTCTTTTCAAATAAGTAAAGGAATGGTCCTGTATAATATGCATTGTCATGGTCTTTAAGCTGTGAAACTTGAGAACCAGCTATAGAAACCAGTTTCCCGAAATGTCAAGGAAAACATTAATAGCATCAAGTTGAACCAGTTTTGGCACTCAAGTATCTGCAGTGCATTTGAACATGCCTCCTCTATTAACACGTTTACTTGGAAGGGAGCAAAGATAGTCACAACATGCCCAGGATCCAGTGAAAGACTGAACTATTTAGTTGAACAGTTAAACTCTCTAGGAAAAAGGAGAAGCCACTGCCCTTTTTGACCTTGCTGGAAATGAACTGAAATTCTTATCTACTGGAAAAATGAGGTAATGGTTCAAATATTAAATTTTTCTTCCCTTTTAAAAAACTTGCCAAGTGACTATTTTTTTTCGAGAAAGTTGTTGTTCTCTTCATGTAAGAGATGTTTTTAGTAGGTTTGTGATATAAAGTCTGTCCTTTGAGCAGGACAAAGCTTGGAGGCATCTTTTCAAGGTGAGGGGACTGGGTGGCTTTTCTGTGGTGGCATGGAGCTGTGCTGCTGGTGAGCTGTGATGGGACAGTGGGGATCTGATGTGCTACTTTGTGTGTTTTGCAGATTGCTGACTCCGGGGATGATTTAAGGAAGTTTGATAGTTCAAGAACCAACCCTGGATCTTCAGCGCCTGTGGAGCTGAGAATGCCAGTGCCACAGAAGGTAAATGTTTTTCCCCCCAAAATGAGAGGGGAAAGCGCTTATTGTAGAACCTGTTTCTCAACTCAACTCTGGAGTTAATTTTGAAAGGAGAGGTGGGAAGAAATATACACAAATCAATTAAGATTTTAAAATGTCCGTGTCACGCACTGACCTAAGTGTTTTTCTTTCTATTTGATATTTCAAAATAGTTCTTCTTTTAAGGTCTCTGTTTTCTTTTTTGTTCGACACATGGCATAAGATTCCTTGCATTTGGTGAACCTTGAGTTAAATATAGCAAGGGCTGAATGATAACCTAAAAGATCTAGGCACTTAAAAGTGACTCATTTCTTTTGAGTTCTAGTGAGAGATAGTCATTCAAAAGCAAGTCACAAAGGCAAACAGAAGAACCAAGCTTCATACAGATTCTTTTAACCCATGCAAGAGACAGTACAGCTTGGTCTTCTGGGGAACAGGAACAAAGGGTTCAGTCCCGCCCATCCATTACTTTGTGAGCATGCATAGGACCTAGAAGTGCTTAGTAACATGTGGTTTGTTCAACAAGCCCTGTCTAATTGCCATTCCCATTCTGTCCACATCTACTCTCACAATGGCTTACAAAGACCTGTGTATGTGAGGATAGGTGGAGTATAGAGAGCAGAATTGCAAAGTTTCCGTGGCGCAAGTATTAAATAACTGCTCTTTAACTATTTACCTGGCAGACCTGGGTTCACAGCTTCTTCTGCCTCCATTGTTTCATTGGATTCTAGTTCTGGCTAGTGTGGTGTCTGTATTGAAAGTAGTTAAAGAAGCCAAAATGCATAGCATGCTACTAGGAGCAGTCTAGATGTGTGGCACAGTCCTTGTGTCATTACTGGCCATTGGAGTTTGAAAGCATATTGTTCATAGGTTGTCCTTCTGCCGCCTTGAAATCCTTAACTCACTGTCTATGTGTGATGGCTTCTCTGAGCTTTGGTTGATCCCCTAGAACCATCCCTTAGGATTCCTTGAGTGGCATAGAGGAAGGGGCTGTAAAGATCTTGAAGTAGAATGAGAAATTTCCCCCTGGTACCAGGTCATTTTTGTATGAAATTATTATTATCTGATAGTTGGGGTTATAGCTCAGTGGTAGAATCCTTTTCTAGCACATTTAAGTCTTTCGATTCAAAATTCTGCACTGAAACAAATTATTTGCCAGAGAATGTTTTTGTTTAAATCTTTGATAGAGAACCATTATTTTTTATTAGACAATAATACTGTGCTATTCCCAATAAGCCCTTAAGAGAACCGTACTAAGAATGATCTAAACCACAGGCAGACAGGACAGCTTTGTGTTAGAAGGGAGCCTTAAGAGACAAAGGTGTCCTTTATCCTGCCTGACCTCTTCAGAGCTAGATGATGGCTTAAATGTGCCTTGGCTGTGGGTGTTAGGGTAGCTGCATTGGGTCTCTTTGTTTTGCTTGGTGTGTATGTATGTAAGCACTTGGAGGGACTCTCCCGGTATAGAAGATGCTTTTCTCAGCAGCTGCCAGCAGAGGGCAAAGCACCACAGCTGTCTGCAAGCTGGCAGAGTCCTTCCTGTTCTATCATAATTACAACTCACCTAGCATTTCTTGGTTCCGTGCCCAGTTTCTCCTCTTATCAGGAAATAACTCCCTTGAGAGGTGAGAGGGTTCTGGATTAACTGAAATTACTTTCTCCTTCATGGCCAGAAGGCATACTCCGTCAAGAACCTTCTCTTGCCCTAGTGTAACTCCTTTCTGCCCTGACAGTGAGGGACTGTAACTGTTTCTTAATCGAAACAGAAAAGCAAGTCAATCATCAACAGAAAAGACAAATATAGTAAATGCTTTCCTCATACCTAAATGATGTAAATGCAGACTAACCTTTCCAACGCAAAAGTCTTTGTTGGCATAATGACATCTACTTGATGGTTTTGATTAATTTTTACTTCCGGAACTCTGCCCTCTACATGTGACTAAACTGAATAATAAATGAGATCCTGGATTCTCATGTGTAGCCAGGCATAACATCCAGTGATCTGAAATGTAGCTCTCTTCTGTCTTTACTGTCTACTCTCTTTATTCCCAAATAGATTTTTTGAGAGGCTAATATACCTTCATACAACTTTTATACATATGAATTGTATTCCCCTCCCTGATGGCCTTTCCCTCTTCCTTCTTCCCCTTACCCTGGATACAGTCCTGTATGCTGGAGGCAACACATCTTCCCACAGTTTCCTCTTCTTCCCACCTGTGATGTCTAGAGAGATCACCATATCTTCTTAGTGTGTAGAAAATGCTTAGTATTGGATGAATAGCTTGCTCTGATTTAAAAATAGTTTGCTAGGGTTAAATGTTTAAAACAAGTATAGGAAATAGAGTTTTTGTTAGAGGGCTAAATGAGGGAATTTCAAAGTTTTAGGTCAAGAGGGATTGAACAGTTCTTAAGGCTCCTGCTTGAAGATCTTTGAGAAAAATACCTTAAAACCTATGCTTGGCTGGGAGGGTGTTGGGAACATCATCCTTTACTGTCCATAGGCATGCTTTCTGTTTTGCACACTTCAATCATGAATTTCTATGACCCACACTAAGGCTAAGTGAGCCTCATACCTCCAGAAACTGACTCAGCCTGAACACCCCAAACATATATTTTAGCTGTTACTGGGAGAATTTTTAGTAATTTGTGTAGCCATTCTGCTTGTCTTCATGATGCAGACCAAAGGGCAGACTTAAAAACACACCACATTGTCTCCTTTCCTGTTTTGGGTCTTGGTATTAACTCAGTGTTTCACCAGAGATAAATCAGCAAAATGGTGAGATTACAGGCTTCATTCTGTATTATAGCTAGATGCTATCATAGTCTGCTCTTTTCGTTATGTCAGGGAGGGAATCCCAACCCTCCACCATGCTAGACAGTGGTGTACCACTAAGTAGCGTAAGTAGTCTACTGTGTTTTAGGCCAAATTATCACATAAATCTAGTCCCCAACTTATAATCTTCTTGTCTTCACTGAGTTTAGCATCAACATGGAGACACTCCTCTGTTGTGTCTGTGAGGGTGTTCTAGGAGGTTTATCTGTGTGAAGACACACATAGGAGGGGATAATTACCATCCAGCAGACTGAGGATCTGGCCTGAATAAAATATAGAGGGTGAGTACAGAACTATATTCACCTCTCTCTACATCCTGACCCTACATCTCTTCAACTCAGGGTCTCATTGGGCGCCACCAATAATGCAAACCACAAAGGTGTGTATGGTTATACACACACACCAGTTTATTAAGGGGGGTGGTTAGGGGCAGCAGACTCAGAGATACAGGACAAGATATATCCTGCTGCAGTCCTTCTGCTTTTCCCAAGGAAGCTGGGAAATGACCACATGTCACTTGATACTGCCTGACCCAGTCTTCACAACCCAAAATAGTGCCATGGCCTCTGTCTCTCTCTACTCTTAAGCAGTCACTTATCCACAAACCAGAAGCCACTCCCTAAGCCTGGTACCCAAAGGCTATTGGTGGAATGAGATCCCACAACAAATTTGCTTGGAATTTATCCTAGCAATGCACCTTACTAGGACAATGATTAAGAGCCCCATGAAGTTATTGTGTCTTTACTGTGATCTTACAGTCATGTCTCAGCACATGATTCTCACCATCCAATACCCAAGCTGAGCTGTATTAGTTCTTTTTTTCATAACTCTGACCAAATCTCTAACCAGAATAATGAAAGGGAGGAAATTATTTGTCTCATGGCTTGAGTGGTTTTAGTTCAAGTTCACTTAAGCAGAGCATCATGTTTGGGGAAGTGTGTGGCTAAGGAGAAATATTTACTTCCTTTGTAAACAGGAAGGAAAGATGGAAACAGAAGGTTGCCAAAGACAAGAAACTCTAAGGATTCACTCCTAATTACCTAAGTTTTGCTGCCCAAATCCTACATCTTGAAGTTCCTATGAGTTTCCCAAACAGTACATAACCAAGCATTAAACTCATAAGCTTATGGAAAGATGCCTCATATTAAAACAATAATATAAATTCTTATATCAGCATTAACAGTTTTTCAAAGAAAACCAACCATGCTAAAAAAATGGTGGTTGTCTTCCGTTTTCTGTTGTACTGTTAGCATATCATTAGCTGCACGAGAGCACAGATTGGAGTGTGTGTGTGACCATTCTTCTTCCCAGGCCATTAGTCCTAAAACAACATAATGCAAATGTTTAATGATCTCCTAAAGAGCAACTATGTCTGAAATAAATCTTTCTTTCCCAGGCCACATGCAGCCTAGCCTTCTTTCCCCTAAAGATTCATATGCTTTAGACCTCATAGGGCTCCCTCGCTGCTTTTCATTCATTAGCAAAGTGTTGAAAGCTCCAGACAAAGGTATGTCAGAGCTTTCAACAGTTAGCTGTCTCTGAAATTCTGGCACAAGTAGATTTCACTTCAGTGATTTAGAAGTGGTTCTGGTCATATAGGGGGAATTATTAGGACTGTGTAATAGAGCCAAAATGGTAGGAAAGGGAGATTAGAGATGGACTCAAGAAAGGGCCTTTAGTGACATACCTAAGAATTTAATCAGTCGCCCCCCACACACACACAGGACACACATGTTTTTTCTCCACCAACACTGCCATAATAATTATTTACTGATTTTGCAGGAAACCTTGCATTAGGTAGAAGACAGAAAAGCAGATACAAAAAAATAACTGATAACTGACTCCTACCCAGCTTAAAGAACAGTATGGATCTGTTGTAGGAGAAACCTTAGAAAGATTAAATTAAAAATGAAGATTAAAGAGCAAGGTTAGTTATATTGACTTGTTGTGTGGAAATGCAGTCCTCAAAGCATAGGTGGGAGCTAACTAATTAGCGACAATGCAAACAGAATGGGCAGTAAGAAGGGATCACCAACTGTGTGAACAGAGAAGGCTCAGCTCAGTGCCACCACTGAGTAGCTCAATGCAGAAAAAGGATCTTGAAGAGTTGATGTGTTTAACTTTGAATGCACTTTACGCATGTAGGGGATGTTTCAAAGCCATGTACCATGCCCCACCCAAGTCAAATCAAATCTGACTTTTGGGCAATCAGCCTGTCAGCACCGCCCAGCCAATTGCAGCATTATGGCCAACATGAAGAACCTCTGACTTCAGACCGGTTAAAGACAAATTGTCACTTTCCATTCCAAGTCATCCTGTTAAATCCTAGTTTTAAATCTTTCAGTGATTGCAGTGCTGTTATTACTAGCAAAATGATATTCATCGTCTCAGAGCTTTGCACAATTTCATATAATATGGGCCAAAGGACCTTGGGTAAAAGTGGGGAAACATTGGGGAATTTCCAACTTCCTTGTGCTGACTATACAGATACTCTCAGCCATCTAGCTGTCATATTCCTTATGGGGAAAGTGGGAAATGTTAGCCAGGTGATTACAGTGGCTCAGCAGCACTAACAAATTAGAACAGAGTGTGACCATGTGTAGATTTTGAGTGACCTGGTCACAGAAATGCAAAGCAGGAGCTTTACTTTAATAGAATGTACACACCAGTAGAGCAGGGTGGTTTTCTTATGTTCTTTGTTATGTGACAAACTAGGACAATGTATCTTCTAGTAAAGGGTTAAATCCTATTTTTTTAATATAAAAAACATGACTTAGCCAAGCTAACATAATATGAAGATCTGCCTAGAGAGTGCGTAGTTAGTGTGTTAGCTTTTTGTTACTATGACAGATAATTAAGAGAAATTATTGAAAATGGTGAAAGATATATTTTGGCTTATGATTTCAGTGTGTATAGTCCAGGGGTTAGCTGGTTCTGTTGTTTCTGGACCTGTGGTGAATCATAACACAATGGTAGTCAAGAAGTAGAGGAAGAGACGGGTCCTAATATACCTAGAACCTACATGGTAAAAGAAAACAAGTTGTCCTCTGATCTCCACTCACATGCTATGGTATACGCACATACACACACACATATAAATAAAAATATTAAAGACACACATTCAACTGCCTACTTCCTCCAGTGAGGCTCCACTGACAGTTCGTATCACTTCCTAATAATTCCACCAAACTGCAAAACCCAGTGTACTGATTAAGTCAGAATGCTTGTGATTCAGTGCCCATCAGTGATTGGCTCCATCCGCTGGGAACGAAGCCTTCAACACATGAGACTTTGGAGGGGAAACTATAATATCTAGACTATGACAATTGAGCTTGTCCAGTTTGACGTTCTCAGTCCTAAAGTTCTATGCAATTTCTATTGGTATGAATGACACTTAGATTCTTCAGCACTTGCCTCCCCGATGCCTGCATTTAGTCAAGAGTGCAGTGATACTAAGAAGCGAGTTCCATGAAAATGAAGCAGGAAGTCTACACCAGGCAGTTGGTAGCTTCTGCCCACACTGGGAGAAGCTGGGAGAGGAATTAGGGACTAACACCTCAAGTGGACAATGCTGCTAAACCCGTTGGTTTCTCCTCTCTTGCAGGAAGCCAGTCCTCTCAGCAGCCATCAAAGCACCGAATGCAGCAACAGTAAATCAAAGACTGAGTTGGGTGTCTCAAGAGTTAAATCTTTTCTTCCTGTTCCTAGAAGTAAAGTCGCCCAGTGTTCCCAGAACACCAAGAGAAGCAGCAGCAGCAGTAATACAAGGCAACTAGAAATCAATAACAACTCCAAAGAAGAGAATTGGAACTTAGACAAACACAAACAAGTAGAAAAACCTAACCAATAGGCCTGCCTACAACATGATCACCTTAACTTCTTTTGTATATTTCATGCAGAAACCAAGGATAAGAAAATGTAAATACCTTCCAACGAACAAAAACATTTTCCTGTAATATAAAGGATGAGTGCGGGACCACTATTCAATTTTTTGTAAAGAATGTATTTATAACCTAACATTTTTCTGTTAATTCTGTAGGACCAAACTTCAATACCATGAAGTTATAGTAACTTTCCAAGTAGTTTTATAATAGAAACATTGCTTTTGTTGTAATGAAGATGTTCAGGGGTATTAAAACAGAAATGTCTGTGTAATGTATATTGCTATTTGTACATATGTACATATATGTGTATTTATAGAAGTTACATACACATGTGCAAGATTGGCTTAGATAAAATGTACCATTTTGAATGGAGATGGTAATTTTATGTTCACCTGATAGGAATGACTCAAATGGGGCAATAACGAAACATTTCTAAAGTTATTTTCCATTAAAAGCCATATGACGTATTTTGCCTGTTAAAATTCTAGTTTTACATTTTGGGTCTTTTAGTGGTTACATTGCCATCTGGTTGCATCATGTATATATATTTATGCTTCTGAGTTTGCATTATTACTTGTAAAATATGAAATTATGATGCAATAAAAGTGTTATCTTTCTTACAAAACTTTTGTACCTAAGTGGATATAAAACTTACATGCATAAAGATGTCAATAAATGAATTTGGAGTTAACTTCTTCAATATATTTCTAATAGCACACTGATTAAAAAATACTAATATTTTGTAGAAGTGTGTCTTCTAAAAATAATGATGAAATTAATTATCCAATTTACAATAAGATACTTTGACACCAAATAAAACTTTGAATTAGTGAAACTATTTTGTTGTATTTTCCTATCTGTAGCTGTACTTGGTTACTTACTTATACAACAGGTTTGTGTTCCTGTTAGGAATATCCATAAAATTTATCCTTCATGCTGCTATTTCACTACATATCTGCACAGTAGCTTATCCTAGAGCTCCAACTATCAAAAAAGTACAATTTTCAAATGCAGCATCATTTATTCATCTGTGGGTATTGAAAGGCCTTTGAGGGGTCAGGGTAGGTATTTATATTAAACACACATATGTGGATAGTTTTTTGAACTTTACAAAAATATCTACAAATGATAGCAGACAATGTTGTGACAGTTGCATCACATGGGTGAAGTAGAAGACCTTTCATTAGAAATTAGAGTTCAATGAGTGTCAGTATTATTTTTGGACTTTCTCTCCACCAGGCAATTTTGGGGGTATACAGTGTCAATCTTGAGTACCTAAAAAGGTGCAGTGTACTGAGAGAATTAGAGTAACGATCAAAAACTTGGAGGAAAGAGACTGGAAAGTAGCCTAGACTTGAACAGAATAACTATGTTGAACCGGACTTAAGCTCTGCATGCCAGGTAGTATTTGATACTCACAAGTGTTTTCATAAAAAGGTGGAAGAGAACATAATCAAAGACCAAAGGTGAGAAAACAAAATCAAATTTGAGAAACACTGAGGTGACCTGGAGCAACTGATCCATGATGCTTTGTTTTGTCAAATTCAGGGTTTGCTTTTTGTAATTGCATAGCTTACAGCATAATGTCTAAAAAGAGCATTGAAATCAAGTGCTTTCAAAGTACAAGTAGAAACCTACTGATAGGTCATGATATTTAATAAATCATAACTCATTAAAAAAACAGAACATGATGGAATTGAAAATGTCAAGGTCATCACAATAAAAGAACTGTGAAGCATTTCTCCAGTACATGGATTATGAATGCATATCCATCTTAATTAAATTATAACTGTGGGTCATGGTCCTAAATCTTTAAATGTTAACAGGATATAATGGAACAAGGTGTAACCTATATTTAAGGGAGTGTCTGTAATCGGCTTACAGACTTATGACCTTATGGCTGAATTCAGCACTGCAGTTCATTAAAAGCTGCTGCTGTAGTAGGCAACAAGTTGTATAACCTATAGCAAAATGAGGATCACAACACCCATAAAGATTATGTGTGAACATTACATCAAAGCACAGTAAAGCATTTTTTGTGGCCTCATTCATAAAACAAATTGAGTCAATGTTCTTGGGACTTAGTTGGATTTTGTAACTACTGTTTACAGAATTTCAGCACAGTGGAGGCTAAGACAGATAATGAATTTGAGGGCAGTTTGGGCTACAGAGTGATGATCTCAAATTTTTCTTCAGAACTGTTTGTGGCATTATATATATGTACAAAGCAAACAATATGAAGGAAAAGGGAAGGCTGGATATTGAAATTGGGGAGCTCTGTCTCATTTTCAATAATGGACAGATCATCAAGACAGAAAATGCACAAAGACACCAGACTAAAGCTCTTCTTTAGGCCAAATATACATAAAGTGAATATCCCACCTAACAAAACATTCTCAAGGATGGATCACAAGTCATTATGGGAAAAAGTTTAAATATCTCAAATATTGTTGCAACCCAAATGAAATGAAATGAGAAATCAGTAACAGAAGAAAATTAAAAAGAACAAGCCTCAGAAATCCATACTAATTAACATCCCGGAACAATCAATGGACTAATGAAACTAAAAAGAGAAGTGGGAAAATATGAGACAAATGACAATAAAAACAATATATCAAGATGTGGGAAACAATGAAACCATTCAGAAAGACAGTAGAACAAGTTTTCCACAAACTTAAATCCAGATTTAGTAGGACAGAATGAAGAAAACACAATAATGATCAGAGCAGGTACTTAAAAAGCAACTTCACAGAGTTCCTACATTTTCCCCAACTGTAACAATTCAGATATAAGTACTGACAGCTACATTGCAAGTCTTACATCTTTAAACTTCAGTTCTCTGGGACAACCAGAAATCAGTGACTACAAAACACACTTGCGATTTTTCACTTTCATTTTAACTTAAAGACAAGTTTCTCCAGAATAGGTCAATACATTTTGTAGTTGGTTATGTAAATAAGGAAATAGATTTTACCATACCTGTTTACTAGTGAAAGTTGCTAATTTGGATGGTCAGTTTTACACAAATTTCTCTGAAGTTGATCCGTGAGGAAACCAAATTCAGTTGACTAGCCCTAGTCTTTATTTAGTCATTTATTCTTTAGGACAATGATCAGTCACAGAAAAGTGCGACTTGAAGTCACACAGTCATTTGTGATTTGTATTCCACTGCAAGGTCAGTTTTTCCTCAAAAAATAAAAAAATATCTGACTGGTTCCAAAAGACTTAATTAGTGAATAGATACTCTCTGATAATCTAATTTTGATTAAATCAAATAAATGTGAGCTATGGGCACAAGATGCTTGCTGAATTCTGAGAAGACTTCGTACAGAATGCAGAGAGGGAATCTTCAGCTACATGACATATGTAACCTGCTTTTAATGATGAGAAATTGTGAATTCAGACTCTTACCACTAATCTAACACAATGACTTCTAACAACTCACGGTTCTCCTGGGCTAACAGAAGAAAACTCTGGCAGTTGCTCTATTCCTTAATCCTAGTGATATGAAGGCAATCACCTAGACAAACAGAAAAGTTTATTTAGGTTGTATTTAAGAGTAATCAAGAATGTATTTCTCTTGAGGTAATTCAGATGCTTACATCTATGCCAAGTGGCTTCAAGCCTTATTGTTCACGCATTAAAGCACTATTGTACCTGGAGCTGAGAACAAACATTAAGACTCATCAGTCTCCTCCAATCTTGACTTTACAGCCTACTAGAGCAGAGCAGTGAGTAAAGATTATTTCTCATTATATATGAGGAAATCAGAGCTATGTAATGGAGCACAGTAAAGATCATGGAGAGGGAATTTAGGGTAGGAATGTCTCCAGGGACCTGACACTTATTCTGACATCTGGAGGATGCAATATATCAAGGCACATTTGTGGTAACAGAAGTTACAATATCAACTGTTGTTCATATGCAAAGACAAATGAGCTTCCATTAAATTTAAAAGCTACTTCATAGCAAAAGACTAAATCAACAGAGTGAAGACATAACTTGTGGACTGGAAGAGAATTTTCACGAATCATATATTTAATGATATCCAAAATACATTAGGAACTCAATAGGAAGAAAAGAAGTAGCCAAATTAAAAATGTGGGAAAGGGCCCAAATAAGGGTTTTCAAAAAGAAAGTGTACATATGGGGGAAAGTACTCAGTACCACTACTCTTTAGTGAAACGCAAATAAAACCACAATGAAATATTAACTTACACTGTTTAGAACAGCTGTTATCAAGAAGGCAAACAATATCAAATATTGAAGAGAAAGATCACAGGGAAGAATTCTTGCACACTGTTGAAGGTGCATTCCACTGAAAACCAGGTTCAGTGAGAGCCTCCAAAACTAAGATAGTGATAGAGGAAGATACTTGGTGTAGTCTTTTGACCTCTGCATGTGCACACAGGCATCCCACAAAATTTGAAAATACAGATCACACATTATCCATTAATGCTACTCCAAGGAAATGGCATACATCTTCTGAAGAAACAATTTGCTCACTGTAGCATTACTTGTTATTAAATAAAATCTGAAATCAACTAATAAGTGGATAAAGAAAACATGGTACAATTATACAATGGCAGCTGAGCCAGTCTTTAAAGAAAAGGAGATCTTGTCACTGGTAACAATGTGGACAAACCTAGAGGACATTATGTTAAGTGGAACAAAGCCAAACCCAAGAAGATAAATGCATTATATGTGCACAGCTCTATGTGGACTGGAATGTTATAAAACAAATAAGGGGGCTCATAAAAGTAGAGAGGCTTTTATGGGAAGAGGCTGGTTGAAGGGTTGAAACATTTCAGTTAGGAAGAGTTAGTTCAGGAGACTTTTTGTATAACATGGTGTCAGTAGGTAGTACTAATGAATTCTATTACTGAAAAATCCTCAGATCTTGAATTTAAAGAAGTCCTAGCCAAAATCTAAGTCAAATCACATTCTTAAAAAAAAAGAAACCAACAACTTCACAAACACATGATTTCTCTCTTTAAGTGGGAAACAATGGAGCATCTGCTTGACCATGAACTAGAGACAGCAGGCGCTCCTCTTTTATTTAGAATTGAATTTTTATTTCTGTCCTTATCTTCCACTGATTTCTGTACTTTCAATGGGTTTTTACTGCTTCTGCTTCTGCTTCTCCTTCCTCTTCTCCTCCTCCTCTTCCTCCCCTCCTCCTCTTTCGAGAATACAGACTAACTTCATTTAATTCTTAGCTGTCTGAGGCAGGACTGAGACATTTTCTCGATGACAAATCTTCTTTGGGTGCTTAAGTGCAAATACATTACCATTCTCACTAAATACTTTTTATGTGAAAGTAGTGTGCACTGGTCAAGCCAGTTTGCTGTTCAGATCTAAACTGTGCTTCTGACAACTTCTTCTGGAATTTTCAAGACTGACCTTGTAAGTAATGAAACAGGAATGAGCATACCGTAGCACCTGTGTGGTGTAACTTGAGAAGTGAGATGTTCTGGCCCCAGTGTCTTTCTCTTCCTTATTTCTGAATCATCTTAATAAAATGTGATATGTTGTGGTATTCTGTGATACAGTAAATAGAGCGTAGCAACTGGTGTAACTAAACTCCTTGCTTCCCCTTCAGTGTTCTGTCATTGATCATGTGACAGACACTTAACCTTCTTGGGCTTAGGTTTTTAATATGATCTTTGTGTCTATCTTTTCACCAGATACCTCAAGTAGACAACATTTCTTTTTTCCTTTCTTAAAGTATTAGGGGACAGAATCAAAACCCTTGTATTAATTTAAAAGGAAAGAGCATATATGGTCCAGAAAACATAACTCTATTTTTTAATGTGTGTTTTTATCTGTGTTTATGTGTGCCACATACATGCATGTAGTACCTACAGAGTTCAAAAGATGGCATCAGATCCCCTAGGACTGGAGTTACAAGTGTTGTGAATAGTCATATAGGTTATGAGACCCAAACCCACATTTAGGAATTAGAAACCAGGCTGGGTGGTGGTGGCACACGCCTTTAATCCCAGCACTCGGGAGGCAGAGGCAGGCGGATCTCGAGGCCATGCTGGACCAACAGCCTCCAAAACAATACAGAGAAACCCTGTCTCGTAAAACAAAAAAAAAAAGAGGAATTAGAAACCTAAAACCACAATTTCCATCTGTGTTATTCCATTCTACATTTGGATTCTGTCCTGTTCCCCTCAGAAGACCTTATAAAACTTAAGTAAACCTTTTTCATACCTTCTTGGTATATGTGTCTATGTTCATCAGTTTTGATATCTGAACTGAATTTTGGGTGAAAAGTTCTAGGCTCCTCTGTGAAATTACAATGCTATCTCCTTTTCCATAATCTGAGGTGCTAAATATTAATCTATATCTCACTTAATCCTACAAACACTTATTAAGTATCTTTGTCTTTAAACTTAATTATTTCCCCAAGGTACTTGAGCATTGCTGTACCAACTAATTTTTTCTCAATGTTCATGACTGGAAAGTCAAGTCAGTCACAGAAGTCTTGTGGTTTGTGTTATTTATTTCTGGATAAGCCTACTCCCTGCTCAACTCAAATCCACCAGCTCCCCTATCTATCAGAACTTTGGTGACCGAGATCCATTATTATCCTGTTGTTTCTCATGCTTAACTTGACAGATACACTTCATCACCTCTTTTAGATCTTTGAGAGAAGGCCTGCAATTAGTAATTTGACTGTCTACCATCTAATTTTTAATCAAGATACACCTTCCATTGAGAATTAGCACAGTAATGTATAGTAGAGTATAAACAGCAGCTTTTTTTTGAATAGATATTGACAGGTGTATGCTTCAAGAGTCACCACTTACACAGAATTGGACATGACTGGTATTTGCTTTGTGTTGGGTAAAAACTCCTGCCTTCCCAAGGTATCTGTAATTCAAATCCAAACTGATAGAGCATGCCATAAATTTAAGAGACATGGTTTTAAACCCCTACATGAGTGATTCACCTACATCAAAGAAAGCTCCAAATCAAAAGTCTAGTTTGTGTTGCCAAAATCTTAAATATGAGTTTGGGTGGGATTTATAAAGCAGTTGAAACTCTTGATTTCAGATGACTATTTGTCTCCATAATTTGTGAGGCACTCATGTATTTGAATTTTTATTGCAAACTTAGAAGACCAAAGGCTTTTAGTGACCAAAGCATACAACTGTACCCAAAGCAGCTCATGTGGCATAAAAACTAGAAAATGCTTGGTTAATCCCTGTCATTTTAATAATAGCATGAGCTAACCAAGCTGCAAGTTAATTAGTGAGGACAGGAACCAAGTACCTTCAGATCCTGTATTTGGGACTCACTCATTTCCCGTTCAAGTCTGCAGTTCCTAACTCAAGATGATAGTGTGCCCCCATAACTTTCTTAGAGGGTGTCAAAGGGGCCAGTTGTTCTAACTCATTTTCTGTTGGTCCTTGGTAATTCTAGTAATCCATTGCTTCTCTGACAGTTTCCAAGATTAAGCATTAAGAAAGTTTGGAAACATCTTGATATCTAGCACAGAATTTTTGTAAAAAATAAGTTAAAAATTAAAAACCTTTAAACATCTGTGTATAGTTAGGGTTGTTCAAGAATGAATTAAAAAACTTGCCTTTATGTGGTTGGTAACATTCACTAAAAGACAGTGTACAAATTCACAGACTCCAAAGAAGATTATTGTGCTGGAGGAGACAGTTTTCTTTGGTGAAAAGTATGCTAATGTCTCCTTAATACAAAATGTCCAACTAACTCATCAATGGATTAGACTTTTAAACTAGAGGTCTTTCAGGACTTAATCTGCAATTCTATCACTGCACTACATTAGTAATTAAGACCTAATAAGATTAAGTGATTTGATTAAAGTAATAAAACTGATTGGTGGCAACACTAAACTAAACCCTTGCTCATATCATACCAAACCACTCTTTTTTAAATACTTTATTTGTTAATTGTGCATATAGCCTTCTGCCTGCAGGCCAGCAGAGGATACCAGATATCATTCAAGGTGATTGTGAGCCACCATGTGGTTGATGGGAACTGAACTCAGGACCTCTGGAAGAACAGTCAGTGCTCTTAAATGCTGAGCCATCTCTCCAGCACCCCCAAACCACTCTTAAATCACATAGTGCTTTTACCTGTTCCTCATCTACTCTTTAAATTGCTTCTGGAAACATATGAAGATTTCCTGTAGGAAATGATTCCTTTCATTTTCCTTCAACTGGCCCAGATAGAGTCAATGATTTCCTGAATACAAAGAGCTCATGTAGTCAGGTCAGCTAGAGCCAAAGATAAAAAATTCTAGGACAAAGTTTTAATTCAGTTAGAGGCATCTTCTCAGTTGCTGATGTCAAATGGATAACTGATAAACCTGATGTATCTTGTCATCTCAAGGGAAAGCCTGTCTTAAATGGAGTTTCACAAGGAAAAGCAAATCAATATGAAGATGTAACCTTACTGACTGAGAAGAATGTCACCATTATTAATTCCAGTACTGAGACAGAACGGTGCCAAGGAGACTGTAAGATCATCACATGAGCCAGACTATTCTCTTTGCTTTAATTTGGTTGGTCTTTTGTCTCTTGTAACAGAAGTAATGAGAAAACAGCTCTATCACCCTATGACATATTTGTCTTAGATTTGAAAAAAATAAAGTCTGTCTTAAGCCCAGAGAAGTCCACTAACCACACTGCAGGTGGAATCTACTTTCCTTCTCTGTGGTGTACTTTGATATGTGATAATGCTTTAGACATTCTGGTTTGTTTTACCTAAGTTGTGTTTAATTATAGATATTTTACTCACATGAAAATCAGAGGACAAAAGCCCATATCTGTTTCCTCACACCATGGAATTAGGAAGGAGAAAAATCTAAGCTAGAAAAAAATATTTTAAAAACTTCCCACTGAATACAAAATTCCATAACACATCATATGTAGGTAAGAATATGTATGTATATAGGTAAACTAACTGCATACATGACATGAAAATAGAAGAAGGGACTATTTGGAGATAGGAAGAGAATCAAAATGAAGGGAGAATGGAAATGAGAAAGTAATGGAGTAAATATGGACAAATTATAATGATATATATACATATATACAATAATAAAACCTAGTATTTTGTTTGAAATTAACACAGCTTAATAAATGATACTCTCCAAAAGAATGGGCTGGCAAAACCAGCAGAGACAGCTGATCCAAACAGGGGGAGAGCTCTTGGACCCCAGACTGAGAGCTGGGAGGCCAGAATGGGTCTGATCCAGATCCCCTGAATGTGAGAGTCAGTGAGGAGGCCTGGGCAACCTATGGGGTCCTGAGCAGTGGATCAGTGTTTATCCCTCGAATACTAACAGACATTGTGTGTCCATAACACAAAGAGGGATGCTCTCTCAGCCTGGACTCTTAGGGGAGTTCCTGGACCCTACCCTGAGTGAAATGATAGACTCTAGATATCCCCTATGTGGAAGGAATTGGCAATAGGTGGGAGGATGGGGGAGATCGTGGGGGGGTGCGTGAGGAGGGGAGGGAGAGGGAACTGGGATTGACATGTAAAACAAGCAATTTAAAATTAAAATGAAAAATTGTGGAAATAGCTGTATTACTCTAACTATACTAAAAAACTATTGACCAAATTCAAAAATATTCTTCCCATATGAAAATAAACCATTTTAATAAGTTACTTTAAAAAATAAAACTAAACCCACTAATAAAAAAAAGTCAACCTAGATACTTAGTATCTTCTAAATAAACCCTATGCAGTAATTTTATTTTCACCATGGTGATGATAAAATGTTTCATAGTAAACAGGATTTTACAATCTTACCTTTGACAGGAGTATTTAAATTTTGATTACCGATCATAATGAAAAGATGTTTTTAGCTTCTTTGTTAACATTTCATCATCAAACGTCTATCTAACACAGTACTTCTGGGTATTGACTAAGAAGCCCAGCTGGCCATGATGGTGGAGCCATCACGTAGTTTTGATGTGGACATAAACTCTAATTCATTCAGGTTTTACTCTCTGGGTTAGAAGACACAGCTTGATTCTATATGAGGTATACCAGGGTCAAGTTGAAATCTTTATGAGCAAGACTGAACCCCAGTGCATCAGGGCATGGAGAGAGATGTTCTATCTCTCTAGCATATTGCTGTGACTACTACCTCCTCTTACAGCCTTTGAGAGAAGAGTCAAAAGAACTAAATTATCTAACTATGTGAGATTCATGGTAAATTCCTTTGACAGGTTCCTAACTCTGGGCACTGAACTATTTATTTAATTACAAATGTCTCCCCAGAATTGAAGGGGAAGGGAGAATTAAGTTACCAAGAACTTGTCTTGAGAAAGATCATAATTAAATCAGGAGATGAAGCAGCTAGTATGCTTCAGTGACTCAGACAGATGAGTTCAAGTCACCAGTCAAGTGGTCCTTCTATCTTTTGTAGCTGAGATGGAAGCCTACACCTGAAAGTAAAACATCATCTCAATGTCACAACTGATTTGGCGATCACAAGCAAACCTATGAGATGATTGCAATGTGAACCTCCTAAATCATGAGAGCATTCAATTACTCCAGTCATGAATGTTTCCCTGCCAAGGCAGATGATAAGCACCTGCTTCTGTGTATTCATCTGGCACTTACCTAAGAGTTGTAAGCACTGATTGGAAAATATTTTGAAAGGACTGCCAAATCTGCATTCTAGAGGATTATTGGATAAAAAGTGTAATTGCTTGATGAAATAGGTGTCTAAGTTGTTACTACCTACAGATTCAATGGCCAGAGACTGGGAATTTTAAACTTAAAACCTGAAGCCTTAACTCTACAGAAAGCTCCCTTCACCAGCCCCCAGGGAGAAACTGACAAGCAAATAAATGTTCTGAGTTTGATCTTAGGAGAATAGAGTTTTCTCATGGGTATTCTCACCTGGAAGTTTCCACAACATTAAAAAAAAAAACACCTCCCTCAGCACCTTCATGTCCTTGCAAATCTTCCTTTATGACAACCCTAACACACCATGTACTTGTTTTTCAAGTGGCAACATTCTAACCTGCTAAGGATAGATACATCTTCATAATCCTAAAGATAAATATTATTAATACAAAAGGATTACACTAAAGTAAATCTGTCCCATTCTATTCACCTTGAGAAGGTTTCCTAAAAGACGATACCTTCTCCTTTAAAAGAGTTCCCTTAATAGACCAATATAAGAGCCTCAAGCAAGGGTTGGTGTTGGTGTTCCTGTTACCCCAAATTACTTCTAGATAGAAACCAGAAAAGAAGGAAAATCATTAATTACAAAATATCTAAGTAGTGGCTGAGGAAATCTTATCATAAAGGTCGCCCAGCAACACTTACTACTGTTGGATAAGGGTTCTTTGACTTCTCATTCACACATTTATTGGTATCTTGAACAGAACATTGAACTCCTGAAGTAAATCAGTTGACCATGGAAGGTTTTACATGCCTTATCTAGACTGACATTTGCTGTTAACTGTCAATGACGACAACACTAGGAACAGTTAAATAATGGACTACGTAGAATTTATCTAAAGAACTTATGACTTGTTGGAATAACCTCATTATACAACACAATAGGCACATTTCCTAGAGTAAGAAATCAGAGAAAGTACTCACTGTGTAAACATGAAGAAGTGAGTTAGAAGCCTCTGCACTCATAAAACAAAACAACAGGGCATGGCCCCATAGATCTGTTATTACAGCACTGAAGGTACAGACACAGGCAGGTCTCTACAACTTACTGGCCAGCCTGTCCAGGCAGTCTGTAACTTCCAGATCCTGTAAAGCAGCTCTAGATACAAAAGGGAGGACTGGAGAGATGGCTCAGTGGTTAAGAGAACTTGCTCTTGCAGAGGACCTAAGTTTTGCTCCAAGTGCCCACATTGGATAATTCACCACCACCTTCAACTCTAGTTCCAGGTTTCTGAGGCCTTCTTCTGGCCTCCCAGAAATCTCCATATATGTGGTGAACATGCACACAAGTAGGCACACATACACACATACACATATAAAAACAATATTAAAAATTAAGCTGAAACCAGTAATAGAAAACACCTGACATGAGCCTCTGACCTCTACATAAACATATATCTGTATACTATGTACACACACACACACACACACACACACACACACACACAGAGCAAATCATTTTATTTTATGAGATGAGGCCCTGACTATGCAGTTTGCCTTATATTTCCAAGAATATTTTCTTTACCTATTATTGCAATGATAGAAGATGAATTCATTACAGGTTACTGAGAGGTAAAAGTATTCAAATAGCCGGGCGGTGGTGGCACATGCCTTTAATTCCAGCTCGGGAGGCAGATCTCTGTGAGTTCGAGGCTGGGCTAGACTGACAGCCTCCAAAACAATACAGAGAAACCCTGTCTCATAAAACCAAAAAAAAAAAGTATTCAAATAACTCCATGGAAAGCAATACAGGCCTTAAAGTGAAGAATCAGTATTCAGGATTGATCACTTACTGGTGAAAGAGAATTAATTAGCACAGCAGGGCTCTAATACCACCATAAACCAACACTGCTATGCACAGGCAAGTGTACATTTCTGCTCAAGATTACAACTGGATAAGGACAGCACAGTCTATCAGAAGGAAATCCTTATTGCAGTAGGTGTTATGCCAGTGTGTTCACTTTGGGGAGATACCAAAAGAACAAACGCAATAGTATTGGTTATACTTCAGCAGAGAGATTCCTGCAAGTGTCTCCTATGCACATTGAGATTTACTCAGCTGTGTTTATTATCAAGCATGTGACAACACAGATTCAGAAAGCAAATAATCAGCTCGTTAACAATGTAGGGAAGAAGTTTTCACCATCCAGCTCAGAGGAAGACCCTTGACAAGGAGAACAAAGAGGGAAACGAAGCAGCCTTGCCTGGTAGTCTATTATACAGGGGAGGTATCAGACCTGCCACAGTCACCCCCTCCCTGTAAGGCACTGACCTCAGTGGCTGTCTCCTCTTCCATCTACTTGGGTGCTCTATACTTTCTTTGAGGTCCTATAGGCATCTCTGATACTGCCTATCAGTTTCCCTTACAGCATAGGTATATCTCAGACACTCATCCTTGTGACTCTTTTTATACATTCTCTAAAGGTCTTCTGCAGGTATGTTTAATTAAAAGAAGGGCAACTTATTGAAGCTTTTAGGATTATGCATCTGGAGGACAGCCATAACATATTATTCTCTTGCCACCACGCATTATATTCCATCACAGCCTCTATTCTCAAGGACACTTAGTGCAACACAAAGCCTTTGCCATTCTAGCCTTTCATCAATCAAGTCCTTCCTTATTCTGTTTTATGTTGTCTTTTTTGTCCTCTTACACTACCCAGACTAAACCATCGTGCTTCTTAGTTCCAAGATAAAGGTAGCTGTACCCTAGACACACTTACTTTCCTTTCTGTTTCTTCCTTGGTTTCAAAATATAGTTATAGTTAGATGAGCATTTTGGGGAAAAGTACCACTCAATTTCCTGATGTGACAAACATGGTTGATGACTCTGGCTGCTCCTGCTGGGTCAGCTTTGATTCTCAACTTCCTGTTACCAGCCAGTGACTGAGCATGGATTGTGACATTTACACAGACTGTGAGTAACACATGAGACATCGTTAACCAGACTTCAGCATCCCATGGGCCAGGCCAAAACTTCCTTATAACTGCATTAATCCTCCAAATACAATGTATCTAGCCTTCCTTAGTCCCTGTTTCCTTCACAGGTTTCTATCTTCTGCTGAGGTCTAAAGGGTCCACACCACTATCATCACCGTCTCTTGTTATTCCTCCTTGTCCTTCACAAGTGCTCTTCCCCAAGAAATCTCTAACACATCCAGTCAGATCTTGTGTCTAGACTCACAGATTTCAATACTTGCCAGACTTGATGGCACCAACTAATAATCCCTTCATGAGCATGAGACAGAGAGATCGAGAGTTCAAGGTCAGGCTGGGTTACACCATCAAACTCCAGTCCACTGTCAACTCTACAGAAATATCTTGTTTGAAAAACTAAATACTGTTTCAACCGCACAAACCCTTCTTTATCATCACAGATCTGACTTTCTCTTTCATCTGTTTAATTGCTGTAGGACTTTTCCCTATCTCAGCCCTTCACTTTAATTCTTTACATTAAGCCTTCATGTAAGCTTATAAAGTCTCTATGAAAACAAAATTAAAAGGATCCCAAGCTTCTATGAAGGGTGTTTCTTACCATGTCACTTCATATAGTCATTTATTCCTCTCCTTTATTACTTCATTAATGAAGTGTACTTTGGGTACACTATTGGCAAATAAAGGGCATAGATGTGCTCCACACAGCTTAAACTTAAAGGTAGGAGTGCAATCTAGGCCCTCTTTCACCTCTGGGTAGTGTAGAAATAGTATCTTTATCTGCAATTTAGAGTCCCATAGCTTCCACCCACAGTGGTTAATTCACGGCTGCCAAACAACTCTGTTTGGAAGGGAAAATAGGGCTGCTACACAGAGAGCGAGTAAATGCCAGGGAGCTCATGTCTTGCTATGAGGGTTAGCCTGCAACAGTAGGACACTGACGATTTAAAGAGCTCCTTCTCACTCCATGCAGCTCTCACAGGACCCACCTCAATGTTTCGTGACAACACAACATCTGCATAAACACGTCAAAGTGTAACTTAACCTTTCCACTCATCACCTGAAAGAATGTTGTCTCCCGAGAAAACCGACTCCACTGTCTCCAGTGTGGCAGGCCATTTGTGGTGACTCATCTCCCTAATATTCACAAGCATTTATGAGTTTCTACACAAGATCTACTTCATTGCTGGTCCAGGGCTCGCTTGCTGCTTTAACTTGGCTTTACAAAGCTCAAAGAATTGTACACAATCCGATCACACATGGCGATTCCACTAGGATACTGGAGACAGTGTGCTGAAGTCATTAACAGATTCAATACTTGAAAGTTTATCAAATCACAACAATGTTGAATAGTGGATATGCCACATCGTTTAGCTGGGGAACTAGGCGAGTCTTGAAAATAAGCACACTGTGCTTTTCTGTTAGTCACTGAAGGTACTTTGGGATAAAAATGCAAAAGTCCCAAAAGATGAGCAGGAAAACTTTGACCTAGAGCAGGGCACAATGCAAACACCTTGTGATGACGGAAGGATGTATAGTCCTGCTTGTACCTGATTTAGTTTTGAACTTTCAGATCTACGAGGGAACACATTTCTGATACTTTGACTCACTCAGTTTGTGGTACTTTGTTGGAGCAGCCTGTAGGGTGCATAGGAGTGAAAAGCTGCCATGTGCTATCTGAACTCACTATGGAGCTGCCACAGAAAGTAGGGTGACGCCCTCTCCAAACATACTTGTCTCAAAGCGTCCTCCAGGATTCTTTGGGGGAGGCACAAGCCTGAAACTCAGTGACTGGGAGGGAGAAGCACAGTTAATAGTAAAAGCACAGTGACCTTGAGGACAGTTAGACAGTAGGCCATTTCCCACAGACCTTACTGTTGTTTATGACATAAAAATGCCTGCAGTAGCCGGGCGGTGGTGGTGCACGCCTTTAATCCCAGCACTCGGGAGGCAGAGGCAGGCAGATCTCTATGAGTTCAAGGCTCGGCTGGTCCAACAGCCTCCAAAACAATACAGAGAAGCCCTGTCTCATAAAACCAAAAAAAAAAAAATGCCTGCATGCAATAGGAAAGGAGAGTTAGCTAGAAGTTAAGTCTTGAGAGGCTTATTTTCTTATGCCAGGAAGTCCAGCAAAGCATCCCCAGGCAGTTCCTGTAAGACGCTTGTAAGCACTCATTTTTTTTCTGCTCTCAGGCTATCTAGTCACTTCGGCTTTTACTTTTGTGTGCTATATACTTAATAAACACACAAAATCAAGCAAAAATATTAGCTATTATAGATCATTTTCTAGATCGGGGATTTTCAACCTGTGGGCTGTGACCCCCTTTGGGGGGTAAATTGACCCTTTCATTGGGGTCACATAGCAGATATCCTGCATAGCAATATCTGCATTATGATGAATAACTATAGCAATTTTAAGGTTGGGGATCCCCACAACATGAGGAATTGTACTAAACGGTCACAGCATTAGGAAGGTTGAGAACGACCCCTAGGAAAGAAGCACACCATTCTTTTATGGCCTTTCCCCCATCGGTCTTAGCATGCCCATTGGTGTCCTTTTTGTTCAGCTCATGTTTAGGCAGTCAAGAGAGACTTTTTGAATATAGCTTCTATCATTAGTAGCAGACCCAATCCCAGCAGCTTCCCTATTCCTCTGGCCCTTACAACATTCCATCCCCCTTTTCTGAAATGATCCCTGAGCAGGAGTCATGCCATAGATGTATCAGTTGGAACTGCGATCCACAACTCTGCATTTTGATTGGTCATGGTTTTCTGGAAGTGTCTCTCTCTGTGGCAAAGGGAAGTTTTCTTGAGGAGGGTGAGGGCTATGTGTGTATAAGGACAAATATTTAGAATGTGTGAGGCACTATGCTGACAATCTTAAACAACAACAACAACAACAAGTCATTTTTAACCTGAGGACTAACCCCATGACCTTGGGCATGTTTCTCAAGTGGTGTACTATGCTTCTAATATTACTAACACTAGAAAACTAAAAACTTCTCTTGATTGGTTAACGCTAGGAAAACAGTTCAGGAATGAAGTACCTACATTGGGCAAGCATAGGGACCAGAATTTACTCTTAAGAACCCACGGGGGGGGGGGAAATATGGGTATAGTTACACAACTTTGTAAGCCCAGTGCTGGTGAGATGGAGACAGGCCCATTACCTGGAGCTTGCTGGCCAGTCAGCCTAGCCCACACACAGGGCATCAAGAAACCCTGTGTCAAAATTCAAGGCTCCTAAGAAACACCACTAGGCTTACACACATACACACATACACACATAGGTGCACCTACACCAATAAGCACCTACACACAAACATACATGTATAGTTGCACACAAAGATACAATTGTATCACTGTAAAAAAAGACATTAAAAGCATATCAATGTGATCTGAAAATTCATCCTCCATTGGGAATGTTGGGGATTTCATAAGAGACAAGATGGTTCAGGGTAAGGAACTAACCTGACCTGGTCTGGCTTCTTGGGCTTTTGCCTGAAGAAATTAGACGTCATTTCCCACTTCAAGGAGTAAGAGGTTATTTTAAGAGTAAATAAGTGAGAAAGCATCCTGTTATTACCTCAACTGACAGGAACCCAATTGTCTGCAAGCAGTTGAGCTACATACTGAGAGGCAGGCTTTAAGAGTCAGCATTTATGTTAGGGTGACACAAAACATACCCACACAGGCATAACACATACATAGCTTTCTCTGAGAGAGGATGTTTATTAACACATACATAGCTTTCTCTGAGAGAGGATGCTTATTAACACATACATAGCTTTCTCTGAGAGAGGATGCTTACTTGGCTCACACCCATTGCCAAATCTTCACTGCAATAATCAGCTGAAAACATAGGTATCACTAAAATACCTGAAGGAGTTCTTCAGTTCAAGGCACTGTAAGTAAAGAATCGAGAATTAACTACCTCAAGACTGTGAAAAATTGGTTTACACATGTAGAATGAAATAAATGTCTTTGTCTAGCAACAATGCTCAATTATCAGTGTTGTATTCAGCGTTACACAGTCTTCTTGAAATTTTGGAGGAAGTGGCTTTCTTCTGTGTTCCTTTTCTGACAGAAGAACTAACTTCCATATTAAACACAAGAGGAGGGTTTTCTTAGTATGCTAAGCACTATTTAATAAGAGCCTTAGTTTTCGAATGGGGTTAACCCTTGCCCCTTTCCATAGTGTCCTTGGTCAGGGGCATATTAGTGTGACTAGGTAACAGTTACACCAAACTAAGGTGTAACTACATTTGTTTTCTCTAACTCATATTACAGTTGATATGATGCATCCCTCCAAAATGATGGCACTACTTTTAGAAGTTCTGGAAACTTTGGAAGGTGAGCCTCACTGAAGAAAGCAGGTCACTGTAAACATGCCTTTGTGATCTATATCTAGCTACACACACAGACACACAGACAGACAGACAGACAGACAGACACACACACACACACACACACACAGCTCCCTCTCTGACATAAGGTAAGTGACCTCTGTTACATGCTCCCACTGCCAGGATATTCTGCCTCGCTTACTAAAAACTAGCATCAGCACAATAGAGTACTATGGACTGAAAGTTCTAGAGCCATGGACCAATGCAGAGTCCTCCTACCTTAGGTTATATCAGATACAGTGTCAAAAGGGTGTTAACATAACAGGTTATATGACTTTGTCTTTCTTGGAAGGTGCTTTAAGTCTTTATTTTTATTTTATGCGTGTGTTTTGTCTGCATATATGCCTGTGCACCACAAGCACACAGTACCTGTGGAGAATGCATGCGGTCACCTTGAACTGGAGCAACACATGACTATGAGCTGACAAGTGGACATTGGGAATGGATGTTGGAAAGGTATAGCAGCCAGTGCTCTTAATCACTGAGTCACCACTCCAGTCCCCTATGATTTTGTTTTTAATGCAATTGTTAGTTTACTGTATCATTTTTATTAAGATGGCATTTGCAATCTTAGGAGCATAATAGTTTTTTTCTCCTCAAACTCTTCTTCCACTAAAGTAAATACAAACAGATGCCCCCATCTACCTGGCCCAGTGCTTCATAGGTGGACAGCTTACATAAGAAATCCCATTGTTTCATACATCTAGTTAACCCACACTTCCCTCATCTAGCAAGGCAAAGTCGCATTGGTTATGTTCACTAGAAGAGTGAAAACTTGATGTGGAAATAATATGTGGCTGACATAGCTTTTGTTGTTGTGATTCACTCTTGTCTACATATCCAAGAAGTATTGATAGCAGTGACCTATTTGATGCAAGGGAGAAAGAAGGCAACTTCCCACATCCCACAGGGATGTGTGGATGACAACCATACGGATAACAAACATCTGGGAAACAGCCACACAGCAGAGGTGGTTTTCTCATTCACATTTGTTAATGATACTCTGGTGACTCCTTAACCTAATATTTCCCAAACCTTGAGCTACTGTCCACTGTCCTCTAAAGAAAATACAAGTCATTCTGAAGGACCTTACATGGGCCAATCGGTCTACTCTTTGATAAGGTCTTTCCTAAGGCAAAGATTCACTCTACCCAGGGTAATGATCTTTCATGAATCAAGAGCCGCAGAAAAACAACATAAGTTGTAACAAAACAATTTAATGGAAACTCTTTAATCAATATAGGATGTATATTCAAATAAAATAGCAGAGCCAAGTCTCTCTGAGAACAAAATGGATAGCAATCTAAAAGGCAAGACCTAAAGAAGAGCCAGAGTCTCTTTAAAAGTTGTTATGCCAGCTAGTTGTGTTTGACTAACTCCCTTCATACCATTCATCTCATCTTGTTTCAATTTACACATCATTCGAGCCTCTTCCAACCCCACAGTGAAGTGTAATCACCAGGCATTATGTGCCTTTACTGAATTCTAGTCCATGTTTATATGAGAATGTTAAGATTTATATCAGCATGTTATAGGATATTTACTTCTTTTAACTTCAAAGGATTAAAAAATTTGTATTATAAGATTTGGATCCTAGAAATGCCGACAATGCAAATAAATATCCTATAGGCCTTCTCAGTTTAAAGAGAAAAGAATAAAAAATTTTTAAAGAGTTTGGCTTTCTAGAGGAATCAGATAGTGTCTTACAAATCACATTGCTCTTAGCATGAGCTAGGATCTAGGAATATTAGAAATAGCTCTAGATTCCAATGGACTTGAACAATGATCATCTCTGTTCTTAAAAGTCTCTTATAATATATGTTCATCAAAGTGTCCCTGAAGCTTCTCTTTGTTAACTAAATAATAAAAGCTATTTCCCTACCTGTTGATTTGTGTATTGTATTGCATTTAGTTCCATTACACCATTAGTAGCATCGGGTTCAATTTGAACTCATATTACAAACAGCCCATCAACCTCCATTGTTTTCTCTAGCTCAGCAACTTAAGACCCAGGTATCCCTCGAGTTATGAAGGGCATTGATATATTTAGAAAAGCCAGGGGTTTGATTTAGATTAACTTTTAATAAGTAAAATACATTCATGTCCCCTATTTTACTTTAGAGAATGGAAATCTTATCAGAGTTGGTGTTCCTTTGTAATTCTGCTGTTGATTAGAACCCTTGGGAGCAATGAGAAACCTGGTGAAGGGAATGGAATTCATCTATGTTGACAGAGTACTTGCCTAGTATACATGAAGTCCCAAGTATCACATATACCAGGCATGATGGTGAATGCTTGTAATTCTACCATTTGGGAGGAGATAAAAGGATGAAGGTAATTGTTGGGTAAATAGGATGAGGCAGGCCTTAGATACATGAGACACTAAAAAACAAGACATAACACTAATAGAGATCATTAAAATCTGACCTCAAGTAGAACTTTGGTAGAATCCTGAACATTTTTAGCTGTTCTATGGCCCTCAGTGTTTTTGTAAAAAAAATTGTCAAGAGGAATTACAAATGAAATCGTGAGTGGTAACTCGTACAGCCACTTTGGAAATCAGTATGGAGATTCCTCAGAAAAATGGGAACCAGTCTACCACAAGACCCAGCAATTCCACTCTTAGGCATATGTCCAAAAGATGCACATTCATACAACAAGGACATCTGTTCCACTATGTTCATAGCAGCATTATTTGTAATAGTCAGAACTTGGAAGCAACCTAAATGCCCCTCAACTGAAGAGTGGATAGAGAAAATGTGGTACATTTACACAATAGAGTACTACGCACAGGAAAAAAAAAAACAATGGAATCCTGAAATTTGCAGGCAAATGGATGGCACTAGAAGAAGTCATCCTGAGTGAGTTAACCCAGTCACAAAAAGACAAACATGGTATGTTCTCACTCACATATGTATTTTAGACATAGATCTGGGGAGTGCCAGCCTACAATCCCATGGCCAGAGAGTATGCGAAACAGAACCTTCATCCAATGACTGATGGAAGCAGAGGCAGACACCCACAGACAAACACTGAACTGAACTCAAGAAATCCAGTGACAGAGAGGGAGGGCTGATGAGCAAAGGGGTAAGACTGTGCTGGTTTAACCCCCAGAAACAGCTGACCTGACTAGGGTTAGCTCTTGAATCCCAGACTGATGGCTGGGAATCCAGCATGGGACTGATCAAGACCCCCTGAATGTGGGCATCAGTGAGGAGGCCTAGGCAATCTATTGGGCCTTGGGTAGTAGATCAGTATTTATCTCTGGCATATAAATGGACTTTGGGTGCCCATCCCACAATGAGAGATTCAGTCTCACCCTGGACTCTTAGGGGAGGGTCTAGGCCCTGCCCTGGATGAAATGACAGACTATGGAAACCCCCATGGAGGGCCTCACCTCACCCTCCCTGGGGAAAGGAGTGGGGATTGGAGAAGGGGGAACTGGGGATGGTGGTGGGAGGGTTTGGGAGGAGGGGAGGGGAAGGGAGAAGGACCTGGGATTGACATATGAAGCAACCTTGTTTCTAATTTAAATTTAAAAAGAAAAAAAAAGCCAAAGACATTGAAAGAGCACTTAGGAGGCAGCCAGCCCCTTCCCTCACACATATGCAGTTGAAAATACCTATACCCATACCTAAAGCTCATGTCCTGACATGAAAGATTAAGATGAAATGAGGGCTGTTTGTTATTTAGATCAATGTTATGATCAGAATGATCTTTGATGGACTGCTTTTGATGGGAATGTCTTGCAGGAAAAAATCAATCATTTCACTAAAATAAAGTTTCTCAACCCAGAGGATTAAAACCAGAGTCTCTCATTTCATTTCTTGATGTGATTGTTTTGTAGAAAGTTTTAAAAAATAGATAAGGAGACATTGAGAAGTTTCTTGGCTAGATTATTGAGAAAGTACTTTTTTCCAGAGAAATGGGTTCCTTGAAAACTGGTGTCTGGTAGCCCCCAGGTTTGTCTGGAGTTATGCATGCACCATTAACTGTAAGAACATCAATAAAGGCTGACTCCTTCCTCTGTTACATCCTGCTAATGAAATCTTACTCCCATGAGGACATTTTCTTCCTGGGGCCTTCTCAAGTGGGCTGCTTCCTTCCCACACATCCTGAACCACCGAAACCTGGAGGTGGAGGAAAACAGTTTCCATGCTCCTCAGCATCATTTCCACAAATTCAAGCTCCCTCAAAAATGCCCTTCAAAGTTCTTACATCACACTCTATCCTCACATTCTGCTGGCACCTACTCCTTTCCGTAGCCATGTACTCTACAGATTTGCAAGGTCATCCATTCCCATTCATGTGTTAAAATTTTCACTTCCAAAGTTCATGGACAACCCTTCAATAATATTATTTTTGGTGATGTTAAAATGAATGATAATAATGCCTTCAATAAACTTCCTTCTTCTCTCATCAACCTGTTTGTGATAACCTAGATTCCCATGTCACAATCTGTTGAGTTTGCTATTCCTAGTGCCTGCATCCTATCCATAACCTTCATGTGAAGCATTTTATTCTCTGATCATCTCATTCTGATACTCTCAGTGGAAAAGAAGCCCATTAAACAAACAAGTAGTGAATGGTCAAAATGATAGGCTTCTAGGCATCTTTAACTTCATCACCCTACCTTTCTTCCTGTTACAGTTTCTAAGCACAGCACCAAACCCAGTCAAACCCACTGTACTTCTTAAATAACTATAATAGTTAAACAACCAACCATTCTGTCCAATCTCATCTTAGTTATATTAGCTCTATGGGCATGGGTCCTTTTCTCTGTCTGCCTATCTCTGCTTCATTCAGGGTATTTCTTATTCCAAATTTCCCTAAATCATGTGCCAGGCAGAACTAGGATGCCAGATGATACTGCTTTCTTCATCTCCAAATGCACATAGACAGGGCCTATGTCAACTACCACCCTGTGCCAGTTGCCAGTACAATAGCAGCTCCCCTACATATACATACATATATACATACATACATACATACATACATACATCACACACACACACACACACACACACACACACATCTTTTTGAGACAGAAACTCTCTGTGTAGCTCTGGCTGCCCTGGAACTCACTATGTAGATCAGGCTGGGCTTGAATTTACAGAGATCTGTCTGCCTCTGCTTTTCAGTGCTAGTATTAAAGTCATGCACTCTTATACCCAGCTACAAGCTCCCTTATAACTGTCAATGAATCATTTTGTGTGTGTGTGTTATTAATGGTTCTCAAAGGTTGGGAGAAACTATTATACATAGCAGATCCTATTTCCTTCTTTTTAATTTCTCTTCTTTCTTTCCATTCTCATTCTCAACTGATGACATTTACTTGTTTCACTAATAAAAATCAATTATATTCACAGAATAACCTATTACAGTTATTCTGAACCATTTTTAGTCTCTCCAACTACATCAGCTCTTTCTTCCTGTATTTGACTGTTCTCGTACCCATTAGACAACTACAATGCTATTTATCCCACCTTAAAACAAATAAGTCATTCCACCTGTTTCTCTCCTTTCTTCCAGACAAAATTTATGAACACCTGTTTTTATAGTCTTTAGGGTATTTTCCCTAAGTATCTTGAATCTCATTAAGATGTTCTTATAGAATAAGGGATGTCTCTCATATTGCTAGGTGCAGTCAACACTTCTCAGTTCATTTAATTGACCTACAACATTTAAATTGATCCCTTCTCCCTTCTTAAAACACATCCCTACCTGGTTTGAACACCTTCTGAGTTCTCCTTTCCACATCACCTCAGATTCCATTCCTTTGCAAGCTACACTGTTTCCCACCTTCCCCACCACATTTACTCAAAGCCTTCATTGTCTAATCTAGCTAGGCTATCTAGAAATGTTAGGAGCCTACAGATGGCTCCAGGATCATGATAAAAATATCGGTGCTGAGGGCTGGGGCTGTAGACCAATGGAAAAGCACTTTCTAGTGTACATGAGTTATCAGGTTCAACCCTCAGCACCCCATACCTGTGTATCCATGCACCCACAGCTGGTTTTGCCAGGTCAACCTGAGCTGCAGAGAGAGAAGTCTCAAAAACTGAGAAACAAAACTGTCAGTATCGAGTCAATATTCAAGAACAAGCACCTGAGTTTCTACAGCTCTCATAGCTTCCAGGTGATGATAATGGCAAAAATGACAGGAATCTGTTCCACGACTCTGGCGTCAAACACAATCTGTAGACCTGTATTTTCATGATTGGTGCTTCTGTCCTCTCCGAATTTCTCTCAACTTCAGGTTCATATATCAACTGTCTGTCATTCTACTTTGAACTCTCAAACCTAATATGTTTAAAACATCCCAGAACCTTGAACTCCAGCACTATTTTCTCTATTCTTCACAATCTGAAAATATTCCACCCTTATAACTTCAGACCAGAATCTTCAGCATCATCCTTATGCCCTTTCCTTTCTACACTATAACCCATTGGCAGATTTTGTTGTTTTATCCTTGCTGTTATTTTGGTGCTAGCTCCTGTGTTCCATCAGACCCAAGAATGGCCAGGCCCTGCTTAGTTTCCCTGCTTAGCTGAGATAGGGTTATTTCAATGCTATGGCTGGAGACTGCTGTCTCTGCAGTACTACAGCAGACTCCTAAGTGTTCTCCCTGCTTCCATACTCCACCGGTGTCAGCTTGCTCTCATCTTCGGAATGGGGCAGCTAAATGTGCCCCGATGTCTTCACTCTCCACTCAAGTTGCTCCAGAGTAAAGCTAGTGCTCTTACAGAAGGCCATGTCCTCCCACGCTGTTTACCTTCTGATCTGGCTATGGCACCTCCTTGCTACTCCTTACTATACCCAGCCTTTGTATGGGGCATTCTTCATGACACTCCCTCTACTCAGCATCCAACACTTGACTGACTTCAATCATCAATAAGCGTAGTTTGACTGACTTGTGTCAAATAATTCAGTTGCCTCACTTTCTTTTCCTCTGCTGTGCTACAGAACATATACTTTTTCCTCCACCCACTGGAATGTGAGCTCCTTAAACTCAAGGACTCAGCCTTTTCATCTTGCTACTCCATTCCAACACCTAGTGACAGAGATGGCAACCATTATTCACTGTTTGGCTCATGATTCCTACTTCAAATCACCACCACCTACTAAAGGGACATCCTTGAAGCACCTTCCACAACAAGGAACCAGCATACCTTCATTGTCAGTGTCTGGCTCCCCAGCTCCATTCTCTCCAGCAAAACCATGGACTGGGGAGCACCATAGCTCTTTCAGGCCATCTCCACTGTAACCCAGCCACTGGCAAGACCAGGCTTCTCACATGACTTTTAGACTCTCCTGGGAGGGTTTTCTTCAGTCAGTAAGTAGCTCAGTCACATCAAGTCCATCCACCAAAGAATTCCTTAACTGGTTTTGAGTGGGGTCTTACATCAGCACTTGCTCAACATGTCCAGGTTTTCCTAAAAATTCTTCCAGGCTTTAGAAACACTGCTTTGGGCATTATCTCCTCAGCTTCAGAACAACAGTCTAGTATAAGTGGAGTTTTTCGTTAGGGCTGCCAGCTCCCAAGTAACCACACAGAGACATTTTATTAATTGTAAATGCTCAGCTGAAAGTTTAGGCTTGTTACTAACTAGCTTTTACATTTTAAATCAACCCATTTCTATTGTTTCACTTGCTGCCCCGTGCCTTGTAGCTTGTTACCTCATTTTCTACAGGTTGTTTCCTCTGCAGCTGGCTAATGTCTCCTCAGACTCCACCTTCCTCCTTCCCAGCATTCTCTCTACCCTGAAAATCCTGACTACCTACTGGCCAGTTTTTTCTAAACAATCACAGTGGCATATAATCATACATTGTAAAGGAATATCCCACAGTCTAGTTCAACGGGTTTTAAATTTTAGAAGTGCCTGGAGGGCCAGGGTGTAGCTTCCTCACAGAGATCTAGTCTAGCATGAATGAGGTCCTGGGCTTGATCCTAAGCACCTGAAGAAAATCACCTGGAGAATTTTTCAGAACAAGATTCCTGAGCATAAATCCAGAGATTCCAATTAACTTGGTGGGAGAGAAAAGGAGACCACAAATTTCTAACAAGTTCACAGGTGCTGCCTGATGTCAAGGGCCTAAGGCCACTCTCAGAACTATCTTTTTAGTTCTGTTCAGTTGGTAGTGTCTGTGGAGAAATTTCATGTGCCTTAGGACTGTTATTGGCTACACTGAATTAGAAATCATTTTCTCTACCTATGGCCATCCCCAGTCCCCTTAAATTTAGCCTTTCTTGCTCTCTTTTTCTCATGTTATATTCACATGTACTTTTTTTTTTACTATAGTGGAATATTGTTAAAGTTGTATTACATTCTTTTATGCTGTGGAATATTTGCTTAATGATGCAGAGATTAACGCATTCTTCTATGTTACATTTGTTTAACTCTGTGAGGCTATGTTGTGCTGCCTGTCTAAAACACCTGGTCTAATAAAGAGCTGGGCTGCCAATAGCTAGGCGGGACTGCCAGGCAGAAAGAATAAATAAGAATGAGAAAAGGAGGAGAGGAGGATGCCAGGAGTCCACTACCTAGCCACACAACCAGCAATGGAGTAGGAAGGAAAGAAGGGTATATAGAAAGAGAAAGGTATAAGCCCAGAGGCAAAAGATAGATGGGATAATTTAAGTTAGAATTTCTGGCTAGAAACAAGTCAAGCTAAGGCCAGGCATTCTTAAGCCAGAATAAGTTTTGTGTATTTATTTGAGGGCTGGGAGGCAGGTCCCAAAGAACAAAGAGTAAGAAAAAAATCTAACTAATGTAACTACAGTTATATATATATATATATATATATATATATATGTGCGTGTGTGTGTGTGTGTGTAAATGTGTACATTATTGACTAGATACAAGAGAGCATGCATTTTTTTCTGAGACTATGTGAACTCATTTAACATTTTACATTCCAGACCTATCCATTTTCTCACAACACTTTTAGTTGAATAGCTCTTTAGAGGTGAGTAGTATTCCATTATGCGTGTGTGTGTGTGTGTGTGTGTGTGTGTGTGTGTATACACCAAGCTTTAATTATCTGCTCATCTGTTGATGGGCAACTAGGTTGATTCCAATTTTTTGCTATAATGAATAAAGCAGCAATGTTAAGCAAATGCCTAACAGTTTCAAAGATCATAGAACAGCAATAAATTTTCTCACCAATTATTTATCTTGCACACTCACTTTTATAAGTCCTGTGAAAAGTGAAAATTCCCCATACTCTGACATTTATACAGTGTGTGAGTATTTAAGAATATTAAAGACTTTTGTTTCTTGGTGGTGCTGATGTGGCTATGCTTTCTAAAAGTCAGAAAGAATGCCTTGAAACACATGCTAATGTTATCATCCAGGCATTTACACTGCCCTGGGGACATAACAGGGCAAGTCAGCAGCAGCAGCCATATGGCCGCATTGAGTACAGCACTCTCCCGGGGCATGCTCTCTCTTCTTTCCACACTAGCTCAGAGGCTGCCTCAGCACCACCCACCGATAAACCTCCTGTGGGCTCTATTGCATGGTGCAACTTTGTGGTGCACCTTGGCTACAACCCGCCCAGGTACCTTCCTTCTTCTGTTAAATTTATTACAGCTGATGCTATGGCTTTAGATTTTTTTTCCCCAAATAAAATAATAAGTGGCTATGAGAAAACGTATTGTTCAAGCATTGATAACGCTAAAGCTCTTTGGAAGAACATGAACCTTATTACACTCTGTCTACTCTGGCAGATATTCAAAAATTTCAAGGAATAAAAGCTTTACATGAAAACACTATGTAAAACAATAGAAGAGGCATCTTGGACTTGCTTTAAGGGATTTCTCTCATGGCTCAGACCTTCTATCTTCATGGAGAAAGAAGATAGAAGGAATTTATTTTTTATGTGGATTGCATTTGATTACAAATTTGCCCATGTCACATGCTTACAGTATATTAATAAGCTGCTGGTAACTGCCCCTCCGAATACAAAAAAAAATGAAGAGAGATGGCTGGAAAAATTGTCTTGCTTTTAGTTTACAGAACTTAGGCTAAATGAGTTGTGGCCACATGCATTACTTCTTTATTTTGATGGAACGATATATATTTCTTTACATTACAGAATGTGAGAAGAGATAGCTGCACTTAAGGGAAATTTGAGAGATGATATGGAAAATAGCAGTTTTTTTTAATAAAACAAGATACATTTCTTTATATTACAATACAAATTATTTCTTTAATCTCATAGGTTGATTCCAAGAAACATTTTTATTTCATTTTAAAAGCATCTTTTTGCCAATATCAATCAAAATACAATTCAGTTTTGGTTCCATGTATCAACATACCTAGTATGTGATAATCAAAAAACATTCCTTCTAGGTCCTGTGTTAGTGACAAAGAACACAAAGAGCAATTTATTACCCCCACAGCTATCCAGGCTTCATTCCAATGCACAAGATGCCTCACTGGCAAGACATCTTTCAGACTCATTACAATAGGTGTGAGAGGTTCTGTATACACTTCTGTGGCTACCATGTATGCCTCTGGGTACTTGTCTGTCTTTAACAATTGAGTCAAGCTCAGTGCCCTCTGGTCCCTGCCTCATGCTTGAGGTGAGTGGGGGCCCTGCTCTGAGCCCCAACTTCCTACATCCCCCTGCTTCTATCTCCCTGGGTGTTTTCTTACCTGAGAGAGGAACTGCCCCATCTAGACGGATCATCTTGAGTCTGGCCACACCTCAGTCTTCAGTGCCCTCCATTCTCTGCCCTGTGCTTGAGCTTCTGCACTGGGCTTGAGTTGTCAGTCCCCTCTGGTCTCTGCCCTGTGCTTGAGAGTATCTCAGACCCACCTGCACCCATGGGAGTATTGGACCTGCTTGAGCATACTTAGACCCAAACCAACCAGGAGAGGAAGAGACCCCACGAGCTCCCACTGAAAGAAGGGACGGGGAAGAAGGCAATATAAAAACACAGCCAACAACAGAAGAACCAGTATGACACCATCAGAGTCTAGAAACTCTATACCAGCAAGACCTGAACATACCAACACAGATGAAACAGAAAAGAATGACCTTCAAAACAACCTCCTGAAAATGATAGAGGCCCTTAAAGAGCATATGAGAAAATTCCTTAAAGAAATGGAAGAAAACACAAACCAAAACATGAAAGAAATCAACAAATTTCTTAAAGAAAGCAAGGAAAGCCAAGAAAAAAAAAACAACCAAACAGATGAAGGAAACAATTCAAACAGTCCTAGACCAGAAAACCAAAATGGAGACAATAAAAAAACTCATAAACTGAGGTAATGCTGTAAATAAAAAGGCTGAATAAACAATAAGGAACTACAGAAGCATAACTAACAGAATACAAGAGATGGAAGACAGAATCTCATACATTGATGTAAACTAGAGGAAATAGATTCATCGACAAAAGAAAGTCTTAAATCTAACAAATCCTTAACACAAAATATCCAGGAAATATGGGGCACTGTGAAAAGACCAAACCTAAGAATAATAGGTATAGAAAAAGGTGAAGAAGCTCAGCTCAATGGTGCAGAAAACATATTCAACAAAATCATAGAATAAAACTTTCCCAACCTGAAGAACGAGATGCCTATGAAACTACAAAAAGCTTACAGAACACCAAATAGACTAGACCAAAAAAAAGGCCCCCTTGCCACATAATAATCAAAACACCAAACATACAGAATAAATAAAGAATATCAAAAGCAGCAAAGGAAAAAGGCCAAGTAACATACAAAGGCAAACCTATCAGAATTACATCTGACTTCTCCATGGAAACTATGAAAGCCAGAAGGTCCTAGATAGATGCCCTACAAACACTAAGAGACCACAGATTCCAGCACATTCTACTATTGCCAGCAAAACTCTCAATCACTACAGATGGAGAAAACAAGATATTCCATAACAAAACCAGATTTCTGCAATACATATCCATAAATCCAGCCCTACAGAAAGATCTAGAAGGAAAACTCCAACCCAAAGAAGTGAACTACACCCAAAATAACATGGGCAATAGATAATCTTACTTTACCAGAAGTCAGAAATAGGAGAAAAACTCACACACAAAAAAAAACCACAACCAAAAACTGATCCAAAGCAAACAAGAATCAACAATCGAAGGTCATTAATATCCCTGAATATCAATGGTCTTAACTCACCTATGAAAAGACACAGGCTAACAGAATGGACACAAAGACAGAATCCATTCTTCTGCTGCATACAAGAAACACACCTCAATTTCAAAGACAGATACTACTTCAAGGTTAAGGGTTGGGAAAAGACTTTCCAATCAAAGGGACATAAGAAGCAAGTGGGTGTAGCTATCCTAATATCTAACAAAATAGACTTTAAACTAAAATTAATCAAAAGAGATGAAGAAGGTCATTTCATATTCTTCATAGGAAAAATCCATCAGGAAGAAGTCTCAATTCTGAGCATCTATGCCCCAAATACAAAGGCATCCATGTTCATAAAAGAAACATTACTAAACCTCAAATTACATATAAAGCCCCACACACTTATAGTGGGAGACTTTAACACCCCACTCTCACCACTAGCCAGGAATACCAGACAGAAACTTAACAAAGATGCAAAGGGACTAATAGAAGTTATGACCCAATTGGGATTAACAGGCATCTATAGAGCATTCCATCCAAATAAAAAAGAATATACTTTCTTCTCAGCAACACATGGAACCTTCTCTAAAATTGATCACATACTTGGCAATAAAGCAAGTCTCAACAGATACAAAAAAATTCGAATAACCCCCTGTATCTTATCAAACCACCGTGGCTTAAAATTAGAATTCAACATCAACACAAATTGCAGAAACCATACAAACTCATGGAAATTGAAATGCTCAGTTGCATCACTCCTGGGTAAAGGAAGAAATAAAAGACTTCCTAGAATTCAATGAAAATGAATGCATAACATTCCCAAACCTTTGGGATACTTTGAAAGCAGTTTTAAGAGGAAAATTCATAGCACTAAGTGCCCACATGAAGAAACTGGAGAATTACCACACTAGAGAATTAACAGAACACCTGAAAACTCCAGAACAAAAAGAAGCAAACTCATCCAGGAGGAGTAGACCCCAAGAAATAATCAAATTGAGAGCAGAAATCAATAAAGTAGAAACAAAGAAAACATTACAAATAATCAATGAAACAAAGACTTGATTCTTTGGGAAAATTAACAAGATAGACAAACCTTTATCAAATCTAACCAAAAGACAGAGAGAGAACATACTAATTAACAAAATCAGAAATGAAAAAGGGGGCATAAAAACAGACACTGGGGAAGTCCAAAGAATCATCAGGCCATACATTGAAAACCTCTCCACTAAATTGGAAAATCTAAAGGAAATGGATGATTTTCTGGATAGATATTACTTACCAAAATTAAATCAAGAACCGATAAACAATTTAAACAGATCTATAACCCCTAAAGAAATAGAAGCAGCCATAAAAAATCTTCCAACCAAAAAAGGCCCAGGGTCAGATGGCTTCAGTGCAAAATTCTACCAAAAATTCAAGGAAGAGCTAACACCAATACTCTTCAAATTGTTCCACACAATAGAAGCAGAAGGATCACTGCCAAACTCTTTTGTATGAGGCTACAATTACCTTAGTACCCAAACCATACAAAGACGCAACTAAGATAGGGAATTAGAGACTAATCTCCCTCATGACATTGATGTGAAAATAATAAAGTTCTGGCAAATCGAATCCAAGAACACATTAGAAAAATCGTACACCATGATCAAGTAGGCTTCATTCCAGGGATGCAAGGATGATTCAACATACAAAAATCCATCAATGTAATCCATCATATACTGGAAAAGAGAAGACACATCATCATCTCACTAGATGCTGAAAAAGCCTTTGACAAAATCCAACACCCCTTCATGATAAAGGCCTTAGAAAGATCAGGGATAACAGGAACATATGTAAACATAATAAAAACTATATACAGCAAACCAACAGCCAACATCAAACTAAATGGAGAGAAACTCAAGGCGATTCCTCTAAAATCAGGAACATTACAAGGATGTCCACTCTCTCCATATCTCTTCAATATCGTACTTGAAGTTCTTGCTAGAGCAATAAGACAACCAAAGGAGATCAAGGGGATACAAATTGGAAATGAAGAAGTCAAAATTTCACTATTTGCAGACGATATGATGGTCTACATATGCGACTCAAAGAATTCTACCAGGGAACTCCTACTGCTGATAAACACCTTCAGGAAAGTGGCAGGATATAAAATTAACTAAAAAAAACCAATATGTAGACAATAAAGGAGATGAGAAAGAAATCAGAGAAACAACACCATTTACAATAGCAACAAACAACATAAAATATCTTGGAGTAACTCTAATAAAACAGGTGAAAGACCCACATAACAAGAACTTTGAGTCTTTAAATAAAGAAATTAAAGAAGACACTAGAAAATGGAAAGATCTCTAATGCTCTTGGATAGGTAGGATCAACATAGTAAAGATGGCAATCTTAACAAAAACAATATACGGATTCAATGCAATCCCTAACAAAATACCATCACAATTTTTCATGACCTCAAAAGGACAATCCTCAACTTTATATGGAAAAAAAAAGATACAGGATAGCCAAAACAAGCTTGTACAATAAAGGAACTTCTGGACTTATCACCATCCCTGACTTCAAGCTCGATTATAGAGCTGTAGTCCTGAAAACAACTTGGTATTGGCACAAAAATAGACATGTGGACCAATGGAATCAAATCGAAGATCCTGATATCAACCCACACACCTTTGAACACCTGATCTTTGACAAAGAAGCTAAAACTATACAATTGAAAAAAGAAAGCATCTTCAACAAATAGTGCTGGAATAACTGGATGCTGGCATGTAAACGACAGAAGATAGAGCTCTATCTATCACCATGCACAAAACTTAAGTCCAAATGGATCAAAGACTTCAACATCAATCCAGCCACACCAAATCTGTTAGAAGAGAAAATAGGAAGTACCCTTGAACAAATTGGTACAGGAGACCACTCAGTAGCACAGACACTGAGATCAACAATTAATAAATGGGACCTCCTGAAACTGAGAAGCTTCTGTAAGGCAAAGATACAGTCAGCAAGACAAAAAGGCACCCCACAGATTGGGAAAAGATATTCACTAACCCCCACATCTGACAGAGGGCTGATCTCCAAAATTTACAAAGACCTCAAGAGGCAAGTCTCCAAAACACCAAAGGATCCAATTAAAAAGTGGGGTACAGAACTAAATAGAGAATTCTCAATAGAGGAGTATAAAATGGCTAAGAGATACTTGAGAAAGTGCTCAACATCCTTAGCCATCAGGGAAATGCAAATCAAAACAACTGTGAGATACCTTCTCACTCCCGTTAGAATGGCTAAAACAACAACAAAAAACACTAATGACAGTTTATGCTAAAAGGATGTGGAATAAGGGGGACACTCCTCCACTGCTGGTGAGAATGTCAACATGTGCAGCCACTTTGGAGATCGGTATGGAGATTCCTCAGGAAAATGGAAATCAGTCTACTACAAGATCCAGCAATTCCGCTCTTAGGCATATACCCAAAAGATGTGCACTTATACAGTAAGGGCATCTGCTCAACTATGTTCATAGCAGCATTATTTATAATAGCCAAACCTGGAAGCAACCTAGATGCCCCTCAACTGAAGAGTGGATAGAGAAAATGTGGTACATTTACACAATGGAGTACTATTCAGCAGAAATACAATGGAATCTTGAAATTTGCAGGCAAATGGATGGCACTAGAAGAAACCATCCTGAATGAGGTAACCCAGTCACAAAAAGACAAAAGTGGTACATACTCATATATGGATTTTGACATGAAGCAGGGCATTGCCAGCCTACAATCCCACCACCAGTGAGTATGGGATGCAGGGAGGACCCCTAAGAGAGATATGCATGGTAACTCGGAGAAGGGATATAGGACTAGATCTCCTAATTGGATTGGGTGGAGGAGAGGGCAGAAGGAGATGGTTGAAAGAGAGGGGGAAAAGAGGACAGGAGATGAGGACATGGTAGGTTAGGAAGGTTGAGCCAGTGTAAGAATATAGGAGAGAAGAATGAGAAATACCATAATAGAGGGAACCATTATAAGTTGGAGGAGAGATCTGACACTAGTGAGATCTTCACAGATCTATAAGAATGACACCAACTGGCATAAGGCTACCTTAAATGACCTTCCATGGTAATGAGATTGATGACTACTTTATATGCCATCCTAGAACCCTCATTCAGTGCCTCACGGAAGCAGAGGCAGATACCTATAACTAAAAACTGAACTGAACTCCTGGAACCCAATTGCAAAGAGGAGTGATGAGCAAAGGAATCAAGATCAGGCTAGAGAAACCCACAGAGGCAGCTGACCTAAACAAGGGGGAAGACATGGACCACAGACTCATGACTGAGAAGTCAGCATAGGACTGATCCAGATAACCCCCACCCCGGACCAAACCTGGGTGTGGTGCCCACGCCACAAACAAGTCCAAGGTATCATGAAAAGAGAGACAAGATGTCCAGCTGTTTGTACTCAGAGAATGCATATGCTGCCTTATTGCCAGGAGTGTGTGTGTGGGGGGGGGTATGTGCGTGTCTTTATTGCAAGTGCTAAGAGGTCTCTCTCTTGTAGGAGGGAGCCGTCTTATATATACAGGCTTACAACACAATGGAAAAACCCCAGGTGGAAGAGAGCATGTTTTCCTCCTGCTAGATGTGATGTCAGTGGGACAATTTGGGGGCAGTAAGCCAGGACTAGAAAACAGGATGCACCTGTGGCTATCAGCTGACCCTGTGGGGGCTAGGCCCCAATACCTGGGTGTCAGAAAAGAGGCCTGGGCAATCTGTGGGACCTTTGAGAGTAGAGAAGTATTTATTCCTGGCATACAAATGGACTCTGGGAAACTATTCCACATGGAAGGATGCTCTCAGCCTGGACACATTGGGGAGGACCTAGGACCTGCCTGGGATAATATGACAGACTCTGAAAATCCCTCATGGAAGCCCTTGCCCTCCCTGAGGGAGCAGAGAGGGTATGAAGTGGGGTGGGGGTTGGGAGGATTCGGGGATGGGGGAGAATGGGAGGGAGGGGAACTGAAAGTGACATTTGTAAAAAGTTAAATAAAGAATATGATTTAAAAAAACAAGCAATTGAGTCAAATCTCCAGCAGGGTACAGTTCTTGAAAGTAGAGCTGCACTTTTTGTACAAATTTCACAGTTTGATCAACGGAAGATGTATTTGACTTGGATGTAAACTTTTGATTCAGAAAAACATTTAGAATCATTGCTGCATTCCTTTATTTTGCTAGATGAAAATATTAGCATTTTCATTTTAGCAAAAAAAAATCTCATTTCACGGTGCACAATGCACATTTCACAACACAGGATGCCACTTAACAAATAGAGAAACAGGAGTTAAAAGCAAATGAAGATTCCCTGTAATAAGTGAATGATAAACCTGAATCTTTGCGACGAAACTCTTAACTAGTACCCAGATATCAATGCCATGCTCCCTATCGGAGACAGTGACACTGGGCTCAAGTTCCTCACACTGAGAGTTGCTTAACATGTGCAACCCATGGCTTCAGACTTCTCACGCCCAAATCTCTCTCTTAAATTTATAGATTTTTCCATTGCAGTCTTTTGTAAAGGGTTGCAACTTTCCATACCTACCTTAACAGGTCAAACAGGTTTCACATGGAGCTCTTAGGAAACCTCATTCTAAATTGTCTTCAACATATTATTTGAGGATCTTTTTCTAGTCAACTATTAAAATATTTACTTTGGGGGTTTTATTAGTCTTTCACTCCAATAGGTAGCAATTTCCCAACCCTGGAATGCCCCTGGTCACTGAAAGCAATGTATCAGTTTCAAGTTCTTTCCACCCCCTCATAATGGGGACAAAGAGAGTGGGCTGAGAAATAGATTAAGAAAATGGCTCTCTTTCTCTGAAGACGCAGGCAGGTCTTTGTGCCACCTGTCTCTGTCTCTATCTTTCTCTCCCCTCACTCCTTTCCCTTCCCCACTCCCTTTCCTTCCCCCAATAAAACTTCCCATGTTAAAAAAAAAGTTAAGAAAATGTGCCTCAGACGCAAGTGAAAAAGTCAATCTGAAACAATACTTGGGGGAAGAAAGCAAAATGGATAAAAATAGCAAGTCTACAATTAAAGTTTTACTTAAAATGAAGAGAATGAAGAAACAAACCTGGTGTTGGAACTGGCTTGGCAGAAATTAAATATTCTAAAGGGACACTTGTGTCTCTTCATATGACTACCAGAGTATTGAAACAATGGACTCTAGAGAAATGGGAATTTCCCCAGGGGAATCTCATGCTAGGAAAAGGAAAGGGAGATTTCACACAGTTCTAACAACTTGTTAGAGGACCTTACAGGCTGAACCTTAGACAAGGAGGGGTCAGTGGAGGGTGGGCCCACACCTTGACAGGGACTGCTTAAGTGTACATATCATTGGCCCTGTATTTAATCTTTGATTTCACTTCAGAATCCAAAGATGGACTTGGGGTTTGCTGGATCTCTTTGTCCCTCTTCCCAATGAGGCTAGACCTGACTTGGAGCACAAATTGTGACACCAAATTCAATATAAATGTGAGAGTTGTCATTCCTATTTGACTCCATCTAACTTGGCCAAATTCTTACCTAGAGAAGTAGACAACCTAAAAGGGTTTCCAGTTCCAGCACCTACTGAGCTTCTAAGTCATCACACCATCCTAACAACTGAACAAACTGTAAAATGTACAAATGAGATCAACAAAGGGAGGTCATGAGTTAAACTACCATCACCAAAATTAGAAAGGCAGATGAGGAGAGAGATTCACAACTTAACTCAGAAAACACCAAACAAAATGTCTACCACAGCTGGACAACCTGAAGCATAATTGATGAATTGCAGGAGTCTCTGGGTGGACAAAGTGAAGAGTTATGAGAGAGAGAGAGAGAGAGAGAGCTCAGAGGTAAAGGGAGCCCATGGTCTTCTGAGGCTACCTGGGGGATTTCTACCAAGAACATTGGTAAAATTGCTACTGGAAAGGCCCCTCTTGCATTTGCAAGGGGAGGGAAATTAACATTTGAAATATCCCATGGTTACCCAGTTCCTAAAAAGGGCTTTCCTCAGAACAAACCATTGTCCCAGAAGCTAACCTGTTGGGGGTCTTATCTTATCAGATCTCAACCTACATGAGTGAAGAAAAAAAACCCCAAAAAACCAAAACCAAAAACGAACAAACAAAAAAACCCAATCTGGTCCCCTCCCTCCAAGAGAAGGAAAACAAGCTATCTAAGACATCCTGGTGAGGTTCACAGTCTAGGGCTCAGATTTCTGAAAGACTAAGGCCTAGGTACAAAACTGAAAGAGTGTCTCCTCCAACACATTATTGAAGGTCTGTTCTCCACACTTTCTTTTCCTGGTAAACCATGCCATCATTTCAGTAAAAACTTGGAAGCACTAAGAAAGGAAAAGGCACAGTTAGAACAAGATTCAGAATCAGAAGCAGAGTCAGATAAGGCAAGAATGTTGATAATTATCAAAGAAGGCATTTAAAGAACACTCACATATTAATATACTGGGGCTGTCATGGACAGAGTAGTAGGTGCAGAGATTAGGTGCATGGTGTAAGTTAAGAGATGGAACCCTAAAGAAGAATAAAAAAGAAAAGCTAAAACCAAACAAACTAAAAAATTGAACTGACCTACTGACAAAAAATGAAGAATTGGGGCTAAGGATTTGACTAGCTGATACAGTGATGACTTAGCATGAAGAAGCCCTGGGTGTGAGCCCCGGCACCACAAAACCAATTCCAGTTACACATGCCTGTAATCCCAGCACTGGGAAGTAGAGGGAAAAGGTATAGATGGTGTGCATGACTGACGAGAGAATCTCTGAGCTTGAGGATTTGCTAATAGAAATCTCAAAACTGAAAAAGAAAAATAAGAAAGAATAAAAGCAGTAAAACACAAAGGCAACCATAGGTGAATAGCTAAAAATTGTGGGACAGATTTTAAAAAGAATAATTTATGCACAGTAGGAATATCAAAAGAGGAGAAAGAGGACTGTTTGAAGTTTAATAATGATTAAGAAGTTTCCTTAAATTCATGCTAGACAGAAAATCACAGATCCAAGAGCCTTGGAAACATGAAGCAGGATAAACAGTTTAAAAAAGAATCCCTACTCCAATACACAAGTATATCATAGTGAAACCACAGAAAGTCATATATATATATATATATTTTTAAAGTGGGACTCATCTATACAGAAGCAAAGAAAGAGTTGCATTTGACTTCTCAGAAATCATTCCAGCAAAAAGAGAGCAGGTTGACATTTTAAAATGTTGAAAGAGAGGGTGAGAAACCCTCCATCTAGTTTTCTATACTCTGTGAAATAATTCTTCAAAAGTGAAGGAGAAATGAAACTTTTCTCAGAAACTTGAAAGAATATGTTAGTTTTCCTGCCTTGCAAAAAGTGTTAAATAAAAGACACCTTGCAGAGAGGAGAGTGACAAAGGCCAGAACTTCATTTACATTGTAAAGGAGTAAAAACTATCAAAGAATGAATGTTGAAGGCAAAATAACTTTCACTTTTCTCCTTAATCTAAAGTTAAGTTTTTAAAAAAGGCATAGTGTATTCATGTGTATAAGTATATATGTGTATATGCTTATATATAAATAAAATGAATGGCAACAATGGCAACAGGAAAAGAAAGAAGGAATTAATAATTTGGGAATGTTGTGTATACACGTGTGTGTGCGCGCATATGTGTGCATGTGCATGTTTGTGTGTGTGTGTGTGTGTGTGTGTGTGTGTGTGTATGCACAGGGAGGCCACAATAACCTTTGTATCTCCCTCAATCACTTTCCACTTTCTTTTTTGAGACAGGGTCTTTCTTTCATTGAACTCAAAGCTCATGGATTTGGCTAGACTGGATACCCAGCAAACTCCAGCGGTCCTCCTGTCTCCACCCCCCAGTGCAGGTAAAAAAAAATCCCACCCAGCTTTTTGGGTGTGTGATAGGGAGCCAAATCCCGTACTTCATTCTTGTACCACCAGCCCTTTACTGAGTCATCTGCCCAGCCACAGGTTTTGCTATTTTAGGGTACTCACATTACTGGCACAGTGTTATTTCAGTTTAAATGCAAATGCTTGCTGTGGAATCTACAGCAACAATTTTCAAAAGTTAACAAATGCTGAAGACAGACAACAACGGATAGCATAATCTCCAAATGCCAAAAGAAGAAGAAAAAGATGAGAAGAGGAAGAAAAGAATGAATCACAAGCAGAAAACTATAACAAATGTGGTAGATACTAATTCAACACTATTAGTCATCATGTCAAAAACCAGTCACCTACATGTCTTCTAAACAACAGAGTGAATCAGACATCAAGCACACCTCCGTGATTTTCCAAGTAACACACTTTGAAGCCACATACAGGTTAATAAAACATTGGTGATGATTATACTATGCTTATGCCCTTTGGAAGAAAGTGGGAATGGCAGCTAGGATTTCAGACACAGTAGGTTCAGAGGAGGTTTTACTATCAAGTGAGGTATTCTTCAATGAACCAGGGATGAGAGCTGTGAAGAAAATCCCGAACAAGTATGTACATAATGAGAAAGAAACTTCATGAGCAACTGATGGAACTAAAAAGAGAAATGCCAATTCCACTGTTTAGAGACTTACGCAGAAGTCAACAATTCTACTGTTTAGTTAGAGAATTTCACAGAGTGGCCAATTTAGTCGGAGACTTACACGGGAGAAAAAGTCAGGACACTGACACTTCTGAGTGACCGAAGCTTCTAGTTACTTCATCTACTGAGTAAGCATCAAATCTTCAGGTGGAGAATGGCTTCAGTCTTCTTATTCTGTGTTCTGAGATTCTCTTTGTCTTCTTCCCTCCTTCTCTGCAGAGGGAAAGCATCCATCTTGCATCAGATTGGAATGCATTATCTCCAGGAACCGGTGATCTTAGGGCTTGATGGCTCTTACTCTGGACTCTCACACTCACCAACCTTCCCTCGCTCTTTTGCATCAAATGTTTTCTTGCAGTTGGAGGTTACACACTGACACCATCGTGAGGGAGGTAAAGCACACACCATGACTCTCCTTTCAAAGTCTCTGATTCTGTCAGTCAGGCTAGGACCCAAGAATTTGAACTTCATATAAATTCTCAGATGAGGCACAGGGCACATATTGAGACCCACTGAGGCACTGAGGACTGAAGGCCACTCAGTAACAAATCCAACTAGGGTTTTTCAATTTGTAAGTCTGGCTTTCAAATTCCATGGCTTTCATTGTCTTGCTATTATTGATGTATCTTCAAACCTGATGGAGCTGGCCTGCTTTTAAGCCTTCTACTTACATAAAGTCGTTCAATTCTCAAGTACCATTCTAACCAATTTGTCTATTATTGGCGTTAGGACAAAGTAGGCGGGGGACTTTGGCAGATTCCATGCCAGGCATGGGTGACCGAGTTGGAGGGACAAACATGCCAGACAGACAGAGCTTAAGTGATAAGTTTTATTAGAAAGGGAAGGGGATGGGGAAGGAGAGAAAAGAGATATAAAGAGACACAAAGACATAGAGAAAGAGAGGACAGAAGAGGGAGACAGGAAAAGTCCTGTCCGCTCCAGGGGAACAGCAAGAAAGAGAGTGGGAAAGAGAGTGTAAGTGGGCAGGGGTCTGTCTTTTAAAAGGGTCCTTGGCACCTGCGTGCAGGCTAGCACTCATGGAACGCTGGGCTGACCAGTATACTGCCTGAGCTTATTCTGCCAGGTGACAGAGGCAGGGCAACATAATGCCTGAATCCTTGCAATTAGACCCTTGAGTAGCCCAATTTATCATCAACACACACCACTTCTTTCCCTGAATTCCTATCTCTTCCTCAAGGATGTGCCAAGTGTGTTTTTTTAAACATTTATTATGCATACACTGGTGTATTCCTGCATGCCAGAAGAGGGCACCAGATCTTATTACAGATGGTTGTGAGTCACTATGTGGTTGCTGGGAATTCAACTCAGAGCCTCTGGAAGAGCAACCAGTGCTCTTAACCTTTGAGCCATCTCTCCAGCCCGCCAAGTGTTTTTAGAGCCTAGATATTTCGTAATTTGGGGGGAAGAGCTTGTCTTTTTAAAAGATTACAATATTATCCACACAAAATGAGACATGGGATCTTGAATAGTATTAAGGTAGGTGCTCAGGTGAGTGTCAGTCTTTGAAATCGTGTCTTTGTTAATGTCCTAGTAAGTCTACCTCAGGTCTTGCTACATCCCAAATATCTCTTCAGTTGTCCTCCTTAGGTCAATACTTTCTGCCTTTGCTCATTTTTTTCTTTTTCTAGACATGTTTCTGCTCTCCCTGCTCCTCTCTCCTTGCCTCCTCTTGCCTTTCATCTTTTTTCTATCTCATCTTTTTCTTCCCCACTATCTTGCTCTTCTCTCCTCTCCTCCGATTCTCCCCCCCTCAATCTTTCTCTCCCTCCTCAGTATTAGCAGCTTATTTCAAGATTATTGCAATGAATAACAGCGAACCAAGAAGAAACACGGTGTCCTTCAATAGGTGAAAAAACTGTGGTGTATTCAGAAGAAGGAATGTTATCCAGCCACAAAATTCTATGAGCCATCAAGCAGTAAAATCACATGGAGAAATATTGCTTATTCCTAAGAGAAATAAGTCTGCCGGAAAGGACCACATACCACACAGTTACAGCTTCCTATCTAGGGAAGACAGAAGCTCTAAAGCAATGAAAAGCCAGCCATTACCAAGAGCAAGGAGGGAGGGAGGGAGGGAAGAAGGGAGGGAGGAAGGGAGGGAAGAAAAGTGAGGACACAGGGGAACTCTCAGGCAGAGAAACTAGTCAGTGTGATGCTACACATCTCATTGCACCTTGGTCAAAACTCACAAACAGTATCCCATTAAGAGCGAGCTCTGTTGGCCCTGAACCAGACCAATGATTCTTTGCAACAAACACTTGCCAGTAAAGATAAATGGATGCAAGGGTTTAGTGTATGAGTCACTGTGTCATGCTACAGCTTCAATGATGAAATATTTTTATTTCCTCTTGAATTTTATTTTATCTTGGGGGTAGTTTGCAAGGGCAGAGGGTGGATAGAAAGGGAAAGGGAAATGAATGATGGGATCAAGATGCATGTCAAAGACACAAAGAATAAAAAAGAAAGCTAATAAATAAATACATAGATAGATAAATAAATAGAATGAGCTATTTGTAAACTGTCCTGGGTAGATTTCTATTGTTGTGTTAAACAATGACTAAAAGCCACTTGGGAAGGGAAGGGTTTACTTCAGTTTGTAGTTTATAGTCCCTAACTTAGGGAAGTCAGGGCAGGAACTGAAGTCGAGGCCACGGAGATGCTGTAGACTGGCTTTTCCCCAAGGGTCTCAGTCTGACTTCTTATACCATCCAGGACCACCTGTCTAGGGCTAGCACCACCCACAGTGAGCTAGACCTTCCCACATCAATCATCAGTCCAGAAAATTAAATGCAGACTTGTCTGTAGGCAATCTGATGGAGGCATTTTCTCAACGCAGGTTCCCCTTCCCAGATAATTCAAGGTTGTATCAAGTTGACAAACTAGCCAAAACATAAGCCATTATCACTGGTTTTAAAAAAATTTACTTATAAGTCTTTTGTGTTCTCTATGCCCCTATTTAATATAAAAACCCCAAAGTTTACTGAGTTTTGAAGAGATGTTTGTAGACTCATGTTCACTGATGTATTTACCATATCAAAAATGTAGAATTCACTCAAGTCCATTTGTAGATGAATGGCTATGCAAAATATTATATAATATATATAATAATGTATATAATCATACATGATGCCTGTCATGTAACTTGAATTGGAAGAAAGTTCTGATGTATGATATAATGTGGCTATCTTCAAGACATTATATTAAGTAAAAGAAGCTAATTACAAAGGAATTAATATTGAGATTGCATTCCTACAAGGTACACTCAAAATCATAGGCCAAAAGTGGAATTCATGGGTTCATGGGTGTGAGGCAAAAGCATTATTATCTAATGGATAAAGACAATTTTTGGGGGGGTTTTGTGAGACAGGGTTTATCTGTATTGTTTTGGAAGGCTATCGGTCCAGCCCGGCCTCGAACTCACAGAGATCCGCCTGCCTCTGCCTCCCGAGTGCTGGGATTAAAGGCGTGCGCCACCACCGCCCGGCTCAAAGACTATTTTTAGGATGAAAAAATCTTCAACTAGAAGTGAACACATTAATAGTGGTGGTAATTATACAGCTATGTGGATTTACAAAATTCCATTGAACTATTGTTTAAAATGGTGACAATGGTAAACATACTATGAATATTTTACTGAAATTTAAAGAGACAACTTGATGATTTGTGCTCTAATTCAATTGGAATTCTCAAAGAGATTATATCTAAAAGGAAAAATTTGTCCCATGAAGCATAGTGACTAGAGTTAGGGGTTCCAGAGACACTCCTAATGAGCACATTTGAAAAGACACGTTTCACAACAAATAAAAGAATTTTATTGACACATGATATTCTATTACAATAACAAATATAATACATTCTTCTAAGGCTTAGTCTGAAGTTTTAGAAGCTGATATGCCCATAACTGGACCATCTTGATTTTTGGTACCATCTTCTTCAGAGCTGCATTAAAATGGAACACATGCTGTCTGGGAGGCACACGGATGTGTACAAGATTTGGATCAGTCCCAATGCTTTACACCATGGAGGTGACTGGTCCTTATCATCCTCACGCCCCTTTTTAAAAATAGTGCCATAAAAATTCAACATTTCAAATATAAAAATTATTTTATACAAATATAATTCATTATGTAATCATTCTTAAAATACAGCATTACTATATATGAGTTCAAAACATTATTACTAAAATAAATAATTCCCAGAGAAAATTTCATTTGCATCACAAATTATAAAACAGAGCATATAAAACTAATTCATGATTAAATCTTTGTCAGAGTGTCTCTCCTGCAACTGTGTGGAGACAGCATGAAGTACACACAGCTAGCTAAGAGCACATGAACACCCCTGCATATTTCCATCAGCACCTGCCCACACTGCCCATGACCTGTCTCCATGGCAACTCCCGGACCTGGCACTGTGCTGCACCAGTTTGTACTGATGCAAGTCTCCTTTACTTCAGAAGTCTTAAAGGTCTGTTGCTTTCTGGCAACACATGTGTGTCAAGCTCCACATCAAGGAAATGATCCTGGCCCCTTCCTAGGTCAGGGGCATATTGTTTATAAGGATGTTTACATGTGTGGGAGGAGGGCTGGAAGGTCTTAACCTTAATTCCCAAGATCTGGGAATTCTTATTCATGTAGGTAACTAGATGACCAGATGTCAAGTGGAGTATCTTTCAGTATCACCCTGGCTTTCTAGTATTCTAACATTTGCTTGGAGTGGTACACACAGAATGTACGGAAGACAAATACAGCCATGTGTCTGAATATCTTGGATAGCAGAAAGATGGGATACCAGCTCTATAAGCCACCGTTTCCAGGTCTCATCACTTCATCCTATTATAAGCACTATGTGCACAGTTCTTCAATAATGCAAATTAACCAGCTGTGATGAATAATAAGCTGAACAACTAACCTGGCTGGCATTTATAGCTGCCTTGCCAGCTACTAGTAGGGGGCAAATGTTTCCAGGAAAATTTGGTTTGCAAAACACAAGTGGCCCATTGTCAAATATCTGAAGTGCCTTTCAAACAATTTGGCCACCGCTAGCAAGCCAGTGACCCAGACCCATATGAATGCTCTTGATTTCTCTTCTAAAACAGTCTCTTAAAAAGCAGGGATGGGCTTCACCCTGTTTTCGAAGGCACAGACAGTGGGGTTCTCCTCCTCTGAGTCCACGAGACATCCCACATGATCCTTTTCCAATCATTTGCGCTGCTTTCTAGAGCATGCCTTTTTATCTCCTCCTTCATTTTACTGTGTATATGGCCATTAATGTGCATGTATGTCCATGAGTGTACTTGCATGTGGAGGCAAGAAGACATCCTCAGGTACTGTCCCTCAGGTGCCTGGCCTGCAACTGTCTGTGTGGGCTAGGATCACTTGCTGGGATCCACCTGTCCCTGTGTCCCAGCACTGGGTTAGAAGCACAGGGCATCCCTGGCCTTTCATTTTGCAGGGATTCTAGGAATCAACTGGGGTCCACTGAGCTGCTCCCTCGGCATCCCAGTCACTAGAGACGGGTCTCTTGTACTTCTTCTTCTGTCTCCTCCTTGACAGCCGTGATCTGTGGCCGAGGCTTCTGCTTGGTGGAGTGGCGGCTCTGGAAGAGCTTCATCTTTTCCGAGGAGCTAATGGCTTTCTGGAAGATACTCTTCTCACTCAGGAGTGCCTGAAGTGAGTCATACTGCCACACGTTGCCCTCTTCTATGACCTAGGGAAAAGGCCATTAGTGAAATCCCATATAGAGTGAAGATCAAGCCAGTGAAAGAACAGAAACGGACCTAGGTCCAAAGCAAAATAAAAGTCCAGAGGAAACACAGGATTCAGAGTCATGTATACTTTACTTAATTTTTACATCTATGAATAACTGTGAAAGCAGCAACTGGAATTTCAAAAATTCATCTCCTTCAGAGAACTGTAGAGCAACTGAAAGAGGTTTGTAAACCTGCTTGATCCACAATCCATCTCTCATATACTCTTAAGATGAGTTGTGTACACTGTACCATAAACTTTGAACTTCTTCAAAACTGAGTCTGACACCTAACAACTCCAAATTGGCTAGGCATAACTGACTATCATGCCTGCAGTGCATGTTAGAGTTTTGCAAGCCTGAGGCCAGAGAATAGAGAGCTTTACCCAGTTCCTGAATGTGACCTCAGAAGAACAAGAGATGCATCTACTCTATAGTTGCTTGCTGCTGAGTAATGACAATAGGAGTAAAAATCTTTGGTAAGAAGAGCATTTACCTCCACAACATTCATTTGGGAAAGTGAAACTGTTATGTGATGCTTGGTCCTTCTTTGTGATTAAGCGGGAGGTAATTTGTGAAGACCACCCAAAGGAGCTGTGACAGTTGGCAAAGAAAATGAGAAGGTGACTGACAAAGGCACTAACCAGACTTCCAGAAGTGATGAGGACAATTAAATAGGCCTCTCTCCTATTGTACTGCAACCACTAACATTAAAGCCCACCCCATATTTTCCCCAGGGGAAGTTTAGTTTATTGAAAGAAACAGGTTATTTTTTCAATAGTACATTTTTGAGCTTGTTCCCTCAAATAAAGATCTGAAAGCACAGATACCTGTTCTGCAATGCCATTTAGTAATATGCTACCACTGGAGGGGTGCTAAACTTCAGCATCACGTCATAGCTCAAGTCAAAGAAAAAAGGCAAATGTGGTCACACTAAGGAGAGCTTGAAGATGTGTGACATATGTATGAAAGAAGGGGTATACAACTATAGTTTATAGTAATGGATATGTAAGATGGTTAAAATAAATTGGGAATAAGACATTGAAGAAGTGTAATAGACTCACCAAAAATCGTTGACAATCCAACATTGCTTCTATCCTATGTTCACAGAGGACTACTGTGCAACCACTGAAGGTGGTTTTTAGAATTCTTCGAATTACTTGGTATGTTCTAGCAAAGCAAGAGAATACCACATAGGTATAATTTGCCTTTACCTTTGACAATATGCATAGTATCCTTTAGATTTAGTTCTTTACTTAAAAATACTTTTAGCATTATGTTGATACAGAATTAGCCACAGTTATCTTTCCAACCAGGGGTACATTCTAAGTATTTAATACATGAGACAAATGATTATAAGAAAATTTCATGAAGAATGAAGCTAAATTTTATGTAGATTCGTCAGTTCTTTATTCTGCACTATTAATGTATTTGTAATAAAAATATAGAGAAGGATAAAGATACTGAAGGAAACCATAAGAATGTGAGCATCTAACTAAATATTTCATCATATGTTGATGAGGTTGAAGAGTTTGCACAAAATTCCAGACTCCAGTCAGGAGAGGAAACAGGTATGTTATGGAAGAAAATAAGTGCTTGTGCTCACGTTTGATAGTGACAATTATTTTGTTGCCTCTACTAGCAGGCATGGTGGCAGAATGGGAATTTGTATCAATGAAGTAAAATTCAATGACTCTACTCCTATTATACTGTTACATTAACAGGGTTTCCAGAACTCACATGGGATCCAGATGGGCACTGGGCTCATCAAGCAGTAAGATCCTTGCCTTACTGAGAACAGAGCGCGCCAAGCACATTAGCTGCTTGTGTCCATGGCTTAGCACATAACCTCCATCCACAAGGGTAAAGTTGAGCTGCCCAGGAAACTGCTCTATCACAGATTTGAGTCCAACCTGTAGAAAAGAAAGGAAAACACTGTGCTTAGAAGGGGCACTCAATATACCACAGGACTAACGTTACTCAAGAGGCTGACATTCTAAAAATACACATGAGTTTGCACAGATTAAGTATCACCCTCAACTTCAAACTCCCACTTAGCATCATTAAGCTAAAGTTTGTTTCCATGTTGGTAGCCCTAAGCTGATTGCAGGATTCCTTTCAGCCCCATGCTTCAACTCAGGAGTTAGTCAGTGTGCACCTGCTAAGTGCCAAGTTCCCCATCAGACAGTGACACACAATGGTACCTGCTCCTGAAGGCTCAGGATTGACAAAGATGTACATCAATAATACATGATTAGAATGTAATTTAATGTGTGCTTTAAAGACAATAGATACAGAACACGGTTATTCACTCCATCATGACATCCTACTGTGCATTGCATACGGCAAAGGGTTCAAGAGCAAGAAGAGTAGAAGACAAGACTAGACATGGAATGTTATCTTCCCTTCTATCTGTAATATGGTATGAGAAACATCACTAAAGAGCTAGCCAAGGAAGCTTTAAAAATTACATGACAGTCGAACAGTTATCTCCTTCACTTATAAAAACTGTGAGAAATTGACAACTTTCTCATGAAGTAATAGAGAAAATGTGGTACATCTACACAATGGAGTACTATTCAGCAGAAAAAAATAATGGAATCATGAGATTCGCAGGCAAATGGATGACACTAGAAGAAACCATCCTGAGTGAGGTAACCCAGTCACAAAAAGAGAAACATGGCATGTACTCTCTCATATATGGATTTTTAGACATAGATCTGGGGAGTGCCAGCCTACAATTCTATGGCCAGAGAGTCTGGGAAACAGAAACTACATTTAGTGGCTGGTTAAGTACTGAGCTGAACTCAAGAAAGCCAGTATCAGAGAGGGAGGACTGACGATCAAAGGGATTAAGACTGGGCTGGTTTAACCCCCAGAAACAGCTGACCAGACAAAGGTTAACTCTTGAATCCCAGGCATCAGCCTGGGAATCCAGCATGGGACTGATCAAGACCCCCTGAATCTGGGTGTCAGTGAGGAGGCCTAGGTAATCTATTGAGCCTTGGGCAGCAGATCAGTACCCATACCAAGTATACACACGGACTTTGGACTCCCATAGAACAATGTGAGGTGCACTCTCACCCTGAACTCTTGGGGAAGGGTCTAGGCCCTGCCCTATATGAAATGACAGACTATGGACACTCCCTGGAGGGCCTCACCCTCCCTGGGGGAATGAGGGGATAACGGGGGGGGGGATGGGGGGAGGGCACGGGAGGAGGGGAGGGAAAAGGAGAGGGACCTGGAACTGACTTGTGAAGCAACCTTGTTTCTTATCTAAATTTTAAAAAAAGAATAAAAAAATCATTATTTGATTAAAAAAATTTTAAAAAAATTAACACAGGGCAAAAAAAAAGTTAATAAAAATGGAACATGACTAAAGTTTAAAGTTTCTTAGGTGTCGGGGTTGAATATGAAGATTCATTCATTGTTAATGGCTTATATTTTTAAACTGCAATTTTAAAAAGGTTTATAAAGTAAAAGATAAAAAATCTGTCAAAAATAAAGCATAATTACAGATGTCTTATTGGTTGTTATGTATTCAAATACATATTCATTGTCTTCTAAGAACCACCAAATGTATAAGGACTAAATGTAGATATGATTGCCTCTTGCCCTTCTGGAATCTGGATTTAGTATGTGTAGGTAAGATATATACCCATATCACTCTAACATAAGCAGATTTAGATACTGCCTTCGGGAGATCTCATGATCTTGGAGATTAATTCACAATTGGCTCCCATCACAGTTAATGCCAGGCTCATATGTGTTCATTATGGATAGTTCAAGTAAGTGGCTACTTAGAAAAATGTCTATCTCCAGCCTAGAATTTCTCCTAGTTATTTCTGAAACATTTTTCTTTGTCAACTATGGCTTACTGAACCTTGTCTGGGCTTCTTCCATTTTTTAAGCATCATGCTACAAGTATCAATGAGTCAACCTTCACAGAAATATTTAAAAGATTTTCCTAAAATGCAGATCTGAGATTGAATCATTTCTCTCTTTTAAATTCTATGTAGCTCTTTTCCTGGATGAATAAAATGTAAGTGATCTCATGTGGACACAAAAGACATCTTGAACCACCCCTCCCCACCACACACACACACACACACACACACACACACACACACACACACCTGCTATATTCCCCAGGAGCATTAGTTTTTAATTCTTTAGCCATCTCAACAGGCTCAGGATTTATCCTACTGCTCAAGTCTGAATATCCCTGGAAATATCCTCAAGTATCCCTAGGACAGCCAGACAACCTGTATTGTAGAATTGTATGTTTCCCCTACATTTCTTGAAAGTAAATATCTGTTCTTCATTTAAGAACACTCTCAGCCTCAACACATTCATTCACCCATTCATTCATTCATTTAATATCCACTGTGATCCTCCAACACTGTAGTCAAACAAAGCAGTTTTCATGCATTAAAACTTAAGGATGAAAGTCTTAGCTCTGACATTATATACTGTACTCTATAAATCTTCCAGAATCTAACTCCCCATCAAATTATAAAGTTAAAAGTTCCCAAATATGGTTAAAGAAATCAGTACCCATTACCAAACTACTTAGTAGTATTTTGCAGGCTTTTTGTTTGTTTGTTTTGAATGCTATTTTTTAAGAAATTAAAAATGTAAATTGTGCTTTTTCTGTAAATCCACTAGTGGGCAGTTTAAAAATAGCTGTACTTAGCTCTTTTTGCTGACATTCTGCAAGCTTCCTAGGGCAAATTTCTCACTTAAAAAGTCACTGTTGAGAGTGCGAGTGCACCTCACATTGTTCTATGGGAGTCCAAAGTCCGTGTGTATACTTGGGATGGGTACTGATCTGCTGCCCAAGTTTGGGGAAGGGTCTAGGCCCTGCCCTATATGAAATGACAGACTATGGACACCCCCATGGAGGGCCTCACCCTCCCTGGGGGAATGAGGGGATAACGGGGGGGGGGGGAGGTTGGGGGGAGGGCACGGGAGGAGGGGAGGGAATAGGAGAGGGACCTGGAACTGACTTGTGAAGCAACCTCGTTTCTTATCTAAATTTAAACTGGAAAAAAAAAAGTCACTGTTGTTTCTACAACACTTCATTTGAATGTTTATGTATGAAGATGGCAACTTTTTAAAATAGTGAAACAATCAAAAGAAAAGAAACATAAAATCCCACTTCCTAACTGCAAGAGTTAAGATGCCCAGATTGCACAGGTAGCTCACTGAGCTGAAACAACAGAAGGCTCAAAGTCAGGGCTGATGATCTTTGTGACATTCACCAGCCATCCTAGCAAGGTCATTCATTCCTGAAAGGAAGATTATAATACCTATCGTGCATCAAACACAAGGACATTTTCATGACACATTTTACATGAACTAAAGGAATCCCTCATTTATTCAATCATTCAACCAATATGCATCAAACAACACCCATGGGTTCACTACTGCAGACAGGACAGATACCACTGAGAGGAGGATATGATGCCATAACCCTGGTGAAGAGTTATACAAGAAATACAGAGTGGTCACTAGATGAAATTTGATTCAGTGTAGGAAATTTTAAGGAACTGAAAGCATGGGATACACCTAGAAAAGTCTCCTTTCCCAAAGCTGTAGGGTCAGGATGGGTTTCAAAGAGATGTGCTGTGTAGCAAAAGGCTTGAATGATGAGGAGGAACAGGAGTGCGGGACTGGGAGGGTTTCCCAGGTACAGAAAGAAGCAGCAAGTACCACCCCCAGTTTCTACCATAGAACAGAGAGCCTTCTGTGCCTTAAAGAAACTTGAAATTAGCTGGGTGGTGGTGGCGCACGCCTTTAATCCCAGCACTCGGGAGGCAGAGGCAGGCGGATCTCTGTGAGTTCGAGGCTGGGCTGGACCGACAGCCTCAAAAACAATACAGAGAAACCCTGTCTTGTAAAAGCAAAAAAAAAAAAAAAAAGACAGTTGAAATTTACAGTAGGTGGATCATAGGACACAGGGGAGGTAGAGGCTGAGAGTAGAGTGGCAAAGATCAAATCACAAAGGTCCTTTAGCCAATGTACAACACGTACCATGCCCAACAGGCAATAGAGAGGCACAGGGAGATTGATGGGCAGCAGGCTTAGTAAGCTCTCCAGAGCTGCACAGGGGAGGGAGCTGCCCTGCACCAGTCCAGGAAGGCTAGACTTTTGTCCCAGTGTCTTAGCAAGCTGACACACCCCAACATGTCCGTTTGCATATATTGGATCATCAGCCATAAAGGATTAAAGCCCTGGAGTTGTGCCTTTTAACCCAAATCTCCTTTCTACTGCTGTAGGATAGGGCTTGGAGCTTGAGTCAACAAAAGACTTGTCACTCTTACTCAGACCATGGGATATTAAGGTTATCTCAGAAGCAAGATCTTTATGAAAATAAATTTAAAAGGAAGATCAGGGAAAAGATAAATCTAAATATGGACTGATGGACAAAATCTAGGCCATGTGACTATCTGTGTTACATTGGAATCCAAAGTCTTAACCATCTAACATTTTAGATGATTTTATGATCCTGGTTTCCTACAAATTTTATGGAGACTTGGCAGTACTTGTAGGTTTTATAAAGCCTAATATCTTCTTTCCCAAGTTCTCTCCAGCACACTGTATTCTTACAGTTCACACTGTAAAATCACATCCAGGATCTTATAGCGTGTCACTGGCAATTTAGTTAATGTTTTCTTTAAAAACCTTGCATTTGTTGGGTAATAAGGAAACCTTGATAATGAAAAATGGTTAATGTCAGCACACTTTATTAGGGGAAGGTTAGGGTTGGTTACTCAAGTGGCTAGCATTTAGCACTCTGAGGCTTCAAAGCTCCTGGCAAGATATACTCTGGAGGAAGGCAGGAAGGGAGAAACAGCAAGGGAACAACCATCACCAAAGCGCAGGGAATGGTGGTATGCTAGTATGACACGTCTAAAGCCCAAAGCCTCATGGATCTGGCTGAGTTGAGAATTTGAAATCTCTAGTGCTAAACTCACACTGAAATGAATTAAGGTTTTGGGAGTTGTTGAGATGGACTGTTATATTTTCATAAGAAAAGACAGGATTTTGGAAGAGAGTAAAGGAGGGAGTTCTAGGTCTCCATGTATAAATCCTTTAGAAACTCATGTTAAAGTATTAAAGACCAAGATAGTGCTAGTCAGAGATAAGTCATTAGGGAAGTGATTAGGTCATTGGGTCTGAGTCCCCCATGAGCCTTCAGAGTCTTCATTCACCACTAAACAAGGAGTGAGACACAGCAAGTACATCTCAGTACTGATAGGAAGTAGGGCCTCAGCAGACAACAAATAGTGTCTCCTGGCTCCAGACTTCCCGGTCTCCAAATGATGAGAGATAAACATATGTTGTCTATGAACAACTGAGTCTATGGAGCTTTTTTACAGCAGCATGAACAGACTACACAGTAAGGACTGCCTCCCCTGAGAAGAGGGGTGAGGCTAATTCCAAACATGAATGTGCCGGGTAAATTAGAGCACTGTGTTTACAAAGCATATACACATACATTCATGCATTCACACATGTACATACAGAAAGATGTGTAAAACTGCATATCATCTATGGCAACCACACGTGTGTGTGTGTGTGTGTGTGATGCCTCTTTAAATCCATTTCACTTAGCATCCTTACCTCATCTGCAACTTTCCATATTTCTTCATCTCTCCATTTTCCATGGGGATCCAGGTTTTGTCTGAATGTTCCAGAAAAGATAAATGCTTTCTATAATGACAAAAAAATTTGAAAGTATGAATAGCCCATTCATCTTTTTATATTTCTTTGTTCCAAAACATTTCAAGAAATGAAACAAAACAAACATGCATGTATTCACCATCTACTTTTCTTAAACTGTAATATTTTATATCACTTTATTTATGTTAGAAACAATCTTATTTTACATATCAATCCCAGTTCCCTCTCTCTCCCCTACTCCCATGTCCACCACAGACACCCCGACCCAACCCCGCCCCAATCCACTCCCCAGGGGGAACAGCGAATGTCACACGATTTCAGCCAGGGCCTAGGTCCTCCCCCATGTATCTAGGCTGAGAGAGTATCCCTCCATGGGGAATGGGCTCCAAAGTTCATTCATGCACTAGGGATAAATACTGTTTCCACTGCCAGAGGCCCCACAGACTGCCTAGTCCTCCTAGCTGACACCCATGTTCAGGGGGCCTGGTTCAGTCCTATGCTGCTTCCTCAGTTGTCAGACTGGGGTCTCTGAGCTTTCACTGCTCAAGTCAGCTGTTTCTGTGGGTTTCCCCAGCATGATCTTGACCCCTTTGCTCATCACTCCTCCCTCTCTACAACTGGATTCTAGGAGTTTGGCTCAGTGCTTGGCTGTGAATCTCTGCTTCTGCTTCAATCAGCTACTGGATGAAGGCTCTAGGATGGCATTTAACATGGTCATCAATCTCATCATAGGGGAAGGGCATTTAAGGTAGGCTCTCCATTATTGCTTAGATTCTTAGTTGGGGTCATCTTTGTGAATCTCTGAACATTTCCCTAGTGCCAGACAAACCTATAATGGCTTCTCTATTAAGTAATCTCTTTTCTTGCTCTCCTCTATTCTTCCCCTGACTCAATCTTCCTTTTATTTCACCTTTAAAGAAAAAATATATAACAGCATTTGAAACTCTTTTTGAAAATTTCTTTCCTGTTGAGGCCACTGCATATCATGGAGAATGGAGTATTTTATTCTACTTACATTCTTCATTATAAGCAAATGTAATGTATAAGTAGAAAAATTAAAATAACATGTGTATGATGTGAATTAAATTGCCAGGACAAAGCCCTAGTTCTTTACATGTATTTTACTTGGATTTCGCTGATGAACTAGTTTCCTAAGACACTGTAAAACCATGTTAACACATGGAAACTTATTCAAACACACATTCTCAGTTAGTTTATAAATTTGTGTAGCGCGTAGCATCTTGCTCACATGGACAGAGAAAAACAGAAGGAAGGACAACTTAGAGACTCCTAAGTGATCATAGAGCAACCATTTGTTCAAAGGCATGTGTGCTGGGGAGAAGAGGCAGATGCTCCAGGTGTGGAAACAGCAGTGCATGGCCATCACTGAGATGTTCCATTTGCAGAAGCACTGCCACTTAGGTAGCCATGTGATTAAAAGAAAACCACTCTCTTAACAAGGAATCAGGCAAAAGTAAGATTTCAAAGATAATATTTAGTTCTCTCTGTGTACACAGAACACTGGCAAAATAATTTTGGTGTTAATGTCTAAGGTAACTTTTTTGTGGCCTTTTCTTCTCTGACTTGCCTCTCTGTAACAGCTGAAGCACACAATACAAATGTTCGCATTGGCCAAGCAGAATAGTGCCATTATTCTAGAAGACAGAAAGGAGTGGGCAAGTTGTTTTATCCTGCAAGGGAAATGCCTACAAAGATGCTGTGGTAGTTTGGTTCTGGTGGGGCAGGGATGCCTACAAGCAGGAAACTAATGTCTTTCATTTCCATGCCTTGTAAACCAGAGCAATTGCGTCCTACTTCCATTCTTTCTGGTTCTCATTTTTTCAGTGTAAGACGTGAAAGGCATTATGATTTATCTCACTCCTCAATCTACCTAAATGAAATAAGCCATTGTTCATTTATTTTATTCCCAAACTATATGTCAAATCAACCTATTTCTCAATTTCTGTTCCCATGAAGTAGTCCACACCATCACTAGCTCTCTCTGTGTCACTGAAAGAGCATCCTAATTGGTTTCTTTCTTTATACTCTTGCTTCTCTTAAAATGCATTCAAGTAATTCATGATAAATGGAAATGAGACATTTCATTAATGTTTTAGAAAACTTTCAATGACTTCCCATTTCCCTTAGGGCACAAAACCAGTTTGATGACCATAAAATCTGTTTGATGGTCGCAAAATCTTATGGCCCCTTTCCACTCCATTCTAGTCTAACTACACAGACTTTCTTAACTTCTTCACATAATTTATTCTTCTCAACTGGAAATATCCATGATCTTCACAAGGCAAGCTCTATCTTTCATTTTTCAAATTAAATTGCATTTTCTAGGGGCACTATTTTTTATCATTAAACCAAACAGGCTCTCCCAATTATTTCTTGTACTTTCATTCCTTAAATAATACTAAGTCTAGGTGCTGGTGATGTTGCTCAGTTGGTAAAAATGCTTACTTAATTTGTAAGAGGCACTGGATCTGATTCCACAAGCACATCAGCTGGGCACAGTGGCATGTGCCCATAAGCCCAACACTCAGGAGGCAGAAAACAGAGAATAAAGGTTTCAAGGTTGCCCTTTGCTACACAGAAAGCCAAAGGCCAACGTGGGTCACATGTCTCAAAGAAAACAACTAAGATTAAGTGCACATCTGTGAATATTTGGTTTATAATGCTCATATCTCCTTGGAGACCATGCCTTTACTTTCTACTGTAGACACAAGCTTTGTATAAGTTCAAAAAATGCTGCCAGAATGAGTGTGCTGATATGGAGAAAAGTTCAAAATAATCACATTAGAGTAAATATTATTTTTTCTCAAATGTGAATGTTAATTTCGATAAGCTACTCTCTGGGTAACAAAGGTGTGTGTGTGTGTGTGTGTGTGTGTGTGTGTTGTGTGTGTGGTATGTGTGTGAGAGGGAGAGATGGAGAGAGTTTGTGTGTGTATGTGTGTGTGTGTGTGTAAGACAGAGAAAGATCTACTAAATGTGACCCAACCTACAAGTATCACAATTGCTTAAAGTGTAACACTAACAACATTGACTTTGTGAAGAGTCCTCATAGCTGCTTCAGAAATAGAATGCCTAATTTTTAATTATTAGTCTATAGTCTATATTAGTTTATTAAATTTATGACATTTTAACTAATTTATTTTAAACAGATACAAATTCATAATTATGAAGGAAAGAAGCTGTCTTTTAGGAATCTAAAAGCTTTAGGTGTGGTGGATTTACTACAACTCAGAATCTTGCAGACCTTTTGTTCGTAATTTTTTGTCTAGCAAACTACACATCCAATTTTAAAGACGAAATGACTGAACAAACTGGTTCAGTTAGAATTCAATCGTACGCAATCAATCAGACATTCCATTCCTGTAATTCAAAGAGAACCTGGCAGTTGCTTGCTTTTACAGTGCCAGCAGATGTCTTGCTTGTGTTTCCTAAACTGTTTGAACAGCCCACAAACCCCTCGGTAGAACTGAAAGGTCCCTGGAGGTCAACCTAAGCTCTTTCTCTCTGTTTTACAAATTCAACAGTCGCAGCCTGGGAAGTGGCACAGGTTGGCCAACAAGCACTCTCAGATCCGTGCACCAAAGAAATGCACCTGAAACTTCCAATCACAAGGATCCCCTACAGGTCTTGTAAGAAACTACTCACTAATAAGAAAGTTAGGGCAAGCAAATATTTGATATTTATTTAATGTCATGTATAGTATAAAGAGCAATTCTTGAGACTCTAGGCAGAATAAAGAGATCACATTGTTCACCCCATGACTAATCTCTTCCCTGAAACTGACTCCTCCATTCCTCAAGTCTAGCAGCTGAGCCTACATGGACTTCCTATGGCTGCTCTATCACTACAACGGGCACTAAGCTGTAGCACTAGAAAACAAAAAAGCAATTCAGCTTATGTGGTGAATGAATTTAAAATAAAGTAAATAAATGGGAGAAGTGACTGTCCTTGTATACATATATGTGTATGTCTATATCACTTGAGATGTGGCCCAAATGCTTGGAGATAATAATGTGGTTGAAGTCTCTAATCATTTCTGCTGCAGTTTCCAGACAGTAAAAACACATTTAGGATGAACCATCACAATTCTCAGGTGCATCAGAATGTTTAAAATTGATCATTGTTTTGCTCTAAAGAACATGCATCAATTAGAAAATTTTGAAGAATATATTTGTATTCAGAACCACTGATAGTTTGTAACAAATACAGACTGTTATACCGTCAATGTGTATGCCATTTATTTAAATATAAAACACCGTATGTAAGATAGTAGAAATACAGTTTCCTGGAAATCCATTCAGTGAGTCATAACTTTTTTTTATACTACAAAGTTTTAAAGATAGATAAAAAATGTTCTTTCTAATCATAACATGTAATCAAAAGTTTTGAATTTTAGGCTCAGAAATAGCTAACCTCTGTTGTATTTATTTGAAAATGGGGCATGTCAGTTACTTTCATGCCTTCTCTTGAATTTTGCATTGTGTCCAACTGTTTACATCAGTAAGTTCTAATTAATCACATCACAGTGTGATCATCTGACAGTCCATCATGTGTGTACCAATGCTCCACCATACCTTCTCCAGGATACCTTCCTAACCCCAGGAGAATCAGCCCTTAGATGCTAGACCATGTGATGACTTCTCCAAATTCTCCCTACTCTGTGATGGCTCTGACACTTCTCCCTTTCCCTTCGTATTGACAACTTTCATTGTGAAATTATCCATACTCATTTATTCACAATTATAGAACATACCCCCAATGCAATATACAGACAAAGGAGACATGGTTTTTTTTCTCATAGAATTATAAATGATAATAACTATCACACAGAGAATAATACTCAAGCAGTATGGAAATGAAGAATCTGAAAACTTTTCACTGAATTTCTACAAAAGTACAAGGAATTGTTATTATTATGCCCATTTTACAAATAAGGAGAGCAAGACACAGAAATAAAACAAATGACTTAAGACTATACAGAGAGCCCAAATGCTGACAGAGCCACAGATCAGAGAAGACAGCAACATTTAGTGATTCAGGATAGAACAATGTATTTTGAATTCCTCACATGCACGGTGTTACTTTACATGTCTTATAACTGAGGGATAAATTCAGAAGAAAATTATATTATTTAGTATTTCTATCAGTCTTTTATATTTATGCTTCCATTTTTATCACTGTGTTTAAATCTTGCATTTTAACTAGAATATCTACAATTAGTTTATAAATTAAAGACATATGCAGATAATTTGAAAATAAGATATATCAGAAGTGCAAGGAGAAACTCATAAACAAGGTTTAATAACACATTTGGGTGTGCCCAGTGAAAGCAGAACATTTGTTTTGGAGGAAAACAAACCTTCAATTAGTAAAGTGTGACCTGTAAACAGTTACATGTTTGCTACAAAAAAAAGAGTTATCAAGGCAAGACATTGAGAACAAAGGACAGAAAGGAGGAGCATTGATCTCCTGGGAGCAGTGATGGCAGCTTTGGGGCCTAAACATCTATCACAGTCTACACACTAGTCCCAACCTTGACAGAGAGCTATGTTCGATTACTGACTTTCAGTTTCTCACTTTGGACTCAGTCTTTTCTTTAATCTCTGTCTTATGACAATGAGCATCATTTTTAATTTATCATCAGAAGTTTACAGGTTGGCCTGGAACTTCTCTGTGGCATAATAAGGAAAAGTAGCATCTCTACATTTGCTAAAAAGTCTGTAATATAATTACAAGCACGGGGTTTAATGATTTTATATGGTAAACTTTAAGATTCCATCTATTGCCCCAGCAATTTCAGATTATATCCACACATGTATGTAATGTCTCCCAAACTCCAAGTCTGTGTGGTGAGAATGAAGGGAGGATGTTGGGTATTTTCAAATCATTAAGAAATGGAGCCAGTGAGACAGCTCAGTGGATAAAAGCATTTGCCACACAAGCCTCATGACATTAATCCAATCTCCAAATTCCACAATGGAAGAAGAGAACAGATTCCTGAAAGCTGTGCTCTGACCTCTCCAAGTGTGTCATATCATGCACACACCCATAATTCTCCCTTCCTCTCATACACACACCAGGTACAATGAAAACAAAAAATAAAAGCTCGAGTCATTTACTCAGAAGAGCTTCTAGTCTTCTAAATTTATAACTGAAGCTTTAAATTAATTGTTTTTCATGGATTTATCTGTTTGACAAGGTCCACAGTTAGTAACCATTTTCATCATGCTGCTCTAATTGTCTAAGCCAGTGAGATGCCAACTACCATCTTCATCGTCTTCTCTTCTGACTGGAAACTCACAGCCAAAATAGAACAAATGAAAGAGACTCTACTTTGGAATGTACATAATAGTCTGTATTCTGAGATTACTTTCAAGATGCTAAACTATGAAAACAAAACAAATAAAAACAAAACACCTGCCAGGAACTGCTCAAACCAATGGCATCTTGTGACTCCGCAGCTAATGTTTCAGGATCCTCTGTATGAGAGAGGGGATGTTTTTCAAGATACCTGTTTCATGTGTCTGCAAAACAGTGGCCAATGAACCTGGAGTATTACACTAGTTCAAAGTGAGAGTGATCTTCAGACGTTTGCCCTTGTAAGTAGAGACATAGGAGAAAGGAAAAGATGAAAAAGCATCGGCTCTCTCTTTATTCTTTGCTTCTTTCTGAATATTAAACTCCAGGAAAGGAAAAACATGTTGTAATTCCTACTTTCCAAAAAGAGTCAGAAAAAGTAAAGCGGCCCTTAACTTAGCCATCAAGTATAGGAGGACTTTGTCCTCTTTCTCTTACTTAGGTATTTGCATGATGTTCAAAAATTGTCATTGATACGATGTTAACCTCACTGGCAAATATTCTTGAGACACTGAGCATAGCAGCTAATATGGCCCTCATCAGCATTTCTGAAGGAGCTTCTGAACACATTTATTCCATTTTTTAAGATGTAAATGTGATACCATCAAAGAGCAGAAATGGATAGAGGCAAGTCTGAAGACTGACAAGCAGAAAGGCAAGACAGATTTCCCTAACTCTGGCCCATTCTGTTGTCCTCTGGGTCTTGTGTATGGAAGTTCCTAAGCAGAACTAGTAAGGAGTACAGAGCCCTTCTATTGCGTGGCAGATACAGTGAGGGACAAGAGGCATGACCTTTTGGAGCTTGGCTTTTCTAGTGGGTATACATGTGTTAACAAGAAAAACAAAGGCAGAGCCTCCACTGTGTTAGTCAAAGTCGGGAGCAGATTAGGGGCGTTCCACAGCAGTGCCTCTCTGACAACCACACTCGCGTCCCTCGCTCAACGTTTTCACTCTATCGCCCCGGGAAACTTGTGTTTCTATGTTTGCTTATCTTTAGACCATCGGACAGTCCTTTTGACTTTAAAATTGTGTTCCCACAACTCCAGCCAGGATGAAGCTTCTGGAAAAAATGGCAAACTACAGAAATGAATTGAAAGCATCAGTTTGGCAGTTACAATATTTAGTGCCTCATCACTTGAAAGGAGCAAATGGTCTGTGAAGATCATGAATCAAGAATACAAGCATCTTCTTGGACTGGATTTGTAGTTGGTCTACCCGGTGATGCTTCTGGCATGCTAAGTTTGTGTTACAAGTACAGGTGTCCTTAAAGAATCATCTTAGTGGGCTGGGTCCAATGCTTAGCAGAACAAAAGGAGGAGAAGCACTGGAGAAAAGGGCAAACAGCATCAGAAACACCGCAAATGTCTTCTGGCTTCAGTCGCAGTGAAGACTTCTCTAGGCTTGCATCTGGGTCACTTCACTGCAGCTGCTGCTGTCTCTCTTTTGTATGGGGTGTCAGCTTGTGCAGTAACACACAGAATGGCACTCAACTGAGATTAGAGATCCTGTCTGACCCAAATCAAAGGCTGACACTGACAAGCTATAGGTTAAAATGACACAGTTCTTCCTATTCAAACGCCAAAGGACAACCACTGAACTTTTGATTTCCAATCCCACCATGTCATGCTTCCAAGAGCTCGTGATTTTGGAAGCATCTTTTGTATCTTGCAAAGTGTTTACCCATGGGCTGCTATCACTCACTTGGAGCTCTGAACACTGAAGAAGGACTATGAAAACAGTCTCAAAAATGTCCCAGGCTGCTCCTACAGATTTTGCTTTGGGAAAACACTATCAAACATTTCAACAAATACATATCACACAGAATTCCAAACTTTGGGAGGAGCTTTTATGCCTTATGGTACATTTTTCTTGCACAGCAGGAGAGATAGCAAAACACACCAAATATATTTTGCAGAGTGATAAGAATTTCTTATGTATGTCCAACAGTGATAAACATGTCAATTTTTATTGTTGGTTTGGTTTTTACATTTTTGTGCTCACCTGTGTTATTACTCCAAAAGCTTTCCTCCATTCGTGTAAGGTCACTGAGTTCCACGAGACGCCATCGATCTGTATATCACCTTTAATGTCCAATAAGCATAAAAATGCTGACAACAAAGTACTTTTCCCTGAGCCAGTTCTTCCTAAGAGGCCCACCTAAGATATAAAAGTGACAAAATTACTTCTGAGACAAGAAGAGCACACTACATATTCCACTCAGTACAGTCTTCAGTTAAAACCAGTAGGATTGTTCCTCTTGTCACCTATTCATTTAAACTTTTTACATGCTTCCAAATCTCATCATTATCAATACTGGAAAGAATAATCTGGAGCAGAAATCAGAAACTTCCCATAAAGGATTGTATTCCTGACGCTGCTTCACTGACCACTGATAGGAAAAAGTAAAAAGTGTCCATTTTGCACTAAGGAAAGATGACATAGTGTATCTTGATGCACACCAGCTCTATGAATGGGCTTAAACTAAAATCAGGGTCCTACAGATTGATGTACTGCAGAAAATTGACCCTAACTAGGCTAGGGAGTGGGGCTCATTCATGGAGCCATAATTGTTTAGCATTTACAAGGCTCTGGGTTTGGTTCCCAGCATTGAAAGTGGGAAGAAACATTCTGCCACTAAAAAATTAAATAGTGTCAAGTTCAGCCCTGATGATGAAATAAGAATATTTTCAGATAAGCATATATTTCACAGAATGCAGGTTGATCTGAAGTTTCAATACAACTCAGCTCTTTGGTAATGTTCAAATCAAGTCCTAATATATGGCCCTACTGGCAGGAAAGGAATTTGAAGAAACAAACAAACCAAAAAAAAAGCAAACAAAAAACAAAACATTGTTATTAAAGAAACTATTCTCGCTATTCAAAGACCAAAGTTACAAGAGCACAGCATTGGATTGAGGCTGCCTCCATTTACATGAGATCAGCAGTCTAACCAGCTCACAAAGGTCTCACACTTTGTTCTGATTATGGTTTGGTTTCCTGAGATCATTAACTAGCCACAGAAAAAGCTGCTGGATATCTGCAGCATTTAAAATGTGTTTCATCCTGTTCACATTGCCCCTTGATCCCTTATCATCTGACCTGTCTGGAGAGAAAGTTTCATTTAGGAAAATGCACTTCATATAAATCCCCTGAAAATTAATACTTTAAATATATTATAAAATGAATTTCTAAATATTTGCAGATTTTATACTTATTTTATCATAGGCTACTAATAACTTATGAACCCAAACCATTGCATAGGACACAATAAGCAAAAATAATAAGAGTAACTTACTGGGTATTTATTGGTAACTTGGCAATAATGGAGGCCTTTGTTATAAGCTGGTAAAGAATAATGACAATAGTAATTGCCTTCCTAAGCAACAGAAAAACTCTACAAGGTGATTTTCAAAAATTTTTATTGGGAAAATATGATTAAGCAAATGTTATGCAGAAGAAGTTGGTAATTATTTACTTTCTCTATTTCTTTTCTTTATATAAAGACTATAAATTCATCAAAGGTTGCATTATTTACCTAGTGTTTTTGTTTCTCCATCTGGGATAATATGGGCTTGCACAACCTCCTCAACAAACACTCACTTGGACTGACGTATGGATAATCAGATTGGAGGATGAAAGAATGGGAAAATGGATGGATGGGAGAATGGATGAATAAAGGACCAATGGGCACTTGGCTAACAAAAGGTGGTCAATAAATATTTACTAGGGTGGAGTGACAGACAGATAAATGAATGAATTAGCACATATATTTATTTGACCGTTCAAATAAATAATTCTTAATCTTAATTTTAAAACCTTGAGGAATTCCATGTTCACATTTCCATTTCTCAATAGCCCATGTTAAGCATATACATACATATTCGGGGATCTCCTGGCCTGGTGACTGCAGGCAGGTCAACTCGCCCCAGGTGAACCAAACCATTCAGAGTCTGCTGATATCATGGTGCTAGTCTTGCCCCACTTAAGGGAGAAGTGATCTTGGGCCCTGCCTCAGGCCTCACTTCCACTTGCCCTCTTTGGGATCTCCTGTCCTGGAGACTGTGGGCAGGTCAACTTGCCCGAGGCAGATCAAGCCATCCAGAGTCTGCCTTGGTCCCTGTGCTAGTTCCACCATCACCCACTGGGAGAGGGAGTGTCTCAGACCTGCCTGCACCCAGACCCATAGGAGTATTGAACCTGCTTGCGCCCACCTGAAGAGATGCATAGACCTGTACCCACGAGAGGAAGAGACCCCACCTGTACTCACTGGAATAAGGGATGGGAAGACGACAATATAAGAGCACATTCAACAACAGAAAAACCAATATGACGCTACCAGAGTCTAGGGACTCTACACCAGCAAGACCTGAACGTGCCAACACAAATGAAGCAGAAGAGAATGACCTTAAAAACAAACTTCATGAAGATGATAGAGGCCCTAAAAGAGGACATGAGAAAATCCTTTAAAGAAATGGAAGAAAAAAACTAACGAAAAATTTCAAAAAATGGAGGAAAAGACAACATTGCAAGGTTTGAAAGCTGAAATAGAGATAGAAAAAAAAACAGTCTGAGGGAATTCTGGAATTAGAAAAGCTAGGGATGGAAGAGAGAATCTCGGGTGTTGAAGATACTTTGGAGAAATAGAAACACAGACCAAAGAAAATCTTAAATCCAACAAATCCCTAATACAAAATATCCAGGAAATATGGGACATGATGAAAAGGCAAAACCTAAGAATAATAATGATACAAGGAGATGAAGAAACCCAACTCAAAGGTGCAGAAAACATTTTCAACAAAATTATAGAAGAAAGCTTTCCCAACCTAAAGATAGACATGCCAATGAAATTACAAGAAGCTTACAGAAAACCAAATAAAGTGTACTGAAAAAAAGTCCCCTTGCCACATAATATTCAAAACATCAAACATGCAAAATAAAGAAACAATATTAAGAGCAGCAAAGGAAAAAGGCCAGTAACATATAAAGGCAAATCTATCAGAATTGCACATGACTTCTCCATAGAAACTCTGAAAGCCAGAAGGTCCTGGATATTCTATAAATACTAATAGACCACAGATTCCAGCCCAGACTACTATACCCAGCAAAGCTTTCGATCACTATAGATGGAGAAAACAAAATATTCCAAGACAAAACCAGATTAAAATAATACATATCCACTAATCCAGTCCTACAGAAAGAACTGGAAGAAAACTCCAACATAAGTAAGTTAACTATACTCACAAAATCATAGGAAATAGATAACCAAATGCCCAAAGAAAAATCATGGTAAATCCACAAACAATAATTCCACCACCAACAAATCCAAAACAAGAGTAAACACTCAATTGTCCTTAATTTCCATCAATATTAATGTTCTCAATTTGCCTATAAAAAGACATAAGCTAGCAGAATCGATACAAACACAGAATTCATCCTTCTGCTGCATACAAGAAACACACCTCAACTTCAAAGACAGTCATTATCTTACAGTAAAGGGTTGGAAAAAAAGATTTTCCAATCAAATGGACCCAAGAAACAAGCTGGTGTAGCTATCCTAATATCTAACAAATTAGACTTCAAACCAAAATCAAGCAAAGAAATGAGGAGGTCATTTCATATTCATCACAGGAAAAAGCCATCAGGATGAAGTCTTAATTCAGAACATCTATGCACCAAATACAAAGGCATTTACATTCTTAACATTACTAAAACTTGGCCAGGAGGTGGTGGCACACGCCTTTAATCGCAGCACTCGGGAGGCAGAGGCAGGTAGATCTCTGAGTTCGAGGCCAGGCTGGACCGACAGCCTCCAAAACAATACAGAGAAACCCTGTCTCAAAAAAACATTACTAAAACTGAAATCACATATTAAACCCTACACACTTATAGTGGGAGACTTCAACACTCCACTCTCACCATTGGACAGGACTACTAGACAGAAACTTAAGAAACAAAGAAACTAACAGAAGTTATGACCCAATTGGGTTTAACAGATATCTATAGAACATTCCATCCAAACACAAAAGAATGTACCTTCTCAGTGTCACAAGGAACCGTCTCCAAAATCAACCACATACACAGCAATAAAGCATACCTCAATAGATACAAAAAAATGGAATAAACCCCTGTATCTAATCGAACCACCATGACTTAAAATTAGAATTCAGCAATAACAGAAATGGCAGAAATCCTACAAACTCAAGGAAATTGAACAATGCTCAACTGCATCACTCCTAGGTAAAGGAAGAAATAAAGAAAGAAATCAAAGAGTTCCTAGAATTTAATGAAAATAAAGGCACAACATACCCAAACCTATGAGACATTCTGAAAGAAGTGCTAAGAGGAAAGTTCATAGCAATAAGTGCTCATATGAAGAAACTGTAGAATATTCCCACTACAGAATTAACAGCACAACTGAACGCTCTAGAACAAAAAGAAGCAAATTTACCCAGGAGGAGTAAATGCAAGGAAATAATCAAATTGAGAGCTGAAATCAATAAAGTAGAAACAAAGAAAACAATACAAAGAATCAATGAAACAAAGAGCAGGTTTTTTGAGAAAATCAAGATAGACAAACCTCTATCCAAAATAATCAAAATGAAGAGAGAGAACATGCAAAATAACAAGACACTGGGGAAATGGAGATAATCTTCAGGTCATACTTTGGAAACCTTTAATCCACAAAATTGGAAAATATAAAGGAAATGGACAATTTCTGGATCGATATCACTTACCAAAATTAAATCATGAACTGATAAGCAATTTAAATAGACCTATAACCCCCAATGAAATTGAAGCACTCATCAAAAGTCTCCCAGCCAAAAATAGCCCAGGGCCAGATGATTTCAGGGCAGAATTCTGTCAGAAATTCAAATAAAAGCCAATACCAATACTCCTCAAATTGTTCCACACAATAGAAGCAGAAGTATCACTGCCAAACTCTTTTTACAAGGTGACAATTACTTGGTACCCAAGATACACAAAAACACAACTAAGTAAAAGAACTACTGTCCAATATCCCTCATGAGCTTTGATGTAAAAATACTCAACACAAGAACGCATCAGAGAAATCATCCAACATGATCAAGCAGGTTTCATCCCAAGGATGCAGGGATGGTTTAACATAAAAAATCTATCAATGTAATCCACAATAAAACAAACTGAAAAAGAAAAACGACATGATCATCTCACTAGATGCTGAAAAATCCTTCAACAAAATCCAACTACCATTCATGATAAGTGTCTTGGTGATATCAGGGATAAGAGGAACATACCTAAACAAAACTAAAGCAATATACAGTATACCAATAGCCAACATCAAATTAATGGAGAGAAACTCAACGTGATTCCCCTAAAATCAGGAACAAGACAAGGCTGTCCACTCTCTCCAGATCTCTTGAATATTGTACTTGAAGTTCTAGTTAGAGCAATAAGACAACAAAAGGAGATCAAAGGGATACAAAATAGAAAGGAAGAAGTCTGACTATTTGCAGATGATATGATAGTTTACATAAGTGACCTGAAAAACTCTACTAGGGAACTTCTATGGCTGATAAACACCTTCAGCAAAGTGGAGGACACAAGATTAACTAAAAAAAATTAGTAGCCCTGCTATATACAAATGATAAGTGGGCTGAGAAAGAAATCAGAGAAATATCATACTTTACAACAGCCACAAACAACATAAAATATCTTGGGGTGATGCTAATCAAACAAGTGAAAGACCTGTATAGCAAGAACTCTTGCTAAAAGCAGTCTAAAGTTTTAATGCAATCCCCATAAAATACCAGCACAATTCTTGACAGACTTTGAAAGAATAATACTCAACTTTATATGGAAAAACAAAAGACCCAGACAGCCAAAACAACTCTGTACAATAAAGGAACTTCTGGAGGCATCATCATCCCTGACTTCAAGTTCTATTATAGAGCTATCGTATTGAAAACAGCTTGGTACTGGCACAAAAATAGACAGGTAGACCTATGGAATTGAATTGAAAACACTGATATTAACCCACACACCACGAAAATCTGATTTTTGACAAAGAAGCTAAAACTATACAATGGAAAAAAGAAAGCATCTTCAACAAATGCTACTGGCATAACTGGATGTGGACATGTATAAGACTGCAGATAGATCCTTATCTATCACCATGCACAAAACTTAAGTCCAAATGGATAAAGATCTCAACATAAATCCAGCCACACTAAACCTCTTAGAAGAGAAAGTGGGAGGGACCCTTGAATGAACTGGTACAAGAGACAGCTTCCTGAACATATCACCAGTAGCACAGACAATTAATAAATGGTACCTCCTAAAACTGAGAAGCTTCTGTAAGGCAAAGGATACAGTCAACAAGACAAAACAGCAGCCCACAGAATGGGAAAAGATATTCACCAATCCCACATCTGACAGAGCACTGATTTCCAAAATTTACAAAGAACTCAAGAACCTAATCACCAAAACACCAAATAATCCAATTAAAAAGTGGGGTACAGAAGTAAATAGAGAATTCTCAGTAGAGGAATCTAAAATGGCTGAAAGATACATAAGAAAGTGCTCCTTAGCCATCAGGGAAATGCAAATCAAAACAACTGTGAGATACCATCTTACTCCTGTCAGAATGGCTAAAATCAAAAACACCAATGACAGTTTATGCTGGAGAGGATGTGGAGAAAGGTAAAAACTACTCCACTGCTGATGGGAGTGCAAACTTGTACAGCCACTTTGGAAATCAGTATGGAGATTCCTCAGGAAAATGGGAATCAGTCTACCAGCAATTTCACTCTTAGGTGTATACCAAAAAGATGCATTCATACAACAAGGACATCTGTTCTACTATGTTCATAGCAACATTATTTGTAATTGTCAGAACCTAGATGCCCCTCAAATGAAGAATGGATAAAGAAAATGTGGTACATTTACACAATGGAGTACTACTAAGCAGAAAAAAAGGACAATGGGATCTAGAAATTTGCAGGCAAATTGATGGAACTAGAAGAAACCATCCTGAGTGAGGTAAACCAGTAACAAAAAGACAAATGTTGTATGTATTCACTCATATATGGATTTTATACATAGAGCAAAGGATTACCAGCTTACAATCCACACTGCCAGAGAGGTTAGAAAACGAGGACCCAAGAGAGACATACACAGAAGGTGAAAGGGACAAGATCTCCTGAGAAAATTGGGAGAGGGAGTTAGGAGAAAGAGAAGGGGAGAAGAGGATGGGGAGAGGAGGACATGAGGGAGCAGGAAGATTGAGTTAGGGGAAGAATAGAGGCGAGTAAGATAAGAGATACCATAATGGAGCCATTATAGGTTTAAAGAGAAATCTGGCTCTAGGGAAATATCCAGAGATCTACAAGGATGACTACAACTAACAATCTAAGCAATAGTGAAGAGGTTACCTTAAATGCCCTTCCCCGGTAATGAGATTGATGACTACCTTATATGCTGTCCTAGAGCCTTCACCGAGTAGCTGATGGAAGCAGAAGCAGACACCCATAGCTAAACACTGAGCTGAACTCCTGGAATCCAGTTGCAGAGATGGAGGAGTGATGAGCAAAGGGGTTAAGCCCAGGCTGGACGAATCCACAGACAGCTGACATGAAAAATGGGGAGGCTCATGGACCCCAGTCTGATAGCTGGAAAACCAGCATAGGACTGACCCAGATCCACTGAACATGGGTATCAGTGAAGAGGACTGGTCAATCTATGCAGCCTCTGGTAGTGGATCAGTATTTATCCCTATTATATGAATGGATTTTGGGAGCCTATTCCACATAGAAGGATGTTCTCTCAGCCTACACACAGCCTACTACAGCTCCAAATGATATGACAGACTTTGAAAATCTCCCATGGAAGGCCTCACCCTCTCTGGGGAGCAGAAAGGGGATGGGATAGGGTACTGGTGAAGGGGGTGAGGAGGGGAAGGAGAGGGAACTAGGATTGACATGTAAAACAATCTTGTTTCTAGTTTAAATTAAAAAGGAAAAAAAGCATGCACATATTCACCATATATCATAATTTTTCCAACACTGCAGTGAAGTATTAAATAAGAATATGTGCAGGTGGTGTACAGGAGCAAAAAAGAAAGTGAAATTCAACAGATGAAAGTAATACTTGGTAGAAACAGCCTTGGAGAGCAAATCCCTTCTAGGGTAAATGACCATGCTGTACTTCTTCCAGAAGAAAGCAATTCAGTTCTTATGTTGGGGTAACACTGGGCTGAGAGGCAATTAATAACTATTTTCTTTAGCTTGAAACCTTCCAGCCGTTGCTCTGGTTTCCTCACATCAAAGTGCTGACATGTATTATGTCTGACCTGTTTTTCAACAGTAAGGAGCTTAATTGGTTTATACCCTAACAAAGTCGTCTTGTTGAATAATTGTCACATAATAATTATCTTCTTATTTGTAAAAGTACTTCCTGCAAATAAGCTCTTAAGACATATCCTAAGTTCAAGTCAATGTTTTTCAGTAACTTCAATGTACCTCATCTCCGGGAATTTTGGATCATGATAAATCAAACTGTGATGTGGCAAACTAAATAGTGCTTAACTGGGTAAGCACAGGAGTTGCACTGTGTCCTGAGAAGATCAGCTATGGTGTGGTCCCTTTAAACACCATACCTGCACTTTAACAGGCAGCAGAGGGAAATGCACTGTAATTATCTTCTTTCCTTGTGGTCTACAGAAACCAAGACAGCCAGTAAAATGAAATGTAGATTCATGAGGTGATTATAACTGAGACACTGTTTAGTATCAGTAATACACATGGGTTACTCAAATTATTAAATGATTCAGCAACCTCACTCCAGGTTTTTTAAAGACACAATGAGGTATGTTTAACAAATCAAATACATATTCAGGTGTGTTGGTTTGATCAGAACACTGATACTCTAATAAACCATTTTTGGTGCTGTAGTATTTTGAACAGACTACAAATGGAGAAAGCAGCTAAAGTGACCAAAATGAGGCTAAAGGACTAGATCCTTAAGTGATTAAATAATTACAGGACTATCCAGTACTAAATAATCTGGCTGTTAAAATTTTACATTAAAAAAAATCAAATGCTTTTGTTGGGTACTAAAGCCATGGAGTCAGTTTGTAGGGTAAGCAGCCTACCGACTAAGCACCAAGCCTCAAAATGGATTTTTAAGGAAAAAATTGTGAAGTAGTCATTATAGTCTAAGTGAAACAACAAAAAATAATTATTGTGAGATATTTGATTAAGAGCCAATAAAACAGGACATTTTCTCTTGACATAGCTTTCATAAACAAAGTGTTTTAATACAAAGGTTGAGTAATTTTTCTATACAAAATATTGACTTTTTTCAGAGCTAGAGAGATGGCTCAGAGGTTAAGAGAGCACTGATTGCTATTCTAGAGGTCCTGAGTTCAGCTCCCAGCAACCACATGGTGGTTCACAGCCATCTATAATGAAATCTGGTGCCCTCTTCTTGTGTGCAGGCACACATGGTGGCAGAATGTTGTATACATAACAAATAAATCTTTAAAAAATATATTGATTTTTTCATATAGCTAAGAATACAAAATTCATTACAAATTAGGATTAGTATTACAGCTCTGATCAACTGCATTTTAATTAAGTAATTTGCCTGAAATTGATTTTACATAATGTTTTGCAACATCAAAAATATTTGATATATTTGAATTTATTCCTTAGTTCAATTCAGCATATGAGAACTATGTTTGAAGCATACTATTATAATTTAAAGGTAAGGCTATGGAACTGACATTTTGCAGACAACTGTTCAGAATGCTATTTTAAGAGTGAATTTCAATTCTAAGAAAGGATTAAGTCATTCTTTCATGTGGAGTTTGAACATAAACAAATCACTCCTTTTTTTTTTCTTTTTTGAATTTTCAAGATAAGATTTCTCTGTGTAACAGCTGACCTTGAACTCATAGAGATCCACCTGTTTCTGCCTGCTGGGTCTGGGACAAACAGGTCCACCACCACTGCCAGGCAAGTCATTCCAACTTAATTAAAAAGATTGAACAACAGATTTTCTGACAGAGAGGTAAAGCTACAGATGCAAGGACTGTGTTCCTACAACTGGAGAGAAAGACAATCAGATACAGTCACAACTTACAAGGCAGAAACCAGTGAGCAGAAATCTTGAGGTAGCCAGTACTAGAAGACTACTGAAAACTGACCCGGCGGGTTTATTGTGGACTATGGAGGGGGAAACAATCCCCAGTACCCTCCAGCGACCTCTCCTGAAGACTAGAGGAAATTCCTCCAGGTTTCAAGCAACCACAGGAGCGAGTGGCCATTCTGAGATAGGCCAGAACACTGTCTTCTATTTAAGACCTGCTCTTGACTGAGACTATTTTATTATCTCTGACTTGCTGGAGACTTTTTTTTCCAGAGCCCAGCCTAACTGACTTTAAGAAATAGAAATATTTTAGTGCCAGTCCACTCTAAATATTCTCTACTATCTAAAGGGATGAATAAGTTGGTGGCACTTACAAATTCACAGCTGAAGCACAATTTCTATAACCTACTAAGACTTAGTCACAGGGCTATGGAACTCTGCAACCCAAGATGTCTCCAGTCTATTAACACAGTCCCTTTTCCCAAGCACATCATGCATGTTTACCTTTCAAAAAAAACAATTACTGAGCATGCTAAAAGGGAAAAAGTTAATAAGCAATATTAGGACAGGAGAAAATCAGATGAGGCAAAGACGCTATAAAAGAGACTGGGATGTAAAACAACTATGATGAATATGATAAAGGTTTATAATGGGAAGTTAGTATATAGATACAGATGGATCATTAGTAAACAGAAAGGGGCCATTCTAAAGACAGAATCAAAACAATTCTAAAAGCATAGAGAAAAAAAGTGCTCCAACAAAAATAAAGAATGCCTTGATGATGTCATCAACAGCTTAGATATGTTTCACTTTGAGGTTATGTCAACAAAAGCAGCCAACATCAAAAACGCCTCAGGAAAAAAAATGACAGGACAGCCAAGAAACATGACACAACTAGGAAAAATGTATGTGTATATAAAAAATACCAAAAAAAAAGAAAGGTGAAGGAAAGAAGGACAAAGGATGCTGGAAATAAAGGAAAGAGGGGAACATTTCAAACAATAGTTACCAAAAATCCCCCTCAAAACTGGTATCATATATTCAATACATATACAGAGAAAAACATGCAGAATATTACTCAAAGCCCAAGAACCATACCACAGCAATTATCTTGAAGATACAAAAATTATCAGAGTAAATATCTTGAAGACAGCCCAAGGGAGAAATACATTATTATAAAAACTGACATAAGACTTACTTAGAACTTTATAGATGCCATATAACCAAGAGATGACAGGAATCAACGAGGAAAGGCAAAACCCACTGAATTGGGATTGTGCAGCTTGTGAAGCTGTCTTTTAAAAGTGAAGGCCAAGTTAAAAGCTACCAAACAAACATACAGGCAATGTGTTTTCAACAGACTTGTTTTGGAAGACATGCTAAGAGAAGTTCTTCAAAGAAAAGGAAAGATCCAACTCAGATCTATAAGAAATTACAAACGTGGACCTAAAGGATGAAAGGAAGCACTTTGGAAATTAAATGAAGTGGCAATAAAATGAGAAATCTTGCTTTTCTTACTCTTAATGGATCTAAGAGAAATATTTACTTAAAGACATTTTAACATGTATTTGCTCACTCGGGATATGTAAATACAAGAAAGGAAGCACAGACAATATGTAAGACACAGAAGGAAGAAATTGGAACAATAAGGTATTGATGGTATTTATGTTATAACAGTTTTATTTTCAAATGGATCTGGATTCGTTGTAAATATATATTGTCAACTCTAGAGAAAACTGAAAGTCACAAAAGTAGAATTAACTGTGATAAGAAAAGAGAAAGACTTGAATTCATAAAAGACTCATTAAGAACAACAGAAAGATAAGGACTGAAAATCAAAATGGGAATAAAGAACAAGAGTAGGGAACTTAGAGTGAGAAGAAGCTGTAAGTGCAATGTTCTCGCCACTGTAGATGTGCAGGGTCTAAATGCACTACTTGAAAGACAGAGGCTGACAGGGTGACCCAAAGGACTAAGACACACCTACACACTGTCCATAGAAAGTCAAGTTTAAAGTTTCATATAAATTAATTAAGGCATAGATAAAGTTACACTGTGCTGATTAACTGATTTGTTGCTACTGTTTATAGTGATGGCTGTATTTTTTGGCACATGTTATATGTTTAAGGGCATCTACAGTCAGAATATCTATAGTTAATTGCATATTTCACAAGAACAGTTGTATTCAAGTATAGTCACATTTGTAATAAACCTATTGTAAAGATTAAGGATTCTGCAATTTAAATTTCACATGGAACACAATGACTTCCCACAGTAACACCTTCAACTATGTATCCAGAATAATGATGTTACGGATGGGTTTTACTAACATTGCGAATGCTGTTGGGACTCACTGAACATATGGAAACTCACTAACAAAGAAAGTAATGTTGAAATCTCACCCTCTGGCCAGGACGTATTGAAAAAGAAATGTTCTCTAATATGGCATTCTTGTCATTCCCATATTTCACAGTGAGGTCTTTGACAACCATTTCTCCCTTAGATGGCCAGATATCAGCTTTCTTCACATGTTCATTCTCAATAACTAAAACTTGAGATAATTCTTCGGGATGTAGTCCTTTCATTATCTTGGAACACTCACTTTCTTCTTTTGGTATATCAATGAACTTAAAGACTCTGCTCACAGATCGCATCTGAAATGAAAATAACATTATGTCTGTTTGTTGGAGAACTGTAGACAGTGCCATAAATTAATTTGATATTGCCTAAATAAAACTTGCAAATTATTACGCAAGCTACCTGTCACTTGGTTATTTGTCAGGGTTTTCAGTGAAGTAGCAGGAAATAATTAGATATAATTAAAAGCTTAACCATAGAATCAACTAAGAATTATATAATTTGGTTCTGTAGAGACCTGTTTATTTTTGTGTTTGCCTGAATTTCAGTTACATAGTTTACACACAAATAACAAAAATATTCTCAAGGGCACAGATGATGTCAAAGAGAAATATTCCCCCATTGTGAAAGTACTGCACAACAATGTGCAGTTAGTATGTTATAATAAAATATAGCACACTTGTAAACTTCTGCAGAGAGTTCTGTCTTTTCCTTCAATTCTATATGTTGACTTAGTTATGAGTAGACTCCTGATGCTTAGTCAATTTTTACTGAGTCCACAATGCTCCAATTTAAGTCATTGCCCAGACAGGTAAAACTTTACACTGGTTAATAATTTACTTAAAAATAAATTTCCATCATTAGAAAAATGTGAATATATATAAAGGTTGTATATATATGCATTTATGGTTATAGTGTGGCTTCTTCTTGCTATAACATGACTATTTCATCCTTTTAGAGAAGAGATATCCTTGTGTCTAGTGGCCATGTGATAAAATAAGCAGATTAATAAACACTGACAGCTAGGTCTATGGTAATAGGAAGGGAGGACAGGAGTCCTGGACCCTTACCTGGAGCAATCATCAGTCTGTCTTGCTTCCCCTCTGTGGTAGTTTGAATGTAATTGGCCCCTGTAAGCTCATAGAGAGTGGCACTATTAAGAGGTGTGGCCTTGTTAAAGTAGGTGTGGCCTCATTGGAGAAAGTTTGTCCCTTTGGGGGACGGGCTTTGAAGTCTCCTAAATTATGCCTAGTTTTTGTTGCCTGTGGTTGAAGATGTAGGACTCTCAGCTCTTTCTCTAGCACCATGTCTGCTTGTACACCACCACGGTCTGTCATGATGATAATGGACTAAACCCCTGAACTGCAAACCACCTCAATTAGACGTTTTCAATTATAAGAGTTACTGTGGTCATGGTGTCTCTTCACAGAAATATAAACCCTAATTAAACGTCCCCTGTCCCCTTCAGATGCAAGTAATCTTGGAAGAACCTAGAGTATATAGGAAGAAAGGAAGTGGGAAGTTAACTAAGAGGGGGAGGTCATCATCCATGATGGAGCTGAAATTTGTGGTAGTCAAAGTGTTTTACGTTTTCCTATGGCCTATAAGTAACCTGTCATCTATGCTTACTTTAAGCCCGGTAAACTCAATGTTCACCAATTGAGACTTTGGTGAAATTCTTACTTTCATCTGTCTTTTCATAGATGGTTGTTCATATTTCCTCAAGAAAAATTAATGCAAAAATCTGACATAAATCTTTCAATACGATATTCAATAAAGTATATATTTAGTACATACAGAAATAAATAAACTTGGACACTTTAAGGGCAGTCAAGGTTTTTAACAAAATACTGCCCTAAATGATTGTGATTACTTTTTAGTTGATATTTCTGAAACATATAATATTTGAATAATAGGTATTATTTGAATAAAAACAAATGACTATATGAATAAGTAAATATATATATAAAAATACCTAAATTTCAGTAGTTTTGAAAGGTGCAAGCAAAGACACTCTTCATCAGTGACAGGAACCATTAAGGTCAAATCCAGAACATCTGACATTAAATGTGCAAAATGGGACATACTTGTCAGGCGATAAAAGTGAAAGCTTGCAGCTTGTTTCTTACACTCTAGATACTTAAAATTACCCCTCCCCCAAGTCTGACTGTTTCCTAACCAAAACCACTTTATGGCTTACCAGTGAGAACTCTAGATAACATAAAGGAAAGTGTAGTCCAATTCAGAATCTTAGAATACTTCCCCACAGTCAGATAAAGTAACAAGTGCAGGCACTTTTGGCACTGTCTGCTTTATAACTACTGAAATGCCATAATGGAATAGGTTAGTCACTAACCAATTCCTTGAACTATCAGAATGCTGACTGCTTCTAGAAGGAGAAGTCACATCAGAACCAGAACAGAAAATTCAATGATGGTCTTTCAAGATTCAAAAACTGGCTTTTCATAGTCAAGACAGTTTGACATTTTCAGCCCCATGAGCATTAGCTTTTAAGATTTCAAAGAGCAAGGCCCAAGTAACACATATAACTGTTGGTATTCATGGCTTCCAAGAAACTGATCATTTAAGCTCAGGTTCTGGTGTCAGTCTAGGCAAGAAAGCATGACTTAAAATGAAACTCACTAGCCTAAAACACTGAAAACACAGTGTTTTTGCAAAAATGTGGCCAGAGATGAAGCCATCATACCATCCACAATATGAAGCAAAAAGAGGTTGCCCAAGAATAAAGGCACCATTCTATATCCTAAAGCACATGAAAGAAACCAAGCAGAAGTTCAGCAAAATAGAGATGTCAGAACAGAAGAAAGTCTCCCAGACAATTCTTCTAGACAAGACAGGAACACTGGTGAATCAGAGACCGAGAGCCTAGAAGAAGATCAACTCTACTTGGAATCTGGCTAGATCTCAGAATTAACCAGAATTCTCCCCTCCCCTCAGCAAAAAAATAAAACATGTTCAAATAGTAAATAACTTTAACAATAGCAAGCTGAAACCATTTTTATTGTATGCTTGACTTCATTGTCAAAAATTCATATCCTCTATAAAAATGGATCCTAGGTTTGTGGAAAGCTTGAGCAATTTGGTAGATCCTTCTTAAGAAAAAAAATCAAATTATACATATCAGATTTTTAAATATATAGCTGTTAATGTCAAATTGTAAAGTGAGGGCCCATCCTTTTTGGAAACAGGACGTCCAGGTAGAAAAGTCTTAAACTGAGACAACTAGAGGTAACTCCTGCCATGCTGGAGTTACTATCTGAAGGAAGATCCAACTTAGGCCTCTCTTGAACCCACCCTTTCCCTAAACCTAGTAGTTATGAAAGGGACTGTAAATGTCCCGCAAAGCCAAAGTCTTAGTCCCAAGATAATGGAGCTTTTGGGACATAGTAGAAATACTGGGAGATAAATCATAATCAGGAGAGGCAGGGCTCCTGGGTTTATCCTTGAGGGGATATCTCCTATCCTAACTCCCTCCCACAACTTCCTGGCTTCCATGAGATAAGTAGCCTTTTCTGTCACATTTTCCTGTTGCCGTGATACTCTGCTTTATCAAAGGCCTAAGGTAGAGGCAAGTAATCATGTCCTGAAACCTCTGAGACTGTGTGCCAAAATAAACGCTTCATCTTTCCATGCCTTTCGTATCAGGTGTTTGGTCATAGTGACAGAAATCTGACTAACTCCTGGGCTTCAGAAAGGGTTGATGCAAGTAAGCAGACCTGAAGCTTACATCTCCTGGTTTTGAGATCAATCCATTCTACCTGTTTCAGTAACTGTTCATAGCATTTCTTGTTGTACTCGGAATATGCAAAGCATCTAGCATTTAACACCAGGAAGTCATTTAAACTTTGGTTCCTAATGGAGGAAGCTACTCCTTTTGCTCCTGTGTAGTAATAATGGTAGTGCTGAGAGGCATGTCTTCAAGCCTGGGGTTTATAGCTCAGCCTCTCAGTTCGAGGTGTACTTTGCTGACTGGATTCATTGCTGTAAGTTGCAACATACCAGACTAGTTCCAGGTTCACACATTTGTTTTCATGGAACTTTAAAAATTCACTTAATTCTTTTAAAAAAGAATCTCTATTATGTATTTCCATGTGATACATGAGAACCATGGTGTCATAGTACCAGAAGGTGGCTCAGAGTTGGCAATTGTAACAACTGTACACTGACATACTCCCCAATCTCAAGGTGCAGTTTCCTATGCATAGAAGAGTTATGATAGCCCTGTCTCTATGTCATAACAGTTAAACTACAACAAGGTTAGACAGGGATTAGCATCTTTTTCTCATACTTTGAAGGTAAAAGATAACATGAGAGCCATGTGCTAAACCACTGAATCTATTCTTCATTATAGAGAGGAAAACTTAATGTAACACAGATTCTGTATGATGATACAAAACTGTAATACAGCCAAGATGAAGTGAGAATTTTGCTTAAAATAGATGAGCTTCTAACTGTTGGTACATTACTTAATTCATTAAAAGCCAAAACTTTCCACTGAATACCTTCTGGAGGAGTTGATCCATAAAAACCAAATGCCATTATCTTTATATTAATGTCTAAAGGCACTAATCTAAGCATCAGGATAATAATGATGATAGCAGTAAGAAAAAGTAATTCAATAGCTTCCTCTCAATGCTACTTTAAAAGGAAGCATTTCAGTCAAGATGAAACTGACTCTAGATTTTCTTGTTCATCCTTTGTTCCTAATTATAGAGGTCATCACAGTCTTTTCGGGAATCCAGAAGAAATGCTGAATTAGAAATACTGCTATATTTTCTTTGGTTGTTTAGAAGTCAGGACAACAAAGTTATGCTTCAGTGACCAAACACTCCAAAACCATGCTTGAAAAGTTTATCAATACTAGACAAAAATGCCATGATTGAATTTAGAGAGATCTTGATGAGGATGGCGTGATGTCTCAGTGATAAAGAGCACTAGCTGTTCTTCCAGAGTACCTTGGTTTTGATCCCAACATCTATAAAGCAGCTAACAACTGTCTGTAGCCCACGTTCCAGGGATCGAACACCCTCTACTGGCATCCATAGACACAAGGTGGTGAATCAATGAAGGCAAAACATCCATACACATAAAAAATAAAATCATCAATATCACCCATCTAAAAATTCTGTAACTACAACAGTGACCTTCCAGCAAGATATACTGATGTAATAGTGGCAGAAGTATTATGGACTAACCAATCATGATTTGAGTGGAGTAAAGGTCCATGACATAGAATCCATACTTGACATTGCTAGAGTGGGCAAGTACCTGAGACTACATAGCTCATGGGCCATAGAGTAAAGCCTACTGCTACTATTCATCTAAAAGAACATAGCAATAAAATGGCTCTTAATGACATATTGCTGTACCTATAGACTGGTGCCTCTCTTAACTGTTATTAGAGAAACCTTTTTCTTGGAGTAGATGCTAAATTATCAAAAAGATCCACAACTGAGCAAAGTGCAGAGAAGGAGAGAATCCCTCCCCTTAAAGCTGAGGGATCTAGAGCAAGCGGAGGCACCAAGATGTAAGAGCCAGAGGTGGTGAATGACTCCCAGGAAACAGTGTCATCCAGACAGAAACAAGATGACACACATTTAAGTTCACACAGAGGTGGTGGATGACTCCAAGGAAACAGTGTCATCCAGATGGAAACAAGACGACACACATTTAAGTTCACACAGAGGTGGTAGATGACTCCAAGGAAACAGTGTCATCCAGATGGAAACAATCTGACAAGCATTTAAATTCACACAGATTGTGAGAGCAGGGACAAGACCTGCACATGTTCAAACCAGACAAAAATGCCAGCACTAAGAAGGAGAAGTGGGTACAAATGTCTCACCCCCAACCAAGAAACTATTTGCAAGTGATACCTGCTGGGAAAGGGAAAAATCATTTTTCTTCAAATCTACCAGACTCCAAAGCAGGCCTCATGCACAGGAGTAGTTGGCCAAGACAATATATAATCATATGCAATAGAATATGCCATAATGATTATATTTCTGCTTACCCTAGGTCTGAGGTATAACTACTAATAAGAACCCCTAGCAAATCATTTTGACCTGTCAATGATGTTTTGATAAATATCTGCAGTATATACAAAGGATAATGCTGACTGACAAAAGACTTTGGAGAAGTTATAATACTTAAAATCTAGATGCTTAGGAAAAATACCAAAATTTTGATAAGATATTTTGATTGGTTGTCTTAAATATATTTTATTAAAATATTTATATATTTTCATACACTATATTTTGACTGTATTTTTTCGTGTCCTGAAACTCCTACCAGACCCTCTTCCTACCTACCCAACTTCATATTCTCCCTCTCTTCTCTCTGTTTCTCAAACACAAAAACACTTGAAAATCAAAATAAAGTAAAAACAATAACACAAAAACTACCAAAGATGAAACAAAGCACACATGCAATGTCTATGGCTGCTTTGTCCTACAAAGATTGGGGTGAGTTGCTGTCATAGACCCGTATGATTACAAAGCTGAAACTATTTCCTATTTCACCCTTAGTCGAAACCGTTTGCTGATCTTTGTGGCATGACTCACAGAAAAATCAAAGCAAAAATGATCCTGCCATATCTCCTAATCCAGTGATTCAAAAGCCTAGACACACATTATTATCACCTGGGCATACTCAAAACACAGACAACAGGCCCTGTCACCTTGTTGCTAACATAAGAACTAAGTGGATGGGTATGTTCCTTGAAAAATACCCCACAAAGACTTGCAAGATCAACAAAAAAAAAACCACAATCAAGCTCCCTTAAGGAGGCAAAAGACAAAGAGGATAAATTAATTCCTCTGTCAGATCCTTATAACAGAAACTGCTTTCAATACAAGAGCATTCTGTAACAGCAGCCATGAAGAAAAGAAATTTTCCTTTTTCTCCTCCCACCACATTTCACGTTGCTCATTCTACAATTAGTCACTTGATCTTCAGTGGAACACAAAATAAACACAGGTGATGAAAGCACAAAGGAGAAACAGAGCAGTTTGTATTGACAGAAAACTCTTCTCAGATTGCACCAACCATGCAAGAACTTTCTGGAACTCCATTAATAGGGATCTAAATGGAAGCCTTGTAAGTTCATTGTCCTTAGTCTAGTGGTTTCCTTCCTTTTATCAGGGACATAGAGTTCAGTTCAACAAGATAATCATCTAGTGGAAACAGGGATGCTTATCTACTGGTTTTCTTGGAAAACTAAGGCAGCAGCATTCACATATTAAGATTATTCACACTTTTTGTTCCCTCTGTGATAAACAGTTCTGGAAAGATATGAGTTATCAAATGAAGAAATTATGTGTGAGCAACCCTAGCCACCAGATCATGTAATAGTGCTAAGTTTAAAAAAATTACCTTTTACACCCCTGCTGGCTCTTATTTATTTATTTATTTATTTATTTGTTTATTTATTTATTTATCTATCTATCTATCTATCTATTTATTTATTTATTATTAGCCTTCCAGATAAAGGGAACAGAACTTTTGTTTTATTTTAATGGTTGCTTAAGATCCTGTGTATATTTGGGGGAGATGTACAGGAACTCCTACCCTTGGATGTTAAATCTACTGGAAAATAATCTAACCACATGTTTTATGGATGCATGGAGGTGTCAAGATGGTAGCTGGATATGCTTAGATGATGAGAGAAAGGTGTACACTAAATATATGAATCTAAGAATCATCAAGAGACAGCTTTTGCTGGGCGGTGGTGGCACACGCCTTTAATCCTAGCACTCCGGAGGTAGAGGCAGGCGGATCTCTATGAGTTCGAGGCCAGGCTGGACCAACAGCCTCCAAAACAATACAGAGACACCCTGTCTCGTAACACCAAGAAAAAAAAAGAGAGAGAGACAGCGTTTGAATCATGGGGTTAGATTGAAAATATCTAGAGAGAATTCAGATGGAAGCTAGCCATATTACAAGTGATGTTTAAAAAGACCAAGAGATGACAGTCTAGGAGACAACAGGAAAACGAAGTATAAGGATTCATCCATGGAAAATACTGCTCAACAATTACAAGAGACTAAGATATGACCTTGTGCATAACATGATGTTTATTGTGACTCATGTGGGTGGTGAAAATGTAAACTGGGTGAAGAATGGAAGATATATCAGACAAAGGCAATCTCTTGGTAGGTTTTGTTATAAACAGGTCAAAGAGGTAGGATGGGAACTGGAGACCAAATGAGAGTATTCACTGATGAGACAAGGCTCACAAAGGGCAGGCCACTAATAATAATTGGCCTATATGTAGGAGCAAGGACATAGTGGGGGTGGGTATATACTTAGAGGGTCTATAAGCCTATATGGGAACTCTGGCTCTGAGATATTATGTCCACTGGAAGATGATCTAGCAGTGTGATGCATTAAGAAAGAGCGAGTAGAGAACAGTGAGGTAATTATTTCTGGTCATTTATTTCTGTGAGATATGCAGCAAAGTCACTGGCTAGGAGTTTGAGGAATGGAATTATTAGGATGTCTAAAGAGATACAGTAATAAAGGAATAAGCTTTTTAAATAAGAAATTTATTATGAAAACATAGTAGATGGGGTGATGGTTCTGGGTGTCAGTATTCCATATATGTTTAACTTGAGGTAGCAGTTGTTTTGAATAATACTGGATTTTTTTAGTTGAAAACTGAAGAAAGCTAGGGGTCTGTTGGGTAATGGTAGAGAATGAAAACAAAGTTAGTCTGCCATGTTTACAACTTCACAGTCCAATTGACTCTGCATCCATGTTTGGAATAGATGAGTAAATGAATTGCTCCAACTCCAGAGACTCTATCCTGCATAGCCTTGCACACAGTTTTAAAATGAAGTGTGTGGCAAAGAAAACATTGTGTTTGTTTCATTTAAAACTCAGATCTCTGAAAATGCAGTTAAGAACACAGTAATGTAAAATGACATCACACTGAGCTTTTACTTAGGGTTGTAAAACCCTTGATAGTTAGATCAGGTGTACATAAAATCTGGAGGCAGTGTTCAGTCTCTCTTCCCTCTGACTCAAAGGAAGAGGTAACAATAAAAGCACCACTAGGTAGTTTTAGCAGAACTGTCTGTGAGAGTAGCATGATGCAAGTTAATAGCAGACAGGGATGACAAACACCCAGGAAGGCCCACCAGCAGTGCTTGGCAAGGAAATAAAAACATACATATGCTCTTTGTTGTCAAACAAAAGAGCATAACTTTTAAAATGAAATCAAATATTGATATTTTCATAGGCCATAGCATAGACACAATAGTTTCTTGTAAAAGTCCTTTCATACACATGAGAGATACAATGTCAAAGAATAGGGTACAAAGTCCAACACACCCATGGAAAAATCTGGAGAAGTAAAACACTTTAAAGTGTCTCTCGTGGACACCAGACATGTGGAGAAATTTATTGAGCAAAGGTTTTGACATCCTATGCACATGCTATTCTAACAGGGGTGTGGAAACTGCGGTTCACAGGCCACATTCAGCTACATGTGGTCAAATAGAGCTACGAAAGAAAACCCAACACAAAATCATAAACTTACTAAAAACCATATGTTGTATTGTGTGATTTGTTTTTGTACCTCAATTGTACAGATCTTGAGTGTGAACTCTGTGTATGACAACATTCTGTCCCAATGTCAAAAGTTTGGCTATGTCATTAAGCCAAAAATTTAATGTTGCAAAGAGAATTGTAAAAGTACAAGGTAAAGAGATTTTTTTAAAGAAGTAGGTAATGTACACAAGGATTTTGAATTATGAAGTCACAGTTGTAAGAATTTGAGGAAAAACAGCATTTCTATAATATTTTTCAGCTTACTTTCCACAGATACTATGTCTTTACAAGAGCTCTCAAAACAAATGTAACCAAGGAAAAGTGTGGAGGAGAGACCAGGAACCTCTCTAACTTAAAACCAAGAGAACTACATTAAACGAATTATTAAGATACTTTAACAAACTATGAAGACACATGAACAAGAAGAGGATTTAAAAGACTGTATGTTTTGAGAAAAATTGATTATAGAAATTTTACAACCACATGAATGTATATCTGAAAACATAAGTAAAACAAGTTGCATAATGATTTTTAACTGGGGTCTAGACCCTCCAGAATGAAGTAATGAACGAATGACTGTAGTTCAAGAGCCTAAGAATCAATGAAGGGTCAGCAAAGATGTCTCAGAAGATAAAGGCAATTGTTGCTAACTCTGATGATTTGAGCTAGGTCCATAGAACTCATGGTGAAAAGAGGTAACTGACCTGACAAGTTGCCCTTTGACCTCCACACTCATGCTGTAATATGGACAGCCCTCACCCACACAAATAAACGTAATAAAACTTTGAAAAATAAATCTGATGAATTTCTTGAACCAACTCTAAATCTATGTGAAAATATTTCTTATTAAAATATAAATACAGATATGTGTAGTTTTCTTTCATTTCTCACCCTGGCCATTATACGGTTAAGAGTCCTTGACACCATTTTAGCACATAAATATCACTTCATGTCCTCAATCCATAGTAGAAAGCACAAGAAAGCCAAAATACAATCTCTGAACACACAAAGTACAAAAACGCAAGACAACCTCGGTCAAGTGAAAAGAAGAGGAACAATGATAACGCTGAGGATGAGGAGGGAACAGTTGCCAAGGCCAGACATAGTAAAAACAAGACAAGAACATTATGAAAAGTGTCAGGCTGCTGAATGTAAAGTTTTAACACAGAAGAATTTCTAAACAGGAAAAATGCAGAAGTAATGAAGGAAAAGGCTAGTCAATTAATCTATCAAATTCAATGAGAGATACTATGAGTAAAGCCACTGGCTCAAGGGCCATTTAAGTATACAGAACAGACAACTGATCCAGGATCCATAAACACCTACAAATCAATTGAGAAAAACAAACAAATAACAACACAATCCTATCTAGTTGAGAAGTAAGCAAACAACATAAACAAGCACTTAACAGAAAGAAAAGACAAACAGAAGACAAACGGTCAACAAGAAATAGGCATTAAGATACCCTTTACAATTTAGTAGTTACTTCAAACTCCTCAGACTGGCAAAATTAAAAAACCCTGACTACGAATGCTGCTAGAAACATTCACATACTCTATTAGTGGCAGTATATACTAGCACAATGGACCCCAGAGTAATTTGGCATCAGCTAGTGAAGTTGAGCTTGGGAAAATTCTATTCTCAGCAGTTCCTTCCAGTCCTAGGATTTGCTCCAGAAATCTCCTGAGCAAGGAGACTTGTACAAGATTGTTCACAGTGACAAGCCATGAGGATGAAAGATAAATCATGTCACTGTTTAATGCATGATACAGATCATCTTTATATTTACCGGAACAACATTTCATTTCTTAAACTGGGTAATGTGTGTATGTGTGTGTGTGTGTGTGTGTGTGTGTGTGTGTTCTTTATCTTATTACCTGTTTTTTGTTTCTAGCTTCAACATTTAATAAAATTAAAAACAGTAACTTACCAAGCTATCCACATCAATGCTGGTGTTTACAGCCCATTGCAAAGTACTCATGATATTCATGGCTAAAGTTAGGATAATACCAGCTGATCCTTCTCCTTCACCTAGACATGGAAAATGGGTTTGAGCAAATGCATGTTATTTCTCTCTTCTGTGAATTATTTTACTCATATCTCTCTTATCACACATCATTTCATTCAAATTTCAATTTAATGCTGATTTAGTGACTCCTAGGAACAATAATGTCCTCATAGAATAAGCTCTCAACTAATTTTTAAAGTCAATAGTGACTGAATATTGGAAAATTGTTGCACTTTAAAATGCTGTTTAGGTCCTGAAGGTAATGTTGGTATTAGGTAGATAACAAATATGTCTCTTCTACTATTAGTCTATATGTAACAATAAAAAACAAATACTAGACTGAACATAAGAAAAAAGACCCTAGGTCCAAGTGAACTCCTGTAAAAAGTCAAAGGAGGGATGCATATGTCTGAGTATCATGGTTAGACATGCTTAGCACCTTTGCTCTGTATCTGCTTAGTACTGTCTCTGCTAATCAGAAGTTGTAAAGAAGAAAGTAGACTTGTTTTGTCACCAAGCAGACAGAAAACTAATGTCAGCCTTTTCTCAAGAGAGAAGTTTGCTCATTATACTAAAAGAAAGAAGAAAAAAACTAGTATGTGTAAAAGGGACAGTGCTAACATGTTTTAAGAGTAAATTTCTTTTAGGATCAGGAAACACAACCCATTAAAAAATTTAAATATCCAGAATTATGATGATAAAAATTTCCAAGATAAATGTTCATAAATTATTATTATTCAGATTATCATGTCCCAACTGATAGTACTTGAGTCTAACAATAAATAATTATCATAATGATAAACACATATGAATAAGTCATACTATTATTGACTGAAAATTTTCATGTCTACATTTTCTCAAGTTTAGGTCCACCACAGATAGCACATAACTCCTTTTCTAGCATCAAATTATGTATTGAAAATTGTTTAAAGTTCATCCAGGTCCCCTAGATATTTCTTGTTTGAAAATAAGATACATTTTCAATGATTACAACAATAAGCAATGTAATAGTTACAGACAAGACTACACTGTTTTGAAAAAAAATTGTCACAATACTATGGGAGAAGTATTACTGTGTGTCTGTGCACACAAGAGCAATTAGAGAAGTTAATCATGCCTGTGAGTTAATACAAATTAATATTAGTTAAGACCAATAGAGTATGGTCGGTAATGGCTGAGTTCTTGGGCTGTGCATCTCATATCAACAGGAGGTGCTGTACAATGCTAATTGTTAAATGTTTTGTCTACTAGCCTTGGTAAGCCAAGATTTGGTCAAAATCGTACCTATTATGATACAGCATGTGATAATCATTAAGAAGTTTTACTCCATGTAATTTAGTTATATTTAATCCCCTCTTATATAAAAATAATCAACACTTTGTTCCCCCCAAATCATTTTAAGGTACTCTTCTGCACGGCTAAAGAGTCACAGACATCCCTACCCATTTATATCTTTCTCATAGATTCATTTCTCAGTGATGTATTGAGAAAGCAATGCATGGGGAAGTTGACCATCCTCATAGCAGTTGTGTATCTTCAGGGAATACAAAGAATCTGCTTTCCATCCTCTCTTTATAATTAGACTTTATAATTAGAGGATCTCAAGCATTAATTCAAAAGGCAGAATGGAGAAGCCACATGAAGCTCATGAGGGTGATCTTTGTAAATGAAAGAAAGAAAGAAAGAAAGAAAGAAAGAAGGGAGGGAAAGAGGGAGGGAGGGAAGCAAAAGAGAGAAGGGGGAGAGAGGGAGGGAGGGAGGGAAAGAGAGGGGGTAAGAAAAAATAAATACACACAAGACAGGACTGAAGTGTCCACAGGAAGTGGTGACACAAGCCAGCATCCATCTGTTCAAGAGTCAGAAGCATGCCTATGCATGATTCTCCGGTGCCTGTTCTTATCGCTCTGCTACCCAAGTGTGACACCCACCAGGAAGCTGCATGAGGCCTTCTGATAACTCATCAAATGGTGCTTTCTTTAGGGTTGAGGAATGCTATTCTTATAATCAAATAATGTTGCAAATATGCATTGGTGTGGCATTCACTCTGAACTTGTGTCCTATATATATATAATATGTAATGTTTAATACATATCAAATGTTATATATAAAACATACAGCATTTTGGTTCAGAAATCCTTAAACTAGAGGCACTCATTTATCTGTGTATACTTTTATTTTCTTTTTTGACACACATTATGCCACATATTTTATGGCTTTTTTGCACAAAAATAGTAAATTTCTGAACCTTAGTATTTGAAAAATAATGCAGTTTATCTGGATTATTTTACTTCTGTGGCAATTTTTATTCATTCAAAATTCATATAAGACAAAGAATTTTACAAATAAGTAGTTGTAAAAAGAAGAAAATTTACAAGAAAGGTGAGAGAAGCCCGCATGCATGTGCACACTTGTGTGAGTGTGTATGTGTGTGTGTGTGTGTATGTGTGTGTGCACATGCAGGTGCATACAGGCACCTGCACATTTCTCTTTCCCAATTCAGAGAATTTTTTCATAAAGAAATCTATTAATTCTGAAGTTAGGATTATTTGCCAGCATTACCATGAAAAGGTTTTTTTTTTCCTGTTAATCACATTCATGCTATCTGAATCATTATCTAATCACTTTTAAAACAGTGGAGCTAGGGGAAAATACCATATAAACCTTTAAACAAAATAAATTATTTGGAAACAAAATAACAGAAATGCAAAGAAATCGCTTGCACTTGTGAATACGCTCCAAAAGTCTTTTAAAACATCTAAAATGTTTAACATAATTTTAATGTAAAAATGGCATTTTACTCAATGACAGAACTTTGACTTATATGCTCAGCAGAGTTGCTAATAAGTTCACAGTACCTGTTGTCAAAATGGAAACGAAGGTGACCACAATGAAGAAGAGGACAAAAATCATGTCTATTCTCATTTGGAACCAGCGTAAGGTTGACAGATACAGAAACCAGTTGGCAGTGTGCAAATTCAGAGCTTTGTGGAACAGAGTTTCAAAATAGGGTTGGCGTCCAAAGGCACGAAGTGTCCACAGTCCTTTTAAGCTTGTAACAAGGTGGGTGAAAATTGGACTCCTGCCTGTGAATCGTTCCATTGGAGATAACATGAAGCTTGTAATACAGAACAGAATTTCACATTACCATGTTCTGACAAAGATTAACTTAGGAATAACAACACCATAAGCATCACTGGTTGGAGGGGCTCTTACCCTGAAACAAGAGCTTACTTTTATAATGCATGTCCCTCCCTTTTACCAGTCAACTATGGGTGATAACTTAGTACAGAACTATTCTTCTTTATAACTCACAATTCTTGGCAAACAGTAGTCATTATTCTTTGCTAATCCTAAATTCCTAACTGCTGAGAAAATGAGTTTTGTCCTTAGAGTCAATTTTCTAAATCTCTCAATGAAAATTTTCTTTGAATGGATTTAACTTTGAAGTTTCAAAGAAGAAACACTATAAGCTTATTCTGTTAAAGAAAATTTCCCCACACCAAGGCTTCCTTTGAAAGACATACTCCCTAAAGAGCTCAAGCAAAGATTAACCAAAAAAAGCCAAGACATTAAGGACAATGAAGAATTCTGTCTGGTTAGCATGGGCAAGCATCTCCCCCCCACACACACACATATACCATGGTTATACAATATTAGATATTAAAGCAGGAAACATTTTTTTTTGGAAAGTAGGATAATGGTAGTGATTCACAAATAGCTCCTGTGGCTCCCTTAATTCCAGGGGAACCCTGCACTTCCATCCCATGCTGTACCTTCAGATTCCAGTTGTTTGAGTTGTTGGGAGGTATGAAGGAAATATCCCCTCAGTAAGATAAAGGCCACTAACCCAGGCACGGTTGCCAGGAAGATGTAGGGCTGCAAAACCGACACGACAATTATAGCTCCAATCACAATGAACAGTAACTGTGGTGGAAAGAAAGCATGGTTGTGAGGAAGGATTTCACTTTGGAAAGAGGACACAGTGCATTGGTGGCTTACATCTGCACGGATTATTGCACTTGCTCTGTTCTTAATAAGGAAACAGTGCATTCTCCAAGGGAGATGCTGCCTCAAAGCAGTTTCTTCAGGCTACATGGAAACAATTTTTAAAAATGCTTAGTTTGCTGATATGTAAATTGTTGAAGTTTTACATGGTGCTTTCTGATCTTAGGGTGATTTTATTTATCAGATATAAACTGTGTAGTAAGTAAATTTTACATGACTATGATTTTCTTCATCCAATCCTTTGAAACAATGAATCTTTTGAAATAATACAAGTGTAAATGTTAATTTTCATGATTTTGTTAAGAGAGTTTTTTTAAAATGGTGCATTCTTAACAGAGCATTTTCGGTGACAAATAACTGTTCTAAATATAGGTTTAGTCATGTAGGTAAGTTCAATTTTCTGACCCAAGCTTTTCACATTAAATGTTGAAAGTATTATTTAATGTCTTACTCCCTTTACAAAACTCAACTATTCCTATTGTAATAATTAGAGATACTCTAATAACTCAAAAAGATTATGGTAGGTGGTGGATTTAATTTAAAATTAAGCATTTTTTCCTATCCACACTGTCAAAATGTGTTTTGCCTACCAACACAGACATATCTCTACATTATCTCCCAGAAAGTTAGAATGCTGTTTGCAATATTGGTATATGTTTACCAGATAGATGATCTACATGACATCAAGCACACATTATTTTTAAAAGATAAAACATTCCCAAATATTTATTTCACAATAGCTCATTTGGATATGTTAGCCATAAATAATAATCATTTTAAAGCCAACCTAGTGTGACTTCCATATGTTAATGAACAAGCCAATTCTTCACTGGGTTCCATGGGTTCGCTAGCTGATGCCATTATAGGGAATGGTTACAGTAGATCTTAGATCTACGGAAATCTTTCAGTTGTTCGCTACTTCATGAAGCCTTACCAGCTCTGGGACTTGAGCTGAAATTTTTCAAGCTACATGGGACTTGAAAGCCATAACGAATGTAAAAGCAAAACTTTAATTTGTAGGATAAATACTTGAAAATCAACTCTCTCAGATTTCTGAGGTGAACTTTAAATTGAGAGAAGACACACAGTAGACCACCAACATAAGGAAATATTATCAATCAGCACCAGTTTTAATACTTTTGCACACAGACCAAGATAGATGTCCACAATCTACTGAGTATCTAATTATATTGCATTATATTTTATTAGTATACTCATATTATACACCTATTATTTACTTTCCTGGAATGGGGAACTAATGTTTAGTGTTAAATAGACACAAAGTCACACTTTTGAGCACCTGAATCAAAACAGGGTTCAAAACATGGGTTAAAAACTTCTAACAGGTGCTGCTACTGCTAAGTTGTATCTTTAAACACAGCAATGAAGGAAATCCAAAACACAGTTCACTTAGAACAGTATTTGATTATGTCAATCATTTCAGAGGAGGTAAACTAACAGCTGTCTTTCTCTGCATCTGCTGATGTTGCTTGTATATACACAAGAGTGTAATAGTCCCTATTTTTTTTTAATTCAAGTTCTTTCAAAATCTATTATATTGGACAGAAAAGAAAGAAACAAGACATAAGAATGAGTCATCCCAATAAGGGCAGTGTTGTGTTCCAACTATTTCTCCAAGTGAATTTGGTCTCTGAAGTATCAGGAAGCCATCAGTAAGCTCAGAACACTGTGCCTCAATCAACAGCAAGGGTATCAGGTTACAACTCCCTGTGTGCTGTGACCTTGGAGTCCTAATGTGGCTCAAGGTCACCTTCATTAATTGATTGGATAGTCAGCCTCACAGCATGGCTACCTGTAGGTCTAGACACAACTGTTATTGACGGATAGCCCTCATAGAGTCTGAATATTTTTTCCTCATGTTTTCAACAAGTCATTTTCTTTCTGTCTCTCTGCTGAGTCCCATTTTGTGGGGAAACTGTGTATCTAATTTGTATTACTCATGAGTATGGTTGGAGTGTAGCCTATCCAGGGACTCCATTTTCATTTCAGTGTGTGACTTAAAAATGGAGGGTGCCTTCAAACAGTTGAATTTTACAGTCAATGATTGGTGGAAGATGATCTTTTGAGCCCTTCAAATCAATCCAAGCAGATACTATTGTTTCTAGAGGTAGGCCTGCCTGAAATAAACAGACCTGCCTAGTTATTGAGTTCATTAAATTTGTGACTTTTAAAGACTGCTTTCCAGGAAAGTTAGTTGTTATTCAGGACTTCAACTATTACAGGGAAAATTAGCAAAAATTCACTTGCTTTTTTTTTTAAACTATCGAGAAAATTTTATGGCTCATAGAAAATTCTTGATGATAGTTATTCTGTACAAACCTGGATGAAGTCAAATATGGTAAGAGGTAGAAAGTCATCCAAAATTGCAACATCTTTGGAGAATCTGTTAATAATCCCACCTGTGATACAAATAAAAATTCTCAAAAAGTAATCAAAGGACACCAATATATTTCATGCTAAGTTTGGATTACAGCCAAAGCATTTAGAATAAGAATTATTATCTAATCAGAAAATCAAGGATTTATCAAATATTAGCTTTGTTCAAAATTCTAACTATATATTGAAGTTATTGTCTCCTATTTTTGAACTTCTATAAAACACAGAGTCCTCTAAGAGTCAGCTTAAAGCAACCTCTTTACAACAGGTTCCCATTATAATTAAAGTGATGTATGGCTGGTCATCTTACCCTTCAGACCTCACTTCTGCCATTCTAAGTTTTAAGGTACCTTAATAGATGTGCGTTCATCCTCTCTTTACACTCATCTCCACCACACAGGGCAGACACACCCTCCCTTCTGTGGGTATGCCCTCCAGATGCAACTCTGCAGAATTCTCAGCTATCTCTTGCAGAACATGCCAGATGGGACTTGCTTTTTCTATATTTTCCATCTTCTTCGCTGCTAATCTAAGCTTCAACCTGCACTCTAAATTCCAAACTCACACATCTAAGTCTTACTTGTCAACCCAAGTGAGCTAAACATTACATGCCTTCTACATGTCTGGGACAATGCTGGCTACAGAGATGATAGAGGTGATTAACTCACTCTTCCTTGTTCTTGAGTGATTCATTGTCTACAAAGGAGCTAAGCAATTTGATAAAGCATAGCATTATACTATGACAACATTGTAATAACCTTATCATTCTTTCACTATTAACTGCAGGATAAAGTACAAAATTCTTTGTTTAATATTTAAAATATTTAATACTTTCCAAGAATTTGTCCTTAACTAACCTTGATTCCTCTATTCAAAAACACTGAGATAAAGGTGTCTATTCTTTAGACAGTCTAGCCTTCCCTAACTCTGCCTCTGCGTTGTTTCCTTCTATCTAACTCTTTCTCCTCATACCCTTTTGCCAAATTTGTACCTCTTTTCTGGCTCAACTAAATGCCCTATCTGCAAGACTTATTTGGTATTTGCTGAATCTGGAAGTAATTTCTTCCTCTCCTTGTTGCAGAGATTACATATATGCTGTGTATCATAGTTGCTTGTGAGTGCACATATGTTATATCTCTATTCCCACACGGTAGATTTTTGAGGTGAATAGTATTATTCCATGTTTATTTTATATGACCCAAAACAAAAGCAAAAAGCCTTATGTAGACATGTGATATATATTAGTTAACATATTCATTAATAATATTGGTATATCCTCTCATAAACAACCCAGACAAGGAATGCATACCCCATGACATTTAAAATTACCATTTACAAAGTTTACTTTGCCAAAGAGTGTCATTATAATGATGTTTATATTTCAAATTTTATTTCAACCAGCAGTGTTCTAGCTAAGATAACCACACTTTGCTGAGGACCTAAATTATGAGCCTGCATGAGTACAAAGTCACTTGAGTATGACAAGGTGGGGGAAAGTAGCATAAGAAAGTCAAAGAGCCAGAGAAAATGAAGGTCATGGAAAATCAAGGTCAAGGTATGATTTTGAAGAGCATATCTAGGAGAAATTCCAAGGGGTTGTTGTCAAGTGTAACAGAATAGCTAGGTAACAAGAAGAATAATCATATGCCACAAATCTAACAGCTTTTTTATTCAACAGAAAGCAAAAATTTTATGTACAACAACGACAAAAAATGAGAGCAGGCCAAAGGGAAATGTTCTAAGATCAAATTGTTATTTTAGTTTTCAAGAGGATGAATAAGGAGGAACGCAAATAACACAAAGGTAATTAGAAGTTAACCTAAAAACAGATGAATATTCAGGAGGCAAATGAGAAAAGAGGAATGTGTGCTGGTCACTAATGCGTGAAACCGAGAAGACAGACTGCACTATGATTGGTTGTGAGGAGAGGGAGGTGCTCTGGAGAGGGAAAGAGAAGTGGGCTTCCTTCGGGAGCAACACCCACAGAAGGCAATAACAAAAAGACGCTAGCATTTATTTCACATAGGACGTTAACAACAATAATAACCATTCATGTGTCGCCAAACTTAGACTCGAATGTCTGTGTCCTTTCCACTGTGATTCATGGCCCATGGTTTAGTTTGCCAGAAACGGGTTAAACCCCTACCCTCTCAGGGTTTCAGAATTCTATAAAAGCAAACTCACCAGATCAAGTGAATTGGTCATTCCCTTAATTCTAAAATTGTTACAGCGAAAGAGGATGACCAGAAGCATATACAAATGAGGCAAACCTTTGGTGAGATATAAGGGCTCCAGAAAAAATTATCTTTCTAGTATACCAACACTTAATTTTTGTCATCTAGAACACCTGATGTGCATGTATTTTGAAGTTTTTAGAGACAGACCATGCTAAAAAGTCTCAGTTCTCCAATTTATTTTACATTTAGTATAATTACTATGCCTGATATCTCTCCTTGCTTGTGAGCACCTCTGGAGAAAGAATGAAATCTTGTTCATATTTATGTGCCAGGCTTTCCCTGGCTTAGTACCACACAGAAGGATCTCCAGTTACTGCCATCAGAACACTTAGGAATCTCATTATATTCACAGTCTTTAAAAGTAAGCATTTTCAAAGAACCTTATTACCACTGATATTCAAATGTTTGGTTCTTTTTCCCAATTCTCTTACTTTAGGGGACTGTAATTACAATGGTGTCAAAATGCCTGATACCACGTACCATGCACTGCAGTTGTCTCAAAATATATTTAAAATCTTCCCCTACCCCACAAGGTTCTTTAATACATTCCTATGAACACTCTCGAAGAGTCTCATCAAACAGTTATTCTCCCCATCAAGACACTTTTCATAATAGAATTTTATGTTTTTCCATGACAACTTCAAATTTCTTCCTCCTGTAAACAATATTATACATGACCATATGATGCCTGGGAAAAAGCTAGACCAAGTATGTGAAAAGAAAAAGTCCAAGTTATCCAAAAGAGGCGGCTTCTACTGAAACTGTTGCATCGGAATCACACTATGACAAAATTAGTTTTATACAACTAATCAAAAGTACCTGCTTTCAGCATATTGAAGGTTGACATTGGTGCATGAAGAATAGAATGCAACATTTTCTGGTGTAAAATTTTTGATGCTGTGATTAGTGTGTGTACCAGCGGCAAACCTCTGAAGAAGCCCAAAGCAAGCAAAGTGTCAGCCACTCCCACGTAAATGTAAAAAATATAATAGAAGCTGGTATTGGTGATAATCACAAGATAGGTGTTATTTGTACTTTTAGTACCATTGTTTCCATTGTGAACAGGGTTGCTGGAAAACAAAAAAAGTGTTATTTTACCACTGAATCATAAGAAAAATAAGTATAAAGAAGCATGAACTATTGGCTTAAAAAGGCAACCCCTTAATTTGATGGATTTTGTCTTGAAAAAAGTTTTAAGTTTTCTTATAATTGAAATAGATGTAACTGATACTCATTTAAGTAAAATACTTAGTATAAATTATTAAATGCAAAATGTTCCTTTATGTATCTTATTGCATTTCATGGAAACTGAAAACAACCAGTATTTTTTAGATATAAATGAAGAGCTGAAGGCACTAAACAGCTTTCATCTTGAACAAATATAGTAAACTTCACGGATCTTTTGAGGATTCAGCTACCACTGGATTGAAGAAATGGTTCTTAAAATTGTATCTTTATTGAACATGCACTTACTTATTTTTCTTGTCGTCATTTCCCTAAATGGTTCACTATAACAATCACTTGCATAAAATTTACACAATACAAAGCATCATATAAATCTAGAGCTAGTTTAAAGAGTATGTGGTAACATGCATGGGATACATGAAGTACCATACACTTTTATATATGGGGCTGCAGTGCAGAATTTAGTACCTTTCACCTGGAACCCAATCTCCTCAGAAACTGAACAATGACTGTTACCTGTTTTCTCCTCTCATAATTTGGAAGAATGTGGAGGGCACAATGAAGCATAGTAGATATGGAAATACTTTATAATCTTCAAATGAAAACAAAACAAAATCCACAATGTGTGGAGTACTCACTTTTTAAGCAACCACAACACAAATAAAGAAGCAGCCACCTGAAATGGAACAATACACAGTTGATTTTTTTCTAGCATCTTTACCTATGTTTTCCACACCATTTCCACATGACCAACATCAAAGTGAATACACTTTCAATTCTTGGCTTTGGACTTCTGGAGTCAGCAGCTGCAGTAATTGTTTTAAGTGACACTAGTGGGGCAAGAGCAAATTAAGTTTATGGAGTTCCATTCTCACTCATTCTGTCTATTCCCTCATTTATTCCTCAAGCACTATGAGTTTAGTCCTATGGGAAAGTTAAGAATTAGCTACTTAAAGAAAAAATTATTTTACTTTATTTTATTAATTTTAATAATGAAAACCTAATGGCATTATTTTGATCATCATGTTTTCTCATCATATGCATAGTCTCCATGTACTGTTTCAGTAAAAAAGAAAAATTTTGTTTTCTAGAGATTGAAGTCAGTGTAAAACAACAAGAAATCCAACAACAGTAAGTTTTTTCAAAGTCTTTGTTCTTTTACAAATGTCTTCATCTGTCTTCAGACTAATTGAATACTCAGGTCTCTAGATGAGGCACATGTACTGAGAGACTCAATTGTTACACTCATCCTTTGTTCCAATTATAAGAAAGTCAGTAATTCTGCCATTGCCAACACTCTGAATAGGAGTAAACCCCAGAACAGATGTTTATGAATGGAACAACAAACAACTTTTCTAAAGAATGGGCCTAGATCCTAATGTAAAGTTATTTCCTGGCTATCACATGAATTCATCAATCCAAACTGTTTCTACTGACTATAGTAAAAGCATGTTCAAAGACTTTGTAGGAGGCCTTTAGGAAAAATATTTGAGGGTTACAGAAACAATAGAGTAACTCTATAATTTCACTCCAGAATGCTTCAAGGCTTTTATAAAGTTCGTGTAATTTTTGAAAGAGGGATACTCCTCAATGATTAAGACATAGCAGCAACAAAATAAATTATAGTCATCTCCCATTTCTAAACTGGGGAGGTTAAACATGATGCTAATGTTAACTTTAATTAACAGATTTTTACGTATTTCATGTGACAAAAAATGCCCTAAAGTACACATCCACAAATAAATGACATACCCTGAGAGGGCTATCATTGACAGCAAAGGTAGTATTATGGGAACACCCTATGTCTCTATTTTAGTACTGATGCAGTCACTTGGGGATTCTTGATTTACGGTCTAAAGAAACAGCAGCTCTCTGAAGCAGGGTTAAAGACCATAAGACAAAAGAGTAAACAGGGTCTTCAGATGCTACAGTCAAAACATCCTCTGGTTATTGTAAAGAAAACAGGAAACATCCCTTAATCGACTGTTTACATTTTCCCTTTCTAGTCCATGATACATTGCCAAGAAGGGGCACTAGAAAGAGTAGCACAGTAGAAATATTAAACTATTTGCTTAGTGTTAATAAGAACTAATAAAAGACACTACTTTTTACGGAAAATTTATAAAATATACACTTTTTCAAAATGACACGATTGAAAAATATTAGCAAATTAAAAATTGAGGGTTTTCTCTACTTTAGTAATTGTGAAGAAATAGGAAAAGAAGGGATGAGTTGCTAAACTTATTTCATATTACAAAAAGGAAACACTGAATGAATGATATAAAATCATAAATATAAATGGAAATATAGCCTTTATTAAAATAGGTATGGAGGAAGATGTGCATCTTGGTGTTTCTGTGGGTAGTTTTCATCATTAAATATAAGGATTTATCAGTCTTACAAGAACTAAACTACCATTGTGGATTGGCACCTGTTCCATAATGGAATGTACCAGGAATCAAAAGGAATGCACAGATTGATAATAAAAAAAGCTTAATCTAAAGAAAAATCTATGTAAATTTTGATTAAACAAAGTAACACAATTGCAGACATTAGCAAATATGGTGTTTAGCTATAAAATCACACACATCATTTAAAAATTACTATATTTCTCTTATTACTTTTCTTATTACTCAGCATTTTTGAGACCTACTTAACTGGCTACTGCCAACAGATATTGGGGGGAAATCATGCCATTAGACTGCTCCCTGTCCCCAAGAGGGCATGACTGATGCTTGTCCACCATGACTTCCTTTCCCCTTCCTTTCCCTTTATGTCCCTTCCCTTCCCTTTCCTTTTCTTCCTTCTTGTCCGCTCTCCCTCTGTCCCTCCCTCTTTCTTTCTTTCTTTCTTTCTTTCTTTCTTTCTTTCTTTCTTTCTTTCTTTCTTTCTTTCTTTCTTTCTTTTTTTTTGTTGGTTTTTTGAGACAGGGTTTCTCTGTATTGTTTTGGAGGCTGTCCTGGAACTTGCTCGGTAGACCAGGCTGGCCTCTGCCTCCCGAGTGCTGGGATTAAAGGTATGCGCCACCAACGCCCAGCTTTCCCTCCCTCTTTCTGTCTGTCTTTCTTTCCTTTCTTTTTTCATTTGCTCCTTCTTTTTCTTTCTTATTCTCTCTCCTTCCTTCCTTCCTTCCTTCCTTCCTTCCTTCCTTCCTTCCTGCCTTCCTTCCTCCCATAGTGGCAGCTCAGTGAACAATGAATAGTTAGTTACTTGGCAATTGCTTTCTCTTCAATAGTTAATTTCTTAACTGTAAGATGTCCTTTTTTTCTCAGTTGAGTATTCATGATTTAGATATGAAGTGGCCCATAGACTCATGTGTTTGAATGTTTGGTCTCAAGCTATTGTACTATTTAGGAAGGCTGTGAAATCTTCAGGCTATTGAGTGTTAATGGAGAGTGTAGATCTTTGGGTAAAGTCCTTCAAGATTTTCAATCTGATCCTACTTCCTGTCCATTATTTGCTTTTAGATTATGCATGCAATATGGCCCACCACCCTATTACGCCTGCTGCCATGCCTTCCCAGCCTCCAGGAATATATCCCCTCAAACACAAAGCCAAAATTAATCCTTCTTTCCTTAATTGTTGGGTGCATTATGATAGCAACACAAAAATAATGGAGCGAAATAATAGTGCATACACGTGTATTAGGTTAACATACAGGAAGCTGCCTGAGACAAAGTTGCTACAGATGAAAAAGAGTCACCACCACCACGAGTCACCACATGCATAGTTACTAGAATAATACCTGGAATTCCTTTCAGTGATTAATTTCAATCAACATTCAATTACAATTAATACTCCTAATAGTCTAAGCTTTTGGATCTGTTAAAAACTAAATATATAGAGATATAATGAACGACTGAAGATTATAGGCAATAAAACTATACTGTACTTGGGATTCATGCTAGCTGTGTGGATTTTAGTGGCTCTTATCACAAAAACAAAACATTTATTCAAGATGACGGTTGTATTATTGGCTTTGTTATAGTAGCCTTTTTATAATATGTATGAATCTTTAAATATGTTGAATATAGTAAATATTCTCAATAACATTTATTTTATGGGAATTCTTAATATATAGTATTTGTGTTAAAGTATATTTTATGTTATATCTGAAATACTAAAATATCAATAGTAATACTAATTGTGACGTTTTTAAATTTTTATTTACTTTTATGTGTATTGGTGCTTTGCTTGCATATACGTCTGGCCACCACACATATGTGGTACTAACAGAGGCCAGAAAAGAGCACCAGATTCCCTGGGACTGGAGTTAAAGACGATCATAAACCATCATGTGGGTGCTAGGAATCCTACTTGGTCCTCCGGAGAAGAAGTCAGTGCCCTTAACGACTGGGCCAACCCTCATGCTCCTGTTGGCTTTCAGAAGCTATGAACTATCCAGACAACTACCACTGAGAAATACATATGTACATTTATATGTATGTGTCCTTACCAATGCAATCCCTTCATATAGTCACACAAACAGTTTACAACCAAACATTCTTACCTCAACCAGAAAAACAACCAAGCACCAAATCAGCACTATAAGCAAGCTTTTATGGAGAGTAAAATATCGGAGGTATGTGTTCCATGTTGTCACCGTGGGTATCTTCACCGAATCGTCAAAAAAACACTCCTGAGGAAAGAAGTGTGATTCTGAAACAAACCTAGTCCATGCCACCACTGAGGTTTCATTTATAATTCAGGGAAGTAAAGGAACACATATGGCTAAGTGGCTTTAGCAAATACAAAGTATTAGAACTGCCATATGTCATGGTCACATCAATAGGATGTCTGCTGGAGCAATGTAAGTTTGAAAAGAAGCACAGTGACTGTAAGTGGTAGCACTTAAATGCTTCATAGCACCACATGTTTTGTCAGATGAGTGGTGCTATCAGAAGGTCCCAAAGTGTCCTTGATTTAACTTGTTGCAGTGACCCATGGACAAGACTGGCTAGCTACTAAGTTTTAATTTTAAAAAGCTGGCTTACATTTGCATATCCCTTAGGCATTCTACTTTTTTAAAAATTAAGACTTAAATTATAGAATTCTAATCGTAAATGTATTCCTCTAAAAGCCTTTGTCTTTTGGAAGACATATTTTAAAATGTGGGGGGAAAAGTATCCTTATATATTCTAAAGGAAAAAGATAGGGTTGCTCCTCATAAAATTTCATGAAATAGTGGTATTAGACTCACAAAGAAGGAGTCCTGTAAACCAGGAGTAAGGTTCACTGAGTAGAAATTAGACTGTGGGACTGGATTGGCCTTTATTTGAATTCAAGACCTACAAGTAACAGCCTGGGATGATTGAATGGGTATCTGGTGCTGAATTTCTCAGAACTTTATTTTCTTTTTCTGCAAATAGGGGCAAAAATATGACCTTCTATCATAATGAAGGGGATAGTGTGTAGCCTGGAAAGTAAAGTAATTGATGACCTAGCAACATAATAGTCAAAGAAATCATTTATTAAATGCATACTCATTAAAATTTATAGACTTAGATTTGGGAGTTTCATGTAGATGGATGTTAAATAATATAAATGAATTATCTTTTAGCAAATCATTTTAAATGTATGGAAATACTGAATGTATATTTTGGGGCAATTACTGATCCCTTTATTTCACAACACAGTGAGCTCAACTCAGACATATGAAATGACTTGTGATTGGCCAAATGATAACTTTCTATTAAAGACTTGCACCATTAAACATGCGCATCTACTAGGACTCTGTTTTTAACTTCATCTAAGGCACATGCATTGTTTAGTAAACAATAGCCCCCCTGTTTTGCATCGCTTTCTATTTTAAGAAAAGTCATTTTGCTTTTCCATTGATCAAAAGACTCCATTAGTCACAGGACATTCTGATGAACTCTACATAGTGATGGTCCTTCAATCTTAATATTGGTAGATACATGTTGAGCTTCACATAGCTTCTTTTGAAAAAAAACTTTCAAAAACATAACACATAAATCTGAAAAATCAGAAAGTGCACATTAACTGAATTCAGGCTTGAATGTTAATTAGTCTTGTCAAGAAGCCAGGTATTGGCCGGGCAGTGATGGCGCACGCCTTTAAGCCCTGCACTCGGGAGGCAGAGGCAGGCAGATCTCTGTGAGTTCGAGGCCAGGCTGGACTGACAGCCTCCAAAACAATACAGAGAAACCCTGTCTCGTAAAAACCAAAAAAAAAAAAAAAAAAAAAAAAAAAAAGAAGCCAGGTATTCATAATCCATATCTAGGCCATACATGTTTAGAAACACTTTGATGTCTACATAAATGCAACCATTTGTTTATATAATACTTTACTCCATTTTGTTCTAGAAAACCACTAACGCAGAAAATTATTAATTTATAATAACACGTATCATATCATGGACCTAGTAAAGGGACTCAATACTAAGCCCTTGCTTGGCTTACAACTTTTGGGGAGAAGTGAGATTTCAATTACAATCAGAAATAGTTGTTGTTTTATATTTGGAAGTTGCTTACATACGTAATTTCACCCTTAACCCAGAGACTATCAGAGAATGCTGCGCAACATTTAATACGTAGCAAAACTTACTGAAAATAGAGTTATGATGAGGGCTTCTTCAGACATGGAAGGCACATACCTTTAAATCTTCTTCATTAACCTCTTCAGTGATATTCAATGTACTGTCCTCAGACAACCGTCTTGAATATATATCCACATCATTTAAGCTTATCTGAGGAGCTAAGGAGATTTTTCGAATGGACGTCCTTGTCCTCTGGATGTTGCTGAAGCCTTGGGTGGGTGTGTATGTCATGAGGTCCAAAACAGACTGTCTTCTTCTGCCTGGAAATGTGGGGCCAGTGGGGATCATGTTGCTGCGAGGCAGGACTGCCTCTCCTGGTTCAGACTCAGGAACGAGGGAGAGTCTCCTGTCTTGGAGCTCATCAGAGTCTCCTTCTATGACCAATGGAGTCTTTTGCACAATGGAAAATTTCTTCATAGAGGTGACTGAATTTAGAACAGAGCTCTTCCTTTTTTCTCCATACTCTCCAGTCTGTCTAAATGCCTGCTTGGTTTTGTTCCAGGTGACAGAGGACTCATCTACTGAGAACCTGCGTAAGGTCTCAGTTAGAATTGAACTTCTTCTTTCCTCAGTAAACTGGTCAAAAGTATCATACCCCATGAGTTTTGAACTGAAGTCGGGACGTAGACTTTGTAATTCAGAAAATGTCCCATAGAAATAGCTGCTGCCCTCATGCAAAATTAGTATTTTGTCAGCTTTCTTTAAGTGTTCCATTTTAGAAGTGACCAAAATCCTAGTTTTGTTGGCCATCAATTTACAGACACAGCTTTGGAAATATAAAAATATATAAGATTTAATTCACAAATAGTAATGTATATTTAATTTTAGCATATTATCGTTTCACTGCATAAAATCTTTATCATGTTATTTTACCACTTAACTTAATGTGGTTACATGGATATGTACTCCACAGTAACTATTAGGTGCTTCTTGTATTGCAGCATGAAATATCTTATCATGTTGTAAGGTGAATACTAGTAGACATAGAATGAAATTCAATTTTTGATAATCAATAATTATCTGATTTTAAACAAATCATTTTCTCTTAGGTCTTGTTTTATTTCTCTAGAAAACAAAGGAATTGTTAGATGATCTTTAATGTTCCTGAAAGTTTATATTTCATTATATATTTAAATGTCAGAGATTTTTGGTTTTAATTTTTTAATTAATTTTCTCATGCATTTTCTGTTGACTAATCTGTTTTTAAGCAAAGTATAACAACAATACTTTAAAAGTAAATCTTGAAGCATACACTCTGGGGGGAAGCAGTTTCTTTTATTCAGTAAATACAAAAAATAAATAGCCTCAAGTTTAAACAACAATATCTAAGTTTATGAAGTAAGATAATAGTTATTATAGTCACAACATCATAAAGGCAGTATTGGGGTGTATTACATTTAATGGAATTTTCTCTGTCTCAAACTAGAGAGGCCTGCAGAGAATAGACTTATAAAAGGCAAACGTGTGGGAAGGCTTTGATACAAGCCCATACTGCTGGAACTAAGCAAAGTCCCAGAACCAAAGGAGCATCCAGCTCTTAAAATCAGAGCTGTTTATTCCCTTTACAGTGAAGGTAAAGCAAAACAAACAACAACTGAATAAACAAAACCAGCACAATGACTCCTAGAAGATCTGAACAAGTAACCCAGGCAAGGGTAATTAGTGCCCTGGACCCAACCGAATGGTTCATGTGAAATTCTGGAACAACCTTCCTGCTAAGGCATCACAAAGAGCCTGTATCATAGTGTACTGTTCAAGAGTTTGTGCTCTTGCATTTTATTAATGTCTTAGAAAATTTTTGTCTTAAGCTGAATTATATGATTAAAGTAGTCATGGTTATTTAGCATTCTGACTGTATGAACTCAGAGGCCTTGATGCAATGGCCATTGCAGAGCAACTTCATAGACTCAAGGTAACAGGTATGTTAATGCAAGACTATATTGAAGGAGATGATGCACTAAGCTTTAAGGGAAGTACAAACATGACCAGGGCCTCCTATAGCCTTTTTCATTAGATTAAAATTAATTAAGGGAAGACTGAAGCGAACTGTTAAGATGACTTATCATGTACGTACTTCTTTACTATAGTGTTATTCAGAAGCGTATCAGCAAAACTGGGGATTATTAAGTGTGGAGTGGAGATGGTGTTGATGGGACTTGGCATTTCATTCAGAGATTGGGGATAATATGTTCTTGGGATTGTGACTAGATAAGCCATGCTAATACACTTAATTTAAATGAGACATAAACTGAAAATGTCAAACAAAATCATTTGAAATTAGTCCCTCCAAAATAAAAGTAGCTTTAGGACAGGGGCCTTCTGTGTGTTTCATGTGTTAAATGTAGTTAAGTCCAGAATTAAAACATATTATTTAGCCAGGCGGTGGTGGCGCACGCCTTTAATCCCAGCACTCGGGAGGCAGAGGCAGGCGGATCTCTGTGAGTTCGAGGCCAGGCTGGACCGACAGCCTCCAAAACAACACAGAGAAACCCTGTCTTGTAAAAAAAACATATTATTTAATTTATCATAAAGGAAACTAAGCAGGACTCTAAAATATTTCAATCATTGGCAATGTCCTAAAGTGAAACTTTGAAATGAACCTATAAATAATTAAATTATTTAGCACACACAAACCAGATCCTATCACTTAAAAAACTTTTGTTTCTAGAGGACTATACTGTCTATTCTAATAAACTATTTTGTTGTCCATGACGTTATTTTTTAAAATTAGAAATCAAGTCATATGACTAACTGCACCACTTAGGAATTTCATACCCACTGGGCTCTAATAAGAACTTTACAGAAGTAGACATCCAAGTTCTCTGTGACCCAGGTGGGGCTGGGTCCAAGAAAGAGAAAGGACTAATGCAGAGGCACAGTATGGGCATTCACCATTACACAAGTCATTATTTCTTATGTATGACATAACATAAAATACTAATACAGAAAGATAAGTAAAATTTTAAAAAATATTACTTCTTACAATAATGGAAGACATATCTCAAGACAGCGATAATGTAAAAAATACTTAAATATCAATTGTTATAACAGGACAACAATCAAAGAAATTGGCTTCACAAGTGATCATCAGAACAGATTTTGATAGAAGTAATCTTCAACCTTGGCCAGAATTAAATAAGTAATATCTTATATTCTCCTGTTCTGAGTCATACAAATGATGGATATATTGCTTCCTAATGTTGCAACCCTTCAATACAGTTCATCATAATTCATAACTGTAATTTTGTTACTGTTCTGAATCATAATGTAAATATTTGATATGTGGGATGTCTGATATGTGACCCCTGAGAAAGGGTTGTTCACTCTCCAAAGGGGTTGCAATCCACAAGTTAAAACCACTGCTCTAGAGCTAATATGCACCTTATGATGATACAGAAATTTTGTGATCTTTTAGCATGAGCATTATAAGTGAGTCAAAAAACATACTTTTCAAATATTTGTTCTTCAGTTAAAACATCTAAATATCCAAAAGGAGAATCCAAGAGGTACACATCAGCATCTTTATATACTGCTCTGTAAACAAAGTAGAAATGAAGTTAGGGCCCCTCCTTTTATTTGTATTTCATTTAGAACTGATATTTTAAAGCCCTGGCATATGTTATAGAACTGCCACCAGTCTATGGGGCCTCTGGTACTGGAACAGTATTTATCTCTAGTGTACGAATGAAGCCCATTCCCATAGAGGGATACTTTCTCAGTCTAGACCCACAGGGGAAGGCCTAGGCCCTGCCCCAAATGAGAATCCCCCATGGAAGGCACCACCCTCCCTGGGGAGCAGAAGAGGGATGGGATGGGGAGGTCAGTGGGGAACATGGGAAGATGGGAGGGAGAGGGAACTGGGATTTATATGTAAAATAAGATTGCTTCTAATTTAAATAAATAAAGAAAGAACTGTCATCAGATCCCTACAATGAAAGTACACTTTTTACAACACGGGGTAGAAGCAGCACTGTTAGTTACTGTTCCCATACCTATGCTATCAGTACTGTAAACTGTATCAGGTGAGGAATAATGAAATAATTTACTTTGCACCTGCTCCTTATAACTCTTTCATGGATGTTACACATAGGGAAGGATTAATAATTTACATTAAGAAGCAACACACAAGCTATTTAAATTTCTTTAATTTTTTTATGTTGAGTGTTTTGACTGCATGCATGTGTACCATGTGTGTGGAGGTGAGTGTGTGTGTGTGTTCATCAAACAAAAGAAGATGAAAAACTGAACATTTGAATGACAGTAACAAGAACCATCTGTTTTCAGTATTATTATACATTGTACATAGCAAATATGATGAAATCTTAAACTAGTAAATATAAATACTATGTTGAAGCCACATACCATACTTTACTTAAGTATCAGATAAGGGAATTAACTTCCAAATAATTATGAAGCCATCATCCCATCTGTGAATTCTCTGTATCAAGCGTAATCTCAAGATCAAGGCACAGTTGAATATAAGGAGTCAAGATTACCTGGATTAAATAGTGACTGTACCATTTCCCTGTGGCTTTTCCAAGTTAATGTCTGACTACCTCAATTATCTTGTGATTTCTTCCATAAAACGAAGAGAACAATTTCTGCTAGTAGGGTTGTATGGAGCTTGTGAGAGCACACACACACACACACACACACACACACACACACACACACGGGAGGGGGGTATCAAGACATTAGTTGTGGTTACTCAGTGTTTACTTCTCAGGGTTTGGGAAGTAAAAGAGAAAGGGTCAAAATACTACTGAGTCAATGAAATTTCTCATTAACAATTTTGGTAACATAATAGAAAGAATTTTGTATAAAACTAGAGACCATCTGAAATCCCATATCACCAATTGTCTTTGAACAGAGCTACATTTAAATAAGATATTTTCTTCCTGACAAAAATTATATGTGCTTCTTTTTGACAGCTTCTAAATTCTCAGAGCACTTTCTTGTAGTCACATGACCAGGTCTACAATCAGAATCACAGATAAAGCATGTGCTCAGCATAAATTCTCGCTGTGTGTGGTGGTGGCACACACCTGTAATCCTAGTACTCAGAAACAAACACAGGAAGATCATGAGTTCCTCATAGGGAAACCTTGTCTGAAAACAAACAAGAAGTCTTAGTCCTAGTGACATCATTTGTCTTACTATTTTTGCTATAAAATCAATAATTATGTTCTAAATTTTAAAAATAGCAATTGCATTTCATCTAAACTGAGAAGCATAAACAGAAACCTAAGATGGAGGTATCTAGGGACAGTGAGAGGATTCATGATGCATTGAACAGAAATTTGTAATTTTGCCTCCTTGTTCTTTTCAGAATTCTATAGATTTCTGTTTATAACAATACATGCAACAAAGCAAACAAGTATAAACAAATAAAAATAAAAGCATGATATTTATAGGAAGTGGTCAGGGGAGCAACAGTTAAATGTTCACCTTGCTAAGGAAATCCTTGCACGTTGACCTCCACTCAGTGTGACTCCACCTTCTCCAAGAATGGTGTTGTCTTTTTCTGCAAACTTGGAGATGTCCTATTATCAAAAGCATGATACCAGAAAGGAAATTTAATATATTTTCAATCTGAAGTTGAAAAGCACATTTTCCTTCGGATGCAACTGTATGTGAGACCCTTGCTTCAACCATCCAAATGTTTGAAGACTGCATCTCAGTTCTTCCAAAGGCAATTCACTTAGGTGCTTAAAATAACATGGCCAAAATTTTAAACATACAATTTTTTCATTTTTAAAATATTATTCATGATCATTAATTAAGGTTTGGAAAACACAAAAAGTAAAATACATGTGTATTTGTGAAATGTTTACATATGGAGACAACTCAAACATATCATATAAACTCAAATTCTATTTAAATGTTAAAAAGCACTTTCAATTTAAAATCACTCTTAAAAAAATCTTTAAAAACAGAATAAGCCTGTTAATCAGAGAAGCTAAAACTACTCACACCCCAGAAATATGGAGTCATCTTCAGTGGCTGTCAAGGAATAAGCCAAGTTATTTCCACACTTCTCTTATTCACCTTCCCAAACAACAGCACAAACATCCTTATCCCTACCCATTATTTCTGTGTCCTCGCCCACTCAAGCTACTTCTGTCACCTTCCTGACACACTTGTCATTCCTCCTCCCATGAGCTTCCCTGTGGCAACAATCATGAAGGCATAGCAAAAGATCCGAGTTTCTGAGAAATAGTCCAGGACTCCAGACAGTATTAATGTAATTATGAAGGTAAGCTATAATCTTGGAGGGAGAATTAAATAACAACTTACATAATAGACCATTTCACAAGAGATTATAAAATAGTACACACTTAATTGGTAAGTTAACTGCTTAGCTAATAGAAGTGACAATTCAGCAGGCAGAAAATGTTGGGGACTTCCATGAGAGACCTGAGATGTGAAGGATGATATTGTTAGATACTGATCTTTAGTCTCCTTTCCTTCCTCCCAGCCCATCTTCTCACTGTACTTAAGACTTTCTTACATCTCTTCCTTTGCCTTTGCAAGTAAAACTAATTCATCAACATTTTGTTTTCTATAAACATGTGCCCATAAACATACACAATTACTATTTTTTCATTTATTTTAGCTAATATAAAAGTTAAGCAGAACTCCATATGCAAAACTGTAAGCAGAAGGCATATAAACTAATAAAGAAATCACTTTCTTTTTAAAAGCCTTTGAAAGATCCTGGTCGGTTGAAGCCATGCTATTCATTTGTACCGAAGAACCCTTTCTAAAAGCATTCCTGACGTGACCAAAGACCTGTGATAAAACATTAACTTTCCAAATACTACCATCCCAGAGACAGTGTCTTAGGGTTCCTATCACTGTGATACCACATGACCAAAAGCAACTCTGGGAGGTAAGGGTTTATTTCACCTATTCACCTTTTATGTCCCTCACTGAGGGGAGCCAGGGCAGGAACTCACGGCCAGACCCTGGAGGCAGGAACTGGAACTGAGGCCATGGAGGAGAGCTGCTTATTCATTTGCTTCCTACGGCTTGCTCAGCTTGCATTCTTATAATACCCAGGACCACCATCCCAGGGTTGGCACCACCCATGGTGGACTGGGGCCTCCCACATCAATCATTAATCAAGAAAATGTCCCATATGCTTGCCGACAGTCCAGTCTGATGGGGGCATTTTCTCAATTGAATTTCCCTCTTCCAAATGATTCTAGCTTATGTCAATAAAACTCTAACTTGTGACATAAAAAGTAGCTAGCACAGATGGCAGGGAATTTTTTTAAACAGGGATAAATTATGCAATTACATTTTCATTTCCTCTATTACCCTATTACTTAAAGAAAAAGGTAGGGATTCAAGTTCACTCCCATTGCTTTTCTAAAGCCAAATCAACACCTCTTGCTTTTAAAATGACTGAGTGATAAATGGTATAAAATCTCCACTAGAACAAAGTGTTTTCAATCCTCGTACTCTCTGCTAACGGTGTAACATACTAAGAGATGAAAAACACATTAAATAAATGTTTTAGGACTCGCCACACTATGACAGCAGACTGCTTTGAGAAAGGAGATCCATGTGAGCTGCTTTGAGGCGGTTCTGTTTGAAGTCATGTGCTGTGTTGCTCTTTCTTTGTAATGCAGACTAGATTAAAACAGTGGTATGTGCAATTCTTCCCTGGCATTTGCTCCCACTTCCCCCTAGAAAACCTATCACTAATATCATCACATATAGATGCTTTTGTGTTCTGTAGCTGGAACACATACTCTCATGAGTGGGATGACTGCATCAAGCTCAAATGTTCTATTTTGAAAAGTTACTGCCATTGTATGTCAAGTATTAAACAATACATGCAGTCAGAAGGGGAGCTGACACACTCTCAGATTTGATACAACAGTTCTTTCTCACTAACATTTCAAATACACAAAAGATAAATAGCATGATTCATGGCCATAGTTGATGAAGCCAGAATTCCAACCAATGCAACTTGTCCATGAAATACGTACTTCTAACATCTTATATTAATTTTAGTTTAAGATAACCTCAGTAGAATTTATTTGCAACCTTAAAATACTATATATTTACATAGAATTCTAGTTTGCAACACTAAATTTAATTTAAAATGTCTTTTCTTGACTCAAATGTATTAAATACTTCAATAAGATTTGTAATTTTCTTCAGATTCTGTACTGTGAATATCCCAATAGAACTATCACTACTACTAAAAATGTTAAAGTTTACCACTATTGTGAACTGAATAGTTGTTTCCCATTTATATTTTTAGATGATTTTGTTTCTATAAGGAACAACTAGCTAGGTATTTTACCTGTCTGCCTACAATTCACTCATTTGATCATAGTGATAACATGCTAAGTGAAAATTTTCAAGAGAGCAGCAGTGAATTAGTATTTCTTAAATAGGAGATGCAAGTCCGCCAAACCACTTTGAAAATGAAGAATGATTAAAGTAATTTATGCACATAAACATGTATCATTAAAATTTAACAGAATTTTACATATCATCATTAATGAACCTTTGTTATGACATATTTAGAATCAGAGGTTTTGGGATTTTTGGTTTTGTTTTTTGTATCTAGAATAATTTTTAAAGGATCTATTAGGATAATGAAGATACTGAAGCTTCAAGCAATTCTTTACCTTTCACATTGCTTTCCTAAATAGAAAATGTTACTGTTGAGCATGCCTGAAGTTCAAACAGCTGGTGGTTAATGCCAAGATATAACAATAATAAAGAAAAAGAGGCCAACAATTTCAGAGGGAGAGAGGGGCATGAGAAGGAATGAGGAACACAAAGGGAAGGGAGGAAGGATATAATTATATTTTAATTAAAATTTAAAATTAATTTAAATTTAAAAAGAAAATCACATCTCTAATCCATACCATACATGTCTAATGATCTGTATTCTTAGTAAATGAAAAATTAATGCTACTAACACAGAATGTCTTTACTTTGTGCTAAAGAGGGTATCTTTAAAATAAGCCACAAAAGTAAAAGCATAAAATTTATATTTCGATAAATTGACTATGTAAAAATTGTAACAAAAGATATCACAGAAGATGATAATGTAATGTATATAGCTGTCAGTCTAAATCCTCCAAACAAATACCAACATGGTATCAAATGTGAGTCTTTTATAAATTTTATCTAAATTAGAAATGATCTTATTTTGCATATCAATCCCAGTTCCCTCTCCCTACCATCCTCCCATGCCCCCCAATGTGAGGGTGAGGCCTTCCATGAAGGAGCACCAAAATCTGTGAAGTCATTTGGAGCAGGACCTAGGCCCTCCCTTATGTATCTAGGCTAACAGAGTATCCCTCCATGGGAAATGGGCTCCCAAAGTCCATTGAGAGACAATACTGTGGAAAGGGAAACACATAAGAAAGGAGGAAATGCTGAAGAACTCAGTATGAATCTACCTAATGTAGAAGGATAGATGGTTGTTATGAAAGAATATAACACCACTGTAGTCCAAGGAAGGGTTTGGCAAAGCAGCCTGGCTCTCTGTAAGTCAAAAATGAGCTAATAATTTTCATGTTTCCAAAACAGAGATCTACTTTAAGAATCCTGTCAGAATTCTGTAGATAAACATAGAGAAGGCGTCTCAAGACAAACTCAGGAACGGACTTCAAAACACAACTGGTGTCTTCATTAATTATGTTCTCTATAGCAATGGTCTATACAACACATGCTATGTCTACCCTAATAACTTAGAAATACATAGGAAAGGGTAAGAAAATATGTTAACAATCACTTACATAATCATGTAACTATAATTTAGAATAACAGCTACAGGACAAGAAAAAAATTAATTTACAAATCAGAATGAGCACACTCAGTAGAAAGATTAAAGTCCATACCAGGAATTTTAAAGATGTTAGTAAATGCATATTCTTATTAATGGCTGACAAGGTTGAAGATTGTTACTGCTACTTCAAAGTTTAAGTTGGAAAAATCTAGTGAAAATTTAAATGTGTGTTTATCTTATGGCCTTGCAAATCAATTGTGGGATCATGTGTGACAGAAAAAGGCATGCCTGTATGCAAAGGAGAAATATTCAGAAATTTTTATCATGTATACAATACAGAAGTAAAAGAAAACTGAGACCAGCAAGAAAGCCTAGCAGGGACTGGTGTCTGCAATCAAGTCTGAGGACCGGAGTTCAATCCCCGGGACTCACAGGTGGAAGTAGAGAACTGACTCCTGCAAACCTCTGTTTGAGCCCTCTGCTGCACAACCACACTTTCTTCTCTCTAAATAAATAACTAAATACATACATACACACATACATAGACATGGCTATGTCTTAAGAAAGTCGCAGGAACCACATCAGTTAGAGAAAGATACGTGCAAATCATATAACTCTGTAGATTGTAAAGCTAAATAATTATCCTATGAAATATTGCTCATAGTGAGCACATGTGTATATGGGTGTAGAATATTCTAACTGGATTGGAAAAGCACCTATTTTATCATTCTAATTACTGGAGCTTCAAGTTTTATAGCAGAGTTGTGGTGATGGGGTAAAAAGTCCTACTAAGATGTTGTCTAACAATAGGGGTACTGACTTATGAATAGTCTCTTCTATAGCACACTTTAGTTGCATGAATTAACTTTCTTTTTTTTTTTTTTTGGTTTTTTCGAGACAGGGTTTCTCTGTGGCTTTGGAGGCTGTCCTGGAACTCACTTGGTAGTCCAGGCTGGTCTCGAAATCACAGAGATCCGCCTGCCTCTGCCTCCCGAGTGCTGGGATTAAAGGCGTGCACCACCAACGCCCGGCGAATTAACTTTCAATGATATGAAAATAAAGAATCTGATGTGCTGCGCCAAGGTTTGGAGCCTCCTTTTATGGCCCGAAACGACTTGTGAAGAGAAATATGGATAACATTAACATAGTGAAGTTCTCCAAGTCCCTAACTACCATGAAGCTGGTGAGACTGAAATGAAGGCATACAATAGGGGTACACTGACAATTAAGAGTAAGCTCATCAAAACCTAGTACACCAGCACTGCCAATCTCCTTCCATTAACATGAGCACTTGGTTTGATTACTCAGTTCATGCCTCATTCATTTGCAGATATATGAGTACTTGACACTCTATTTGATTTCCTACATAGAGCTCTGTTTTGTATGCATTGTTAAACACTGGCCTTTGCTGACTACCAAGTATGCTCAACTCTGGTAATATATTTATCTTAAGGGTGTTGATTTCAGACTTCATAGAAGATTTTCCCCATCTGTGAAAGTTAAAAACTGCTATCCTCCTGGTTATCATGAGGTATTTTTTGTTTTGTTTATCATTTATTTTTTTATTTTTGACATTATAATACAATTACATTTATCTCTTTCCCTTCCTTCCTCCAAACCCTCCCATATGGCCCTCACCACTCTCAAATTAACAGCTTCTTTTTTCACTAATTGCTGTTGAATGCACGCACACACACATGTATGAGCACACACACGCACGTGCGTGTGTGTATTCTTAAATATAACGTTTTCAGTCATATAATGTTACTTGTATGCATGTTTTGGGGTTAACTTTGGCACTGGACAACTAATGGTTGAGCTCTTATCTGGAAAAGACTACGTCTCCCTCTCCCAGCTTTCCTTAGTTGCCTATAGTTCTTTGTGTAGGGTTGAGATTTCTTGGGCTGTTCCTAGTCCATTTTGGCATGTCCATTGGCCAGCTCACGTTTAGGTAGTCATGTTGGGGAGGGTTCTTTCTGAATAGCATTTTTCTTTTTGAAAATTCCATATATGTATACAATGCATTTTGATCATACACAATCACAGCCACCTCCCTGTAACTCCCTTTAGTGTCCTCCACCCTAACTCGCTCAAACTTTGTCTTTTTATGTTATTAATAACCCCTTAGTTCAACTGGTGGCGCCCGATACACACATGGTTGTGTGGTGATCCATGGTAGCATACTGTGTGCTCTTTATAGTGCTGCATGAGCATATGTGCTGTACAGAGTAAGGCAGGCACACAGGGACAGGCTTTACGTTTCTTTACTCACACTGAAAAGTCTCTGGATTTCCTTTGATTGATCCACAAAACTAGAGGAAAATAACTGTTAGTCAAGGGTATTAGATAATATCTGACCTTACATAAAAATTAGCTACTGGATTTTATTTGGTTATTTTTTTTAAGTTGGTGCTGCAGATGAAAGAGAGGCTCTTGCACATGCTAAGCAAGTGTTTACTAGAATTTTGTTTAGTAAAAGGAAACTGTATTGATTCCACATATAAACTTATTAGACCAATGAATATTCTTTTTTTTTATTTTCCAGTTTAAATTTAGATAAGAAACAAGGATGCTTCACAAGTCAGTTCCAGGTCCCTCTCCCTTTCCCTCCCCTCCTCCCGTGCCCTCCCCCCAACCCCCCCATTATCCCCTCATTCCCCCAGGGAGGGTGAGGCCCTCCATGGGGGTGTCCATAGTCTGTCCCAATGAATATTCTTATTGAAAGAGAATGTTAGAAACTTTTCCTTCAAACTATTCTCTACTGCCATTTTAACTTTATTTTATTTTTTGATAGCTTATTTATTTTAAGTTTTTAAATAAATTTTTAATTAAAATAGAATTGTCTCACTTTCCCCTGTCCATTTCCTCCCTTCAGCTAAGTGTAGTTTACCTGCAAGTAACATCATATGTCTACGTCACCTGTTACTAAGGCAAGGCCCTTAAACCAGCTACCAGAAAAAGCTCAGTGTCTTTGTTAAAACTGCTGCACGTCTGATTCAGAGGAGCTGGATCTATGAATCTTCATTTCAACCCATGGCAGCTGTGCTCACCAGTGCCTGAGATCCTCATCTGCCACTTTGCTCTTTCAGGTGACTTCCTTTATTGCAGGCTAGTCACAAAGGCAAATGTCAACTTCAAAGCAGTCTGGGCACACAACACGATGTGTGTGTTTGAGGTTGTAAAACACTTGAAAATGCTGAGATAAGCACACTGGAGAGGGTCAAAGTAATATTATAATAAGTGTGCAATAAAGATTAGCTTATTTTATTATTAAGGAGTGGAGAATATGCTCATTGTGCTGTATTCCATTTACTTGCATTGACCACTTGACTTCTTTCAGAAAGTTAAAATGTATCATCTCAGCTTCACTCACCTCTATCAAACAAACCAAAGTTATTCAGAAAACTTGCTAATATGAAGCTCATTTTCTCTGAATTGATTACACAACAGAGCCATAATGATACAGATTGTTCTACTGAGAAAGAAAGAGGAAAGCAAGAGAAGAGAGGTGTTTTACAGAAGGGTGGAGTGTTACATTTAATAGTCTTGTGTAATTTAGCAATATTTGCTGAGTACATTTGAGCTTCCTGTAGCTTTGAAGATAGGAAAATACCATAAACTGATTTTATGGCTGGCTTATCGCTTTTAGAACAACCTTGACAATGCAGATGCTTGTGGGAAGGGGGAGCGTGAGAAGCTAGGGCTAAGGGAACATGAACTTCAGGGTAAGGCCGCTCAATAAACCCTACCTTTAACTGTGAATCACTGGATGATTAATACCATTGTTTTTAATGTTTAAAAATCACTAAATACTGCCTTCCTTTATACATACGGAAATTAGGCAGTGGACGAGAGATGTAAGCAAAAGACAGAAGGAAACAGGTAGAAAAAGTCTAGGCAGGAGGATGTGAGACAGACAGCCAAGAAAGCGCTGGAAGAAGAGAAAAATCTAGCAAACATTTCTTCACATAATCACACCTATGAGTGTGTATGCCAGCCAGCTATCCAGTTCTCTATGATATAGATGAGTAGAGGCATGTTTCATAACAGAATGCAGATGCTAAGGTGTTCATAATTTAAATTGGGTTATGTCTACTAGATAAGATAGGTCGTTGACCTAAGTCAGACTTTATTAAAAATAATACATGAGGAATACTGGTAAAAAAACTAAGCCCTGCTAGAAGGAACAGGATGTCAACATTTTCATCAATTTTAAAGATAAAAAGATTTACCCTCACCTGTGCATACTAACCAAGTTTATAGTAGAAAACTCAAACTCACCATTTCACATATTTTTATCAGAACCAAGAAAAATCTGTTATAGCACTTATCAACACTAGAGGCTTGTGGGTAAAGCACCCGAATCTCCGGAACCCAAATGAAAACTAGACATGGTACCTAAGTGTCTGTAATCCAATGCTGCCTGCACTGAAGATGAGAGGTAGAGGCAGGAGAAGCGCCTGAGGCTCAGGAGTTTACAAGTCAGTTAGCCTGGCATATGTCGCAACAAAAACAAGAGAAACTCCATCTCAAACATGGTAGAAAGTGAAGCTCAGTACCCAAGGTTGGCATCTGACCTCCGCACATTTGCACACATTCACATGAGAGCACAGACCTACAGATATCATACACACAAACTAAATTCTTGTTTTATAACAACCAATTATCATATTGTGAGAACAACTACTAATATATATGTACTTCTTTAGTGTGTAAATCTGTGTTTATATTCAAAATGGATAGCTCAAGCATTCCTAAGAGAAGAACTAGAAAGTGCAGTGATTTAATGGGCAGGGGTAGATTGTGGGGTCTCTAAGAATAGAAAGTATAAGTGCTGGGACTCCTGAACTCCCCTACAACTAGAAAAATGGTATGAGAACAGGATTTCACTGGCTTCCCTTCAGATGCTGTGTATTTGGATTCATTTAGTCATAAACTTTTAGATGGCATATTTCAGAACCTTTCAAATTATCCTTAAATCTAGCTGCACGAACATTCTCAGGATAACTCTCCTCTAGTTGGCCTTATGGACATTTTAGTGGTACTAATTCCTTGTCCTCCAGTTATGGCCATCTAATTCAGTAGAACACTATGTGTTACCTTGAATTTGTTCCTGCTCTGAATTTCCCCAAAAAGTTTCCTGGTTCCTCACACTACAGCTCTTGTGAAAGGCTTCAAACCCACCAGCTCTTAGGTTCCTGTCTAATCGTTTGTCACTCAATAGCTGACTATAGTTGCTTTTTTTAATCTACTGATGTCTAACTCTGGTACTATTTAAGCTATGGAAAAGCAGAGAACCTTGTCTAAGTGTGCCCTTCGCTCCAGAATAATGACGCCCAAAGCAGCTCACTAAATAGTCTTCAATGGATATGAACTCCTTCAACTTCCCACTATACTGATCTTATATTTTCGCTCCCCTAGTTGCCAAAGGGTCCACGCTGACTTCAGTTTGTAGAGCCGTGACATACAATCAGCTGTAGACTCCTAGTATAATATCTTCTTTAGGAAACTGGCCCTTGTATACTCCGTTCCCTTTCTGAAATGATCTACTTTTTCATTCATCTCTCACATTTGGTGTCAATTCCTTGGAGAAAACTTCATGATCTTTTAGGACCACACTGTTACTTTCTTTACTTATGCAAAAAGGCTAAGAAACATAGGACGTATTAACCTACACTGTTCATCATTTCTAATAGAACAAAAAACTCTTAGAGAACAAGAATTGTGTGCTGTTCATCAATGTAATTCCCATAGTTTGGTATAATTTTTAATTCAATGCTTATACTCGTAAATATTTGCTAAGTGAATATATGTCTTCCTGCTATGAATTTTTGTAGCCAAAATGTCACTCTAGACAAGTTCCTTGTTATACCTGCAGGTAACATCTGGAGTGCTTAGTTCAGTGTTGTGTTTATAGTAGTAACTCAACAAAATTTGCTAAGATTGATTTCTTTTTAATTCATAATCCGAACCAAGGATAGCTCAACAATAAAAAATAACTATCCTGTCATTATGGAATCATTTCTAAAAGGTGAAAATTGTGGTATATTCTGCTTGTCTAGAGAAGCCTTTGTATTCTATTAGGTCCTACACAATGACTCCCTCTCTGGGAAAGCTTCTATGACCATCTCTAGCTATAGAGCTACAAGCCTGGTAAGATGTCAAACTCTTGCTGCAGATGTGAAATTCAGCAAGGGGTTTTTGAGCACCATTCTGGATCTAAAATTATATTTTAAAAACTTTTCTTGGTTTATAAGGAAATTATTCATCATGGAAACACTCTGAATCTAGATTCCTACTTCTTAAAACAAAGATTAAAAACAGAAAATATATAATAAGGATTTTATAAGATTATTTGTGTATCTTTGGAAATTTTGCTGTTGTTAAATTTTCAGTTTTAAATATGAAGCTCAGGCTTAAGTGTCCTATTTCACTATTTATTCATGAGTGGTTTGTTCTCAGACAGTTATAATTATGTTCATACACTACTGTTCTATTGACTTGACCGAATCTCAACAGGAGTGGCAATCCCGGGGCTATTTTGGTTTTAGAGACGTAAGAACTCTGAATCTGTTAACCTGGTAATTACCTCCACTGTTGTGGTGTTAGTCCCTAAACTTTACACTTTTAGGACCTAAAGCCTAGTTTGCACTTTGAAATCAGCACATTTTCATCCTGACTGCAAAAACTCTTGTTAATGTTGTCACTAAATGAATCAGATGTGACAACTCAATGGGCCATTTGTGTTAGCTTAGCACTGTGCCGCCATGTATGCTCTTTTCCTAAGTACCAGCTAGTATTTATTTTTTAAGTTCCAGGGCTCAAATGAAGTGAAATAGCAGTTCTGTCCATGAAACTCTATGGCATTCCCATTCAGTTCTGGTTCAATAGTTTCATAAAGTATTCCTGGCTTCATGTTACAGTAAATAAGATCCAGTGTTCTCTAACCACCTGTCAACAGAAAATTATAGGTAGTTCAGGGTACAGCCAATGTGATTTATTCTGGTTGAAAGGGACATAGTTCAATGTGTTTCAAATATCTGCTTTAGGTATCTATTATGTCTGAGCTACTACAAATGCTAAGTCCTATGGCACCTTTATCTTTTCATTACTTCTAACTGTAAAGCTGTGAAATTATCCTACCTTGGCAAATTGAATATTCAAAGGTTAAGCCTCACCTTCTCATAGGTTAGTCTTGGAGGAACCACGTGGAGACCCAGAGGTCAAATTCAAATTCAGTTAGTCATGTGGAATCTCTAAGATAGATTTTATTTTTCAGAACATGCCTTGTTTCCCTGCTTCTTTCCCTCCCAGGTTTTTTCATTACTTCTTGGCAATTTCTCTCCCAAGGTTCTTTTTCTTTTACATATATTTTGTGAATGTTTGGCAATTTCCTTCTTATCACTTCCTCTAGCGAGTGACATTCAAAAACTACTAAGAAGTTATGGAAGAGAAAAACATGCAGTTCGCCTTCTTCAGCTTACATAGTAAATATTTTTGCTGCTACGCTTGTGTAATGGCTGTCATGGCAGATGCTTACTTACTGGAGATCATTTTGTGGTTTCCAAAGCATCACAATAATTTTGTGGATACCGATTATATAGCCTAAGCCCTGACCTCCTATGCACAGTCCCCACCCCTACTCCCCACCATCCAGTATTATAAAAGTCAATGACTTCTTCAAACCCAGGTACTTTTATAAGAAAATGAGTCACTGAATAAAGACAGACCAATCACTCATTACCCAAACACTGGCCTGTCTAGAATTCTCTTCTGTCAGTGGGGTTAAGTGAAACAGGATAAAAGTGATGCAGAAAGGTGGACAAGAGAATGGTGTAAGCCATCTCTCTCTCTCAATACTGCAATGGGACTATAATTTCATAAGAATGTTTAATTTGACCAGGGCTTAATTATACTGACTCTTTTAAAGTCAGCAAGCACAGTTTCTAATGCTGTGCACTGAAGCTTTAAGTGTTGCACACTGAAGCTTTAAGTAACAAGGAAACTCCTAAAGGCCTATGGAGGAAAATGAAGAAAAACTCAATGGACACAACAATGTGGAACAGTATTTTCCAAGTGACTCTTAATTCACCTATAAATCCATTATATTATAGTCTAGTTTCAAATTCATTTTTATAAAAGCAGGACATGGAGATTTTCCCAAAAGAGAGGTTAAAAGTAAAAAATACCAACGTAATTTATTCATTTGAGAATGCAAGCTATGAATTATTCTATCAACACAGACCTACTAACATGCCCTTCCCCATGATAAAGGCTTTAGCTGTCTCATCAGTGAATAATTTCCAACAACAAACTGAAATCAGAAAACTATGTGAAATATGTTGTGCATGCCTTGCCCTTCCAAACTCACACATGCCTGACTATTCCTACGACACTGATCATCACGACACACGCAATACTACGAAAATCTTAGAGTTGAACAAAAACACAAACACGAAGAAGAGGATATTCCATACTTATCTCCTTTCCAAGCCTAGATACAGCACATGAAGAAAGAGATCAACTTTATCAGTCAAAATGAAAACAGGGTCCTGAATGTTTGGCTTTGGCAAGAGGGACCACCCAGAGATTATGCTGAGGAATTCTTGTGTTGGTGCCAGCTGCTTAGCCGTGGAGGACTCTGTAGGCATCCTGTTTTCCAGTGCTCAACACTCCTACATGCTATAAGAGTAAAATCTTCATAGGGATTATATACCGTACGGATGTTCTTTCTGGACATGAGCAAAGGTGTGAGCATCTATATCACAGAAACAAACATGGAAGCCTATGGCACCGCAAACAGGGTGGAGCTCTGATGTTCTTCTCTATAGCAGGACAAGCAAATTTATTTCAACCTCTCAGAAACCGCGTTCTTTCATGAAACTGCCTGCTCAGCTTCTGAGACAGGGACACTCCCCGAACGTTTTCTGAGCAGGATTCTTACAAGCAACATGCCACCTCAAACCATTTGCAAAACAGTCAACAAGTAAGATTTTACTATCCTATCAGTGCACTAGGTGGAATGAATTGAAATAACATTCCAGAGTTTCTGTGTGAAGAGCTTTACTGTGTAGTTAAGGTAACCAAAATATATGTGAAATATTCATACCAATATAATAGCACAGCATATACTTATTAGTTCATTGTAATGCTACATTGACCACCACTGATCACTCTAAAGAGCAAAGTGATTCAAGAAATTTCGGGGGGCCTTTGCCTTTTATAAGGTTACTGACAAGTTCTAACTCAGTTGCAAAAAGCAGCAGGACAAAAAGGAATAATGACTTAGGGATTCATTAAAATTTAAAAGAAGTTTTACTTAGCGTCTTATTTGACTAAGAAAAAGAAGGGTAATTAAAGGGACAAGCAAGAAGAACAGTGACACTGATTGGATATGTAAACATAGAAAGGAAAAATTTCAGGAGCCTCAATCCTAAACAAAGAGCTGCAGGCAACTAAAGAATGCTAAGGGAAGAAAGCAACAATTGGTTATTCAATAACAAACGGTCAGCCTTGAACTCATGCCAGTAACATTACACTATATGGACTGAGCAGTTTGTACTTATATATTTAGGAATATATAATATTTATGTTACATATAGACGTAACAATAATTAAAGGAAAAGAAGCCATGAATTTCAATGAAAGCAAGGGGGAGGTGTACAAGCCAGTGTTTGGAAGGAAAAAAGAAAGGAGGTAATGATGTAATAAACATAAAATAAAATGTAAATATATTTTGTAAAAAGAGATCTCCTAGATAACCACTCAAACTATATGGGACACATGAAAACAGTTAAAAGAAATCATGAGGTCTTGGGTGTATAATAGGATATAATAATCTAGCTAAAGCAGGGACATGAATTCAATCTCTAGCATTGGAGGAAAGCAGGCATACAGATAGTTTGCATGGAGTACTTTATTTATGATGAACCTTTCATGTACTAGAGGACTCTACAAATAGAATAGGCAATATTAGCTTCATATTGCAGAGATTAAAAGTTCAGTAGAGGCAAGTCAACCTTTATGACCCAGTTTTGTATGATTTCAAAAAATATGCTATTTATACCATACTAAATTCATAAAGTATCCACCTTAATTCTGTTCACCATCATCACAGAGTGACAACAATAAACTTTGAAGTTGCTATAGCACCCTTGAGCTTAAAGTTCTCCAAGATGAAACTCCAGAGACTGGTGTCCATGAGATGGTTCCCCACTCCATTGCTATTCACCCACTCTCTTTAGTTATACTCTGGTTCTATCAAGAAGCTTATAATCCCCTGAACTCAGTGGTTTCATACCCTGTGTTTCTGTTCAGTTTCTTCTATACATGATGTTTACTTATTCTATCAAAAGTTGTTTCTTAGAGAAGAACTTCCTGGATTATCCAAGTAGGCTCAAAGCCTACCATTGACTGCAATATAAAAATTGCAGTATCATGAAAATTGGATCCTTAAGTTTGTTTCCCCCAAATTTATCCCATAAATACAGTTATGTGAGGAATGGTTAAGCTTTCATTTGGTACCCACCATGCCCCTCATAAAGTGAATATACTGTTTTTATTGTCAATTTGACACAACCTAGAGTCATCTGGGAAGAAGAAATCTCAGTTGGGAGATTGCCCAGATCAAATGGTCTATGGATGTTTGTGGGACATTGTCTTGATTACTAATTGATGTATGAATGCCCAGGCCACTGTGGGCAATGGCCCTTCATGACAGATAGTCTAGGTTGTATAAAAAAGGGAGCTAGCATACGCCTGCTAACAACACAAAGAACAAATGAGAAAACTGTACTCCTTCTTGGTTTATGCTTCAAGTTCTTGCCTTGAGTTGCTTATCCTAAATTTTCTTAGCAAGAGACTGACCTGGAAGTATAAGTCACATAATCCCTTTCCTCCCCTAAGCTGCTTTTGGTCAAAAATCGTAGCATCAGAAATCAAACCAGGACAGTCTGACATGCAGCAACCACACAGATAACTTTTATGAATCTAAAAGAAACACAAAAAGTGGGATTAAATCCAACTGCCACTGTTACTTACTGAACAAAGTCAACCTGTCTACATTCCAACCCCCTAGGATCTGCTTTAATTAGATTTCTTCCATAGATACCCAAACCATTCTTGACTATGCCATGCAAGTCAAAAACTTTAAAATGCCATTGTTGTAGTTTTCTCCATGACCAGTTTTGTTAATACCAAAATTCATATCCATTATTGTTTGGTTTCATGGTTCTTCTCTTCCTTTTTCACTTGGACTTCATCGTAGTCACTCACTAATAACAACCGGCTCTCAAAGTATCCCCCCTGTTTTACTCTGTAAAGTCTTATCCTATACTTCAAAAGAAGCACAAACAACTTAATGTTTACTGAAAGGGTTTTGCGCCAATAGCTCTATCGTGTACCTATCTGAAGATACCTTAGTAACCATACCCTATTTTTGTACTTCTTAAATCCAGACTTTCTCTCTGCTTTTTTGGAAGATCGTAAGTTCCTAATGAAGAACACTACAGGTCACAAGCTTTTGTCGTGATTCCTAGATTTCTATGAAGAGTCATTCTATCAGGGACATTACCCTTTTCTCTACCTGGAAGCTGCTCTTTCTTAGCAGAACCAGACAGTGTCTGTTTCTTCCTTTTACTCCTAAAGCGTTTGCTTTTTCATTTTCTGCTAAATTCATTATTATTGTTTCCATCATGCTTGATATATTGTTTAAAGCACAGAAAGTCTTAGTAGATGTTTTCTAGATAAAGACTATCACCAGTTCTACTTTAATTTCTTTAATGCTGCCAGTATATGCATGAGAGTAAGACAGCACTGATTGAACTTGGAGAGTTAAAAAAGCATAGATGTAGTCTGGTGTTGGTGGCGCACACCTTTAATCCCAGAACTAGGGAGGCAGAGACAAGCGGATCTCTGTGAGTTCAAGGCCAGCCTGGTCTACTGAGTGAGTTCCAGGACAGTCTCCAAAACAATACAGAGAAACCATGTCTTGAAAATCCAAAAAAAAAAAAAAAAAAAAAAAGCAAAGATGTGGCTAGAAGGGTATGGGAGAAGTTAAAGGACATGTAGGAGGGGGTGAAAAAAATGCACTAGATACTTGTATAAAATTCTCAATAAATAAAAAAATTAACTTTCATTATATATGAGTTGCTTATCCTGGTGAGTGGTTCCTTTTATGCAAAATGTAAAACACAGGAGGATTTATGGATATAGATCACTGGCTGCTTATAGCTGGCACACACATTAAAAATGGAATTTGATTCTTAAAGAGTACACAAGTCCTTTTAGAGATGCTAAAACAGTGGCTATCATTGCACAACCATGTGAATGTACTAAAATACACTAAATAATACACTCTAAAATAATTTTAATACAGCCTTCCAACCAGAAGAATAACGTTTTGCTTTTTTCCCCTTCATTATTTTTAACAGCTTTATTTAGTTATATAAATATATATTCCATATAATCCTCCACTATCAATAAAGGGCATTCTACTATGAACCTTTCAAAATATACATGATCTTCTTCAACGAACCAGCAATCTACCAGGGTCCCAAATGTTGTAAATACTTTTCCAAAGGTATTTAGAGACTCACAGATATAAATTTATTACAAGTAATGTACATATGCTATATTCAGGGTTTATACATTTCTGTAGATTGACTTTTGGGACTCAAATACCATCTTTAAAATCATTTTTATTGGAAAATATATATTCAAAGCCATAACTAAAACTAGAAAGAAGCTACTACCCCACCTCACCCTGTCAGTCCATAAATAAGCTACCACACCACCTCACCCTGTCAGTCCATAAATGAGCCAGGTAAGACCTACCACCACTCCCTGGGCACAAAAGCTTGTCTAGGAAACAGATCTGGTAACAAACCCAGAATGTGCCAACCTCCAGGTTATAAAAAAAGGCATTTGAAAAATCATGATTATCTTCTTCAAAGCTAACTCAGTACTTCATGGATAGGTTCTCTTTTCACTGTGGTCTCAGAGTGTACACAAAATACTACTGTAGAACTCATGAAGCATTTTGGCTTATTTGTTTTAGCCTGATCCTACCATGTGTCCCAGACTGGCCTAGAACTCATTATATAGCCAGGACTGGCTTCAACCTCATGATCTCCATGCTTCAGTCTCCTGAGTACCAGGATTACAGGCATGAGGTACCACATCCAGTGCATAAGGAATTTTGATTCTTACAAAACCCAAACATAATTTAAAAATAAACTGCATCCATTTATAAATTTGTAAGCTTAAAGCAGGAGTCATGGGTATTATTCATCGACCAACTTACTATAGCTTACTCCTTGAGGAGCCCTTGATATGTATACAATAAATGAACAGAGAACTAAATGTGTAATTCAGTTAGTCTTAAGATTAATGGGTGTTATCAATGTAGTAGTTTGAATGTGAGCAATCCCCAGTGGACTTAAGTGTTTGAACATCTGGTCTCCAGGGGGTGGTACTACTGGGGAAGGTTATGCAACCTTTAAGATGTGGAGATTTACTGGAGGAAGTGGTATAGTGGGAGTGGGCCTTGAGGATTTGTAGCCTAGATCCCATATCCTGTTTTCTGGCTGCTTCCTGAATACAGAGGCTATGTGACCAGCCATCCTCCTGGTCCTGCCACTCCTCTGCCATAATGGACGGTGTCCTCCTGGAACAGTATAAGCTAAAACAGACTGCATCGTCAACGTATTTTGTCACAACAATAATACAAGTAGCTAATACAATCAGCATTTTTTCATAAATTTTCTTACCTCCTGTAGTTGGCAAGCTTTGACGATGCTCTTATATCTGTACTCATCATAGGAAACACCAAAGATGATATTTTCTTTGATAGTACCCGGCATAATCCAAGAAAATTGAGAGCAGAATGAAATTCTTCCACTGTGCTTAATTTTTCCCTCTGAAGCTTCCAGTTCTCCCAAAATCATCATCAGAAGTGATGTCTACAAATAAATTGTAGGTGTTTGATCAAATTACTTAGCTTTAGCTTGCCTCCCATTATTCTAATCTGAAGTCTCCCAATACTTAGAGAGTCTATTAACTCATTTGATTAAAGATGTTTTAGTGCTATGATCCAGGGACTTTTCTAGGAGAGAAAATACAAAGGGAATGAAAGAGACAATGGCAACACAGAGTGAGAATGTCAAGGTTAACAAAGAGTGAGTCCCTCCTTTAGTGTGCTGGGGACAGCTTTGCAGGTGTGAGACCGGTAACAGTGAACCTTGGCTGAGAGCTCTTGGCCTAGGTGCTGCCTGTGTGCACTAACTATATGAGTGTGCTTATTCATCACAGTAAACTAATACAGAATCAGTGTTATCTTCTTCTTTCAAACCCACATTAGACGGAAAGAAAAAAGCACATTCAGATAGCCTTTCTTGATATATGACAACCTAAGAAACTAAAAGAGCTATCATTAAGCCAAGGCTCATTGATATTATTCACACACAAAAAGGAAGTACTTCAATCTTTTTTTTTTTTTTTTTTTTTTTTTTTTTTGGCTTTTTGAGACAGGGTTTCTCTGTATTGCTTTGGAGTCTGTCCTGGAACTCGCTCTGTAGACCAGGCTGGCTTCTAACTCACAGAGATCCGCCTGTCCCGGTCTCCCAAGTGCTGGGATTAAAGGCGTGTGCCACCAACGCCCAGCCAAAGTACTTCTATCTTGATAGTATGAGAATTTGCTTTCATCTTTAATAAACGCTAAACATGTATGCATGCCAAAATTGTTTGTAAAAAGTTTTTTGTATGCCACTTTCTTATAAGTATAAAAATAAAAAAGCTGAAGAATTTGAATGTGTTACATGCCCTCACAAGAGGAGTTCTAAGAAGAAAACCAAGTATACATAAAAGAGGCAATAGGGAAGGCGGTGGTGTAGAGAATGTTATCACTCAAGAAAAGTTGGATGTCTAAAGGATTGTTTGTGTGTGCGCACATGCACTTGCACTGTATGTGTGTGCTACATAAAAGTAAATATATGGGTGCCAGCACTCTTCTGTGTGCATGTAGCAGCCAGAGTAGATATGTCTGGTATCTTCTGTGTCTTGTCTCGTTGTTGCCTTGAGGCAAGGTTTCTTACTGAACTGAAGCTTGCAGTTTCAGCTACAGCAGCTTTCAGGGAGCTCTTAGGATCCAACTGTCTCACCCTGTCAAGGTAGGTGCACATCTATGCCAAGTTTGGGATTCGAACTCAGGTCCCTGTGCTGACAATAAAAGTACTCTTAACCACTTAATGCATGCATGCATACATACATGTATGCATAAATGAAAAAAAACAAGTATCAGGGAAGGGAAAACACTGATTTTTACCTTCCTCATTTAATTCATTATGGTGAAATAAATGTCCAAAATGAAATATGAAGCATGCATAAATATTGTAAATGTAAACAAAATATAAACATCCCTAAAACCCATACTATAGTTATTTCTTAGTATCCTTGGAGGAGGAGTACAATGTAGCATACCACAAAAAATACTGTTCTTTTCTTACTTAACTACATATTTTAGAAAACTTTCTATAACCAAAGACTAGAGAGCTTCAATACCCATCCATACTTCTCTGAAGATACCTGTATCAAATCTCTATAAACCTATAAGGGCATAACATACAGGTAGGTGAACCATTTGGTTATCTTTAAGGCTTAAGTGGCAAGCTATCAAATCAAGAAGTATAAAATTAACTTCTGAATATTGAAGAATCTGTTACAAATCTTATATTATAGCTAGTTTCCAGGAAAATGATAAGAATTCTCCCTCCCTCTGACTGAGCTGTCAGACTCTTGATGACAAGTGGATGAGGATCTTCCTCTGCCTTCATAGCATCTTTCCATGGGAGGCATGAGCAGTCACTGAGTGGAATTACATTGTCATCGGTTTTTCATAGTTTGTCTGAGAGTTAATTACTGCTAAGTTCAACAAATTCTATTTTTACATGTGTCATGTAATGATCTTAAGTATATGGACAATTCCCTTTCAAAATTATATGTAGCACAGTAATATTCTTCCAAGCAGATAGTCTGGTGTTGGCCATCTGGTGTGTCCTAGAGCATCAGCTATGCAGACTCTTGAGGTATCATTTTCTTTTACTACTGAAAACTGCTGCTAATTCCATAGAAGACAGTAAGGAAAAATAATACTCTGAGGAGCACGCTTTTATTTAAATGGCCCATGTCACATTTGGGGAAACAATCAGAGAGAAAGATAAGCTAGATATACAGTAATTAGAAATTTTCTGTGGTATTCTATTTCTGAACTGTCATGTAAAACTCATCATTATACAACTTTTCCTGATTAAGATATTAATATAAAATAGAAACAAATTCCCTTTCAGAATCTATCATTTTCATTTTATTTAATAAAAACACTTCCTTATTCTTCATTCCTTCTCTCTCCTTAACTTTCTCATTTATTCCTATAGAATTTAAGGGATTAATAAACACATTTTTATATTACTGAAAGGTACCATACCTAAAATGGCACTCTAACTGGAACAAGGATCTATTTTATGGGTATTCATGGCAAATACTTGTTGTCCAATATCATGAAGCACATACTCACATCCAATTTTATTCCTTTGGTTCTTCAATGTGCTATCAAGCTAACTGTTAAAAAACAAGTGTCTATTATCTATACGACAGGTCATATCTGAAATAGCATGATAAAGTCTCTTGGTGGTAACATTAGATTTTAGGGCAGTTTTCCCTTTTAGCAGATTTGATTTTGTGAAATGCCTCTCCAAAGGCAAAACTTATACAAGAATAATAGGTTGTTCTTGGGAGCGGGTGGGGAAGTAGAATAGTCACTGAATAACATTTTGTTGAATATCTTTCCACTTGACATATTTTCATAATATATATTAAGCAAGAATTAGTCCATTCAAAAATCTGATATATATCAGACCTTGTGCTACAGTGGTAAAATCTTAGCCATGACTTTCCTGGACTAGCCCTAAAAAATAGATCTGTAGTAAAAAAAATGGTTAAAAGATAGTTTTTACATCAATAGTTATTGAAATCCCTCTACATGTATAATAAAGCTAAATTTTAAACAAAATATAAACATATAGAAAAAGTCACAAGAAATAATGTGAATAACTAAAAACCCTGAGGAAACCATTACTGAAGCAACATATTTTTTTTTTTTGGTTTTTACGAGACAGGGTTTCTCGGTATTGTTTTGGAGGCTGCCGGTCCAGCCCAGCCTGGAACTCACAGAGATCCCCCTGCCTCTGCCTCCCGAGTGCTGGGATTAAAGGCGTGCACCACCACCGCCCGGCTAGCAACATATATTTTAAGTAAACAATACATTCAAATATTTCTATGCCTATATAAAAATTTCTCTTAAATATTTCATATACTGCAAACTAGAGGAAAAGGATAAATGAATGCTAAATGAAATTCTTAATAATGAGTAATAAAAAGACTGCCCTAGCAAGATATAACACCAATGGCATAACAGTGGCATACTGGGGATAACCAGTAGCTACCTAACTGAACCTAAGACAAACTCATTAAGACAGAATTCATACCTAGTACTGTAAACCTTACTAATCACAGCTGGAGAGGTCATAGCTCTGAGAGGAGATCCTACTACTGTTATTTTTGTAAGCTACTATGATTTCTAACTGGATTTGAAGTACTTACCCTTATACCCACAGGTAAGTTTAGTTCATACCTTTTATCAAAGTCACATCTTTTTGCAATGGATGTAAACTATTACAGAGATCTACGACTAGTCAAGTGACAATGGGTACTCAGTCCCAATTGATATATCTAAAATGCAACATCTATACTTAAGGCTTAGAGCAAATTGTGGAAGAAGGAGCTGAAAGATCATAAGAGCCAGAGGACATGAATATCTGCTTCTGAAATGTATCTTCTAGATATGAGACACTATACCTATGAAATATCCAAGTTATTGTTAACAAATATGTCCTACATGATGATATCACCAGTTGGCATTACAATGTAGATGAGGGAAATCTCACAAGATCCCATCCCTTAGAACAGTGGTTCTCCACCTTCCTAATGCTGTGACCCTTTAATACCCCCAAAGGAGTCGTGACCACATGTTGAGAACTACTACCCTAGATGAAGAATTACAGCCAAACAAAAGATTAGAGGGATAATCAATCTTCCCCCAGGGATCAGCTCTAAATACATGTGTATATAAGAAATACAAAATGGATCCAGTACATTATATATTATAATAATAACCAAAACAGAGGTCATGAATTTAAATGGAGGTGAGGAGGGGTATATGGAAGGTGTTAGAAATAGGGGAAAGGAATAGGAATTATATAAATATAGTACTTGTATGAATTTCTCAAAAAATGTAAAAATTTAAAGAGACAGTACCTTTCCTGCTCCAGTAGATCCAGTAATAGCCAACATCTCTCCTTTCTCTACTTTAAAACTGATGTTTTTCAGCACAGGATTTCCCAGAAGACAGATATGACCCAAACCTGGGTTGCTGTCACCATTTGAAAGCTTTCTGTCAGTATTGTTTAGCTGTACTTTTTCCAATAATTCTCCAAATCCCTATTTAGACACATCAAAAATAAAAATGTCTACAGATATTTTCAATAGATATCTTTAAGTGCAATCAGTTTAAGAAACATATGGTACACAATCCATTATAAGACATATGCATTTTTAATTAATTAATAAATACAATTATAAAGCACAGGTTTTCTAGAGAGCATGGTTCAAAATATTTGTGATGTAGATATAATCAATGATAATACAATTCCCCTTTATCAAACCTTTGTTTCTCATTACATTAATTTAATATTACTAAAGCTCAAGTCTGTGTGTGTGTCTGTGTGCATGTGCGTGCGTGCGTGCGTGCGTGTGTGTGTGTGTGTGTGTGTGTGTGTGTACCAAGATTATAGGAATTAAGTAGACATGTATACCCTTTTTCCTATGGACTTGGTACATAGTATTAATTCAGCATAATATATGAGGCAGGTTTCATAATCTTCCTCTTCAAACTGTAGACTATGTCTCAGAATGGATAAACTAACAGTCAGAAACAAGTATTATAAACAAGGAATTAAAATGCAAACCTGACTTCTGTTCTGTCACACTGGTAGTTCCTTCTCCTAAGATTTCTCAGGACATTTATTAATTACCGCTGGCTACAAATATGATGAAGTTGGTAGAGGAGTAAAGGAATTGATCATCACAAGGGCATGTGTGGGTTGGAGACGAATCCCTTTTGAAAATGGCTTACCTCTCCATTACCCCATGGCAATGTCTCAATCACTCAATTTATCAATAAAGACTCAGGCGCCAGATGCTGGGGTGAAAGCCTACAAGCTCAGAGAGGCAGAGAAAGCACCCAGCTGACCTTTCAGCTGATGTCCTCGAAGCACCTTTTTTCCTATTAGCTCAAACAAGACTCTCAAACTCAACATCCCTCTCTTCTACTTCCAGTGTCTCTTTCCATCCTCCTGACGGGCTCTTACCCTCCAGAACCTGAGGATTCCACATGTTTAATAGAACATGGAGAAATTAAGCTGGGATTCACCTGGATGCTACATCACTACTGACTAGCTTTCACAGTGTTGCAAGGCTTTATGTATACTACCAAAGGAGAAAAATAATCACCAGTCTTACTGACATGCCTGTTGGTGCAATAGTAGCACAAGTATCATGATAGTAACCAATCGCTTTCCGATTGGATTTAAAGTCTAATCTAATTTTCATAAACACTGTAAAATGTGTGGTCTGCTTTTTCTTGATATCTGCTTACAAGTGTTTTCTCATTCATTAAGTACTTTTAAGTTTAACTGGAAGACAAGAGTACAATGTATAAACTGAAAAGTTTTCTACTAGATGGTTCAGCTTTTAGTTTAATCAATAACACTGTGATATAAACACAGAGGGGCATGGTTTTGCTCTTGCTATTTAAGATAAACTCCTGTAAGTGGGCCAAATAATAGGTAAAACTCCTCTAGCCTTCTAAGTGGGTGTTGAGGGCACTACTGGGGTAACACATGGGAAATACTTTTGTAGACATTAAAAACAGTTCCCTACTCCTCCTCTTTCTCCTCCCACTTTTCATCATCTCCTTTTTTCAGTCCTGGGAATTAAATCCAGGCCATTGTCCAGGCTAAGCAAGTGCTCTGCCACTGAATTACACCTCCACCCCTTTATTGTACCCTTAAGTAGCAATATGCAGTATGGAGACTTGGAAATGGCTCTGGGGTCTGAGAAACCCAGGCTATTGAGTAACCTCCTTACTTAAAAGCCTCAAGCCTCAATTGCCTAGTATGTAAATATAAATTTTATCTAATCAAAGTATGGCATGTAACTCACCCTAGACTTGCCTCTCAAAGGAGATGGAGAATATGATGGAAAAGAGACAGTAAAGCTTGAGGAGTGATCAATAAGAAGGGTATGAAGACCATGCAAGATATTTGGAATAGCTTGAGTGAAATTCAGGATTGAAATTAGGACCAGAGTTTTCCATTTGCATGTCATCAGTTCACTAATGTTGAGCCTGGGTGAGGTCACACCACAGCCAGAGTAAAATGACTGAAGCTGCTCTTGGGGACTCAATGACTCATCAACACTGAGTGACAGGCCAGGGAGACTTAGAAGTCATGATCAGATAAGTTATACTTCACTGAGGAACCACTATATGGAAAATGAACTAATGAACAACCCATGTAAATTATCTTAGTTAGTAGGAAGTTCATGTCTTCGTTTTATAGATGAAGACACAAGAGGCTTGATAACTTGAAAGTAATATGATTTGGACTACCTGGAAAGTGAGTTGCAGAGACAAGATTGAAATCTAGTATTGAAGCCTATCATCTTCCTGACCTGTCATATTAAATCAGTTATATGACTTTAAAGAAATAAAGAGGTTTTTTTGTTGCAATAAATATCTGGTCCCCCATTTTTCACTTTATAAAACAGAATATCCCCTTCAAATAGCTCTATCAGTTATAGTATCATTTGAATCTTAGATTTTATTGAGTAGAAACTTAGAAGCATGAACAGGAAAAGGCTCAATTGTTTATATATTTTTTAAAAATTCACAATGTTTAGGAACTCTCACCTCCTCCCAGAATGCTGATACATTCTCCATGGTCACATCTGTGGTCATTAAGTTATACTCCAGTATCTTGTATTCTTGATTTAGCAGGAAATCCTAGTCAATAAAGAGAGTAAAAGCTTTTGATAATAGAATTGGAATAACAAAAACACGCTGCTTTATCTCCTTACACTGTAACATGGGAGTTTTAAGTTAGAAATTATTTAATAAAATAACTTTACAATTATTCTAAAGTTAATGTACCAAGCAGAATGATTCATCACAGTCAAAATATACTCTTTAAATATATTGGTTTATAAGGCTAGTTTCATATATTAGATACTCGTGCATAACTGCTTCTTTCTTATACTACTATATGGAATATTAATTACTATTGAAACCCCAATAATTACTAACGTCCCAGTTCAAAGCTAGTACAAAGGAAAAGATCCACAAATTATGGTTTCTTTTTTAACATTCTCTTTACAAGCAACATCACTATCATCATTTCTCTATATAAAGGGAAAGTATAAGGACTTTTAAGTGTTTTCAGAAAGGGCTCCATCAGAGACTCCAAATCAAATTCTTCCTAGGGAAGGTGGAGCATAGGACTTAAATCTGTGCACCCGGAAGTATTCACTGGTCCCTGGCTGTCTTCTTTCCTCTCTTTCCTACTTCCCTCCCTCTTTTCTTCTTTTGGTTTGTCTCATTTACCTCACATTTTTTCAGATTATTTTTGTGTTGCTATTCAGTTTTATTCTCACTTCTCTTCTTATCTCTCTGCCCTCTCCTTTCTTCTCTCATCCCTCCACCCAACTAAGATGATATCAACAGAGAAATAGGATTAAACACAGAGCCATTCTGATCCTAAGTGTCACTCACTACTTTTCGTAGTCATACGACTCAAGTTCATTTAACCTTGGGGTGCAACAGGTGGAAGACATTATGATGAGCTGGATGGAGTAGACAGCCTTTAAATGGCAGCTGCTACAGCTGTGGGGATACAAATAACTAGACAATCTCAGTTTGTCAGAAGGTGTTTATGTGTGCACACATATATGCCAGTGCACAAAGGTACACATGATACTTCTCCACTTCTAATCACCAGTAACCAATGCTAAATTTCAAAGGCAAATAAAACAGATACAGAGCTATATTACATGCTGCCACCATTTGCAACATCAGATAAATAATGGAAGAACCACTTAAAAACAAGCTCACCCTTCATCCCACATTTTATCTGTCATAAAGGTTACTTTCGGTATTAAATATTTAAGCAAATATTTTAAAATATAACGAGACATGTTTCTCACAAGTTTACTTATTTTGTTCTGAATAAACTACTTTTCCACCACTAGCAGCTACTTTGGCATTCTGGAGTACAGTAATTAATGTGGTACAAAATGCCATTTCCTTCCATCATACTAGCCATAGCAATGCTACAGAAGTTCAAGGTGGGTATTACAGGGTTAGCTGGAACATTTTATAACTTCCCAATAAAATTTATTTTTCAATGTTTCTACATATTTACAAGCTGCCTACAACTGATGTATTTACTAGTTTCCTGGGGTGGGACTTTTCAGATTACAGAAACAATTGTTTCAAATTTCCTTATGAAATCTCATAGGAGTTTGTTTTATTTCATTAGACTTCATGAGACTATGCATGAAAATGAAAAGAGGAAATCTTATCCATTAATAAATCCAAAACTAAGAAATTCATTTTAGAGAGTTCTCCCACTTTACAAATTCTAAAATGTTTCAAAATCATGTAAGGATGTAGTCATGGGAATTACCTGTATTTTTGTTATCATTCCAACAGAATCATACCATGTTTGTACAGCGGTGGGGAACTGTCGTGTTACTGCCATACGCAGGACAATGCAGAATGAAATGGTTGTGAATATTTTTCGGAGGATGATTCCGTTGATGACTGTATAGGGAAGCACAGATAAAAGGACTACAAAGAACCCTGAGAAGAAGAAGGCAGAGCTAGTGAAGAACCTCATATAGGCGGCCTTCCGGGTCAGTTTCATTTCCATCCTGTGGAAAACAGAAGATGTGACATGTTATTTTCTTTTCAAATATCATATATCATAGAATATAAAATCGGTACATACAACCTACAGTTTGGGCAAGTTATAAAACCTCTCTTGGCCTCAATTAGCTTATGTGACTGTTAATGAATATACCATGGTTTTGATTTTTTTTTACAAAAAGCTTGCTAAAATTGCTGTAAAACAATTAAGAGCTATAATTACTATAATTAAAATTTTGATTATATTATTAAAATTAATTTAAATTGTATTACCTGAATAGATTTCAATTTTATACTATTTTTTTATCTCTAGTAACTTCATTATTATAATGTGAAATGATGTGTGGAAGGGAAAATAATGTTACAGTTATCAAACATGATCCGACAGATTCTTAACGTTTTAGAGATTCTAGCTTGGCTTTAAATAGCATTGACAATGGCATGAGGAGAGGTTCTCAGCTGTTAAAGTGTATACCAAGCACCCGAGAAATGTGTTACTGGGCAGTCTCTTCTCCAAGCCTGTCTACTGATGCTGAGATGCTGTACTAGCTCTTGAGTCAAAGAAGCCAAGCCATTCTGTTGTAGGTGGTTCTTCAAAGACCAGGGACCAGCCACTCCCTCATCTCTCTCACTTCAGTGCAATTATCCACAGTCAGGCCTCTCTGTAGTTGCAATCCTCAAGTCTGACCTCCAGCTGTGAACTACTGTTTTGTAAACCATACAGGAGAAAGTTAAATGCTTTATCAGGCGGAAAGCAAGGACCACAGAAGATGGTAACATGATTGAGATGTCACCAGCAGAGAGCAATATTGTCCTCAACCTCAGCCCCACTCGTCCTTCTTCCCACTCTTGAAGCCATAGAGCTTCAAGTCACTTGTGATCATCCTCAACTGGCTCTTGTGCAGACAAAGGTCAATGCTAAACACAAAATGAGGAATAGCAGATCTACAGTCTGGTGTAGGAGGGCCTGGCATGCAGGCACTACACTTCTACATACTTCTACATACATAATTCAGAGAAACAGCTGTCATTCTCAAGTATTAGAATTAAAAGGAAATCTTTTTAAGTCCTCAAAGAAAACACTGTAATACTGAGCTTACTGATAGAGGACATGTATATAACCTGTATTATGATCAGCCTAATTAGTTGCCGTGTTTTATCTTTCAGTATTTGTATTGAAGGTGGATCATGGTTTGGGTTCTGCCTGTTTTACCTATGACTCCATCACTAAAGAGAAACATAATACCTCCCTTGTAGAAAAGTGTTTAAGCTTAGATGATGACATAGCAGAAAGTCTAATAGAATGCAATGTATAGTCCTTTTCTTTTAGAGATGAATAGTATCGATGAAGTTGGTATTTATAAAATGACAGAAATGTTTAAAAAATGTTAGCAAGGTGTCAAAATTGTTCAAATATATTAGCAACAGCTGACAAAGGAGAGGTCTTATTGGAAAAATAATAATTGATCCATAAACAACAGAATCATCTAGGAACTATTATAAAAATCCCTACCATTTTAAGCCTTAAAAACATTCTAACAGTTTCTTATAAAAAAAATTAAAGTCCTTTTATTACTGAAGAGCAATAAAAGATTTGTTTTTCAAAGAGATTTGTACAGCCTTTGGCCCTGTTCAGCAGCAGCCCAGGCTGAGGTAATCATCCTTCTGAAAAAGTATCTTGTCAGTCTCTCCTAGAACATTGTATTTGCTCTGCTAAGTAAAAGAAATTCTTACTATCCCTTTTACGTCAACACTTTCCAGCTTTTTCAGGTAACAATTTCATGCTGTATCAGGCAGGTTACAACCAGACAAATGTTAGCAGAATCGGCCAAACCAAAATACAGAGTAGGAAATATGGATTTTATCTTTTGAGGAAGAGAGGGGTAAAATACCAATGTCAGAAAAAGTCAGCCACAGGAATGACTTGTCTGTAAGTTTATCATGAGGTCTGAGGAAACTGGATCATCTGATAACCTCACAACCCCTGCTGTGACTGTTTTTAGGCAGAGTGTACTGGAACACTGAACTTGTTAATGTGCAAAACAACTCATCAACTGAACAATCCCCCCAAGATCTTTGAGGATGTTTCTGGAAAGAAAATGCAGTGCCTTTCCTGGATTTATCTTGAAAGGTATAACAAAAGCAGGTGACTAGTAATGTTTGAGAAATAAATACTCTCCTGCTCTTTCTATTTACATGGCAAAGGACTTAACATTTCTGCATTTCCTTTGTTGTTCCAATCACACACCTGCGGCTCAGTTACCATTGTCTATTGGGCTCCAACAGCCTGAATATGAAACAGCCTCAATTCACCACTGCAAAGACACGTTTCCCTGTGAGACACTCCAAGTGTCCTCATGTTTAAATTAGTCGTCTCCTTAATGATGCATCTCTGCTCCGCAAAAGTCTAAACCCTTCCTTGATTGTAGGTAGAACAGAGAAGTCAACTACAGAAAACTGGTTACACGGCTACAGCAATGCTCAATTTTTTTTACTCCAAATTATCTCAGTAATTACATGTCAGTGTGTGCTGTACTTTTTTTCTCCCCAGATATAATCTTTACTAATCTGTGAAAGGTTATCTGAGGTGAAAGAAGGCAACACACACAGGTGCCAAGTACTGACAACATCTCATGAGGTGGCTTTTGTTACAGGGACTGACTTTCCATCCTGTGAGCAATTTGCATGGACAATACTGAGGAAAATTCCTTTGTCATTATTCTGAAGGTTCAGAATAACAGGTACACTTTGTCCAAATGTGGCTTTCTTTAACCTTTGGTAAATCATAACATGAAAAGAACAGTGTTACACAGTATCTCCCTTTTCTCTCAGAACTACTCGTTTTAGGAGTTCCATTTATGATTTCAATTAGCCTCCCTCATCTTCATTATTATTTTAATTAAACTAAGGGTATTAAGCAATTATGATCAATTGCAGAAGACTCATAAGGAAGGGTTACATATCCTTGCAGTGCAAAAGAACTCCTGGGTTAACTATGTAAAACCATAAGCCAGGGCAGAACATGGAGGCACATATCTTTAAGTTCTAGGGCAGCCTGATATACATACTGAGTTCCAGGCTAGCCAAGCCTACAAACTGAGACCCTGTCTCAAAAACAAAACAAACCATTAACTCATCAAAATGACTATATGCAACTGATGTATAAATAATGGTACACCTCAGGACATACGCTTGATTTTTACCGGAGCAGTCACGTTTAAAAGTTAAGTATAAAATTGGAACAATATTGTAATGATATCAACTCACTGTCTCAGGTTTTCAATTATATTTTCCATCGCTGATTCCCAACAATATGCCTTAACAGAATGGATATTATCAATAATTTCTGATGTGATCACAAGTCTTTCATTGATCTTTCCAGCTCTTTGTTCTCTGTAAACCAATCAATTGATCAATCAATCAGTAGCAGAAACAAGTCAAATTGTAACAAAAATAAAGCTATCATTTAGTAGATGCCTCCTAAATGGAAGACACCCACTGCTTAATGAATTTTAGTCTTTGTCCTTAATCCAACCTTTATCAGAGAGGTGAGATTATTTCCACTTTGTGAAACAAATGAAAACAGTATATAAAAGATTTCTATGACATTTCAGCTGGCAAGCTTTACATGTTCTCTGCCATAAGCATGTCACATGACTCATACCACAGATTCATTCTGTAATAAAAGTAATGACTTTGGTAGAATGACCAACAATATGGAGTAGAAAACGTCAATAAATTCTATACAAAATTTAGACATTCCTTCCATTTCATATCAATGCTATAGCCACTTTAATTATATGAGTATATTCTGTAGACCAATAAGGGAAAAAACCCTTTCTGGTATATGATGTATTATTGACACCATTAAAATAACTCCTTAGTGATATCCCATAGTTTTCTCTTCAGGACATAGAAAATCCCAAGTTAAATTTCTTCAAGCTGTGACAAAGATCACTACCTGTACTTCACCATCATCTTCCCTAAAACAGCTTGAAGAAAGACTAGGATTATCAGTAAACCAAGGCCACAGAAGGCAGAGAATTGTAACAACTCCCAGAGAAGACCCATCAGGAGAGTCACTTGTAAAGGAGCGATCCATACAAAATGTGCCAAGGCAAGTCCCTGAAACATAAAAACACAGAGAAAAGCAAGTGGTATGTTATACTCCACCCTCAAAAAACAAGCAAAGAAACACATACAGGGAAAAAAACAAATGAGCACCCAGGACTTATCCAGTCAAGGTATTCATGGTTCTGAGCACATTTATATTTAGATTTCTTGATATGGAAGCATAGCACTGGGTTTAATCAATGCAAAGATAGGTTACTCAAGGTAAAAATTTCAAGTCACTACATTTCAAAGTATGATTTTTTTCCCCAAGTGTAATAGGATTGGATATCTTAGGAATTGTGCCCAGATTTTAATTAATTAATATCCTTTTTAAATAAAGTTAAGTGTCCTCAAGTTAGAACAAGTGACAACAAAAGACTCTCCTCAGAGACTAGGTGTACATACACACACACACACACACTGTTTGTACAGATCAACATCTGGTACTCAATTCAATAGAAATTTTTTTAACCCTTGTTACGTTAAATACTGGAAGTGCAAAGATAAACAAAACACAGTATTTGTCCTCAAGGACCTTGAATTTACTTGTGTGTGACATAAGACAGCATAGAACAAGAACTACTCAGAGTATCATATTTAGCCAAAGTAAATAACAATTTAAAGTATGATTAAAAGGAAGCAAAGTCTGATAAGGATTAAATCTTGAAAAACCTTATTAAGAGCAAGCTGAGGTATGTTTGAGTTGGGCAATTTTACCTGACCTCAGAATGGTGCTCACTGACACAATTTATCTTCCCCAGTTTCCAGAAATAGCTATACTAGGGATGGGTGGGACTTTGATACTTATCACTGTTATGTGGTGCAGGATAAATCTTCATTTAGGGTTGGTTTCTAATAAAATGCATAAGACATTTAATCAGTGGGTACATACTTCATCAAATTTGTTCAGGTTGTTGGAAAGAAGACTAACAAGTTGTCCAATACTTATTTTATCAAGAACACGGCTTGACAGCTTTAAAGTCTAAAAGAAAAATGGGAAGTTAGGTGATATCAACAAACAAAGGTAAAATGAATTCATAAGAAACAATTAGTAAAGTGGAAGGTGTGACTGCATGTATCTTAAGTGGAGGGCCAGCCTTGTTTCATATTCTTAGTTTCATACCTTCTCAGCTTTATGAATGTTCGACTAAAGAGCAAATACTACATTGAAATATCTGTTTTTTATATTTCCTGTCATATGGAAACTAAGATTTTTGTCTTTGACAATAAAAGTGATACCAGATTTAAATATCCATTTGTAAAGTGTGAGCTTGGGTCTTTTTATCTTTTTGAGTCTATTTGTTTGAGTTTTGGGGAATTTTCTTACTTTGTTTTTAAAACTGGAAACAAATATTATACTCTGTTAGGTAAGTCAGATCCAGAAAGACAAATGCTACCAGTTCTTCCTTATGTGAGAATCTTAGCTGTGAATTTTTAGAATATTAAGCAGAACTATGTATTGGTAAAAGTCAGAAGGATGAGAAAAGGGCATCAGAGAGAGGGAGTGAGAACAGCATTATACCAGACATGAAATGGTAGCCAGGGCTGCGGGATGAGCGTGGAGACATCTCTGCTGGGAGAGGGATGGGAGGAAAGGGGAAAGCAAGGAGAAGAGAGAAGGTAACCAAAAGTAAGGATAAATGAAAAGTCACGTGGAAAACTATTTTATAAGTTTGCTTTTAAAAACACAATCTTAAGACTTCATTAATGACAGCATCTCAGAGCCAGGTTCATAGGATAGGTGAGAGATGCGCAATGTCCTAAGTGAGGTGTGACAATTCCATAGCACAGGTGAGGGGTGTAGAGTGTCCTAAGTGAGGTGTGAGAATTCACAAAGCAGGGGGGTAGACATCCACCTTCCCTCTGCTTTGGGTGGCTGAAGTATTCCCTCTGTTGAGTGGCTTCAGAATCACCCAGATTTAACTAAATTAACTTTAGCAGAATGGAGTTCGACATGGACTGTGGGGTAAGAATACTATTTGCAGTAATACAATCTAACAAGCATACAAAAATACACTGGCAGAGACCCATTTACTCATACTCTGTCTCTCTTGAAGATACTGCAAGGAAACACATGTCATGCCATGTGATAATGAAGTGTGTCCCCAAACTGCAATTACCAGGATGATTTAATTTGGGAACATTATTATTAATGCTTGTCTTGCCTGTAATATATATCATGCCTTGAGAAATCAATAATAGCTGGAACTATATAATATTATATATATTTGAGTTTAAAATTTACACTTTGAGTATCACTCTTATACAGTTCTAACAATAAAGGTTGTTTTTGTTTTTATTTTTTTTTTTGAGACAGGGTTTCTTGGTGTAGCCCTGGCTGTCCTAGAACTCCCTCTGTAGATTAGACTGGCCTTGAACTCAGAGATCCACCTGCCTCTACCTCCCGAGTACCAGGATTAAAAGCAGTCACAATCACTGCCTTGCTAATAATAAAGTTTTAAACAAACAAACAAACAAACAAACAAAAAACAATCATAAAAATTTTGAATAGAGGTCTCCTCCATGGATGATATTCCTCTCAAAGGACATGAGTAATCAAAGTTCCAGCGCTGGGTATGTGTATGGGGTACCCTCCTATGAGTGACTGCTCAGGGAGATCTCAGAGGTTCTCCCAAACAACACAGGGTTTTGCCAATGCTCTTGGTTGCCCTCCAGAACTTAAGGGTAAGACTCTATTGCTGAATATACTGTATACTACAGTCACAGGACATGGAGCTGAGCTCTAAGCTTCCTCCCTGCTGGCTAGTTTTTGTAGTATCAGAGGTGTATGCAAACTGCTGGGGAAGAAAGAGCGTCCTCTTACCAGCTGTGACTCTAGTAAACTATAAAAACCTCGTCTCTTTGCAAAATGTGTCCACTAGTACAGCGGTAGTATGAGTTTTATGGAGGTGACTAGCCTTTCTGACTGAAGCTAAAGCCTGCTCCACATTAGGGAATTAATGTTTGGTTCTGTAACCTGGTTAAGAGTCTCTGTCTAGGGAGGCCTCTGGCTACAAGAGGTAGCGAAATAATTGTTGTTCTGCTAAAATGGTCAAATTATCAAGCTATCTTCTCACTACTCCCATTTCGGGTTTGCACTCGGCCATTATCAGAAAAGTTTCTTAGGACAATGGGTGCTGGTGACTGCAGAAACCTACAACTGACCCAACCGTGGTAACTAAGTGAGGGTGGAATGGTGGTGATAAATAAGATGGCTATGTCACTCTCTTCCCTGCCCCGTGACTCAGAGAACATGACAGAAAAGGGGCACAAAGAATATAAGGGCTGAGCTTAGCAAAGGTAGACAGTCGAAAGAAGTGTTCTCACAGAACATATCAGCTGCACTCATGAACTCTTTACAGCTGAGGTTATCTGCATAGGATGAGACCTTTCAGGATGGATGGGGCAGCCTCATGCTTGTTAGGGAGAGCTGTCGAGTTATCTTGTCATTAATGTAACACAGATAAGCTGCCCTTGCTCCACTAAGTAATCTTCCACTATGCTCTTGTTAAAAATCAGTGGACCGACCACACACAAAAGACACGGAATTGATTGGAAAGGGACTTGCTAAAATGAGTTCCAGTGGGAGAGGGCAGGGAATGTGAGAGAAACTGAGGACAAAAATGACTGAAATTAATTGTATATGTATATTAAAATTTCAAATAATGAAAAAATGTTTATAAATTCAAAAATCAAGGATGGAACCTAGGGTAGTGAAACCTGGTCTTCACTATTGCATAAATTCCTTCACCATTTCTGTGGAATAAAAGTACCGTCAAAGTAAATAAAAGTATGTTATAATAACTTAGAAATTAATGATTTAATATGACATAAATTATGATCATGAAATAGAATAATGTTTTGTGAAATTTAATATTATTTTATTTGGTTAGATGGCTTTGGCAGCAAAGCACCATTTATTTTTTTCAACTCGTCACATATTTGTTGAATATTTGTTGAATATTTAATAGATACAAACCATTGTCCTGTATACATCAGGTTTAATATTTATCAGTATATAATTCTTGCCTGAGAGTAACCTAGAATATATATATATATATATATATTCCTTAACTAAATATATATATGTATGTGTGTATGTATGTATATATATATAATATATATATTTAGTTAAAGAATGCAAAAAGTTGAGTGGGCTCATACTTTGGATTAGAAAAATATGAGTGATTTCATAGAGATGGAACTAACATGATGGATAATTTTTAGACAGGCAAAGATGGAGAGGTAGGGTAATTAATTACAAAATGTTATTGGAGCAATGGGAGAAGAGGGAGAACTCCCTGAGGTAGATTACATGTGTCTTAGAAAAAGTTTCAATGTCAGGCAAAGTTATGTATAGAGTAAAACATGAAGCTAAATATTTATTCAGTTATTTTGACAATCTTCAAATTCATGGGCAAAGTTTAGTTTGTGTTTGCAGTCGTTTTCAGTATTAATGGCTATGGGAGTGACTGTCTCAAGTATGAAATTTGAAATATTTTAGGAAGAACCCTATATTCCTCTTGCCATGACTCTGAGACAGCATGGATATGGGGAAGGGAATGGGACATGGCAGCAAAGACAAAGTGTAATTAGGGACCAAACTAAAGCAACATGAAGATGTGCTCATGCTGTGGCATTAAGCCAACATAGTTATGTAAGTGTGGTTTGCAAGGTAAACTAAGTGATCAGCCATCACAGGTAGTTGATGTTGAGATGAGAATGCATGCGGGAGAGCCTCAAACTCTACATTAGTGTGTTTAAAGGACACGTATTAAATGGTACACGAGGACTTTTTCACAAATTAACTGTAATCCTTGTTTTATTTCACATCCCTTTTGCCTCAGTACTATATTTCCATACTTTTGATTTTCCTAATGCCCAGAAACCATTTTACTTCAAAGACTGTGAAATACCTATTTTGAAATTTTGAAGTAGCTTTTATATAATACTCTTCCTTTATAGGTCTCAGTTTCCTTTAAAAAAAGAGAGATAACACTACCTACAGTAGAGAGTTGTGGGTAGATCAAATTCGATGACATTTAAATCATCTATTAGTGTGACATATACATCCTTAGTTATTACCATTGCAATATGTACTTAACAGATATTTCTTAAAATAAATTCAACTTTCTTTGGCAGCAAGTTATGTAGATTCTACACTAGAAATGATCTATAAAATGTTTTGATGATTTATCATCATGTTTTCCTGGGACTTAGGAATTGATGAGATTGTAGCTTAAGAGATTCAATTAAACTTCAGACTCCTTTTTGTTGTTCTGTGGCTCCATAAAGGTCTTTTTTTTTTAACAATAAAGTATGGCTATCAAGATTTTATTACACAATTAGCCTTGAGTATGTACCATTGTGATGTTATGCATTACTTGTTAGAGGTCAATTTCAGGTCCATAGCCCTTATAAATCAAGCATATAAAGTGTGTAATTGAAGGAAGAAAATACCAACGAACAAGGGAATATATAAATGGTGCCCCAACACATCTATTTGATCACTTGGTAGAGTAACACAGTCACATACACAGACTGGAGAAAGCACATGCCATTGAAATGACTCTGAATTTTATCAGAATTTTAGATAACATTTAGGTAGCTAAATGTTCAGTGGAATTGATTTAAGTCATTCCTAGACAATTTAGGCTTTTGCCTAGCTAACACATGCAGAAAAGCAAACTAAGTTCTTATATGAGTTCTATGTATGTACTATTTCAAAAACTTTATAGTTGCAAGACTCACTAGATGACAAAGATTCAACTCAGTAAGACAGTAGGTGAGTGTTACCAATGTTTGCCATCTGTGGTAGCTGGGTAAGTGGAAATGTATTGCTCAAGTTATAATTAACAATGAGAAATTACACTTTGGCATAACATGATATTTTCAATAATATTTGTCATTTTAACGGAAAAAAAGGTAGACGAAAAATTAATGGTGATTTAGCCCACTGCTGTAGCACTTGTTTATTGTGTATGAAGTCCTGGATTCAATTTTTAGTAATTCAAGAAACAACAACAACAAAACCCCAAAAACAAAACCACTCAGATCCTTCCACTAAAAATGGTACCTGCAATACTGTTGTTATAGAAGGTACTTAATAATTCCACACTGAAGCAAATTGAATTACCAAGGATAGATAACTCATAACAGTACTTATTCCTGCCATTTATTTCACAGACACATGAAATTATCCTTTTTAGAGCTCACAATATAATTCAGGGTATTTAAGATATGTCATGTAAAATATATGAGACCGTGCAGGGTGGCAAACCCAGCAAAGAGCTTGGTGGCATACAGGAAATGCTGAGTTCTATCCCCAGCACTGAAATAACGAAACAGAGCTAATCAAAAACACCCCCTTAAGTCTTACCTTCTTATACATCAAACTAAACATAGCTATTCTCATCTGCATTCCAATGCGATGAAGGCCAAAAATGGCTGGATGAAGAAGCAGCGTCCTGACAACGAAGAGAAGACATAAGCCTATACCTAGGTAAATGGCAATGGAGCGCTCCGCCTTGTTATCTGGATCATAGGAAGCTATGATTCTTCCTAGCAAGAGAGGCTGGACAGCCTTGGTGACTTCCTGCAGGAGGAAAAAACAGATTACATTTCATTTCCTTGTCTTAGAATACCCTCATGATTTCATAGTGAGATTTTATACTCTGAAATAAGACTTGGTTATTAGTTTTAGCAAAAGTCACTTCGAGACAAGTTTGTGTGAGGTGTTCACTAAAACCTGGATGAATAGTGGCTTCAGTAAGGTATACTATAACACTTTACATTGGGCCAGTTTCCAACAAACTCATCAACTTTTCAAATGTACATGAATAAGTTTGAACCCAGGAACTCTAAATCTTATATATCTTGCTAAACAGCTTCAAATTAGGAATTACAATTTTTGTTTCATAATGACTTAGTAAAATAGAAATTTAGGGCTAACTCCCACAAGAAGATTAAGATAGACATGATCCTAATTGGTTACCTCTACGTCTCACTGACTCACCTAGGAATGAAGAGCATTATTTTGCTTTTTACTGTTCTCTACAATAATTTTTGAAAAATTTAAGTGGCAATATTACCTGTCCCACAATTCCCAAAAAGATGACCATGTTTTCTACAGTACCTCCCTCCTACTATAACAGTCAGTGATCATTTGCCTGGTGTAGTTGCTCATTCTGTACTTATATACAGAGCTTCACTTCAGAACAGTATAAATCAAAGCTCTGGATATAACAGAAGATTCAAATTTTTCAAAAAGATTCCAAAATCATCACGAAGTTGAAATACAATGTGGCCACATTTAAGTGAATTTGAATTATGACAAATAAAAAGGCAGGTATGAAAAAGCAAATTTTTAACCTCTTACCTAGTTATAATATGCTAATAATAGTTTGTGATATTTAGTGAATAAAACTTGCTTTTAAAGTGTACTTCTTAGTGTACTTCATCTTATATATACTTTATATTTTTATCACATAGCTAAACATCTTTAACATATTTAGATGTAGAATTAAATTAGAAACTAAGCAGGATATTCAGGATAATATGACCTAGATGTGAATTTTAAATGTCATAGAAAAGTCCTCAAAATGGTTTTTTAAACTAAAAGCATTTTATACATTTATCTTTATATATGTATATATATATGTATCATATAGCTACCTCATTTACTCTAAATGTATCTAACATGCCTTTTTATCAGGATATCTATGTCTGCACAGATGCAAATGTGGTGTTTTATACTTGTCTATTATGGTCTTGGTTTTTTTGTAAGATGAGAGAAATCAAAGACAAGTTAGAGACTGTATTAAATGTCATATTGCACAAAATATACGTAACTATTTCTAAGAAATAAATCTTGTTTATGAAGATTAAAGAGGTCATCCTGAGGAAAAATAAGTATTTTAAAAGCTTAGTTTTAACAGAATTTTTCAAGTTAAAAATTATAAGTTTATATTTTTTCTTCTGTTAACTAGTTTGAACTAAACTCTCTGCTGATGTTGGATCCCCAGTATAGTTTCTTATAACCTACCATCTTTATCTTGATAGATTTATTTGCTTAGTTATTTCATTGAATCTTAATATAAAAACCATAACTTGTATTACCCTGAATTGAATGCCTATTTTACATATTGCTACTACTGAGTTAAGATTTCATCTTGTCTCAAATAACGGCATATTCATCTTTTGGAAAACATAGGTCATCCCACAAAGACACAGTAGTATCACTCTGGAAGAGCTGATACTCAGTTTGTTTCTTCACTGAAAAATTTCAATGACAGGATCATCTGTAAATCCCAGCATGAACCTCATTACCACATAGTTCTGTTATCACTCAGGGACAAGACCTGCATGTCTTGCCTCTCTCCTTCTACTATTTTTCCTAATCTCTTTCATGTATCATATTCTCTGCTATTTACAATGGAACCATTCACAGATCCACCTGACATTTTTTATGTGGAAAAAAACATAATGGTAACTGATACCTAGCTTAACCTATAAAGCACAGTCCTTCTCAAAAATCACTACTGGAACATGAAAGCTGAATGTCCCCTGTTGCTCAGATTATTTTCAGAAATAGAAGTGCCCTCATTTTCACCACATGAAATGGAAAGCTATTTTAAATAAGATAACAACCAGTACAATATTCAAAAATTTTATGTGGCATAAAACAGGATATAATTTACTTATTCTTACACTTAGAAAATGGAAGAAGCTTAATATCCATGTTTAAGACAATATGAACACTAAACTCAGGATCATAAAACTCAAATTTCTTTTTTTTTTACATTTATTTTTGAGAATTTTATACACAAATACTTTATGTATCATTTCTATGACGCTCTCCCTCCCTTCAAACTCCATCCATGACCAACCGTAACTCCTTCTTAAGTTCATGACTCTTTTTCTTCAGTACTCTTATTCAGTGTATCTACACTCTGTGTCCCCTCAGTCACTTTTATTGTTTGAGAAGCTCTCCTCATTGGTAAACTCTGATAAACCAGAGGGTCCTCTCTTATAACATCATCCCTGAAAGTATGACATGAGTTTATATATATATATATATATATATATATATATATATATATATATATATATATTCTCATAAATGTACAGAACTGAAAAGTGTGAGTTCAAAAGACCATTCAGGGCCAGGAATTTTGACACATGACCATAATCCTATCTTGGGGGGTTGCAAAGGAAGGATTATGAAGTCCAGGCCAGTCTGCATACACTTCCTTTCAACCAAAAGACCATCTATTACCTGGGTAAGTGGTCAAATAAAAATAGCTAAAAGGGATTGCACTCAAGTGGGAATAATTTTAGGTCTCAGTAGCCTCCCAGGGGAAGTTTGAACCCCTTCAAGATGGATACACCTGGGTTATTATAAGATTTTCAACGACAGAGCTCAAAGTCACTGTAATGCATATCCTTAAGCCACTTCCATCGTACCTGAAATGTCAGATGTTTCTAGAGACAGGAGAGTCTGCATTGAGTAGATATTCAGACTATAAAGAAAAGTTCAGATGAAAATAGCAGGGCAAACTCAGGTTTCCAGCTAAATTATATGGACTTACCCCCAAGGCATCTTTATACAAAAACAAAAACAGAAAAACCACAAGTTCTGAAGCTGGGAGCTTAGCTCAAGAGTAGAGTGTTTGCCTAGCATATGTGGTTTAAAATCTCTTTGTTATGTCTTGTGCAGCCGCTAAGTAATATCATTATCACCTTCACATGTTTTAAGCAAGTTTTAGCTTTACCTTTAGAACATTAAGGCAGGTAATACTGAGAAATCAACTAATGGAATACCAATACACTATTGAACCATCTGTGAATATAACTGTGACAACAGAGAAACTAATTTCAAAATTGATATCTTGATCTGGTAAAAGTTCCAACAAAGCTGAATATAAATATTCCTTATTAACCTAGAAAAGAAGCTCCTCCAGAACCAGGAATCAGCATCATGGTGGAAAACACAGCCTTTGGAGTCAGAAATACAAAAGAATACTGGCTATAGTGGCCACTTAACATCTTTCTGAAACTTCTAAGGTAATTTAATAAGAAAATTATTGTTATGAATATTATAAATAAAAAGCAAAAAGCACCATTATTAATATATAATGTGATTCACTCCAGATACTATTAAGTATAGTAAAACTAATTGAACTAAGAAAAACTAAATATCGCAAAGATTATGTTTCCCCTAATATTTTTAAAAGATTAATTTTAAAAATAAAAAAATTCGCACCAGAGCAGGGGCTATCTATATTTACTGCTGCAAGAGTTCCAATGGCACATGCTATATATCTAGTAAGTGTACCTAATCAATAAATATTTGTTAAATATAATTTATTAAAATATGAAATTACTGTGAATTCCTTTTGGGAATAAATACTAATTGAAACCATTTGAAGAATAAAAACAATAAACTTGCGGGGTGGTGGTGGCGCATGCCTTTAATCCCAGCACTCGGGAGGCAGAGGCAGGCGGATCTCTGTGAGTTCGAGGCCAGGCTGGACCGACAGCCTCCAAAACAATAACTTAAGTTAGTGGCTATTAAACCATAAAACTGGAGGCAGAGGCAGGCGGATCTCTGTAGGTTCGAGACCAGCCTGGACTACCAAGCGAGTTCCAGGACAGCCTCCAAAGCCAGAGAAACCCTGTCTCGAAAAACCAAAAAAAAAAAAAAACCATAAAACTATTCATGTCACATAACAAAGTATACTGATTTATCTAGAAACCTCAGGAAAAGATCCAAATATATTGTGTGGCACTTAATTCAGTGGGGAAAGTAAAGCTTATTCAATCAATAATGAAAAAATTGGATCTGAGCTTTAAAAAATTAAATTCCTTTTTTTCTTTTTGGCATTTTGAGGCAGGGCTTCTCTGTGGCTTTGGAGGTTGTCCTGGAACTATCTCTTGTAGACAAGGTTGGTCTCGAACTCACAGAGATTCACCTGCCTCTGCCTCCTGAGTGCTAGGAATAAAGGTGTGCACCACCACAGCCTGACTAAAAAAATAAAATCTTATATATACATATATATATTACATACTACATATTTATATCAAAATGAATTATAAGTAGGTTCAATATTTAAATGTAATCCATGACATAATGAAGTACTGGCTGGGGCCAGAGAGATGGTTCGATAGTTAAGAGGATGTTGTTCTTCTAGAGGACTCGAGTTTGGTGCCCAGTACCTTCCTAAAGCAGTTTAAAACTGTGACTCTAGTCCCAGGGAACATAATGCCCTCTTCTTGTCTCTGTGGTATCTGCACACATCTGGTAAACACATAGACATGCAAGCACATGCACATACCTATAAATAAACAAACCTTAAAGCAAAATTAAAAGTAAAACTGAATATACCTGCACTTTGCATAAAGTTTGAATTTTATTAAAGTCTGAAACAAAAGCATAAATGTAAACAAAAGCATAAATAAAATAAAAAACAAACATACTGCATAGATTATGAAGCAATTAAAATATTACAATGGTTAGAAAATAAAAATTTGTCCACATGCGGTGGCAAATGCCTTTATTCTAGCACTCAGGAGGCAAAAGCAGGTGGCTCTCTGAAAATTCAGACCAGTCTGGACTGCATAGTGAATTTCAGACAAGGCAGGCCAACCACACTTACAGAGAAAGGCCATGTCTTAAAATTGTTTTAATTAAAAATTACTAGAATAAATTTACAAGACCAAAAGTCCAGAAAGAATATTCTAGTATCAAATAGACAAACACACATACACACACAAACCCAGAATAATAGGATAAAGGGGCAATTCACATACAGAAAAGAAATTCATAATGACTACATAAAAGCATAAAAATAATGCTGGTAATAATAGTAATATATTCTTTTCACTTAAAATTTTAATGATGATAATACCAATTGGTAGTAAAGACTCAACTTTCTCAATGTAGTACTAGAAAATTAAATTACACATTTTCTAGTTATATTTGTAAAGTTTGAGTCTAGAAGTTACACCAAGATTTAGTTTTTATCAAATTGGTGTATACTGAAGGACTATGTTCACTAGCCATAAAATGGAAATAATTTAAATATCCAATGACTTGTAATTTAATTTAATGCAATTTATTCCAATAATTACAGTAAAATTAGAGGATTTATTAATTAGGTAGAAAACATCTCATGACACAGAACCACATTCACAAATATATGAAGAACAGAAACATTATCTAAAGGAATGCTCAACCTCTCTTTCATTAAGTAAATATTCTGATAAAAAATAAACACAGAAGTATCAAATTATCTCGAGTTGGATACTGGCCACTGTGAAGATCAGTAAAATTTCCTTACTTTTCAAGAAGGATGCTATGAATTTGAGTGTTCTTGTTGCAGGATCTCGGGAAGACAAATGGGGGCAGACGCTCTACGTGGACAATAAATAAATACTTGAGATACAGCAGGGTTATAGACAGTTCAAAGTGTCTGCTGCAGCCAGATATGGGGCTCATGGTGCGGGACAGAAAGATGAGGAGTGAATTCCAAATTTGCTAAGACCATTCATATTGAAGGGGTGTATAAAGTTAAAGTGCCAAAGGCACAACCTTCATTTCTATTTGTCTAATTACAAGAGACAGATCCTTCTTTATAGCAGTCACAGGAATTTAAGAACTGTGGCATTGTTAGTACCAGGATTTCTTTAAGTCCTTTAACTTTCTGGGATGTTTTAAGCTGAACTAATATCTACCTCTGTGCAGGGATGCATAAATGGAATCAAGTGATGCTCTGATGATACAGAAAACAACACCCAAGTCAAGTTTGTAAACCTCACAAGCCTGGGTTTCCATTCTTGCTATTCTCTTTACAATGATGAAGACATAAGCTGGCAAAATGCATTCAAGCTTACCCCACTGCCTCGTCTTAAACTTTTGCTTCTTTTGGGAAACAATTCAATGTAGATATTATAATTTCAAGACATCATAAATATTCCTCCAGGTAATTGACTAAATTACTCTTGTCACTATATTATCTCCAAACATTCTCTTTTTGAATACAGAAAAGTAAAGGTACCAGCAATCTCATATACGGTTAAGATGTGATTTGGATTCATAAAAGAGAAAAAATTTTAAACAAATAATTTGATTTTCTGGATCCATTTTAATTACAAACTGTAAATTGAAATCTGCATTTCAAGAGTCTCCACTTGCCTTAATTTTGGGTGGTTTGTGTTTAGAATTGTAATAGAATCTTATAAATATCTTACATCCTTCTATAATCACAAAACTACTTACTATCTGAATAATACATGACACTATGTTTACAGTGAGAATCTTACTCCTAGGATAACAAGATGTCATAAATATCTCAGTAATATATGATACTATGTTTACAGTGAGAGTCTTACCCTTAGGATAACAAGATGCCATAGATATCTCAATATTACATGATACTATGTTTACAGTGAGAATCTTACTCCTAGGATAACAAGATGTCATAGATATCTCAGTAATACATGATACTATGTTTACAATGAAGAGTGTTACCATTAGGATAACAAGATGCCATAGATACCTCAATAATACTATGTTCACCTGTGAGAGTCTTACCCCTAGGTATAACAGGATCCCATAGAAGAAGAATCTCCAGAAGAAGCATCGTCGAAGGGCATGGATAAGCTTTGGGTTCTTCTTTGAAGCTTGTTCCCTGTCCCATTCTCTGCAAAGAATAAGAAAATGAGACCCAGGAGCTGCAAGTGCAAGTCCTCAAATTCATCTACTTCCCTTCTTAGTCTCCATCCTCCAGCATGCTTAAGGAGATTAACACAGCACAATGAGAGGACAAAACCGTATGAAATCTCTCCAGTACCAACTACTCAGGCACTTGGCAGAATTTGATGCTCTGCCATGTAGTCACTCGGCAGAGCTTCATTTCATGAAACTACTGAACAGTGTATGTAAAAGAAGCATACTAGGCTGCTTCAGAGAGATGGCCAGGTGAACAAATTACACACAGCACATAGAACACATCTGCGCTGAGAACAAGATGCAAAAATAGATAGTCAAACTTTTCCCCCTCATCCCATGATGCTTGCTTTTAACTGTCACAGCGGATCTATGAAGCCTAGCCAACCCATGGTTGGTCCTCTTCTGCTCTTCGTTCACATACACCCTGTTTCTCCATCTGTGATAGCTAGTGGATCAAAAATCAGGCACATATAAGCATATAGCAACAGCATCTTCTCCGTGCAAGGACTAAGTCTTATTAAAAAGTCTCATTAATACTTCAATTAGAACTTAGTGATGAACTATATCTAGGAAATGCAGGAAAGGGACTGTCCATAAACCAAAGAAATGATTTCAAGATAAAGATACCAATTATAGTGAAATAGTAAGTACAAAAAAATAGATCACTTTTGATAAGTAAGAGGTCTCTGGTATCCCTTCATCAATGCAGTTTTAGGAACATGATGAAAATAGAAACTGTATTTCAGGTGTTGAGATATAAATGGATGATAAATGAAGACCAGAGCAGCAGAGAATTGTAAGCTATGAAATCGGAGACATGTAGTGACTTGAGGGAAATGGAAACTGTTGTTTTAATTGGTGGGACTTGAATGGTTTGCAGATATACAGGAGGAATTAGCAACAAGAGTAGATGGTATTGATCCAGCAGGACAACAGGCTTCATGAGGAGGAGGAACTTGCCTTGCAAAGCTCATAAGTTAGTTAGGAACATGGAGTGGGTATGTGGTTTTCATACTGCAGTAATATAGATGGTTCAATCTTATGACCACAAAAGTAAACCAGAGCAGTCAATGTACCTCTACCAACAACCTGAATACTTTGAGTCACTTCACAAGGGTGTAAAGGAGTAGTTTCCATATATTTCTAATAATATGAATAGATAAAAATAACAATATAATAAAATTATAAAGATTAGAATTTATTTATTAAAATTTATCTATTCTGAGACAAAGAGGTTGAATTAAAATAAAATAGATGTATTTTAAAATAATCAAAATTGGGGTCAGAAAACTAAGTAGAAAAATTATGTTGGGTCAGATAATTCTATAAATTTGGTGACAAAAGAAAAAATAGAGAGGGGAGAAGAAGGAAAGAATGAAGGGAAGAAGGAAGAGAGGGAGAAAAGGAAGGAAATAGGAGGGAAGAGTTATCTGTGACACAGAAAGGGATAAGCATAGAAGTCTGTGAGCTCCACCTGAGAAGAAAACTAGTCTAAGGAAATAAACCAGCACAGAACAAATATCACATAGATATTTCAGTGTTAGGAGTCACGGACTCCTTTGGACTAATTCTCTATCTAGACATTCACACAATTTAGTCTTCAAGACTTATCAAATGTCCTCTTTTTAATTGATAAGCCTAGTTGATTGGGTTCTGTCACTCACAACCACAGTGGCCCCAACCAATACCCAGAAAGGGGAACTATAATAAATTCACCTGGACTGAATTACAGCTTCATCATTCAGTGGTTGGCAAATCACATTATCTCTAAGCTGTGGCCTGCTCTTCTGTAAGGTGAAGACAATTATGGCTTTCTTCCAGAGTGGTCAAGATGAAAAATTATGCTTGATATGTAACAGATACTGAAAATTGTGAAATTTCATAATTCTTTGATATTCAAATGCTATTACCTTAAGGTTTCCACAAGATATAATGGCATCCACACATTCAGATTTCAAAGGTGACCCTCTATGCGCTCACCACCGGCAATCTATACAAGGCCTGTTACAGCTCACAGGAATTTTGTTCCAGATGCCCAGACTACACATCCTTGTGTAGTAAGCAGGGAAGTTGCTACCTTTTCTTAGCTACCAATTCTGCCACAAATTTCCTGCAACAGCCCCACAAATGAAAATGGTGTTCTTAACCCTATTGAGATTTAGTCTTCTCATGAACATTGTAGATGCCTGCACTGAAATATGGAGAAGTGAACTCAACAAACCACTTCAAATGTTCAAATCCCATCACAGACATGAAATCAATTTGGAAAACGAAGATACCATATTTCATCCACAAATTACTAATCCCACAATGATGGCACCTAATAAAGATAACCTAGAAGATTATAAGTATATTCAAACAACTGGAAAATAGGCATGAATAGACTACAAAAGGACAAATGAATTAACTAAGTAAATAGTCAATACAAGACATGATAATAGAATTCAATTAAGAGAATTGCTGGGGGGAAAAACAAACTGAAAGGATTCTAGAAATTGGGAAAAATCAATACAAACAAAAATCTCAGTGGGAAGTCCTCTCAGCAGAATAGATCACAGTAGACCTGGAGCTGAAGACAAGATATAGCAATTGGGTTACTCAGGAAAAGTAAGGGATGAATCTTAAAAATATACATAACCATAATGTCTGAAACCTCTGGAGCTCCAGAGTGAAGGCTTTGCAAATATTGTCAATAAAGCCATATAACAAAATATTCCAAACCTAGAGAAGGAGATGCCATCTAGGTACAAGAGGCCTTACATAACACCAAATAGGTAGGACCACAAAATAATGCTCACTACATATTATGGTTAAAACAGTGAAAGTACAGAAAAAAGAAAGAGATTGAAAGAAAAAAATGTTAAGTCACTTATAAGGGCAGGGCCATCAGAATAGTACCTGATTATTCAATGGAAACGTTTCTTTTAAAATGCATTTACTTTTTATATTTTAATTAAAATGTAATTATATACATTTGCTCTTTCCTCCCTCCAGCCCCTCCTAAGTCCCTTTCCTCTAACTCCTCCCATGACCTCGTACCTCACTCCAAAATTAGTAGCCTTATCCTCCTGAATTATCCTTTCTTCTAACAGAGGCTTGGCAAGGTATGGTCCTAGTTCTGAAGCATAATTGTAAACTCACACTACTATTTTCAGCAAAATTATCAAAATTTATAGAAAAATAAATTTTTTCAATGATAAAAGGAAATTAAGGGAATTTACAAGCACTAAGTCATTTCTACCGAGGATACTAGCAGCAATACCTGACAAGATGAACTTCAAACTAAAGCTACTCAGAAGAGATAAGGATGGTGAAACATCACATCTATTGGAAGAATAATCCATTAAGAGGTACTACATTTAGATATCACAATTCTAAATCCATGCATACCAAACACAAGCACACTCCGTTTCTTTAAAAAAAATGAGTGGCCATTCTATCAAAAGCAGTTCACAGATTCCAAGTAATTTTCATCAGGACTCAATGCAATACTTCATAGAAATTGAAAAAAAACCTTAGAATTCAAATGGAAACACAAAAGACATAAGCTAGCAAAATATTTCTGTAAAAGTTTCCCCAAATATATACATACATGTAAATTTACTTACCCTATAACAGAGAGATAATGCCTCTCTTAGACACCATAGGCTAAGTAAGTAAAAATCTCAGTTCCAGGTGTTATATCACTAGAGTATTTGGTCACTGGGGTCCCACAGAGCCTTCACACCAATATTACAGGCTATAAACTATCAATGTGCTTGATTAGCTTCCAGAGTTTGATAGCAAGATCCTACTGATGAAGTTTCACATACTTGAGTCATAGGATGTGAAAAAAAATCAGTCTGATACCAACATGGAAGCTTTATCCTATGGCTAGTGATCATAGTGCTGAAACTTCTATGCATGCAACTAGAGAGAAAAGTAACAATCTTACTCATTTGTAAACCATATGATCTACAACAAAGACCTTCATATCCATAGATTAGTGCATGTCTCAACCTCATCAGATAAGCAGTAGACAGCAAGTAATTTACAGACCCACAGCTGATCAGTGTGTACAGAATAAGAGACACTGGTGTTCTCAGCTCTAAATGGGACACCTAATTGGTCAGGGATCTTCATGGAGGTGCGTGTGGAATTATTTTAAGAGCTAGAGTTATTGGATATCTCTAGCAAAATAATTATGTGTTGTCAGCATTTGCTGGACATGACAGAACTATTGTACATATGAACTCATAGCAGTTACAATTGCATGCAGAAGACTTGCACAAGATCAGGTTAGAGAGAATCTCAGCATGGGGGAAGGGATGAGTTCATGAAGTTCCACCCCTACCTGGGGAGCTATTAGTAATTTTCTTTGGGGATGCAGTCCTTGAGAGGCCACCAATGATCCAGTAGATGGCCCTATGCCCATTCACATATTGGCAGCACTAATTGGAGTCAGTGAATCTTAAAAAAGAGTACATGGAAAGGGGGTAGGAAGATAGGCCAGGAATTTGATAAAAATATATTATATGCTTGCATAAAATTCTCAACAAAATAAACCAAAATTAAAAAGAAAAAAATATATACTGTAAGTTCTTATCTCAAAAAATTCTAATATAGTTTGTTTTAGCATCAGAAAATTAATCTATACCTACTTTATACATTCATAATAGAAACTAGTATTTTAAGAATATTCAACCAACTTATAGGTTTTGATTAATATAATTGTTTAGTTACTTTTATACTACTGTGCCAAGGCACCATGACCAAGACAACTTATCGAAGAAAGAGTTCATGGGAGGCTTACAGTTTAGAGAGTAAGTTTAAGACCATCATTGTGGACAGCGTAGCAGCAGACCAGCAGACACAGTGCTGGAGCAGCTGAGAACTTATATCGTGAGATGCATCCATGAGGCAGAGAGTTTATTTGGAACAGCATAGGGTTTTGAAAACTTAAAGGCCACACCTCCTAGTCCTTCCCAAAAAGTTACACCAACTGGTGACAAAGTATTCAAATACAGGATCCTGTGAGGGCTACTCTCATTCAGACCTCCATAATAATAAACATTTTCAATTGAAAAATAATTTGAAGGCAAGCCAGACATGGTGTCACATTCCTATTCCTATTGAGATATTAAGGCAAAAAGAAGGTTGCTTTGAGGCCATCCTGGGTATGTAGTGAAATTAATGCTAGCTTGGGCTAAGAAATAAGATCTTGTCTCAAAAAAAAAACAATGCTAAAAATGTATCTCATTGTTAGGGTGCTTGCCAAACCCTGCATCCCAACCCTACTGCCACAAACATTTTGGAAACAAATAAAGGTAACTTGCTTTACAATGATGTTATTTGAGTCTTTCCAAATCTTCCTTCATGTGTTTTTAAAGATAAGTAAATTCTCAGAATATATATCATTTTAGTAAAAGAAGCCATTTCTTTAAAAAATGGTTATTTTTAATTTATGGTTTCATTGTTTAATTCTTGAGCTGGCCAAGATCAGCAAAAGCATAAAATGCTCCTATTTTAAATGTGCCATTTAAAAATTAAACCTCTAATACACACGTTTTCTGTTTCCTGAAAAACACAAAGAATTTCCTTCTTCTACTAGTAAAGTCATGGATACGATCATACCTTTCTAGCTGTTCAGACAAATGGTCAGCTGAGTCAGAAGAAGGGACTTGGTATATGTCCGATAACTCCAAGTTCTTTCTATAACCTTTTCTCAAAATTGGTGTGGTCCAGCTAAAAGAGAAGAAGACAAACAGATATATTCAGTTGATAAGGTCTCAAATACAGATATGGTTCTGGTACCAACTGTAATGGAGTAAATACAGTATGGATACAGAAATATGAAAGTAAAATAAGACAACTTCCATAAATACAATATTCATCTTACTAGATATACCTATATAAACATCAACAAACCTGAACTAATCCCATTGCTTCTTTTTAATAAACAAGGAATCTATTACAGTTTAATCTTTCCCCAAAGGAGACTGAGGAATGTAAAACAGACAATCAATACTCATAATTTCCTCAATGCAGCCTAGGGTATTCAATAATGAGTTAGCTATTAAAGGAACTGAGTACAAAGAGAGATGGCAAACAGCTTATATCAGTTAGCTGATATAATTATCTCTACATCGTTGCTTGAAAGTAGGGATCATAAACTTTTTTCTCCTTACCCTGTAGGTCTTTAGTAGGAAATGAATAAATAGCTATTTATAACGAAAACTAGAGAAACTGATTGAGGAAAGCAGAGTAGTCCTGCTTGCTCAAGCATGCTGCTTCTAACTACTATGGAAAAGTTATGATAAACATCACAAAGACAGAAATCACAAATTCTAATTATACATATATATGTATACACACATATATACACACACACATATATATGTATACATAATATATAGTGTGCCACAAGTGACACTTCTTCCAACAAGCCCATACCTCCTAATCCTTCCCAAAGAGTTTCACCAACTAGAGATCAAGTATTCAAACACAGGAGCCTGTCAATGGGGCCTGTCATTGAGACCACAATTAAAAGTATTTTGAAAACAAGCCAGACATGTCGACAGATGTCTACAGTCCCAGAACGTGGGAGAGTGAGACAAAAAGAAGGTGATTTTAGAGGTCATCCTACATATTACATTTTATGATTTGTTTAAGGAAGGAATTCATTAGGATTCAGCAGTTTTCAGAACCAATTTCTCCCTCAGCAACTCATTGAGACTTTGTAGTAATGTTTTTAAAAATGCATGTTAAACCACCAATAATCAGAATCTGAGAAGCAAGATAAACATGTAACAGAAAGGCATAATCTATCAAAGTCATTCAAAAGAGAGTAAAGAAATGCCATGTCAAATGTCAGCATTGTGCCCCTGTTCTAGATGAACCCCTACTCCTCTCATCTAAGGGTCCACATTCCTCTGCATACTACTTTAGTATCTGGCTTGCTCACTAGGACCAACCCTATGTCCTCAGTTCTTCTGTAGTTTGCCTAAGACTGATCGGAATTTAGATCCATCCCAAAGACTAAATAACTTCATCAGCCATTTCTTGCTATTAGTGAGTGACTATGGTTTAATGTGTCACTTTCCCCCATTAACTTCCAAATTTGCATTTTAACAAGTGCCTCTTAACAAAGGATAATAACTAGCTTTAGTTTTCTCGGCCCACTGTGATTCATTGGTCATTCTTCCCGGAGGAAAAAAATAGTGAGTATACATGAAAGCGATCTGAATGTATCAGGAAACACGTGTCATCAACATGCAGAGCCTCTGGTGATATCATCTGAGAAAGGGTGACACAACTAGGAATTCATGACCCCAGTCAGTATCTCACAGACAGAAAGTGAAATTGTAATACAGGTGGAAGTTAAGAGATAAAACTAAGACATCAACATTGGGATTTGATTTTGTCGTTTAGGCAATTATCCTTTATAAACCTGAAGCAAGAGTTTACTATCATTTTTTTTTTTTGGTTTTTTGAGACAAGGTTTCTCTGTATTGTTTTGGACGCCTTCGTGAAACTCGCTCTGTAGACCAGGATAGCCTGGAACACACAGAGATCCGCATGCCTCTGCCTCCTGAGTGCTGGGATTAAAAGCGTGCTTAAAGTATCTATTTAACATTTGCCAGAGAACTTTCACAACTATTAGCACGCTGTTATTTTCATTTTGAAACTTTATTAAGCAAATAGAACAAAAGGAGGTGTTAAAGTCATATTACCCAATTTAAGAAATGGTACTCAGAGGCATAAAACTTTTCTGAATTATTAAAAGATTTCTCCACATTCTTTTTAATTAATTCTTTACCATGTTCAACTTTAAGAAATTAGGTATAGTGGGTGGTAATAAATTTAGACACACATGTAGGAGAGTGAAATCAAGAGGAGTGAAAACTAATAGGTAGTAGGTAGGGGTGTGGCTTGCAAGCAAATAACAATCCCTTTTCCAGAAAACAAAAGCAAAAGCTGACCATTCACTGTTTAATAAATACTCCCACTATGATCAATTCCAGCGACCAAAGATGAGATCATTAAACACCTAAGTGGGAAGAGAACTGAGCTGCATATAATATTAGCATGTCTACCAACTCAGAGACAACGAACACAAATGGCCTCAATACCAAAACAGCAATACATAAAAGAAATGCAAAGCTATGAACTTTTGTTTACATATTGAAATGGAAATTCTATAATTAACAGTGGCTATGTTTAACTGTGAGCCATAAATAATCTCAGCTACAAAGATTCAAGTGTGTACATCACTCCTGGCAGAGGCTTGAAATCTCAGAAGGCCAATGGCATGGGACAGAATGATGATCTATAGAACACAGTAAAAAAATTAATACATTACACCTACTAGCAGCCTTGTGCTCTCAATATATTTGAAACTATTAAAATCATGCATCTCATTTTAAATGAGCAGAATCCCACTGTTTTCCAATACCATGCCTCAAAAGGCATTTAGAAGAAATTTTAAAATTTCCTTAACCCTTAAAAAATATAATCATGATTCTTTTGGTTCATGTATAAGATTTGGTAGCCATTCTAATGAATTCAAAATAACACAACATGTGGTATATTTTTATAAAAATCATCTTTGTTATCTCAGAGTTTTAAGATATGTTACGTGTGACAACTAGTTTTACCAAGAGAACCATAGTCCAACAACCATCAAGCCAAATAAATCAGTAGTATAATATCCAAGTTCACTATCTGTAGTTATTATTAGTTAGCATTTCTTGACAGTTATGCCACAGTAAACCTAGATTTATGTTTCAAAATTGAAACTGGTTCAAAGAAAAAATTTAAAACTAAAATATAAGGACAGTACTTGCTCTTCTTATATTTTTGGTTGTGAGCCTAGCCTTTAACGGCTGAGTTATCCCTCCAGCCCTAGCACTTGCTTTTCTTACAAAGAACCAGGGTTGATTCTGAGCACCAACATGGTGTCTCACAACCATCTATAACTCCAGGTCCAGAGGATCTTATGCCCTCTGCTGATATCCAAGGGTTCCAGGTACTCATGCAAAGCATTCATACACATAAATAAGTCTAAAAAAACTTTTAAAACCTATTAACCTAAGGGTGTCTGCAATCACCAGAGAGCTGCATTACAGAAAGGTTTTATTCCTTGAGAATAAATCAAATGAAATTTCTTCTAACAATGAGTTCTCTATGGCAACTATAGGCCAGTTTATGAAATACAAAACAAAATTAAAGAAACCAATCATTCACATTTTAGAGACAATTCAATGTTAATTTGAAATTTAAGCCATTCTTTCTTTTCAGAAATTCTGAGTATATTTAATGGACTTGTGTAAATTCAACTACGTTCAAGCCAGGATTTTCACCTAAGTATTTCTCCCATCAGAAAGTACTATACTCAGGTATTTCATGAGTCTGAGTAGGTTCAATTGGAACAGCAGAAAGCCTTACATTGGTGATCTCCTTTTTCCTGTCTTCCACTGCCCAGCTGGCTCTTCCCCTCACATCTAATGACTAGCCACTAAATATGTTCAATGAACTTATAAATTCGTATTCCTAGAAAGTCTGACAGGTTTCAAAGTTAGGGTTTTTCTAACAGAAGCTAGTTAATTATGAGGTATCAGACTCATAGCATATGCATATTTTTAGAGTTTACTAATATTTAGGGGGAAATCCTATCATCTCAGATATACTGTAATGTTCACTTAACCATAAGAAGCTGCATGTTTTATTATGAACAATGCTAGCATTTTAATTTTAAAGATGCACACACTGATCTTACTGTGTTTAATTTAGTTGGTTTCATTTCTTTGGGAAAACTCTAATTTTATACAGAATGGTTTGCAATTTCTAATAATGAAATAATTTGCTCCCAGAGACAGAGGGCAGAAGTCCCTGCTCTAGGAGTACCAACAACAAGGCTCAGCCACCTGTCCTAATGTGTCAGTCAAAGAGATGAGCACTGATAGAAGACACAGAGAGGAGATATACTCTAAGTGGGCACACAGAAGAACAGAAAAGGGGGTTCTATAACTCCCCACCCCAAGTCCATCTTCAGGATACTGACAATACTTTGGGCTTAAAGAGAAGAACCAAAAAGGCAGGGGAAAGATACATGCATCATTAAAGAGTCTTGGTCAAACTGTGGTCTGTTCTCAGTTCTTGTTCCACAAGGCAGTTCCAATAAGTCATCAGTGCTTATGAGAACAAGCCAGTTCCTGGGAAAGACTGCTCCCGCACAAGACCTGATTCTCAGGCATAGTACTCTGTCCACTTGTGCTCTCCTGGAATCCAGAGTGACTACGGTCACTGAAAAAAATGCCAAAGCATTTTGGGAGTCTAGAAGAAGAAGCTTTAGAAGGGGAAAGTAAGATTTGTCATTCTTGTCTTTGTGTATCCAGCCTTAAAATGGGATGAAATAGCTTTGGCATCATTTTTTAGACAAATACCACTGGAAAGATGCAAATACCTACATGCAAAATTAATAAGAGTTTAACCCAAGGTTTTAAGAAAAGGAGAAAGATAAAAAAGGAAGGCAGGGGCAACAGACTGTTAGCTTTATAGTGACTTGTGTGCCAAAGGGGGAGTCAGGGCTCTTTAACAAAAACCATTTCCAAGTTACTACTGAAGTATGCCCATTACAATGGCTTTAAACCTATCTTCCTAAAAGCCACATACGTAAAGATAATAACCAGTTTTCCAACTGACATTTAGCTGTAATCTAACAAAGACACCTGGCATTTTCATCTGCTTAAATGTCATATGAAGATTATGTATCAGTTATTTTAAAACTCAATCATTATTTTCATAGAGAAATCATACATCTGCAGTATTTAACATTACTTTTATTAAACTTAGTCAAATTAATTTAAATACCAAAACCACCAGTTTTATGACATTTCTATCACAAGTGACATGTTAGCCCACACTCATGACCTTTTTCGTTTTTTAGATAAAATAGGTCTTAAGAAATCAAGTTAAAGTTATGCAAACACTAGAAATTTACTTATCACCCCCATAAATTCACATGAGTTCAAACATCTCCCACTGCCTGTACAGTTCTAACCAGCTAGTAATCATTGAAGCAGACAGAGGCAAGTCATTTGAATCAGTTGCTTAGCATAGCTATATCCTATCACTTTGCTTTTAGCTATTTTGCTAAGTGGTTATGAGATGAAGGAATTTAATGCTAAAAGATAACTTCTATAAAATTTTTTAAAATGTATGAATAGCATTTTGAATACCACAACTAAATTTTTAAAATGTGTGAATAGCATTTTGAATACCACAACTAAATCAATTGAGATTCAAAGTTATTTTGTAGCCATATGTAGTTTTTCAAAGAATTTTTTAAAAAGTACTAAATTAGACCCAGTTTATAAAATCTCTATATAAAGCAAGTAGACTTGAGTGATGAGCAAAGGGGTTAAGACCATGCTGGGGAAACTCACAGAAACAGCTGACCCAGCAAGTGGAAGTTCATGGACACCAGACTGACAGCTGGGAAACCGGCATAGGACCGAACCAAGCCCACTGAACGTGTGTGTCAGTTGGGAGGCCTGGGCAGTCTATGATGTTAATGTTAGCAGAGTATTTCAATAGCCTCACAATTTTTTTTAGAAATGACATAAATTATTTAATCTATTTATTACAGACAATCTTACATCTATATCTTATAAATCTGAAACTGGATGGATTTAGAGAGGCTTAAGAAATGTGTCAATATGGAGTTAGAATTTAAAATACGTCTATAATATCAAAGCTTATTTTTTGTCTAATTTGCCACATTATAACTAATTTGAAAAAGTAGCACATACTTGGATATAACACCAAAAGCAGAAGCAACAATAGCACAAATGGGTAGAAGAAACATAAAAACTTTATACTTTAAAATATACTATAAAGGCCAGGCGGTGGTGGCGCACGCCTTTAATCCCAGCACTCAGGAGGCAGAGGCAGGCAGATTTCTGTGAGTTCGAGGCTGGGCTGGACCAACAGCCTCCAAAACAATACAGAGAAGCCCTGTCTCATAAAAACCAAAAAAATAATATATATATACTATAAAATAGCAGATACTCTACATAATTAGAAAAAACTTTATGCAAATCAAGAATAAGGAATTTATGCATCAGACATAGAAAACTTGTAATTTAATAATAGACAACCAAAATTTAATGATCAAAAGAGCTGAATAATTTCACAAAAGTAGAAATTGACCAAATGGCCAGTAAACACATGAAATATATTTATGAAGAAGAAAAATGTAATTTGAAAACCAGCTAGATTCCGCTTTAGGCCCAATAAAAGCGCTTTAATCATGACCGCTGCAGAGGTATGGGAAATTGTAACCCCTGTGTTCCGCTTGTGGGATCATAATATAGCGTGTACATTTTTGAAAATAGTCTGTAAAATGTTTTAAACATTGAATATAAAGTTACTGCATGACTTAGCTCAATTTGATATTTATTTATTTAGGTTTTTGAGACAGGATTTGTCTGTGTAGCTTTGGACCCTGTCCTGGAACTCGCTCCGTGGCCCAGGCTGGTCTTGAATTAACAGAGATCCAGCTGACTCTGCCTCCTGAGTGCTGGGATTAAAGGTGTGCAACACCACTGCCTGCCTGGCTCAATTTGCTTTCTTATAAACTAGCATCACTTGCCCAGGGGCAGCATTGACCACAGTGGGCTTGCTCCTCCCACATCAATCATTAATCAAAACAATGCCCTCGCAAACTTGCTTTTGGGCCAATCTGATGAAGACAATCTCTCAATGGAAGTCCTCTCTTCACACATAACTCTATCTCACTTCAAGTAGACAAGCCACCCACCAGCACACAAGGAAGTTGAAGAATAATTATTAATGGCTGTGTAGTTTCTTTCTCATTTGAATAAAAATTGCAATTGCTACAATTGATTTTAATGATAGCTTACCAAACTGTGAATATACTAAAAAAAATCATTGTTTTGTATATTGTATGTGGATAAAGTGTTTGGTGTGTGAATTAGATCTCAATAAAGTTATATGTAAGAAAGCAGCATGGAGAGATCAGACATCAGTGTTGGTATTGGAAGGGTTTTCTAAATGTCATATGCTTCTAGAACTGGTGTAAGTTTTCAATGGTATTTTCAAACTCTAATCATTTGCAAATATGCAAATGTTTTGGTGGCTGCTGAGAATGATATCAGAGATTGTGGGCAGCTCATGAGAAAATCTAGAGACTCAAAACGCAACATGAATGGCATACATCATTTTATTCTGGTCTCCCAAAGCAAGAAACTTAATTATTGGAATTACTATGAATTATGAGAGGACACTTGCAAAAGGCACATCTAATTTATTCACCTGATTTGCATTTCTAATCTTCACAGGTAACAAGCAAGGCTACAAGGAAAAAAAAAAAGAAAAGATCCTGGCCATTTTAGGAGATAACAGAAGACACAAAGAGTGTAATTTACAGTCGAGTGCTCATGTACCCTGGAAAAGCACAGTTCCTTTGTATGAAGTCACAAAGAAAAGCCACAAATATCACGGTAGTACACCGAAGGCAAGAAAGACAGGACTGAATGTCCCCAAAGCTGCTTGCATCCTGAATGGAAGTTCACTTTTAGGACACTAATCAGCAAAGCCAAGTCAAACCATTGCTTTCTAATTTCTAATATCTGAGGGGTATTTCCACTGGCAATAAATATACATTTGAAAGCAAAAAATAAAAAGAGGAAGACAGGAAGCAGACTGTCCTTACAATTTTACAGTAGAAATGCTATAGGCACTCGTGAAAGCTTACATAGGGAAACCTTTGTGCTATCAGGATATCCACAGGTAGACTTAACAGTCACATTCTGAGGATAAGAGGAGAAAAGTCCTTTCAAGCATCCTTAGGGGGAAGACGAATGAGGAAGAAGGGTACAAGTTTCCCTGTCTTCTGACTAGGCAACTAAAAAAATAAACTGCACGATAAGCATCATGCAGAGACATCTCCTATACAGTATATACATGTTTTCTTGCTGGTATTTTAAAAATAATTATTCAGTTTATTTTGGTGTTTTCTCCCTTTCTCTAGAATTCCTTCTTGTGGCTCTTTGTTCATTTTGCTTTTTCAGATACCATCACTAAGATGCAAAGTAAAAACTTTTCATTTATAGGGAAATAAACATGTTCTTTACTGAGTCCATCATTCTAACAGATGCTAAACACTTGGGATTGATGCTACTTGATACTCCCCAAATGTGTAAAGAACCTCATCTTTAGAGGCAGACTTCCAAGCAGAGGCTCTTGACAGATTCTTGGTAGAGCCAGGCATCACCTGGTATGAGCCTTGACACATAAAATATAAAGTACACTTTCTTGTGACCTTCAACATCTAGATGATTTAATGACCCTTTATTATGTGTACTAAAAAAGTGCTGTTTAAGTTTGCCATTCATGATCTCAAAATGATTTCTTCCAGCCGGGCGGTGGTGGCGCACGCCTTTAATCCCAGCACTCGGGAGGCAGAGGCAGGCGGATCTCTGTGAGTTGGAGGCCAGGCTGGACCGACAGCCTCCAAAACAATACAGAGAAACCCTGTCTCGTAAAAACAAAAAAAAAAAAGACTTCTTCCAAATCAAACTTTAAAAAAATACATTCTAGAGGCAGCAGGTGACTTAGGGGGAAGAGGTACTTGCTGCCAAGTCTGAGGACCAAGGCTCAATAACCTAGCCTATATAGTTGAAGGAGGGGGCTGGCTCTTACAAGTTGTCCTCTGACCGTCATATATTATGGCACACATATACATTCCACCCCAGTTTGTTTGAGATTATTTTCTCATTTAATTATTTTGCTTGGTAGATAAAATGATACAGCAGAGGCTAGAGCAAGTATAAAATGTTACAAGAGGAAGACAGTAACAGCAAGAAAACAGTCAAAACCCCAGCATGGATGGAGAAGGACCTCATGAAGTCTAACCTCTCTGTGGAATAGCTGCTAATCCCTGGCTGCTAGGGAAGGGAGAGTCAGAATTCCGTGATTGTCATCCCCGAGAGGCTACCCATGTTCTAGTAGATGGTCTCTCATGCACATACAGACACATAGGCATGAATGGACTCCGTGGGTATTAAATTTAAAAGAAATAGGAACACGTGAAGTTGGGGCGGGAATGAAATACGGTGGGAATAATACAGAGTATGTGCGAAGGGAAGGATGGAAAAGGAATTTAACAAAAACATACTACATGCATATATGACTATTAAATTCTTTAAAAAGAACCAATGTTACCCCAGGAAGACAAGGTTAGTGGAATTGAAACTTTCATTTTTGATAAACATGGTCTCCATAGTTCTTGCAATCACCTAGTCAGAAGGGTTGGTTCTTGAATTCTCATTGTCTTAATCTCCCCTCCCCTTAGTTTGTTTATGTTCTTGGCTCAATGCCACTGTTAAACAACTATTATCCATGGTGAATCCTCAGAAGGACTGGAAGAGCTGTGAGTGTTTCATCTGTGGATGTTTTCCCATCTCCCACCTAAATATGGAATTTGGTTATTAATGATGTTTTAATCCTTTTTACTTTCTATTAAGATTACCTCAGGCTCTATTTTTAAAAATAATTTATTTTCATTTTATGTACATTGGGTTTTTCCTGATTCTTTGTCTGTGTCAGAGTGTCAGATTCCCTGGAATAGGAGGTACAAACAGTTGTGAGCTGCCATGTGGGTGCTGGGAATTGAACCCAGGTCCTCTAAAGAGTAGCCAGTGCTCTCAACTGCTGAGCCATCTCTCCAGTCCCTAATTAAGCTTCTTTAAAACAGAAAAGAAAAAAAACTTAAAAACTGCAAACTCCAAAAGCTTGAAGTAAAAGTTTATCCTTTTTATGCCTTTATTTTTTCATATATACTCTTTTAGTGATGAGGAGGATGTAGACAGCACATTTTATGACTCGGAATTTAAGGTTCACATCCTGTTCCTGAGTTTGGGAGGCAAAGTGTTTCTACTTGCATTGTCCAACAACCTTGGTATCACCAAGAACAAACAATGAAGCTCCCCAGAGATGCAGGGGAGGAAAATTAGAAGCTCCCCTTCCCCCTCCCCCACTGTGCATTCCTAGGGAAAGAGATGCAGACAGGGAATGAAGTCAAAAGCCAGGTCAATCCATTCAGGATTTGCCATGAAATAACTCCAAGGCCTTACTTTAAGTCTTCACTTAATATTTTTATCGTTGTTCAAACATATCAATGCATATTAATACAAATTAGCTAAGATCTATTAAAAATTAAATTGCTAATTTTTTCAAGAACACATAATAAATGGTGATTGATTCATGTTTTGTTCCTAACAAGCATTTTAAGAGTTCAAATTAGCCACCTTGACAATCAGGTAGTTAAAAGGGCAGTTCCTAACACAAACTATAGTAGGCTAGTGGAAATTATTTTTATAAGTATTTAATTTGTTTGGCACTTTTTTTAACCTTGAAATGTCATGATCTCTTGCTTCCATTTAAGCTATAAGAAAATGAACTTTAAAGGAAACATTGAGCCAGAGTCCCTGGCTTTTGAACTCTGCAGGAGTGCAACTGGATGAAAACATTGACAATAAGGTGGCTCTTAATTTTTAAAAAGACTCTCCTATCACCACCACCATGCAAGTTAATCTTGGTTTCAGCTGGGTCACATTGAAGAAAAACAGCCTCCCCGAAACAAAGTCTGATTCCATTGCTAAGAAGTTTCATGTACATACATCATTTCTTAAATATTATTCACAGTCTATGGTTAATTTTCCTCCCATGTACACTATTCTACCCTACACTTCATCTGAGCCTCTATACAAACTGCCTACTTCATTCTTCCTCAATCCTCTGTGTCCTCAAGCACAGAAAACTGTATGCCACCCAGAGAAACATCTTACAGTGTTCAAACTGCTGCATTCCCTCAACTGACCAGTGAACATGACACATGATTCTCATTCAATTTTTTAAACTGTTGAATTGATGTTAACATATTAAATTATATTTTGCTAACCTATTTTTCTCGTAAAACTAAATTCGTAAGGACAATATGGTGTATAATTTATCTTCCTATCTCTATTGTCCTGTTCACTACAGTAAACGAATTAGAAACTCTGTGAATTGATCTGTTAATATTAATTCCACAAACGTAGCATGTTTGTAGTAAGTACCATGAGGACATTGATTGCAGATAGGTGTTGCTTGCACATTACTCTTGATCAAAGCATTGAAAGAAAAAAAACATTCAAGTCTACAAGAATACTATGCAAACACGAGGTATTTGTACTGGTTCAAAGACGATTATTTAATAACATGTTCTCTTTGTTTATCACTTAATGGCCCACAATATTAAACTTTCAACCATGATTATTTAATTCTGTTTAACAAAACTTTATGAAACATGTTTCATTATCAAAACTTTCTTTCCGTTATTAGGTCTTCATTGAATTTTTAGTACTGATATACTAAAATTTCATAAATGACTCCCCTTGATAGTTCCAATATCCTGCCTTATGGTATCCTCTGCACTGTCTTATTTTCTTATGGATATATAAGTGTTTCCCTTCACATATCTGGATCCTAACTTCTGAGCCTCAAAATGTTTGGAGGAAAGACATTTAGTAGAATCTAGCCAACATGATGGTTTCTCTTACAAAGGAATGGATTTTGGACATTGGTCTGAGAAATATGGAGAAATCGGCAAAGAAGGCTAAGATCAAGACAATGGTTCTACAAATGTTAAAATGCTAAAGATGGCCACCAGCCTGCTGACAAAACTTGGGGGAAAACAAGGAACAGACTCTACTTTACAGCCCCAGGAAGAAACTGAGTCAGCTAAGACCTTGATCTCAGACTCCCAGCTTTCAGAATTGTAACAATAATGTTTTAGTGCTTAATTCGTTCAGTTTATAGTAGTTGGTGATAGCAGCTTCTGCAAACACAACGGCCCCCAACAGAAAGGAAATGCAATGGTAGCACAAAGGGAGTAGCCTGAGTACTTGAGATAAGCTTAAAAATTTTAAATGTGCCTTGAAAGAATAACCCAGTAGCTCAGAGCATCTGGCTAGCATGCTGCACACAGCCCTGAGTTCAATCCCAGCAACACACACACCCATACAATTGAGGAGGAAAGTCAATGGCAAACAAAGGGGATAGACTTGGCAAGGGCATTTGTGGGAGTAGGATCATAATTCAGTGAAGTATTGTGTCTACTTTATAGGAGAAGAGTGTTAAATGTAGTGAAGATCTACTTTCTTACACACTAAACAGAAACTGAAGTGTTAACTGTAACAACACTGCTATAGCTAGTAAGAGTGTTACCTCACCGGGGTGATGGCTATCACAATTGATAAGGTGACTGGAGGTTAGACTGACATTAAATCAGAGCACTTAGGTTCAAGCAGATTGGCCTCCGCAATGTAAACAGGCTTCTCCTAATCCATTGAAGATATACATGAGTTTGACAAAAAGACCAGCCTTAGCTGGACAGTGGTGGCACATACCTTTAATCCTAGCACTCAGGAGACAGAAGTCTAAGTCTGTAGATCTCTGAGTTCAAGGTCAGCCTGATCTACAGTGTGAGTTCCAGGACAGTCAGAGTTGTTACACAGAGAAATCTTGCACCAAAACATAAGAAAAGAAAAAGATCAGCATCCCCAAATGAGACTGAATTCTGGAAGGCTGCTTTTGAACTCAAACCTGAACACTGGCTTTCCCAAGTCCCCACTCTGAAAACTAAGCCTGCATTTTCAACTTGCCATTTTTCTTAGTCATGGGAGCTAATTCTTTATAATTAATCCACTATATTAAATAGTTCCATTTCTCAGGAGAACTCTAGTATACAGAGTAAGCACCCAAAGAGCATTGGATAGTATTATATTCTTGGACCAGGTTGAAATGAAAATGCCTCATTGTACCAACAAGAATAACTGATTATCAGAAAGATTAAGTATATTGCCTAAGATCGCATTGTTAATAAGTCACAGAGTGAGAGTTCTAGCTACATCTGATTCCAAAGTACACGTTTCTCCCGCTACATATTGTTACCTAAGAACTGACAGGGGCTAGACATGAATTAGACCCTGAGACTGTTCTCCATGAGTATAATAGATGAAGCATGGAACTCAAAAATTACCAGGCACAGTCAATATAATAAACATCTATTTCAGTGACTTTGAAACTTTTAAGTCCCAGCATTTGTCATGCCACAGAGATATCCCACCAAATTTTATTTGGAATATCAGTCTTTTAAAGTGATTTTGTTATTAATTACAATAAAAAAATAGACATTCTCAAATGTGTCATATGCTAATTTTAGCCCCTTAAATAGGACATCTCTTCCCACATACTGAAACTTTTGATCGTTACTGTTATCTCTGATTGTGTAAGTGAGTATGTCCCTATAGCAGGAGTGAGCCAAACTCAGTTAGCAGCCCTGCATGTCTGCTGCATACTTTCTGACACAAGGTCTCATGACAGCTTGAGAGAGCTACAGGATACCAAGGAAATGATAAGTAACAAACCACAGGTAATATTACCACAGTTTAAAATAAAGCAGTTTTATGCACTTGAAGATAAAATTGATTATAAGACTCATGATCAATCCAACATGTGCACTGTCAAAGAAAAACACCAAACAGTGCATGACACAGTTTTTAGGAATTAATATTATATAGTCATGTATACAATTACTTACCACTTTTGGTACCATAATAGCTTAATCTAGTTTCATATTCAAGTAAAAAATATTCTGCATCACTCTTGGTCTTTCCTATATATGACTAGGTTTACAGTGAAAGTCTGCCTTTAGAACACCTTCACTTCTGGGACAGGTTATAATTTTAAGGTATGGTAGAGTGCTAAACTTGGAGAACTTATACTGCAATTACCTTGCCCAGTATTCCATATAAGCATCCAAGTAAATACTACTACTGTCTTTCAAAACTGGATTACAGAGTACTCTTTCTCAAGAAATACCAAGCAACCAATTACAGTTAAAAGTCAACTTTGCAGGGTGAAACTAATGCAAAAAAACCACAAAAACCAGAAGTCACAGGAATATAGGAATGTATATGCATTTTACGTGTTGCTATGTTTCTATATTATATTTTAGTCCTGGATCTGATGATGCTTTTTTGAGAAAGTTCCATCCTGCCTCCTGTGAATGTCATAAAGACCTACACCAAGAAACAGTGAATAAACAGTGTCTGGCTGCTTTTTTGAGAACCTCATTTTAAATCCCAGCATCCTCATGATGTCTCACATCCATCTGTAACTCCAATCCCAGGTGATCCAACACTCTTTTCTGGCTTCTACTGGTATAGTATTCACAGGGTTTACAAACATACAAGCTGCCAAATTTCTCATTTATTTATGTGCCGGGCAGTGGTGGCACATGCCTCTGATCCCAGCATTCGGGAGGCAGAGGCAGGTGCATCTCTGTGAGTTCGAGACCAGCATGCTCTACAAGTGCTAGTCCAGCACCCCCTACCAAAAATTATGTTTTGTTAAAGTAGTAGGCATGCTTCTATGGCTTTTCCAAGAAGGCAACTAACTGATGGCCTTGTTTAGTGTTATATATAACCAAGTGCATTAAAAAATAATACTAAGAAAAAAATTAGAAATCAATAAATAAACCAAATGAGATAATATAGCTCATCAATTCCATTTCAGATGTGATATATTAATTAAAATTATATGTCTGGATTTACAGCAATCTAAGGATATATTCTAATTTACAGTAGTTAGCTTGGTGACTGTTAGTTTAGTCCTCTGAAACCACATGTTTCTTATATTTAGAATTATCTAAAACTGGTCAAAAATTCATTTGTAGTATCCATGCCCCTTTGTATTTTTTTCTGTCATTCTTTTCTAATTCATCATTTGTAGTATCTTGAAAGTATATAATAAGGACTAGGAGACCGGCAAAACTACAGAATTCAGGAACTACCCAAGAGAAAAACTCAATTTGTAGCAAGTTGACATATTTTTTATCTCTGTTGTTAATATACTGAAAAGTAGTAGTGTTTTATTTAGACCAACAAAGACTCATTGCATTATCCAAGGAGTTGCATTATCCACTTCATTTTTGCCAAAACAAATCACCCGAACATTTGCCAAAGTAGATCAGAGAAGTTGTTCTTTCCCACAAATTTAATTAACATGTATGTGTGGGATCTAGCAATCTGAATATTTAGTATATATTCATGCTATGTGAGTTGTATTCCACAGAGAAAATATATAGATATGGAGTTTATATTAGATAGAGAAAAGCTATAAATGGCTGTTAAGTTATGAAGCGGGATGTTCTAATTTGAGGAGTATAAGCATCACCTCTAAAGTTTCCTTGTCCTGTTGTAAGATGGGTTCCATCTCAGCACATATTGACCTAAGCAAGTCTCCATTAAATGTGGCACACCTGACATGCTTCACTTTACTAGCAGGTCCTAGCCCACTGGCCTCCTGTCTGATGTCACGCTGCAGAAGCTTAACGAGCTCATCTTATAGTAATTATCTGGTTAATCAAATTGTATTGCAAAAATCTTTGGTTTTTCTTTGGGATTGCTACCTCTGAACCTTAATTTCCACAATTCTATAAACTATTAATACAGTGAATAAAATTTTAGGTATTACTGTAGTTATGCATTTTATCTACTGAATAAAATTATGGAAATAGCTAATGTCTTACTCTATTACTGACTCTGATTCATGATATTTTAATACAATTAATCCACAGGGAATTGGTCAGTTTTGTGCACTCTTTTTCACAGTGCATATATACATATATGTATATGTAAGAGTACACACACATGCGTGTGTCCTATTTTGTTTTTGTTTTTTATGTACAGAAAACAGTGGCTATTAGGCATCATGTGAAATGGAGTAGAAAAGCAAATGTAAGTCTTTAGATCATAAATCTGTCTTTGAACTAAGTGGTAGAAGTTTCTTTGGTGATGAGTATTTGTTCAGGTCTGGGGATGCAGCTGAGTGGTGGAACACATACATGGGTCCTGGGATTCAGTCCCCAGCACTACCAAATAAAATATTAGTTCTGCCTACTTATTAGTTGTTGAAAAGAAAGTACTGGTAAGTCAAAGGATTTCTTCCAATACCTATATATTGCAGCCTCACGCCAGTCCTTCATTTGCATATGCTTCCATCCTCATACCAGCTTCCTTCTCTGATTGGATCATTTCACTTCAAAAGGAACATCAGCCCTTGCTCCCGTCCTCCCAGTCTACCATTCTAGAGCCTCTTTATTCTTCTCTCTCTCACTCTCTACCTCAAATTAAGAAACCAATTTTACTTCCTATTCCTATATACACCTTTCAAATCCATGCCCTTCTTTACTTTTGCCTGTCACTCTTTTCTAATTCATCATTTCTTTTTACAAACTGTAACAAGCTTCAAATGATCACATCCCTATCTGCGTAAAACCTGTCACTTTTCACTAGCAGTATGATAAAGCACTAAGGACTTTACCAAGTCACCAGTGATCTAGCCCCTTACTAGTTTCTGGACCTACCTCCTATAGCTCTCTAACATGTTTTAAGGACAAACTCAAGACCTTCTCTAAACTCCTGAAGGTCTCTTGCTTTTACTTTCCACCATTCCTACCCACAGTCTGTTCTGTTTCATCTTTCTCTGAACTCATCCCCATATATTTTGACGGGATTATGCTTGCAGAATGACTTCTTCTGTGTGTGTGACTACAAGAACACTTCTCTAGTAAACAGTCTGGACAGGTATGAGCCCTTAAGACCCTCCCTTAAGATACTTATTTGTTCAGAAGGCAACACCTCTACCACCTTAATGTCTAGCACAGAATACAGTAGTGGTGAATGAATGAATGAAAGCACCTTTCAAAAATTGCTTTAATGGGACCACTGGAGGTTTAGGGAGAAATCTGGTGCCAGGGAGGCTCCTGGGAATCCATAAGAATGACCCCAGCTAAGACTCCTAGTGATAGTGAAGAGGGTGCCTGAACTGACCTTCCTCTATAATGAGATTTGTGACTGCCCTAGCTTTATCCTAGAGTCTTCATCCACTACCTGATGGAAGCAGATGTAGAGATCCACAGCCAAGCACTGAGCTGAGCTCCAGGAGTCCAGTTGAAGAGCAGATGTAGGGATTGTATGAACAAGGGAGGGGGACTCGAGATCATGATGGGGGAAACCACAAAAGACAGCTGAACAGAGTTTGTGGGAGCTCAGAGACTATGGACAGACAGCTTGGGGGGTCAACAGAGAAAGACCTATGCTCTCTGCATCTGGGTGACAATTGTGTAGCATTGTCTTTTGTGGGGCCCATAGCAGTGGGACCACGACGTGTTCCTGATGTTATGAGCTGGCCTTTGGAACCTATTCCCTATGGTGGGATGCCTTGTTCAGCTTTGAGGCAGAGGGAGGAGACTGATCCTGCCTCAGCTTGACATCTATGCTTTGTTGACTCCTAAGGGAGGCCTTACCCCATCTCAATTGAGATGGAGGAGGAGCGGATGAGGGGTTAGGGAGGTGGGAGGAGGGCATGGAAGGAGGAGCAGAAGGAGAAGGAGAAACTGTGGTTGGTATATAAAATACATTTTTTAAAAAGATGAAAAAATTTGTTCTGAATCATGACCTACAAGGAAATATTACTTAGACATGGCTCTTTGTGGTAGATAATCTGATGATAACATGAGAATGTCTTCCTGACTGAGAATCCTAACAATGCTAAAGACTGCAAAAACTTCCAAACCATTTCCTCATCCTAGATCAAAGAATCATTAAGTAGGCTATCTTTTAAAGGGTAAGCCACAGCATCACAAGGAAATTTTGAAGGAATACTTGCTGAATTGAAAATGTATAAACCGTTTTTTCCTCAGATCCATTTCATCAGAATGGCTGTCGCCATGTCAGGAATGCTGAACATCATCAATAGACAGCATACATGGATCTCTAGAGTTAACCACAATGGAGCCAATTCCAGTAAGAGATGCCTATTAGTCCTGAAATGCTCTGAAAACTATGATACAAAAATTAGTTTACAATTTCAAATACCCGTTAATGTCAATAGATAGCTATTAATAGGCTGTAGACACAATCTGACAAGTAAATTTCACATCATCACATGGACACAGTTGTAAAAGCCACATCTTTAAAAGCTCTGCAGGAATGTAAGCCTCGTAACAGTAAAATGAACTTTTACAGGATTCTTGATAAAAAAACAAATTCCCTGACAATTAAGTCTATGAAAAGCTACTTTGTAATGGTGATCTTACTCAGAAAAACAAAACAACAGCCTTCAAGCTGCATCCATTCCTTTCCTAAGTGCTGAAGGAAGTCACTAGAATAATGCTTCCCTTTGTGATGATGCACAACATATTCATGAAATCACTGTCAGTGTCTCCAAAAAGAACTTTTTCACAGTTTACTCCTCTTAAATTCAGTGCTTTGCAGGGACTTTGCTCTGAGGAAATGTTCTACACAAGATGCATCAGGAACAGAGGATCAAAATGGCCAAATTGCTGCTGACTCATGGGTGTTTTCAAAGTTTCAACAAATGATGTCTAACTGTATGCTAAATGGTTAACGCCCTTCCCTTATGGTTACCAGTCCTATACTTATCTATAGTGCTACCACACTGAAATTATAGGTTGCTGTAAAAGGACATTACGGTAATAATATACTTTATGGTGGTATTCATTCGTGAACCTCTTAAACAAGTTTCAACATTTATGAATTGAATATTAACACAGTAAGCCCAGCTTCCATAGAGAAAACCAAAAGCCTTGATTTCCCCTGTGTATCAGTATTAAGTGTGCACCAAGGGGTATTTCATTGTTACTTATATCAAATAACACGTTGATGAAGTTATTTTAAAATAATAGCTTCCTTTGTTCTGTGTAGCAAGGGATTTAATATTAAAAGTGTATTGTGTAGTATATACTGTAAAACCATGGAGGAAATTTTAATAATTATGACATGAACTAAAATAAATTTAACTGTATCAAGATATTTATTATATATGTGTACTGTGACAAGTTTCATCACATCATGTTCAGGAGGTACTCTTAGAACTGTGTATTGAACCAACCAAAACTGACATGAAACTAACATAATATCCCAAGTTGAAAACTCTGATCTGTGATCAGCAAATGGCGAATAAACAGAAGAGGGTTCCGAGAGCCTGGTACAGAGTCAACATTGGGCAGTGTTTGTGCAGTGCCCAAACAGAGGGTCCCCATCCTAGATGCAGCTTCCTCTAATTCCTACTGAAAAAAGGCCAAAGGGTAGCATGGAAACCTGGAACTATAGCCACCGGATGGCATCCATCAACTAACTAAAAGACATATGGAGTTCAGCTATACCAAGTTTCTTAAATGGCAGGACTGTACTCTCAGTCCTTCAAAATTGGCCTTTGGATTTGCATACCCTAAGTCCTAACACCCAACAAACAAACATAAGATAATGTCTGTGAATCAGAAACAGAAGGGACAGGCTGCTGCCCAATTTTCTCTAAGGGTTCACAGCTCAGTCAGTAAAGTTTCTCACAAGCATGAAGATCTGAGTACAAACCCAAGCACCCATGCAAACAGGTAGGTGAGGTAGCATAGGATGATAATCCCAGTGCTGAGAAGGCAGAGGCAGGAAGACTCCTTGGCCTTACTGGCAACAGTGTCAAATACAATTGGTAAAATTAAGGCCAATGAAACCTAGGCTTTCAGAGGATGATACCTTATATTGCCCTCTGGGGTCTACGCACACACACACACACACACACACACACAAACACACAAACACACACAGGTACATATCAGGCATGATCTTTTTACAACAGTTGTATGAAAATGTAAGCTTTAAAAATTTCTCCAAATCAAAGGTTTTTACAAATTAATCACACTAATACATGAATCATAAATTATATGCAAATATATCACTGCTTCTTTTAAAATAACTTATTTCATAAATGCTTCTAGTTAATGTACTGTTTTCCATTGAAGTCACAAAATACTTGAAATTTTTATGGTAAAATTGTCTTCTATGTTAGAACACTTCCAACGACTTCCAAATTTTTCCTTCCTGTAAACACTTGCAAAAATGCATTTTTATTACACTTGTTTTTGGTTTTAGTGATATAACCAAGATAACTAAACTGATATTTAACATAATCCATAACCCAGACCCTAATAGTGGAAACATAGCCTTCAGGGTTTATTTTTTATTTTTTATTTTTTGGTCTTTTATGACCCTAAAACTGATGGGATAGTACTCAGAAAGTAAAACTCTAAGGCATCTATGGAGATCTAAGCATATGGATTTTCCCTAAATAGCTAATAAATCCATATTAGATGAGACTATCCCTTACATTAACTTCTCCAATATATGATACACATAGACACCACATATAGAGGCTGATAGTCAAAAATTATACCCAACAGAAATAAACTCATTGTCTTACAAGGAAATGTAGAAAATAACCATAGGAGCTAGCATTTCCTCAGTAAGCCCAGGACATACTTCTCAGTAGATTAACCAACTATGTCATATGCACACTGGCAGCCTCAAAGTTTTAAAAGTCAACTCACTCAGGGATGTGAAAGGGCTTGCCTATTAAGCAATCCTGAAACTAGGCAGTAGGAACCCAGAGCCCACAGCCCTTGACACTAGGCAGCACGGCCTAGTCCAGAGGAAAAAAGGTTTTTTACCTTTGAAAAGGATAGTTCAGAAGGAAGTTTCTAATCACTGACTGGTACTTTAGCTGAATGTCAGATACTATAAATAGTAAGAACTTAACTCTTAAAAACACACCTATTCTTAAAGCAACTGATTATGAAATCGTTTGAAGAACAGAAATGAGTATGTTCTTAAGAAATTTCACAGCCATTATAATATTTTTCCTTTCCAAATCAACCTAAGAGCATTTGAAAATCACACTAAAATAAATTAGCTGGATTATAAAAGGGGAGATTCTTGAAACACTGATAAATGAGCAATCTAAGTTTCCTAATACTTAGTGGGGAATATACACAAGAGACATTCTCCTGAAAATGTGACTTTTCAAAGGCACTGACATGTAGGTTCCTCAAAATGCTCTCATAAAAGTGTACAGCTTATGACAATTAACACTCTGTTGCTGTGAGTAGAAGGAAAATAGAGCCCAGCTGATAAGCTGGATTTATGGATGGAGTAACAAAAGCACTGTGAATACCAAAGGTAATTCCAAAGTGTAAAGACCTTGTCTCCCTTCCACTGGGAGGAGCTCTCCTGCAGAGGCACTCTTAGCCCTGAGCTCTAGACCCACAGGCAGCAAAGCAAGAAGACAGAAAGCTACACCTTGCCTCCTGCCCACACCACAGGACACATTTAGAATATATGTGACACTCTGGTCCTTTAGTTTGCTGATTCCCTGAGGAGCTGTGAGTCAAGTGAGGTCCCATGAGAGCTGTTCTTTTCACTCATCCACACTAGAGGAACAGAGTAGAAGCACCACAGGACACATCAAATACTAAGTGCTTAATTATTCTTGCCTAGGTCTCCCAGCTTAAAGACTAATTTTAAAATCCTACTAGATTGAGTGTTTTGGCTCATGCTGTGCAATGCAGGATAAGAGAACAATGTCCTAAGTGTCAGTTGGATACACCTTCAGGAGCTGGAACCCCAGCTTGATATCCCCGTGGTTACTGCCTTTCTAAATGCTTTGTTTTTGATATTTCTGCTTCTTAACTGACTTGCTCACGTTCTTTAAAAAGAATAATGTAACTGAGTCATGTCAGACTTAATATTACAACAGCAGAAAGTATAATATACTTCCTCAAAAAAATTCAGTCAGCAAATGGTTTCTGAACACCTGCTACATACAGGAATGACACCTGCAGACAAGCTTCTTGGGGAAAAAACAACGAACCAACCTTACGAATTTTTTATTAAGAAAATTTATTATTTACAACTTTTTCAGGAAAAAAAACTTAGCAAACTGTTGCTCTGCAACATATTTAGGTGTTGCAAGTCTGATTCTCAGTTGCAAGTAGATTTTTGTTCTCCATCTAATCAGCTTCAATTTATTCTACAAAATCCACATTTCCTTTAAAACAATGAATGACAACACACCTTTAAAAACAAAACGAAAACAACAACAACAACAAAATCTCTTCCTGTTTTGCCAAAATCTGCTCGTTCCCCTCTTTGGCATGGGCAAGCCTGCAAAGATCCCCTGGCACCCTCTCACCTGAAAAAGAGTTTGGAGAAAAAGCCGGCTTTCTCCAAAGGCGACTTCTGCATGATGTCTCCGTGGTGCACTGAGGTCTGTGTCTGGACAGATTCAGGTTGGACTCGACCTCTGAATATCCAGGACCCTGTCGATGCTTTTGGCTCTTCCGTTTTTCTCGGACCTGCGGTGATGTCATTTGCTTCCAATTCCCCCCAACCAACTGGGTCCCACACACCTCCCCTTCCCTCTGCCTTCTTCCCCCGCCTCCGCAGCCCAGGTTAAAAGCCAGCACTGCTTAGCCCAGCCCCAGTCCCTTCTCTCCACGCCCCAAGCCCGCCCTGTGCGCTCCTTCCTCCTGCGCGCCTTGCGCATGCCACCCGCGCCTCCTTCTCCTGGCTCTCACTCCCTGCACCCTCCAGCGCCCCCCACATCCCTACCTTCTGGCAGCGGCAGCATTGGCAAGTCAGTCAGCAGGTCCTGGAGAATAATGGCCAGTCTGCGGGACCTACAGTGCTTCTTAGGTGGGACCAAGGACCACTCATTGACCTCCTTGGCTCCCACGAGCCTTTCCTCTCCGTCTCTTCCTTCTCTTTCTCTCTCTTCTTCTCTTCTTTCAGTTCTTTCTTTTACTCCCTCTTCCCGGACATCTCTTTCTCCTTCTCCTCCTTCTCCAGTTTCTCCTTCATCTCTTTCTTCTTCTCTTTTTCTTGTTTCTTGTTCAACTTCAATTCTTTCTCCTCCTTGGTCTTTCTCTCCTCCTCCTCCGCCTTCCTCTCTTTCTTCTTGTTCATCTCTTTCTACTTCTTCACCCCTTTCTCCTCCGCTGCTGCCTTCATCTCTTTCTTTTTCTTCTCTTTCTCCCTCTTCTCTTCCCCCTCCTCCGCTGCTGCCTTCATCTCTTTCTCCGTCATCTCTTTCTCCTTCATCCTTTTCCCCCTTATCTCCTCTTTCTCCCTCTTCTCTTCCCCCTCCTCCGCTGCTGCCTTCATCTCTTTCTCCGTCATCTCTTTCTCCTTCATCCTTTTCCCCCTTATCTCCTCTTTCTCCCTCTTCTCTTCCCCCTCCTCCGCTGCTGCCTTCATCTGTTTCTCCGCCATCATCTCTTTCTCCTTCATCCTTTTCCCCCTTATCTTCTCTTTCTCCCTCTTCTCTCTCCACTCCTCCACTGCCTTCATCTCCTGCTTCGCTTTTTCCTCCTTCTCCTTCTCTCTCTCCTCCTCCTATCTCTGGAGCTTCTGGCTGAGTTAACTTTTCAAGATCCATTTTGAAGAGGAGATGAAAATGTGGCTCCTCAGAATCAAAGTACAGATGCAGAAAGGTTCAAAGTTCCACGGGAGTCAGAGGTGTCCCACCTCAGCAAGCCCTTCAAGAGCTGGACAAGACCTAGTTCCGTTGACTGAAGGCTCTAGGGTAGCTGTAGTGTCACAGACACCTATGAGGTATGTGTATGTCATAGACATATGTCACAATTCCTTGATATGTCATAATTATAGCAAAAACCCTACCAAGGAATGGAGAGCTACTGCTTCCCCCATGAGGCACATGTGTTATACACATGTATCACAATACCCTGATATGCTGTAATTATAGACAAAGTCCTTGAGGACAAAGGGAGCTATTGCTTTACCTGTTTCCAACTCAGAATGTGTTCAGCGTGTGTTGTTGTACTTCCTGTTTCAGAAGGCTAGAGACTGACAAGTGGACTGTCTAAATGACTGTCCTTTAGATTTCCTTGTCCTGCTAAGCAAAATATCTGACAGGAACCCAGAGTCACTGAATCAAAGGTATCCTATTCACCAAGAACTCACTGAGAGAAATGCCTGTGTCTTTAGCTCTCTGGGGGCTTTGGGAGTTTTCTGGGCTATGTGCCTTCCCCTTCCAAGCTTTTGGTGTGAGAATTTTGTGTCCATCATAAAAACCTGGTGGGTTTTAAAGGGTCAACACTTAAATTCCTGAACCCTATTTTGCCAAAACAAGTAAAATAGAGTTTGATTTTTTTTCTTTTATTGAAAATAGAATTTTCTTTTTAGCCAAGCAGTGGTGGCACTGGTCTCTGAGTTCGAGGTCAGCCTAGTCTACAGAGCAAGTTCCAGGAGAATCATGGCTTAAAAACCAAAACCAAACAAAAGCGAAAAAGAAAATAGTTTTTTTTTAACCCTCAGACATTATATACTGATTACTGCTTCACCTCCATCTTCTCCTCCCAGATCCTCTCCACATCCTCTTCTCTCTGGATCCACTCCATTTCTATCTCTTATTAGAAAACAAACATGCTTCTAAGGAACAATAATACAATATAGTAAAACAAAAACAAATACACTGGAGTTGGACAAAACAAACAGAAAAGAGCCCAAGAGAAGGAAGGCACAAGAAACAGAGACCCACTGTTTCCACACTCAGGAATCCCATTAAAGCACTAATGTAAAAGTCATAATTAATATACATGCAGAGGACCTGATACAGAACATGCAGGCACTGTGCAAGCTGCCTAGGTCTTTGTGAGTTCACATGAGCTCTGCTCCAGTTGATTTAGAGGCCCTTGTTTTCATGGTGTCTTCCTTTCCCTCAGGCTCTTACACTCTTTCTGCCTCCTCCTCTGCAGGGTTCCCTGAGGCCTGAGGGGAGGGATCTGATGAATATCCCATTTAGGACTGAGTGTTCCAAGGTTAGAGTCTGAGATTTAAAAAAAACAAATTTAATGCTCTGACCTGATTCTTGCCTCAGCATCTAAACACTGAGAGTATTTACTTGTGAATTATCTGTTTTGTTGACTTGTGGACATCCAACTACAACATAAACAAAATATGTATTTCATAATACCCCTAAACAAAAATGCACTTAAATTAATCATCGCCAAGAGACTTTACAAGCTTTACTTCCCAGATCTACATTATCCTTTTTCCTTATCTTAAAACAGTTATAAAGACATTTAATTTTTAGTATCCTGAATTTGATTACAAAACAAATAGCAAAAATAATAAAGTTCTTACAGACAGACACTAGGGGAAAGCTTCTAACCCAGTATTTTCAAGTACTATATTTGTTTTTTCCTCTCTTCATTATATCAAAAGTTGAAACTCAGTACTCAATATTGACTTTTTCTAGCTATGTAATTGAATTCACTCTATCCTTTCCCCACCCTCATCCCATTGTTCATGACTACTAGTGTGACCCATCGAATGTGACGCACAGATTCTGAAATCAATTTGTTATCAATTTCTCTTTGTTCTCACCAACATATGACTCTAGATAAAGAATTAAATTTCAAAGATTATCAAAGCTGCCCAAGCTATACAACTTCAGGAGATCTCGAGCTGCTTCCCCTAAAAGGACAAGTGAAAAGGTAATTTGAGTTCTTGCATTGTCCAGGGATCATTCATTCAGCATCCAAGTGCATACATGTTATTGTGCCTATTTTGCCATTTCCAGTTGATAAAGCATCCAACTGAATGAATGTCTATATTAGTGGACTGAGACTCAGGTGTGATCCCAAACATTTATCCCGTCAGTTTGAAGCATACTTCTAATCAAATCTTCCATCCCGTATTCACATTCTGTCACCACCACTTTCTTTCTCTTTACATTAGTTTCATGATGTCAAAACTACTACACCTGTTCAACAACAAGACTGGAAAGCAGAAAACCAAAGACCAAGAAGCCACTAGAGTTATGTATCTTTGATAAATGTTCTGTAAAATTATAATCCAGACTAAGAATGTATACACATGAACACAGAAACACCCTAGATCTTTATCACAAAACATCACATCTCAAACTTGTCTGGGCAGAAGATTTCAACAAAGTAGACATGTCCAAGTGAAATAATTAAGATATGATATCCAAAATTTGTATCTAGGTACCTACCTGATACAAAAGTGAAAATGCATCAGGAAAGTATTCAGATATAAGTAAGGTTGTAAATAAAACTCTAAATGAGAATCTCAAGGGAAATCAATGGATCAGTATGAACGTAAGAGGTAAGACACAGTGTCTTTTCTCTTCAAGATAATTAAATACCAGCTCATATCATAACAGTATTGAAATATCTTACTTTCATTAGAAATTTACTATATATATGGAGTACAATTACAAACATACAGCATGATTCACCTCATTTAACCTTTAGGACACATTCACGAACAGGTAGCTAATATCATGTACTCCAAGAGGAAGGACTTGAGGAACAAATATTATTAATTTCCAAATTAAGTCGAATGGCTGATAATAACAGAGGTGGCTGGGGTACAACTCAGTGGCAGAGAATTACTTAGCTGGTATGAGTCCTGGGACCAATCCACAGAGTGACCAGTCAGTAATAATGGAGGAAAATGGGATTTGAAGCTAAGCAGTCTTTCCTGAGCCCTGGAATTTAAAAATGACACCCTGGTTTGCAGAACAGACTGACACTTTAGGAAGAGCTGACCTTCAGTACAAATTAGTAACAAGCATTCTTGTGCCATACTTCTAAAGGCATGCTACGAAGAGAGGACTGCAAAAGGAGGAGAGGAAGGAACAGAGTGGGGAAATAGCTGAACAGAAGGAAAGGAGAATAAAAGGAATCCATATCTATTTGACACATGCTATATGCTCAGCAGTGTGCCAGGTGCTTTCTGCAAATGACCTTAGCAATATAAGCTCCTGTCATATGCTTCTCCACCAGCTAGAGAATGGCTGAAGTTCTTCCTATTAGAGGTTGACCAATCATGTTCAACATAATTTGACTGTATTCAAATCTTTCCTGAGAGAGCTTTGTAGCAATTGTAGATGCACTAAAATCTAGACAAGTAGAATAATTAAATGTCCTTTCATAGAAAGACAAGCCCCCAAAAGAGAGAAGGCAGACCTCTCATCAGCTTCACATGCACAGGATGCCTACACTTAAAAGCTCACCCAAGGCAGAAGGCAGGGGCAGTCACAGCTCCTCCCTGGCTTGCCACAAGGATAACTCACCATACAAGTGTATACTGCAGTCTTAGAAGTCTTACAAAGCTGTTTTTAGGCTATAAGGTACCCTGGTACACAGGCCAGATGGTCATCTTTTCTGCTTCCAAAGTCACATTTTGTCTGACAATCAACACTCAACACAAGTGTACACACAAACACATACAAGTGCACACACATGTCACCCATCCCCCCCATACACACACACTTGATATATACATAGAACTCTTCCATGTACCCTGCTTCTTTTAACCCATTTCTTCTCAGTGATGCAGCAAGAATGTACCCATAGTTATTATTTTTTTTCTCTCGAAACTGTATAAAAGACACTAGAGCTTTCAGGGAACAAAAGCTAAGTTTTCAAACCTGGTGTCACCAGTTACTTAGCTGTGTGACTTTTGGTAAGTCTACCCTTAAGAACAGTTCCTTGGCTGGGCGGTGGTGGCGCACGCCTTTAATCCCAGCACTCGGGAGGCAGAGGCAGGAGGATCTCTGTGAGTTCGAGGCCGTGCTGGACCGATAGCCTCCGAAACAATACAGAGAAACCCTGTCTCATAAAAACCAAAAAAAAAAAAAAAAAAAAAAAAAAAAAAGAACAGTTCCTTTCCTCAAAATGATTAATCACTCCTCCCAACTAGGATATTTATTTAGTGGATCAGGAGAGAAATGTCTCTAGTTCTATGCCATCACACACACATTTGAGTTATACTTTGACATGAGGCTGCTCTGCGAATTACACCAGGATGTTCAGTAGCATCTCCACATGTTGTGACAAACATCATCTCAAGAGTACCAGTTTTCTGGGGAAAAGGGCTGAAAATTGGCCTTTGGTTGAGAACTACTAGATGAAATACATTAAATATGATATGTAGACATAAAGGATGTAGACCTTTATAAAATAGAAGAAATGTTTGAAATTGCCTTTATGTAGAGTTGTTATGCATCAGAAACTCAGGTCAACTTGCAAAATGAAATGCTACAGAAAGCCAAGCCTATCAAAGTTCTCAGAAACTTTTAGGTTCCCACTTCTGAGGTTATTTGGCTGGATAAAATGGCAGGAAAAAAAAGAGTAAATCAAATGCTCTTACAAGGGTAAGATAGTTTTGATTAAGATGCAAAGCTGCATTTTGTAGACACAATTTTGACTTCTTGGGGCTGAAGACTTTTTCAGTTCTGCTTCTTGGTTCCTCTGATTTCAAGCGCATCAACAGTGGGATATTCGTAACAACTGGGCCAAATGGAATTTGGCACCCTGGTGGGTCCTCTGAATTTTAAAGGTAGTTCTTTAGACTGAAAGTCTAAAAGATCCTCCAGCTATGTAAAGCAGGAATGTCATTAATGCCACTAATGAGCTGGAACAATTGCAAACAATATTCACAAAGATACAAACTAATAAAAATTCTGGGATTTCCTAAAGTTGTGTCCCTGAAACGTTCTATTTGTCATATTCATTCTCCGCTTATTTTCGGCTGAAGCTTTCATACAAACAAGTGATTCTTAACAGCACATCAGGTATGTATGGTGGCCTCATGCTGAAAGCCAGATGTTATCTACATAACTAAAAGAATATTTTGATAAATTTGAACTCCAAGGGGAAAAATGATGAGACTTTTCCCATAAGGTCTGTTGAGTTTATATATTTCATTTAACTAGTCAGTGAAGCACAATAAACACAATGGACGATGATTTACTTATTTCTATCTTCCTCTCTAAGTGGATGATTTACAATCAAGCATGTAACATAGTACATTAGAAATGTAGATTGTGAATATAGACAACATGGATACTGACAGTAAGTATTGGCTTATCAAAGTCCAGTACAATATATGACCTTCTGTCTAACATCTAGAAGATAATATATATTTAAGCGGAAAAACTCCCCCAACCCATTAATGGAAGGGCTTATACTCAGAGAGTTACAGAGTTATCATGAACTGTCATCATGTTCAACAACTCCAACAAATATTTTTGAGGGGGGAGAAAACATGTGTTTGGCTTACATTTCCTCATCATTGCTCATTACACATAGAAGTCAGGATAGGAACCCAAAGAAGGCAGGAACCTGGAGAGGGGAGCTGATGTGCAGGCAATGGAGGGGTGCTGCTTCCTAGCTTGTTCTCCCTGGCTTCATCAGACTGCTGTCTTACAAAAACCCAGGACTACCAGCCCCACAGTGGTCCCACCCATGATACCCTGGGCTTTCCCCCAGTTATGCTCACAGACAGTCTAAAAGACCTTGTTGTTTCAGGGCTCTATGATGGCTATTTATTGACCTTCATGTTCATTGTGATTGGTGGAGCTATGGTGATTAATCGAAATGGTCAAAAGGACAAGCCACTCCTGCTCAGTGACTAGGGCCTCTTTGAATTGTGGGAGCTGATAGCAACTAGGATTTCCCTTTTGCTTTTACAGCTATTAAGAAGCAACCTTGACACAAGGATGCTAGGCATTTGGGGTTCTCATTTATATGCACAGAACTTGTATTTAAAGACATATGAATGTTTACATTTTTTCTGGAAGCATAGCCATATGAACGAAATAAAATAAAACTGATGAATTTACTTCATTTTTCATCTAAACAGATTTGATCACTGAAAAGTTTTACCTTCAAATACAGATGCAATTATCAGTGAATTAAAACTAAATTTAGCTTGGTACCATCTTTGCAAAAAAGTACTTGTAAGGTGTAATATATATATATATATATATATACATATATATACATATATATATATCATATGTCTCAGGAATGATTGTAAAATTAGTATGTTCCAGTAACAAAAATGTATCATTTTTCTAATGAAGAAAGTAAGGTACAAAAGATGAACACTACATAAATTCAAGGGAGAGCATCTGAATTTGAATAAACTCAATGGTGTGTCCCCATAGGCAAATGCATAGTCACTGTTCTGCATATAGCTAGACCATGAGGAACAGTCTTGATTAACTGAGAGGACATGCCTTTTACCATTTGCATTCTGGCTTCTCTGTGTGGGTAAAAGCAAGGAAATGTTTCTTTTCTTTTTCTTTAGACTTCACTGAGTGGGTCCAGTTCCTGGTTGGAAATAGGGATAGAAGCCTGGATGGAAACAGGAAGGAAGCAAAACCAGAACAAGGTCTTTCCTGCGACTCAAGTGAAGATAGCCTCCTCTCTTTCTTCTGGGTCCACTGTAACTGGCATTCACTTGAGTTTTCAGATGACTCTTTCTTGAAGTGCTCAGAAAGAGACATCAGACATCCCAAATGAGAAGCCATTCCACCATTAGAGGGAAATGTCTTCTGCATGGTGAGAAAAGAGCCATTTTTGACTTTACAGTTACAGGTGGAAGCCTGGCTTCACCGGCATGTCTTGAGGTTCTAGAAAAGCTGTGGAAAGGACTTTAGGAGTCCGTGTATAAGGCAGTAGTAGCTGAGACTAATCACGGGAAGGAGAGAAGGTGCTGATGTCTGTATGGGAGTCTTTCCCAATAAGGTGGTAGAAATAGGGAGGCAGAAACTGAGAGAACCTCGTTTCTCTTATTCACTGTCAATTTTATACATTTATTTTCACCCCCTCCCCATTACCCTCTCATCTCCTTCCCTCTCCCACTGAAGTTCTTCCCAGCAAGTCCAAGAACTGTTTTCATCAGACATGTTACAGCAACCGAAGCCTAGACTGATCAGACTCAAACAGTTTTCCTTGATGTGTGCAAATGAGATCATGCCCCCGGAATGAGAAAATCCTGGTTGTGGGCAGCAGAGGTAGAGGACATTCTTAAAAGGGGATTTCTGAACCTCTCAATAACTTCAATATTCAGAATTTAGCAAATCCTATGACCTTATTTGTACTCTAAGAAGTGAATGAAAGGTGTTATATACACTGCACAATAGTACATAAACACAGAAAATGCATGGATGGACATACACTTATGTCTACAGAATTCATAACACAAATTTCTAATTTTTTTCAAAACAAAACAAAAAAGAAATGAATCCCCTGATCAAGGAGTTTTTCTAATTCTCCAGTGTTTTGGGAAAGCCTGTCAGCTCTTTGTCAGGCTGGGAATATACTAAAGAAGGCAGCCTGCTGGAACATCTAACGTCTTAGAACCGGGTTCCACTGAAACCTCGACAAGGTAAAACAATTCCTGAGGCCAACGTAACTAACTGGTCAGTGTTGTCTTCAGCAACTATTCATTCTTTCCAGTCCTGTAAAATCTATGGTAGCCCCAAGGCTCCGCTACTTCTCCCTACTCCACTCCTCATCCTAGGACTGCATCCTTTATCCCACTTTCAGATTAGTGCTTCTCTAGAGCCGTTAGATACAGTCACAAAATGCCTTGTTGGGAGTCAGAAAATATCTCCCGCAGGTAGCTTTGAACCATTTATTAAACTACATTTTTTCACCACTAGCAGTAATTCATTCTGAGTTATATTTTAAAAACAAAGTATGTGTGCAGTCTCTATTGCATTTCAGTTTTATTTACTAAGAATATTAATTTAAATATAAAACAGGAACAATGTTTAGAGTTGTATTTGGATTTCTGTCTCAAAAACAAACAAACAAACAGAAGTTTCAAGAAATAGAACTATCACAGTCCTCTGTTTCTTTAAAATGATCCTGGATGTCCATCTCTCATCTCAGAGGCAGGCTGAGGAATGTGAAGAGCTGTAGGTGCTCTGGAACTTATGTCAAAGCACAGCCCTTCTTTCCCTCAAAGAGGAGCAGGAATTCCACCCCACCACCCCTCATGTCAGATCAACTGCATGCCCTCTACGCTAATGGGGAACAGAAACCTTGAACCTTTCTGCACCTGCCGCCTGCTCAGCACTGTGGGAACCCAGATACTGACAGCTCCCTGGAGGTGTGCCAGAGCCGTGGTGGAACATCCCGTCCTGTGCTGCAGGCTCATCGCCAGCCATGGAGCTAGCCACAGCTGCGATTGAGCTCTTTTCACGACCTGATTTGGCCACGATTCTTGCTATCTTTTAGAATTCTTCTTGTTGATGATTTATCAAATAATAAAAAAATTCACTTTTGGAATTTATTTGTCTAGCCAAAAATGGAAAGGGGGAAAGGAGCCCATTTGTTTATTATACTCTAGCTTTCAAGACAGTGTCATTGAAAAAAATGATGAAAAATCAATAGCAGCTGCAAAAAAAATAGAACTTTACTCATTCACCTTAGTGTGTTCTCACACAAACCCAAAACATTCGGGGCTTTTGATAACTATGATGATTTTGAAACAATGTTTTATAAATCTGTTTTTACAGTCACTCAATAAATTTAAAATACTCTTTCCTTAAGTTACATAAATAGCAAGCATTAGATCATTTCACTTCAAAAATATATTGTTTCTGTCTTATGGTTAACCTGGGCAACATAGTGAAATCCTATCTCAAAACTCATATGCAGGAGTCTGGAGAGATGGCTTAGCAGTTAGGAGCACTTAGTGCTCTTCTAGAGGACTTGGATTTGATTCCCAGTGCACACATGGTAGCTCACACTCCTGTCTAACTGCAGTTCCAGAGCATGAAATGACATCTTATGTCCTATACAGACTCCAGTTATACATGAAGGTTAACATATACCTATATAGGTATATGAATGTTGGCAATTCTTCCATGATATTTCCTCAATTGTAAAGTGAGGGAATCAAGAGATTCTGTTACCAAATGTTGTAGTGAGAATTAATTAAATGAGTTAACCTAAAAATTAAAATTTTAGCATGAGTGACATAGGTAGGTCAACAGGTAGCATGACTGACTGACATAGGTAGGTAGTCAATAGTGTATATTTTTATTTCAACTTTTACATCCTCAATTAATTAATGATTCATAAATGCTGAACTGAGTCTCCTAGGTTAATTTTACATGAGAAAAGAAAAAGAGAAATGGATATTGTAGACTTCTTTAGGAGTGTTCAAAGTGAACTGTTCTGTATGGCTGTAATGATGTCTATATGACATTATGCATTTGTTTCAGCCCTTTGAATTATATCAGTGCAAACAATATATCTTTTTTTTTTGGTATTTACGAGACAGGGTTTCTCTGTATTGTTTTGGAGGCTGTCGGTCCAGCCCAGCCTCGAACTCACAGAGATCCGCCTGCCTCTGCCTCCCGAGTACTGGGATTAAGGGCGTGCGCCACCACCGCCCGGCGCAAACAATATATCTTAATGTGACTAAAAAGAGTTATTTAGAAGATAGAAGGAGGAAGAACCCCAGCATGCAAAGTAGAATACAGCTAGGAAAATTGTTAAAAGCAGGAAATAACCTCATTTAAGAGAAAGATTTGGGGATAGTGACTTTGGAAATGAGTAAGTCTTGTAAAGTTAGAGGTATGAAAATCAACATTGGTACTATTCTCTTCAAATAATAATTGTAGTAATCATGAGGTCACTAAATACACATTATGAAAAAGAAAGCTGAAGTCAATAGATATTAGTACTAGAAGCCAGTTTCTCACTGTCAGGAATGGAAAACTACAGATAAGTAAAGGGGAGAGATTAAAATGATCTATGTGGTAATATATGACAATTCAAGATACATCATGAACTTTCATTTACTTGTTAACTTAATAAACAGCAGACACACACACACTTCCTTTTTCAGTCTGATAAAGTGTCTAAAATTATGTCCAGATCACAGTTTCAAATATCATTCTCCAGTTTAAAAAGTCCCATCACTCCTTTTAGGAATGAAGTAGGAAATATTCAAATTGACCCTAGAATATATTCTCTTGTCAGGAAATGAGGAAAGAAAATAAAAATCAGATTCACAGTGCCAGGAGTATCCCAACAAGAGCCAAGAATACAAACAAAACCTTCCAATCACAAAAGCCAGAATAATTTTGACAATAAATCAAGTAACATTTAGTTAAAATCAAAAGTATGCAATAAATATCCATAAGTCAATACTGACATAAATAAATGATTAAATAAACAGAAAAGAATAAACTAACTTCTGATAGAGAATTCCAAACAATTAATTAGATAACTTTCTTATAAAGGAGGTAGAACTCACTTCCTTATTCCTTAATAATGGGCTACTTAAAAAATATTTCCTTCCAAAGAATACAGTATTGGAGACAAAGGGGAAGGGAGTAATTTTACAGTAGAGGAACCCAACAATACCACCTTACCAAGGGCATCTAAGGCAGCATATTGACAGTCTTGATGGGACACAATGAAAATGGCACTTTATTCCTCCTAAATCCCTACAGTCTCAGGCTAATGAGAAACATAAATCCAAATAAATTTATTCTACAAAATATCTGAACAGTATACTGCAAAATTGTGAAAAATCTAAGAAATATCACATCCAAGAGTGTACATGGAGATATAAGGACTAAGACAATGTAGAATCCTGAATGAGATTTTGGAGTAGAAATGGTCATTAGGTAAAACTGGGAAATTAAAATTAAATATGGACTTTAGTTAATACTGAATATATTGATATTGCTTCATTAACTATAGCAAATGTAGCACACTAACGAAAAAAGTTAATAACAGCTAAAACTGAGTGTGAGTTTAGTGTTGTCAAGATTTTCGGTAAGTCTGAAACTATGTTAAAACTTTTATCAAAAAAATAAAAATATTTTAGTGACTTTTGGCTAATCTTTCTATGCAATAAGCAAGTTTTTGACAATTTAACTCTTGGTTTTTTGGTTTTTTTATTTTTGTTTTGTTTTTGGTTTTTCAAGACAGGGTTTCTCGGTGACTTTGGAATTTGGAGGCTGTCCTGGAACTAGCTCTTGTAGACCAGGCTGGCCTCGAACTCACAGAGATCTGCCTCCTTCTGCCTCCCGAGTGCTGGGATTAAAGGCATGCACCACCACCATTTGCTAACAATTTAAGTCTTTATTAACATTTAATAACAATATCTAGGCTCCAGTGAAGTCCATTTATTTCATTTTGGCTTTTAAAACTAATTTTCTAAATATTTATTTTTCTCAATCAATTATTTTCATTAGGGTCTAGGCTTAGGCATGAACCATGTATGTCAGACAACTGATGTCAAATTGGGTTATTTTGTGACCTTGAAAAATCTCTTTTACCAGTGGGAAATAAATAGGAAAAACACCCCATAAAATAGTAGTCTATAGTTATTCAAAATTTACAGTCATTATTAAAACACGGATTCATCAACCGGCACTGAGTTTCATTATGAAGAGTGAGTTTGACTGCAAGTAGTGACAAATGTCCACTCTCATTGAACTGTGTAGCCTAGATATGGATTCCAGAAACACTGAGTTAAAGAATTTCAAGTTTCATTTCCAAGAAAATACTTACTTAAATAATTGTGTACTTGTTTTATAATTTTCTTTTGATTTCTCCACTCCTACTCTTCATTCTCCTATTTTCTATTACTTTCACCTTTCAATGTTTACACAGGATTGCTGCAAACTAACCAAGATGTAGCATATTCCACTCACAAAAACGTACTTTTGAAAGCAGTTTGTGTTGTACAGTAAGAATTTTTACCATAACTGTTTAGATATGGTTTAGGAAACATACATATAAAAGAAAACTTTTTCTTGGTGGAACAACTGATATTTTAAGTCAGTGAAACAACAAACATGCAACTTTATTCCTGTCTTATTTCCCAATTTGTAACAAACTCTGGGTAATCTAAAAGCAGGAAATTTACTTGTGTTAATTCTCTAACATGCTAGGGCATTTTGTGGTTTTAGTACTGTTATTCCCTTAAGGGATAATTGTCATTATATTTAATATTGAGGAAAATAAGGAAAGTTTAGTATAACTATTTATACTCTCAAATCTAACACAGACCATGTTGCATTAGATATAATCATGACCACATTTTTCACAATATGGTTGTAGAGTAATCATCAGAAAAAATTTTACCAAGAGACCTTAAACTGAAAATAAATAGTTGTGACTGTGTATCATCTGCAAAATAATTTGAAATAGAAAATTCAACTGGCTTCTCCAGTTTAGTTGTATTGTTGGCATTTAGCAAAGAGAACTATGTGGTTGGTTCCCAGGAGCTCCACATAACAGAGCAAAGGGCATGGAAGGAAGGAAATACTCTTCACAAACTTCAAGGAAGCCTACCTGATGGGGTAGCTCTCATTCAGAAGTTGTACCAGAACTCAAGTCATGCTGGCAGAAAGAGTCAAGCTGAAACCATGAGAGTGCAGGGCAATACAAATTGTGGTGCACTTGTGTATGAAATTCCATACACCACAATTATGTATAAATATAGATACCTACGAATGTTCTTTTATTTTGTTATTTGCTTAGAGGGTGGGGTGTATATCTTTAATCTCAGCATTCAGGAGGCAGAGAAAGGAAGATCTTGGTGAGTTTGATGCCAGCCTAGTCTATATTGCAAATCCCAGGCAGAGCAAGGCTACAAAGCGAAACTCTGTCTCAAAAGGCTTTTAAGTATTTGGGTGAAAAAAAATGAGAATATGACAGAGGTATAGGTTTGAATTACTCAACTGATTCATAGTTCAACTCATTCTAGTCAAGCAAAAACTTTTAAGGTTCATATAAATTTTAAATGTTTTAATACATAATAAACTTTAATCAATGTACATATTAAGTAACTTAATAAACTTCAAAATCAGCTTTGTCCTTCAGATTTTCACATGCTTGGTCATCTATGTCTTAGCAGTGAAACTAGGAAAATGTATTGACAGAAATCTCTGCACTCACAATAACTTAACTAATTCAAACTTCATCCTCCTGGCTTACTTGCCCAGTAACTCACCCCTATTCCTTACTAAAAAAATCAGTCTTTTGAGAATTTGGAAAAAGAAGGAAAGGTTGGTACTAAAATTTTAAATAACCGTATTTTTTTACTGCTGAATTATAAATAACCAAGTCTTCATTTCTTCTCCTTTTCTTTATAAGATAATTTTATTAAAAACTATTGGTTATGATGGTTTGGACATGATTTGAGTGAATCCTTTACATACTCTTGTATTGAAATTCAATCTTCATTGCAAAGGTATTAAGAAGGTATCCTAAAATCTCAATGTGGCTGTAGGTGGGGCTTTAGGGCAAGACTGAAATTAGATAGGATCATCAAGATGGATCACCACTATTTGATATTAATAATTTTATAAGGAGACAGAGAGAATATGCTTAAAGGTTATAGGCACACATAGGTCCTGTGCTTCTTGTTATGTGATACGTTGTTACCAACTTAGTACTTCAGACACAGGTCCTTAATTATGAATTAGAATCGTGAGTCAATAATAATTACTTTTCTTGGTAAGTTTCTCAGTAATGGGAAACACACTAATACAGATACTTCAACTAAAGTAGCACTTTAAGCATATAATTCTAGTAATTAGTCTAAGGGAAAAAGATTATATCAGGAAAATACTTACACATTTATACTTCTGAAAAAATAAAGCAATGATAATTATTTATTCCTAATTTCAGAACATACCTGATTTTGGTACACTATACTAATGGAGAATCACCAAGACACGCAATCTGTATATTTCTGTTCCTCAGCATATAGATGCATTTCCTAGGCAAATTTAAGCTTTGGAAACCAAAAGATAACAGAATGATCAAGTACTGACATCAGTAGTATGAAAAACATGATTACCAAGTATTTTTAAAGATCTTACTTTATTTTTGATTAATTATTTGTTCATGTTTATGTCTGTGAGGGCTTAGGCACGGGAGAGCAAAGCCTGTAGAGCACAGAAGGCCTTTTGTCCTCTGGAGATAGAGATAACAAATGGTTACCAGCCTCCAGACATGGGTGCTGAGAACCAAACTCGGGTCTTCTACCAGAGCAGTGTGTGCTTTTAACTGCTGAAACATCTCTCTAGCTCTCCAAATATTTTAAAGTCCGTTATTTTCACCCCTAAGCTATTTCCAAAACATAAATAATTTAAATTCTCATGAGGCATTAAACCATTTACTAACTTAGAAGGGGAGTCAGAGAACACAATTCATCTGGTTATGTGTCTCATATTACAGAGTAATCTGTAGTTAGTTAAAGTGGTAAAACTGTGCTTGTTTTTCTCCTTGATATCTGGCTCCCTAGCCTGTTAAATGAAAACTAATTAAAAATTTAAATTCAGGCATCAAGCTAGACTTTAATGTTAACTTTCAATCTTATTTATGAATAACAGTATGATCACATTGAAAAATAGAAGTTAAATCATAATATTTGTATGCAGCAATTTTTAGTACACATTCAAATTTAACTCCCATCAAATAATAAGTATCAAGTACTCATCAGGCATGATGGCCCCTCACAGAGTATGAAAGGCCCTTTGGTCCACACATCCACCTCAGATTACATAGAGACACTGTTAGATAATTTTAGAAAGTCTATGATTGCTTCATGAATGTCACAATTACTTTCAGAACTATTATGAATATTTATGTTTTCATAGCATCCATTTGTTAACTGTGACATTTAAAATACATAATTCTGTGACCCTGAAATTTCTTCTGAAGATCTGGAAAATGTTAATGGTTCTGGCTTTGCTGAACGTCTCTGCCTCCTGCAGGGCATCATGTTGATTTCTGGGAAGGGCACAGTCTTTGTTCTCTGGGAATTTATAGTCATCATAGATAGATAAATACATATATAAATAACCTTACTGAAAGATAGAGTAAAATGAAGATGAAGGTCATTCTCAAAATACAAATAACCATGAGGGTCAATAATACCTAAGATATTTCCAGCCAAGAATTGGGATGTCTTTAAGAAAAGACACCATTGAAAATGAATCTTGAGAGAGAGTGGCCACTGGAAGTCAAAGATAACTTAGAAGTTTATGAGCACAGAAGAGCAGACTTTATGAAAAGAATGTAGAAGGTGAAGAAGGGATGGCAGTTATAGCAAAACAGACTGGAACAATATTCCTCAGAATCACAATTGGATAGATAAGCAACCAGTACCTATAAACACTGCTAAGGAAGCCACAGAGAAGCTCTTGACTTCTGATGGGACCACATCCAGGTAAGCCCACTTTAAGTGGAAAGTAGCTTGAATTTAAAGTGTGCATGTAATACACTAAGTTCCTGGACACCACAGCTTAGCAACACCATTCACTACAGCATATCAGTTAGGTGCCCAGCATGAAGTGACTCTTATTATATATTAAGAGAATGAAAAACTCAAACCTCTAAACGGTTCCTACTAAATAGCAAACTTTCGTGTCAACATAAACTCAAAAATCTGAAAATGAAAACATCAAAAGCTTGGTGCTGTCTTCATGGGGTCTGGAGAAAGGGAAAAAAATCATACTGTATTTGAGAAAGGTAAAACTGAACTAACCAGGCACAGTGACAAAGTACAACAGGAAGAGACAGCTGAGAGAACTTCCCCGTGGGTCTGAATCTTTATCACTCTGCCTGACCAGCATTTCCTGCTCACTAGTCCTCCTCAATGTCCTCTCCTCAAGTTCACACCTGTGTCCCAAGCAACAAGCTTGTCTTCAGTAGACAGCATGGGGGAATTATTTCCTGTCAATATTTTAAAATGCACTTTTAAGAACAAGAGGTTTCTTTATCAAAGATAAAACTTTTCTTTCTCATCCAACTTGGTTCCCTTATTTTTAAAAATCATATCATATCCTAGCACAATTTTATTACTCATCAGAAATACAAAACCAGTTTACCACACCAGGAAGCATTTATTCTAAGACAACTAAGTGATAGTCTAATTTCTCCTGTTGACTCACTCTAGTTAAATATATTCTTTTCTCATCAAGAAGGATAGAATTAGTACCTCTAAGAATGTTTTCTCGCTTTTCTTCTTATTAAAGAATGAATTTCAGCTATATTTTATTTAATCTGAGTTAGATAAATGAACTCCCCTAAAATATCTGACTTTGTCACAGAGACTAATACAAAGCATTTTCTATGCTATCAGTGATTCTGTAAGTAACCTTGTTTGTCATTTCAAAAGAAGATTCTTAAAGATGAAACTCTCAGTAAGAAAAGGGAAGGACATCTCTAGTAGGTAGACTGAGCAGTATAGATATTGATCTCCTGGGAATGGAGAGAATATGATCCCAATCATCAGTGCCTTGTTTATACCAAAAAAGAAAAATCAGAAAAAGGCAAACATCCAAGTTGCACCTTCACCTTTAATTGAAAATGTTTACTTGCAAGCTGAACTGATCTGTTGGATGACGTACTTTATCACACAATCTAATGTTCAGGAAATGATCTTTTATTGTTGATTAAACAAACTCCAAGTTGCAAGAAAAAACATTTTAATATATTCATACAACACTACTTAAACCTTCCTGTGGAGTGCTTGTTGCCAAAAGAAAACAATCTATTGTGTGTCATCTGAGTTACATTCAACTATTTTTCAGATACGTATTACTCGGTTAACTGCAAAAATAGCTAATGACTATATTTAAACTGTAGAAAAGAGTCACATAAACTTATCAGAACTGAACATGGAAGAAATAAGCCTAATTCTGCCTAAAGTCAGAGGATGTGCTTCACCACATCATTTCAAAATGTAGACATTTTAGGCTTTAAAATATAATCACCGGTTTGTAAACACTCAACTCAAAGTATTTATTTTATTAGATTCTTCAAGTTAGATAGCTGTGTAAGAAACTAAAAGAAAAAAAAAAACAACTAACTCACTTTGTACATGAATAAGAAATAAGAAGTGTTAGCCACTTTGAACTGAGGCCAGTTAGAGGCCTTTAATTTCTTTTCTCTTCCTTATCTGCCCTCTGCTGGCTAAAAAGAAAAACAAAAATTAAAAGCAAAGACCCTCAGACAGCATACTGAAATTAGTACGATTTAAACAGGAAAAAAAATAGTGTTATAAAACTTTTCATTAGGGAATCTTATCCTCTTTTAGCTTCCGTGGGCATCAGGCATCCATGTAGTGCAAACACATACATGAAGAGAAATAACCATCTACACAAAATATTTTTAATTTAAAAAATGAAATTAAGGTAGTACTGAGGGGACCAAGTATCAAAGTTTTCTTTTAAATGAAAAGTAATTATCCCAACTCTGCTACTGGTTCCTAAATCAATTTCCAAATAAAACAAAGGTTTTTCTCCAGCCCTAGAGTCCAATTTTTAAAAACATAGTCTATGTATGTGTGTGATAAGATGTGGGAACAGGGGGTACAACAGAGAGAATGGGGACTTTGTGCAATAAAAATGTTAATAAGTTAATCTACTTGTTCCTTTTTAAAACAACTGTTTATCATTTGTTGAAATAAACTTGATTGGTTGATATGAGTTCCTATTACGTAAATCATATTATTCATTCCCAACTAGATATTCTGTTTGCTTAAAAGTTCAACAATTATCCCATTCATTATAATTCTACGTGCCACTCTGATCTTGAAGTATAAATGAACAATCCATAATCAACAAGGACGTTCACTGGAATTCTTCGCGTTGGTCAATTACACAGAAGTTATTTGTAATGATAAGATTCAGGTTTTAGTGGTAGAGCACTGATGTGTGCTTGGAAAAATGAAATCCTCTGTGAATCACAGGGAAATAAAAACTAATTCCTAACCAGACATTAAAAACATTCAAAAGTCTCTCTCTCTCTCTCTCTCTCTCTCTCTCTCTCTCTCTCTCTCTCTCTCTCTCTCTCTCTCTCGTGTGTGTGTGTGTGTGTGTGTGTGTGTGTGTGTGTGTGTGTGTGTGTGTGTGTGTGTGTTTGTGGCCTTGGCTGTCCTGGAACACACTTTGTAGACCAGGCAGAGATCCCCTGCCTCTGTCCTTGAGTGTTGGGATTAAATGTATATACTACCACCACCCAGTTCCAATATTCATATCTTATTACTACATTATTTTTAAAATCCTGAATGTATTGAAATGTGTTTCACAAAACTCTACATTGGGGCAGAACCCATAATTCTCTGGGGTAACACAAAACACACTTCTCCCTGAAATCTAATTTCATGCTGTCACTGTTACTAACAAAAGCACTTACATTTTGTTTAATAATATAAATTTTATTATAAAAATGCAAAAACATTAAAACTAAGTCTACTCAGAGCAACATGTTAAGGTTTAACTGGACATGCCAGGGGCAACAGTTTACATGACTGCAGCTTTAAACTATGCTTAGTTGAAAGGACAAAACACAGTGACACTGAATCTGATCCTAAGATACATTCACCATGGGGATTCATTCTTTTTAGTGATCCATTTACACATAAGAACCTTATCCTAAGGCAAGAGAGGTGAGTGTACACTCCTGGGCTAACAGAAGACAGTGTACTGTGGTGCTTTAAAAACTTGGATTCAGGTCCACTAGCATATCCGAAATGAGTGTCTGCGCCCCAGCAAATGATTTATCAGGCTGTATTCTTGAGATAAGTAAGGGAAATTGGATAGGTCAAGAGAAGCAAGAATGAGGCTGAGTTAAAGGTGAGCAACATTTTAATCACAGAGGTAAATTTAGGAGCATAAACTACAGCACAAATTAGGCACACTTTGAAAAAGTGATGTTGATCCCTACTAGGCAATCATTGGTCAAAGTCCACTAGCCAGAATCTTCCAGAAGACAGCAATTCTGTGAGACATCAGTCCACAGTCCTATTAGGTAGAGGATGATGAATGTTTCAACAAGATAAAATAAATCTAATTGCACACCCACATTTATTGTAGGTTCTGATTGTTTTGGTTTTGAATTCTGCCACATGACACAGCAAGCTTTTAAGCTCTTTGCTCTGAGTTCCATATTATAGACCTGGAAACTATCTTCATTCTCAAGGTTATTATGAAAATAAAAAGATATAAAAATTTGTATGTCACAGTTGAGCTGGTACTGATAAAATTAATAAATAGGTTCATACGGGAAAAATACTACATGGACTAGTAACGATTAAAGGAAACTCAAGAAGTAAAGGAATAATTCTGGGCCTCTTTCCAGCATAGCATTACACGAACAATGTATTTTTGCCCATTTTATAGATGTCTGTGAAATCATCACATCTGCAGAAAGTTGGGGGCGGGGGGGGGGGCAGAGCTGTCAGCACTCAGAAGCCCAAGTGGTGACATGGGTGCTATGAGACATGACTGCAGCCACCTGGTCCACAGATAGGGGATATTATCAGTGGCCATACCACTTAGCAGAAGGAACTAGAATTGGAGAAGAGAGCAAATTTTGGAACCCATTTGATAACAGACAAATCCTGTTTGGATAGTTGGTGCTTGGGCCAGGGCAGGGAGGGGGAGGTTGGTACACAAGACTTACATGAGAGTTAGCTAAGGTTAGCACTACGTCCCTAGGAATTGCTGTCCTGTTGGAAATCTAAATGTTCGCCGTATGGAGTGTTGAAGCTTTGGTCCTTAATGCAGCTACAGTCAGAGATGAGGCTTTTGGAGATGAAAGGAGCATACGGGCTCTGTTCTCAGCACTGAATTAATCCCTTTAGAAATTCAGAACTCAGCGAGTGTCTGCAGGTTTTTGTTATGAAAACAGTGGTCTCTACCTCCCTGACTCCCTGTCTTTCTCCTTATCTCCTTCCTCCTCTCCACTTCCTGGCTGCCAGGAAGTGAAGTAAGAGTTTTGCTTCTCCCTACCACAATGCTCTGCTTCACTAAAGACCTAAAGCAGTATCATTAGAAACCTCAAGCAAATCAGAATAAATGCTACTTTCTTTTGATTTCCTTGAATAGTTAGTCACAATGATGGAAAGTGGACACACTGTTTACATATGCTGTGTATATTTGACCAGTTGAAAGTACAGACACAGATTGAGCGTGATTTCTGATTGACATCAACGTCATTCCCCTTCTCTGGAACACTGTATTAGGGAATGAAACACAAACTATAATGAGCTTTATACTGTAGTAGGGAATAAACATACTAAAAAAGTACTATACTGTATTATGTTAGAAGGCAGCAATACTGTAAAAAATAAAGGTCATGGTAAGGACATGACAGAGAGTTGGAACATTAGAATAGGTTGGAATATTAAGTATAGGAGCTATGATAGGTCTTATTGGGAAGACAAGATTTAAGCAAAACTATGAAAAAGATGCAGAACTAGTCTTAAAGCTGGTAAGTATCTGGGGAGAATATTTTGAACAGAAGAACAGCTAAAGCAAAGGACTTCAGATGGTTAAGAATGTAGTTTAGTGCAAACCAGGACAGGATAAACAAGAAGCGTATTGAGAAAGTCTGTCACAAAGACATCAAAAGGAGGAAGGAATGGATAACACAAGGGAATTAGAAGTGGCTTTGTCGGGTGCCACTGACTCTGTACAGTCAGGACCCTGCTCCTCATGCCCGCCACATTAGAAGGAGCTGCCACTGCAGCCCGTTGAGTGTGCTGTTCATTTTTTGTCACTGACAAAATATCTGCCAACTTAAATGAGGAAAGATGTATTTTGGCTTATGTTTCAGTCTATTGTTTCGAGTCTGAGGGAAAAAAGAACATCTTGGCAGGGTAGCATTAGTAGAAATGAAGGCACTCATTTCCTAAAGATAGGCGAAAGAAAGAAGAGCATAGGGAGAGGGGATAAAAAAAGAGAATGAATCAGGGAAAAGATAAACCTTTCGAAAGTACAATCTAGTAACCCAACATTGTGCCTCCGGTTATGCCCTATGCCTATGCCCTAATAGCCCATTCATTTATGAATGCATAGTGAGTGATTTACCTCTTAATGAAATTAACACCTTCATAATCTAATCACATCCCATAGTACTACCAGCTGGTACCAACTAAGTCTTTAACTCTTGAGGTTTTTTGTTTGTTTTGTTTTTGAGAAAACACTTCATACCCAAACCATTACATTATTACTACCTGTTACCTAATATTACTTTTAATCATGTGACATCTTATCACCTTTTTCCTCATCCATATGCTAATTCCTATTCAATTCTATGATATTCTTAGGGTTTCCTACAACCAAGATTTTTTTCTCCATCCTTCAACCTTATCACTTTTCATACCACTATATTTTCCTGTCCCAAGAATGACCTTCCTCTATTATATGTATCGCAATGACATGAATGGTCCTGTAGTCTCATTCTTGAGGTTCCTGAAAATATGGTATAAGTATGTTTAATAGGATTTCAACCAAAACAATAAAAATTGACCTTTGCTTTCCAGCAAATGTATCATTTGATGAGAGGGCTACATTCTCATATATCATAACTTAAATTGGCGTAATATTGGTCTTTTTCAAAAGATAGTGTGGACAGATGTTTGTTGCACAGCTATGGGATAAAAGATTCCACTTCAAATCCATGTTTAAACAGAGTGATTCCAGGTACAGAGTTAGGCTTCTTACTAGCAAGGAGAGGCTGACATACAATCCGCAAGGCGATAGTCAAATGTGAAAGCTCCCACATTTTGTAATGTGCTTAATGCTAAGTGCATTTCTACCTTAAGTATTGTTTCTCTCCCTTGTGCTGATTTCGGTTTACATTGCTCACAATAGCATGGACCTTTGAAAACTCAAAAAGCCTATTCTTACTACAGCTGAATGGCTCACGTAAGGCTAGTCTATTTGGTTTCTTAAAGAACATAAGGAAAACATTAACCACGAAGCCAGACCACAGCCAGGAGACAGATGCTTTACTTCTAAAACATAATAAACAGTACTAAATAGCTCCCCTTTAAATATTTATTCCTCCCTAAATAACAAATTATGACAGACACATTTCTAAAATTTTTCCTGGAGATAAAATTAAAATCTATACTACTGGTCTATTTTAATGTGACAATTCCAAACATGCTTTTAAGTCAAATGTCTTCAGGTCAAAATTACTATGTGCATATAAACCAACATAAGGTTTTTTGATGCACCAAAGTTCCTTTTCTTCAGGATAATAAAATTGTGTTATGAGAATTCTTTGGTGGAAATAACTGTCTAAATTCTTTTGTTGGAATAAATTGCAATATTCTATACATTTACAGAATTGAAAATGAGAGCTATTTTGACACTGTAGTATGCATACAAGAGAATGATTATTTCAATTTTACTTATAAAATGCATCAGAGATCTTTTTAATTCCTTTAAACAATGACAATAATGTACAGTTTATTTCCTGCATAGATTTTGTAATAAGTCTGGCAATTTTTTATAAAAAGGGCTATAGAACTAGTGTGCCTCTATTCATTCCTCTTCATTTCTATTGCTGATATTGCTTCATTTTATTTATCTCAAATTGCACATATTTCTAGAGAAGACTGAAATATTTTAATGTATGTGTAATAGTATATTAATGTATCACTAATTTAGTTGGTATTAATAATAAAAACCCACACAGAAACAGATATTGGAGTTAAAGCTGAACATCAGAGAAGCAAAGTAGCCAGCCACTAGAGAGTTCTCACCTCTAACAGTACTCAGACTGACAGGCCATCCTGGCCATGGGATTGTAGGCTGGCACTCCACAGATCTATGTCTAAAATCCATATATGAGAGAGTACATGCCCTGCTTCTCTTTTTGTGACTGCATTACCTCACTCAGGATGGTTTCTTCTAGTGCCATCCATTTGCCTGCAAATTTCAGGATTCCATTGTTTTTTTCTGCTGAATAGTACTCCATTATGTAAATGTACCACATTTTCTCTATCCACTCTTCGGTTGAGGGGCATCTAGGTTGCTTCCAAGTTCTGGCTATTACAAATAATGTTGCTATGAATATAGTGGAACAGACATCCTTGTTGTATGAATGGGCATCTTTTGGATATATGCCTAAGAGTGGAATTACTGGGTCTTGTGGTAGACTGATTCCCATTTTTCTGAGGAATCTACATGTTGATTTCCAGAGTGGCTGTACGAGTTGGCACTCCCACCAGCAGTGGAGGAGTGTTCCCCTTTCACCACAACCTCTCCAGCATAAATTGTTGTTGGTGTTTTTGATTTTAACCATTCTGTCAGGAGTAAAATGGTATCTCAGAGTTGTTCTGATTTGCATTTCCTGGATGGCTAAGGATGTTGAGCACTATCTCAAGTGCCTCTCAGGCATTTTAGACTCCTCTATTGAAAATTCTCTATTTAGTTCTGTAGCCCACTTTTTAATTGGATCCTTTGGTGTTTTGGAGACTTACTTCTTGAGTTCTTTGTAAATTTTGACCTTTTTGTCTTGCTGACTGTGTCCTTTGCCTTACAGAAGCTTCTCAGTTTCAGGAGGTCCCATGTGGGCCTCACCCTCCCTGGGGAAATAATGGGATATTGGAGGGGTTGGTGGGTGTCTGGTTCCATCAGTTACTAGATGAAGGCTCCAGGATGGCACATAAGGTAGTCATGAGTCTCATTATCGGGGAAGGGCATTTAAGGCAGACTCTCCACTGTTGCTTAGATTGTTAGTTGGGGTCATCCTTGTAAATCTGTGAACATTTCCCTAGTGCCAGATTTCTCTTTAAACCTATAATGGTTCCCTCTACTACGGTATCTCTTCTCTTGCTCTCTATTCTTCTCCTCACTCAACTTTCCTGGTCCCTCATGTCCTCCTCTCCCCTCCTCTTTTTCCCCTTTTCTTTCTCCTAGTTCCCACTCCCCTTTCCTCATGCTCCCAATTTGCTCAGCAGATCTTTTCCCTTTCGACTTCTCTGGGGGATCATGTATGTCTCATTTAGGGTCCTCCTTGTTCCCTAGCTTCTCTGACACTGTGGATTGTAGGCTGGTAATCCTTTGCTCTATGTCTAAAACCCATATATGAGGGAGTACATGCCATGTTTGTCTTTTTGTGAATGGGTTACAACACTCAGGATGGTTTCTTCTAGTTCCATCCATTTGTCTGCGAATTTCAATATTCCATTGTTTTTTTTTCCCCGCTGAGTACTACTCCATTGTGTAAATATACCACATTTTCTCTATCCATTCTTCAGTTGAGGGAGCATCTAGGTTGCTTCCAGGTTCTGGCTATTACAAATAATGCTGCTATGAACATAATGGAACAGACATCCTTGTTGTATGAATGTGCATTTTTTGGGTATATGCCTAAGAGTGGAATTACTGGGTCTTGTGGTAGACTGATTCCCATTTTCCTGAGGAATCTCCATACTAATTTCCAAAGTGGCTGTATGAGTCAGCACTCCCACTAGCAGTGGAAGAATGTTCCCCTCTCTCCACATCCTCTCCAGCATAAACTGTCCTTGGTGTTTTTTATTTTAGCCATTCTGACAGGAGGAGTAAGATGGTATCACAGAGTTGTTTTGCTTTACATGTCTCTGATGGCTAAGGATGTTGAGCACTTTCTTAAGTGTCTATCAGCCATTTTAGACTCCTCAATTGAGAATTCTCTATTTAGTTCAGCCCCCCACTTTCTGATTGGATTATTTGGTGTTTTGGAGACTTGCTTCTTGAGTTCTTTGTAAATTTTGGAAAACAGCCCTCTGTCAGATGTGGAGTCGGTATCTTTTCCCATTCTGTGGGCTGCTGCTTTGTCTTGCTAATTGTGTCCTTTGCCTTACAGAAGCTTCTCAGTTTCAGGAGGTCCCATTTATTGTTGATCACAGTGTCTGTGCTACTGGTGTTGCGTTCAGGAAGCAGTCTCTTATACCAAATCGTTTAAGGGTACTTCCCACTTTCTCTTCTAAGAGATTCAGAGTGGCTGGATTAATGTTGAGGTCTTTGATCCATTTGGACTTAAGTTTTCTGCATGGCGATGGATATGGATCTATCTGCAACCTTCTACATACCAGCATCCATTTATGCGACAAAAATTTGTTGGAGATGCTATTTTCCATTGTATAATTTTAGCTTCTTTGCCAAAAATCAGTTGTTCATAGGTGTGGAGGTTACTATCAGGGTTTTCAATTCAATTCCATTGGACTACATGTTCAATTTTGTGCCAATACCAAGGTGTTTTCAGTACTATAGATCTATAATAGAGCTTTCAGTCAGGCATGGTGATGCCTCTGGAAGTTCCTTTATTGTACAGGGTTGTTTTTGGCTATCCTGGGTCTTTTGTTTTTCATATAATGTTGAGAATTGTTCTTTCAAGGTCTATGAAGAATTTGCTGGGATTTTGATGGGAATTGCATTGAATCTATAGACTGCTTTTGGCAAGACTGCCATTTTTACTACATTGATCCTACCTATCTAAGAGCATGGGAGATCTTTCTATTTTCTGATATCTTCTTTAATTTCTTTCTTTTAAGACTCAAAGTTCTTGCTATATAGGTCTTTCACTTGTTTGGTTAGTGTTGCCCCAAGATACTATATGTTGTTTGTGGCTATTGTAAAGGGTGATGTTTCTCTGATTTCTTCCTCAGCCAATTCATCCTCTGTATATGGTAGGACTACTGAGTTTTTTGAGTTGATATTGTATCCTGCCTCTTTGCTTAAAGTGATTATGAGCTGTAGGAGTTCCCTGGTAGACTTTTTCTGGGTCACTTATGTAAACTATCATATCATCTGCAAATACTGAAAGTTTAACTTCTTCTTTTTCAATTTGTATCCCCTTGATCTCCTTTTGTTGTCTTATTGCTCTAGCTAGAACTTCAAGTACAATATTGAAGAGGTATGGAGAGAGAGGGCAGCCTTCTCTTGTTCCTCATTTTAGAGGAATTGTGTTCAGTTTCTCTCCATTTAGTTTGATGTTGGATGTTGGTTTTCTGTATATAGCTTTTATTAGGTTTAGGTATGTTCCTGTTATCCTTGATATTTCGAAGACCTTTATCATGAAGGGGTGTTGGATTTTGTCAAATGCTTTTTCAACATCTAGTGAGATGACCATGTGATTTTTTTCTCAGCTTGTTTATATGGTGGATTAAATTGATGGATTTTCATATGTTGAATTATCCCTGCATCCCTAGGATGAAGCCTACTTGATCATGGTAGATGATATTTCTGATGTGTTCTTGGATTCTGTTTGCCAGTTATTTTATTAAGTATTTTTGCATCAAAGTTGATGATGGATATTGGTCTGAAGTTCTCTTTGTGTGGCTTGAGTATTAAGGCTATTGAAGCCTCATGGAAAGAGTTTGGCAATGACCCTTCTGATTCTATTGTGTGAAATACTTTGAGGAGAATTGGTAATAACTGTTCTTTGAATTTCTGGCAGAATTCTGCACTGAGGCCATCTGGCCCTGGGCTTTTTTTTTTGTTTGTTTGTTTGGGAGACTTTTGATGACTGCTTCTATTTTTTAAGGGTTATAGGTCTATTTAAATTGCTCATCTGTTCTTGATTTAATTTTGGCAAGTGATATCTATCCAGGAAATTGTCCATTTCCTTTAAATTTTTGAATTTTGTGGAATACAGGTTTTCAAAATATGACCTGATGATTCTCTGGATTTCCTCATTGTCCATTGTTGTGTCCACCTTTTCATTCCTGATTTTGTTAATTTGCATGTTCACACTCTGTCATTTCATAAGTTTGGATAAAGGTTTGTCTATTTTGTTGATTTTCTGGAAGAACCAACTCTTCGTTACATAAATTCTTTGTATTGTTTTCCTAGTCCTACTTTATTGATTTCAGCCCTCAATTTGATCATTTCCTGGGGTCTACTCCTCCAGGGTGAGTTTGCTTCTCTCTATTCTAGAGCTTTCAGTTGTGTTGTTAATTCTCAAGTGAGACTATTCTCCAGTTTCTTCATATGAGCACTTAGTGCTATGAACTTTTGTCTTAGTACTTCTTTCAAAGTGTCCTGTAAGTTTGGGTATGTTGTGTCTTCATTTTCATTAAAATTAGGAAGTCTTTAATTTCTTTAATTCTTCCTTGACCCAGGAACAGTGCAAATGCATGCTGTTCTATTTCCCTGAGTTTGTAGGGTTTCTGCAATTTGTGTTGTTGTTGAATTCTAACTTTAAAGTATGGTGATCTGATAAGATACAGGGGGTTATGCCAATTTTTTGTACCTTTTGAGGTTTGCTATGTTGCCAAGTATGTGGTCAATTTTAGAGAATGTCCCATGTGGTACTGAGAATGTACATTCTTTTGTGTTTGGATGTCTATTAAACCCATTTGGGTCATAACTTCTGTTAGTTCCTTTGGTAAGTTTCTGTCTGGCAGTCCTGTCCAGTGGTGAGAGTAGGGTGTTGAAGTCTCCCACTATAACTATGTGAGGTATATGTGTGATATGAGCTTTAGTAATGTTTCTTCTATGAACGTGGGTACCTTTGAATTTGGGGCATAGATGTTCAGAACTGAGACTTTTTCCTGATGGATTTTTCCTATGATGAATATGAAATGCCCTTCTTTATCCCTTTTGAATGATTTTAGCTTGAAGTCTAATTTGTTAGATATTAGGATAGCTACACCAGTTTTTTTCTAGGGTCCATTTGATTGAAAAATCTTATTCCAATCTTTTAATCTGAGGTAATGTCTGTCTTTGAAATTGAGGTGTGTTTCTTGTATGCAACAGACAGATGGATTCTCTCTTTGTATCCATTCTGTTAGCCCGTGTCTTTTCATAGGCAATTTGAGAGCATTAGTATTGAGGGAAATTAAGGATCACTGAGTGTTAATTCTTGTTTGTTTTCGATTTGTTGTTGTTGGTGGCATTGTGTACGGATTTACCCAGCTTTTTCTTTTGGTAAAGTGGAATTATCTATTGCCTAAGTTTTTGTGAGTGCAGTTATCTTTGTTGGGTTGGAGTTTTCGTTCCAGTACTTTCTATAGGGCTGGGTTAGTAGATATGTATTGTTTATATCTGGTTTTATCATGGAATATCTTGTTTTCTCCATCTATAGTGACTGAAAGATTTGCTGGGTAGAGTTGTCTGGGCTGGCATCTGTGGTCTCTTATTGTCTGCAGAGTATCTATCCAGGACTTTTTGGCTTTTAGTTTCCATGGAGAAGACAGGTGTAATTCTGATAGATTTGCCTTTATATGTTACTTGGCCTTTTTCCTTTGCTGCCCTTAATATTCTTTCTTTATTCGTATGTTTGGTGCTTGATTATAATGTGACAAGGGGACATTTTTTGTGGTTCACTATTTGGTGTTCTGTTGGCTCCTTGTACTTTCATTGGCATGTCTTTCTTTAGGTTGGGGAAGTTTTCTTCTATGATTTTTGTTGAAGATGTTTTCTGCACCTTTGAATTGCATTTCTTCACCTTCTTCTATATCTATTTTTCTTAGGTATGGCCTTTTCATGGTGTCCCATATCTCCTGAATATTTTGTGTTTCAGATTTGTTGGACTTAAAATTTTCTTTAATTGATGATTCTATTTCTCCTAGTGTGTCTTCAACACCTGAGATTCTCTCTTCCATCTTTTGTATTCTGTTGGTTATGCTTGCATTGTAGTTCCTGATCATTTACCCATCTATTCTAATTCCAGCATTCTGTCAGACTCTGTTGTTGTTTATAGTCTCTATTTCAGCTTTCAAACCTTGTACTGTTTGAATTGTTTCTGCAATTTTTGGATTGTCTTTTCTTCCATTTCTTTAAAGGATTTTCTCATTTCCTCTTTTAGGGTCTATATCATCTTCAGGAAATTGTTTGTAAGGTCGTTCTCTTCTGCTTCATATGTGTTGGGATGTTCAGGTCTTGCTGGTGTACAGTCCCCAGACTCTGGTGGCATCATATTGGTTTTTCTCTTGTTGGATGCGTTCTTATAATCTTCCCAATCCTTCTGCCAGTGGGTAGTGCGAGCACGTGGGGTCTCTTCCTCTCCTGGTGGGTACAGGTCCAAGTTTCAGTTCTGGTGGGTGCAAGCAGGTCCAATACTCTTGCATCTCACGGTAGGTGCAGGCAGGTCTGAGGCACTCCATTTCCCAGTGGGTGGAAGTGGGATTAGCACAGGGATGTCAGCAGACTTGTGGTTGCTTGGTTCACAGGGGCAAGTCAACCGGCCTGTAGTCCCCAGGCCAGGAGATCCCAGAGTGGGCAAGCAGAAGTCGGGCCTAAGACAGGGGCCCAAGCTCACCTCTCCCCTAAGTGGGGGTATGGGGACAGGAGTAGCCCAGTGATATCAGCAGACTATTGATTGCTTGATCTGCAGGAGGCAAGTTGGCCTGCTTGTGGTCCCCAGGCTGTAAGATCCCAGAGTGGGTAAGTCAATGTCTATACTCATTCTTTTGGATCCTTTGTTTTTATTTATTCTAATTCTCTACTTAGAATTCATTATTGAAAATTAGTAACTCTTGGAGGTATTATGTTGCCTTTATTTTTCATGTTTCTGTGCTGAACTTGTGAATATGGAATTAGGTCCCAAACATCAATGATTGCTCTTACTCAACTTGGGGAATAGAAGACACCCAGTCAGGGCTGAGTACCCCAAAACAGATTTGTTTGTTATGCTGACTAAATATTTTTTATGTTTTTATTCTTTATTTCCTTGTTACTGAAACCAGTTGTCTTAGAGTTTTTGTAGCTGTAAAGAGACACCATGACCACAGCAACTTTTATAAGAAAGCAATTAATTGGGGTGGCTACCTTACACTTTCAAAGGTCTAGTAGATTATTATCTTGAGGGCATGCATGCAGACGTGGTGCTGGCTACATCTTGGCTTGCATGCAACAGGAAGTTGATTCAGACACTGGGTGGTATCCTGAGCATATTCAACCTCAAAGCCACCCCCACAGTGACATACTTCCTCCAACCAGGCCACATGTCCTAATAGTCCCATTCCTTATGAGATTATGGAGCCAATTACATTGAAACTACTATATCAATGTCTTTCCCTTAGTACTCACCTCATTGTATTGCTGTCATTAATGAATTACCAGTCTACGCAGAAATACTAAATGCAGATGTGTGGGCCATCTTCCTTCCATAACAAATAGGATTTCTTTCCCAATTTATAAGTAATCAATGAAAAAACCCTTCATAAAATAATGTGTCTGGGAGAACATTGTGAAGAACCTTAATGGAAACATTCCAGTGCTCAGTTTTCAAGTTTTAAACATTTTTATAGGAAAATTAATGACAATGTAACACTTATTCTAATTCTTAAATATGGAAAAAGGGAACTCTTGCACACTGTTGGCAGTAATACACTACTTAGCAGTTATAGAGAGCAATGTGTAATGCTTTCAAAGCTTAGAGTATTCACAGGATCCAGCAGTGGCAAACCTGAGCATATGTCCAATAGAAAGGAGCTCAGACTGTCATGGTTCATTACAGTACTACTTATACTAACCAAGAAATGCATCCGCCTAAGTGTCCATCAACTGATGAGCACATTAAGAAAATCACTTTCTCTGTTTCTCTCTGTGTGTCTGTGTCTGTCTGTCTGTCTGTCTCTCTCACACACACACACACCAAGATACACACACATATAGGCTCACAAAACACAAAATAAAACAGTATTATCATAAAGAAAAAATGTCTATCCTAGTTGTTATCTAGTAAAAATAAAAATGGTCTGATTCCATGAAATTTGGGCTTAAGGTCCATCCAAATTTCTTTGATACAGCCTTGTACTTTAAAAAACTAAAAGTCCTCTTTTCCCCCCTTTTTGTGATATATATATATATATATATATATTTGTCTACCATCTGCATACAGTGCCTGCAGAGGCCAGAGATGGTATGGTGCTCCATCCTTTGGAACTGCAGTTACAGACCGTTGTTAGCCACTATGTGGGCACAGGCAAATGGATGAACCAAGACAAGATCATATCACCTCTTAGACTGGGTAGGATTTTGTTAGAACTATTTAGACCATGGCTGGCTAGAATTATCTCCAGGGTTCAAATACGAGAGCAAAGCTAGGGACTTAACTGTTACGACAGATACTGGCCTAGTGTTCTAGAGTCTCTAAACACTTTACATGCACTGAATCAGCCCATTCATTTGCTCTATACATAGTTTTTTCACCTTGTAGTCAATCAACTTGAGTAATGACAAATCAGAACCTTTTAACTTCTCATCACACTAAAAAGAGTACCTCAGAGAAGCTGCCCTGAAACTGTGATTTTAAATGCCTACTAGTCTCCCTTACCTCTTATCTTCTTTGGAGGCTTTTTTTCTTTTAAGGACTCATTACTTCTGATATTTAATTATAGATGTGTTTGTTTCTTTTGCTACACTACAAATATTCTGAAATCAAGACTCCTACTTGATTTTCTTAAAAATTCTCTGACGCACAGAAAATAGAGTAGTATGACATTTGTAATGTCACTGCCAGTGCTATATAAAAAGTAATTAATTTCTCTCTCCCTAACTACATTATTAACATGAATTGTAATATTAAAAATGTCTTAAATAACTTCATGTCTCCAACTCAAATAATTTCGGAGAACATTTAAAAATCCCAGTTGTTGCTACTGTTTTTTAATTTCTGGAAAATAAATCGTATGTACTATACATACCCCCAAAGAACAGAGCAAGGATTAACAATTGACATAGTATTCATTTTAAAGACAAGTTTGCCACAAAATACAGCAACACTATTTGCCAAGGTAAGAATGAGTGGCATTAGCTATTCCCCACTAGTGGCTGAGTCAAAGCTTGAAAGTTAATTTTAAAAACTCAGGAACTAGGAAGAACCTGAAATGGAGCAGTGTCTGTCTGGCATGCAGTTACTCATGTCCTCTTTCTTTCACTGGCCTCCTGTCATCACTGAACCAAGCAGAACACTGTGGTCTTCAATGGATAAGTAGTTTTCTGACCCATTCCAGGAAGTTCCCTGGGGGAATTCCCAAGTATTTTCAGACAAAAGCCTACTTACACATTTATCTGGCCAGGAATAAAATTTGTGATTTACCTGTAGATGAATCATAGTTGATTCTCTGACTAAGTTTCATTGAGAAGAGGAAATCTTTGGAAAGGAATGTATCCCTCTAACGTGTAGGTAAAACACATAGCAGAAATAAGTATCTCAAAGGAAAGAGATCTTTGGGAGGATGTTAAACTTTTCCAAATTAAGTCTTATCCCTATTCTGGGGCCAGAAAGCCATGAGTGAATTCAGGTTATCCCACTTAAATGATCTTGAGCCATTTATATAAAACCTTTCTACACCTGAGTTTTTTCATTTGGAAAATGGAAAACTAGTATCACTGGGAGGGATGCGGGGGGTGCATGACACAAAACAACAATGTGAACTCTGGGAATTAATTGACCTAAAGTGTTTAGAGAACTGTCATGACATATGAGACTGCTGTAGAAGTAATGTTATAGGTAGTAGTGACTTAAATATATGGACTGTCTACTGTCTTTCAGACAGGTAGCCTTTCGCAGGTTACCTTAACTGCCTGGGCCTTATACCCCTATACAAGCATTTATTCAATAGGATTGTATGGGGGCAAGCTAACTTAATGTAAAACTCTTAAGACACCAGCATAGAGAAAGCAGCATCAAATGACTGTTATTGTTGCTCTGATTTGTATTATTGTGGATCATTATTTAATAGAACATTTTGAAGTATTGATCTTTTTATCTTCCTGCTTATTTGACAACTATTTCTTAAAATGCTTTAGCACTCCCTTTTCTTTGTTGTTTCCAAAAGAAATAGTAAATCCATAAGGATGTCTTCCTTACTCCCAGATTTCATCTTCTTTTTTCTCTTGGCAATAATCACTTCACATTTTGTCTATTCTTATATCTTAGAAAGATGAGATCTAAAATTAAGCTAATAATCATAACCTCATGAGCTTCAAACTTATGTGATCACTAGTGTTCCTTAGGTCATCACTACAGAAAACCCTACCTACTTCCTTGAAACTTTACTCTCTTTTTTTTCTTGTCATGTAAATTTTGTGTTCTCTCTCTTCTTTGTCCTCCATATGTAATAAGCAAGTCTTTTCGTTTCCATGCCATTCTTTATTTTGCAATTATAATAACATTTAAAGGACATACTACCCCTCATGAAACCACATTAATATTCAGCAAAGCAAAATGTGGATATATACAACCTGAATCTTAAAAGCATTGTGCTGAGTGGCATGTGTGGATACTATGTACTGTCCCATAAAAATGCTTGCTCATCTAGGACTTGGGAATGCGACCTGATCTGGGAATAGGGTCACTGCAGTAAATTAAGTAAAGCTGAGTCATGCTGTATTTGTGGTGAGTCCTAAATCTCATATAACTTGTGTGCTTATAGGAAGGAGGGTATTTATATATGCAAACAGGATGTATTTAAAGAGAGGACAAACATTAAGTGAGAAATCTACAGGTCAAAGACTACCAAGGATGGACAGCAATCACCAGAAGCTGAAAAGAGTCAAAGAATATTGTTTCTCTATAGCCTTTAGAGAAATTATAGCCCTACTGAAACTTGCAATTTAGATATTTTACCTCCACAACTGCTGAAAAAGTTAGGCTATAATGAGCCACCCTGTTTGTGATAATTTGGTTCAGTATTCTTAAAAAATTAATATTAACTGCATATGTACATATTTTATATAATGTCATATATTTTCTCTGTGTCTTCATCCTTTGTTGTACAATGCTTTTCATTTCAATAATAATGCTGCTATAATGCTTACACATACCATAATCAATTTTTAGTTAATTATTTAGAAGGATTAGTTTGAGGTCTCTTTTTTAACCTAAAGGCATTAAGAAACTATGTTACAATTTTTCACTGTTTCTATTTTAGCTCAATAAAAAAATGGTATCTAAGACTTTTTTTTTCTCAGAATGAGAATTTGGGAATTACTTATGCAAATCTCATGATGAAATTATTAAAGGCAAAATTTACTTCTTCGTTTAGCAAATATGCATGGAGCATGTATAACACAGAAAAAGTAACATTCTAGAAGCTGAGGTTTGTCTAAAATTAAAACTCGTATATAGAGTGACTAGATACATGGCATCAGGGAAGACATACATATGGCTGGTCAGGGGTGGCACAGGACTGTAATCCTAGCACTTGGGAGATAGAAGCAGGAAGACGGTTAGTTCCAGGGCAGTATGAGAAACACAGTAAGTTCCAGATCAATCTCTACTACATAGTAATACTTGTTTCAAAACACTGAATTTAAAAAACGAAAACAAGCTCAAGCCACATCAAACGATTAAACAAATGTCTGAAAAACATTTTTGAAAACGTTTACTATCCTTGCTACCAGGGAAATACAAATTAAAACTACTTTGAGGTTTCATCTTACCTCAGTCAGAATGGCTATCATCAAAATCCCAAATCACTACAGATGGTGGCATGAAAGTGGAGAAGGAAGAAAACTTATTGACTGCTGACAAAGAGCAAGCTGGTTCAGTCTCTACAGAAATCTTTGTGGAGGTTCCTCAAAAAGCTGTAAATAGATCTATCACATGATCCTATCACACCTCTCTTGGTCATATAACCAAATAACTCTATATCCTACTACAGAGAAACCTGCTCATCCATGTTCATTGTCGCTGTATTCACAATAGCCAAGAAATGAAAGCAGCTTAGATGTGCATTGCCTGATAATGGATAATGAAAATGTGGTATATTTACACACTGGAATACCACTCAGCTCTTCGGAAAAATGAAATTATGAAGTTTGTAGATAAGTGGAAACAAGCATTCAGAGTGAGGTAAATTAGACCCAGAAAACAAAATTTCATATTTTCTCTCATTTGTGGATGTGAGCTGTGAATCGTTAGGTTTATTTCATTCAGAATACCCATAGAGGGCATGGACTCAGTAAGGAACCACAGGGGGTGGCTGTTCAATGGAGAATAAGCAGGATGGAATGCAGTGGTTTAAGGGCTTGAGGGGATTTAATGGAATAGAAAGGGTTAATGGAGTAAAGGGTGGGAAGGCAGGGTAGAGAATGGAATACAGTAAGAGATAAATAACACCAAAGAAAAAGTCATATAGAAATGTACTGTAGAGTGAGTGTGTAAGAGAGTAAAAATGGAATTACCTTATAATGGAATGAAAAACCCCTGCTAGACATCACAGGCCAACAAATAAAAAGCTTATATTAAGGAATGGGTTAACTTCTTTGGAGTTGTTGACCAGTGAGGTTACATAGAATCCCAAACATTACAGATTATTGCCAATCCTATTGGTTACCCTCTGGAACTTAATAGTAAGACCCTATTGCTGAAAATATGACTTACTTCAGTCACAAAAAAATTGGAAACGTCATTCCTAATGGCTGGATTTCATGTTCCTGGAAGGCAGTATACAAGCTAACAGAGAAGAAAAGGAATTGTCATTCTTACACCAGAGTTACCCCCACAAGTTATAATTACAACTGGCCTGTCAAGACATGCCCGCTGCCGCAACAGTAGCATGAACATCATAGCCATAACCAACCACTTTCTACTGGGATTTAAGACCTATTCCACCATTGTTAGACCAAGAACCTGTAGTTATACAGAGGATATATATATATATATATATGTATGTATGTATGTATATGTATATGTGTGTATGTATGTATGTATATCCTGTATATATACCCTAGTCAGAGAAGCTTCTCTTTTCAGTAGATGATAATTAACACAAGACTCACAACTGACCAAGATGCAATTAAGAGACTATAGACTGCTCAGCACTAAATCCCTAAATGGGATAGCACATCTTCTCCCAAAGCACATGAATAATTGTGTAAGAGAGGACAGAAAGACTGTGAGAGCCAGAAGTAGTAGACAGATATAAGGAAACAGTGTCCTCTCTACACAGACAGCCGAGTAGCCAAACATATGAACTCAGTGATTGTGATAGTATGCAAAAGCCCCATGTAAGTTCAAACCTGATCAAAGCCCATCATGAAGATGGAAGATAGTCAGAAAATTCAATCCCAAACTGAGGAGCTGTTGGCAAGCTGTTGATTGCTGCTAGGCAAGTCAGTTCTCTGACACTGTTGCTCTTAGCAAGTCAGCTATGGTCCTAAAAGGCCACATATTCAAGAATATTTCAGCAGCACAAATTGGACTCAATGGTTGAAAAAAAACAAATATGAAACAGATTTGAGTAGGTAGGGAAATAAGTATTAATCTGGGATGACTGGGAGTTGGATATGAACAAAATACATTGTATGCATGTTTCAAAGAATGATTTTTAATAGAAAGAAAAGACAAAAATTACATGAAAGAAATAAATGCAAGGAGATCCTGAGATAACAAAGAATAAGACAAAGGTTATTCTATAATGGCAGATTAAACTGGCTGATAAATGCTAGGTTAAATTTATAGATGTTGATAAATTGCAGAAGATATCCCAAGTTAAGGAAGGATAGCTACTAAAAACTAGAAAGTGTTAAGTCTACAGAGGTCTTGTACAGTCAATAAGGACTGACATTATCTGAACATGGCTTTGGAAAAGAATAATCTAAAAGTAGTAATTACTAAATTAACTGGAGGACCAAAGCAGATATGGACACATCTGGAGAAAATAGCACAAAAAGTAATAAGTCCCTAAAATGCTGAAAAAAATGAATAGAAGGGTCAAAGGTATAAGTTAAAGTTTAAGGTGAAAACATCAAGATTTGGTAACCAATTGAATGTGTCAGGCAATGGAGAAAAGAACAGAGATGTCCCCTTTTTTATTAATTTTTTTCATTTATTTTTACATACCAACCAGTTTCCTCTCCATCCTCTCTTTCTATCCCTCCCCCCACCTCCTATTTACCCCTCCCACATCCACTCCTCCAAATTCTCTCTGGAACTCAGCTGTTTCTCTAACTAAGGACTATTTATAATCAAATTAGGAACTAATTCATATATATTATATATGTGCAATATATAAACTTATAAAATAAGAATTGCTATACTTGATTTCAAGACATATTTACCCTTACATTCATGACTTTGTAGTATAGTATGCTATATAAATATATATAGATGTGTATATATATATGAAAATTTATCTACATAATCTAGTAATGAGATATAAAGAGCAAAATTATGTTGGTTACAGGAAAATAGATGAAACTAGAGATTTTATTAAGCAAATTAAGCCAGTCTCAAAACTATAAACATTGTATGATTTCCCTTATTTAGGAAGTTTTGATTTTTATATAAACAAAATCATGTATGTATAATAACATGAAAGCAGAAACAAAATTGTTTAGCAGAATGAAAGAATTATGGAGAGAGAATATGGTCAAACTATATTATATCCTCACATGAAAATGTCCACATAAAATATAGTATAATGTACAATAATTATACAGTGAAAATCAGAGAAATTGGAAAGAAATTCAATTGATATTCAACTGGTTTTATAGTAAAATCTAGTATCATCATCCATTAAAGCACAGGCATCATATCCTCCTCTCGTGACAAAACTCCAGATCAAGCCTTTGTTTTGGTCCAAATACAACACAGGTTAGAATAAATTATGTTGTGTCATTAAAAAATTACCCTTTTCCCAGTGACCTTGAAGCTTTGTCCAACCTCAATTGGCCAGTGTACTTTCATGGTGCCATCTCTAGGTTCATTTTTCTATTCCATTAAGCTATACTACAAAGGCATTGAATGCAAAGATAAATGTCCTGAAATCAAGTAAAATAATTTTCATTTTATTCTTCCTTCTTCAGAAGGCTCTTGGGCACTCTAGTTCATTTGACTTTTCACATAAAGTTTAGAATAATCTGACCTATATTTACAAATACTCTTATTGGATAAATCCCAAAGTCTCTAAAACCTGTTGTATATTGGTGATTTCCTAGTATGTATATGTATAACCACTTATATTAAAGCTTCCCTTGAACATCTGGTTTTTAATTAACTTGGAGATATTCACCACATCTTCACATTTATCTTCAAACTTCCTCTCTCATCTTAGTAAATGATACCAGTATTTAGTCAACTGCTTAACAAAAAACTTCTGCAAAAGGGGTTAAGCATTTTTAAACACATGAACAGACATATACATGCCTTTCCGTGCCTTAAAAATATTTTAATATTCAATTCATCATAAAGAATAATTTAGTATCATGGCCCACAAAAGCACACCCATCATATTAAAACAGACAACTTCAGGAAACTCCAGCTTCAGGCCTCTGTTTTTGTCTAAATGATACAGTCTAGGAGTCTTGATCAGGTTTGTCTTCTATGCCAGCTAAGGAATTAAAAAGGAGGAAAAACCTGAAGCACAAAAGACAGCTGCAGAGAAATCTCCAGCACATCAGACAGAATCAGCAGTTGAAAAAAGGCATTTATCGGAGGTGAGAAAACACACTCATGCAACAGACACACAGGAAAAAAAGACCCTCTGCAAAGCGGGGGTGGGATAAAATCCAGCCTTTTCTTGGGGGCTAGGGGCTTTAAAGTCTTTGAAACGTTTCCCTCCCCTAGTTTAGTGTTGAAGAAAGCTGGGGTGGCTGATTTGCCCAGAACTATACTGTTACATATCTTATCCCAGTTTTGAAATCCCCCTTGGCTAGCCTGAAAGCAGGTAAACTGCTGGTGGGAAACAAAAGTTTTTGTGTCAAGTGAGGAAGGCAAGGAAGAAGCTAGATATTTTGGAAATTTCTCACCTTTATTACCTAGTCAGGGTCCCTCCCCCTGTGTCTGCCTCCCAGGGAGTCTATCTAACTCCTAGTCTCTCACCCACATTTTTGGTTTTCGTGTTTGTTTTATTCTTTGGTTTTTCGAGACAGGGTTTCTCTGTGTAGCTTTGTAGACCAGTCTGGCCTCAAACTCACAGAGAACCACCTGCCTCTGCCTCCTGAGTGCTGGGATTCAGAATAAACGTATGTACCACCACTGTCAAGATCGCCCATATTTTTATATGTAGCTTATTTTTATCCCTCTGTACAGGTTGAACTTCTATGTCTGAAATAATAATTACAGCTAAATTTTACTTTCCTCTTTTATTGCAAAAGGTTCCATTACTTCATTTGGCACTCATACCAATTCTTGGATACTAAGGTATATCCAATTTTCAGAAAAGTAGAGCAATAGGAGAAAGAAGGTAAATAAATTGTTCAAGGGCACACAGCTATAGCTAAGTGATTCTAGCAGTAAAGAATAATTGATTTGGTTCCAGAAAATAAGCACTTACTTATTTACTTTGAGGGCACTTATAATCTTCAACAGTCTTGTTTAGTTGTATTCTCTCTTTGTCTCTCTGTCTTGCTCTCTCTCTCTCCACCTAATTAAAATGTGGCCCCATCAGGTTCCATGGTTTGTCTTAATGCTCCTCTAAAGCCTAGATTTGAACTGTAGTTGACCACCGTGGTGTGTGACTCGGGTGAATATTCTGGAGCCCAAGGTAAGGGAATCCAGAATTTACAGCAAGCCTAGACTACATGGTGAGACAATTTTCTGAAACACACACATACTCCAGTTGTGCCTGCCTACACTCAATGATCCATGATATTTACTGAATTAATACTAAATTTAGATAGACGAGTGTTCCCTCCCACCCAACCTACTTAAAAATACCTCTGAAGTGGGTCCTTACATTTAAAAACCTTAGAAGAAAAAAATTCAGAAGAAAACGGTACATGGCTACTTTCCTTTCAAGTTATTAAGATACTCTACTTTTTAACCAACCAATTTCTTTTTCCCCTGTGGGGGCGAAGATAATAGGTGTGTCACCAACGTGATGCAGAAAAGTGGGTCTGACCTTCGGCTGCTTTTCACTTGAAGTCCTTGCTCTCTGGGTACCTCACCACCGTGTTCTTCCAAGGGTTTGGATCCACTCCCCCCCCACACACACTCTCCTCCTCTCAAGGCTGGCTTTTTCTGCTGAAGCCTCTGTGACTCACAGGGGGACAATTTCGAGGGTTGAGTTTCTACCTCCGGGGTGGGGTGGGGTGGTGGGAAACCTCTGATCACGTGAGAGGCAGAGACGGAAGTCGGGGTGACGCCTCCCTCATCTGCGGGCTTCAGGGACTCCTGGTTCACGACGGTGCTCTAGCCCACAGGGGTCATCTCTAGCCCACAGGGGTCATCTCACACGCATGTCTGGCAGGAAGGGGGTCCACCCCACCGGGACAGCATGCACAGTCTCCCGAGAGAGCTCGGCAGGCCCAGGAACCAGCTCAGTCACACATGGGCGGCCTCCTTGGATGCCGTCGTCATCGAGCTTTCTTTTCCCTTTTTCCTTAATAAAAATGAAACAAGGGCTCCTTCCAGCAGTTGGAAGCACCGCCGAAGAGCCGGGCGAGTGTGCAGATCTTCGCGAGGCACGAGGCCGCCGCTTCTGGACCGCCGCGCCCTCACTGCACGCTTTTGGTGGGAGAGGACGGGAGGGAAGTGGCCTGTGGGCAGCTTTTGCGCCTGCGCCGGAGGCACAACCCCCGCCCCCCCCATACCGGGGGGCGCATGTGCAAGGCCGCCTTCCCGCCCTGGTAGCGAGCAGGCGCAGAAGAGCAGCTCGGGGCCATGGCGGCGGGCACGCTGAGGGGCTTGGCGGTGGCTGGCGGAGGCGAGAGCAGCGATAGTGAGGATGACGGCTGGGATATTGGGTATCTGGACCGGTCGTCTCAGGTAGTGGGAAAGGCGACGTCTCCACGGCACCCGAATGGGGCCTCCCCTGGCTTTTGGAAGAGAGGCCCAGGCACACGAAGCCACTTTTTGCCCCAAGCCCAGACCCCTGACTTCCTCCCAGGATTTTGGAAGGTTTCAGGTTATTAAGCAAACTGCCAGCGTGTCCCCTGGCTCGCCGACTGCTGGTTTCGTCAGTGGCATCCACTAGGCCTCGGGCCCCAGCGCTTGGCTTGGATTTGGCTCCCGAGTCGTTGCCCATGCCCTTGAAAGGTCATTTGAGACGCGGATCCTTCACGTCTCCGTATTTGCTGGCCAAAGCGAAGCAACCCTGTGCCCTTAACCAAACTTTGTTGTCTCCCGGTGCAGTGGGAGTGAAAATACACGTAATGAGAATTTTAATTTCCTGCTCTTTTAGAAATTGAAGAGGTCGTTACCCGTTGAAGAGAAGAATGAAACATTTAAGAAGGCCCTGACCACCGGAGACATTTCCTTAGTGAAGGAACTCCTAGATTCTGGTGAGAATACTGCCAAGTGAACAGCGTTGTTTAGGTTCCCTAGAGTGCCTCATTGTGTAAAAGTTTGCGCTGCTTCCCTAAGGAGTGTTGCCGAATCGGTTGTATTAGCCGTGTCTTAGTTGGCATTTGTCGACCTGACCTGTGTTCTTATTGGGATCCTCTTATTTGGAATGTGTCTCCAATTACCTTTCATTGGCCCTTGCATCTTCTTTAAGAGGCCTGATCTGACTAATCATACACCACCTTGATCATCCTTTTAAAATATTTACTTGGCTAACATATGCTTCCTAAGAACTCTTTCAGGTTTTGTTTCCTTCTGTGTTTGCTATGTTTTGGTGGCGTAAGGCCTGGGTTCAATATCAGAATGAATATCTGCCTATTTCTGGTAGTTTCATGGCCTACTTACTCGGTGTGCTTCCTTGGGGGATGTCACTTAAGGCTTCAGAGCTTCAGTTTCTTTATGTGAAATATAATTTTATCCTGGGTTCCATAATGCTTTCTTATAGAGTAAGTAAATTATATTTTTAAATTACCTACACACGTGAATTAAATTGTTGATGTTAACGGTTGAAATCATCCAAGGACTAACAAATGTTAAAAGGCTACAAGATGCAGGGCTGGAGAGATGGCTCAGAGGTTAAGAGCGCTGATTGCTCTTCCAGAGGTCCTGAGTTCAAATCCCAGCAACCACATGGTGGCTCACAACCATCTGTAATGAGATCTGGGGCCCTTTTCTGGTGTGCAGACATACATGGAAACAGGATGTTATATTCATAATAAATATATCTTTTTAAAAAAAGCTACAAGATGCAAAATATTCACACACAAAACATAAGAGGTCATGAACAGCGAGTGTTTTTTTCCCTAGCTAGAGACAATATATCATTTACTGAAAGTACATCATTGGGAAACATGACACGTGATGGCTGTAATATTAAGCTGTCAAACTTTTGTAAACTTCGGTTTCCCCCTTTTTAAAAGGACCGAAGAAATATACCCAAGGTTATTGGAATTAAAATAAGACAATATGTAAATAATAGATGAGAATATATGGTTTTATGTCACTATTAGCTTAAGAGACATAAACAGTATCTAAATCTTAGCTGTTGTTTTTGAACAGATGAGGAAGCTCGGTCTCACTTTGTGGACAAACATTGGACCTTGATACTCACTTGATGAAGTTCAATACGGTTTTGATAAGGAACTAGGAGGACTGGATATATGATATGAATGTATGTGTAATGAGCATAGTAATAATGGCGTAGAATAGGCAGAAGTTTTAGAGAAGAGAATTTGGCCTCAGAATAGAGGGACTAGGAATATTGAAGGGGATGAAGTAATGTGAAGTATTAGGACTTAATATGATTGGCGGCAAATGGGGCTTTTCAGCCTCTTGTAAAGAGCCTGCTGTGCTATGTACATGTTTGGCTAGTCATTTGAAAATTTTCTGTAATTACAAAATAATTTAAAACTTATTTTAAAAAGCCAATGATAAGTGTATAGGGAAACGGAGGAAGATATTTTTACCTTGTCTTCCACAAAATAAGTACTCTTGTCATACTTTGTCTTTCTGTCTTTTATGCCACAGTTTTAGAAACAACTGCCAAGGAAAAGAACGGAAAAAAAATGTTGATTGTTATTCTGAACTCATTTTCTGATTATTGCAGCAATTTAGAGAGGAAAAAATGTCAGCAAGGACAAACTCAAGCCCCCTCCCCCCATACATAATCTAGTACTACATTTCCCCAGTAATTACCATTACCATGTACACTATCACAATTTAACTAAGACAGTTGGAGATTTTACATTAATATTCTTCAGTGTCTTGCTGTTTCAACATGAAAGAAGTGAGCCCCTCAGAGCATTTACTCAGTGATATGACTTTTATCAAAGTAGAATGCTGTAGTCAAAGGCCATAAAAATCTGTAAGTTATAAAACATTAAAGCCAGTGCAGTTACCATATAATTTACGTTAAAGCAGAAAAGCATTCTCCTTTCTTTCCTGAAATTGGCGAGTACTTATTATTAGCATTATTGTTGTTGTTAATTTAAATTTTATGTCTATGGATGTTTTGCCTGAATATATGTGCGTGCACGATGTGTGTGCCCGATGCCAGGAAAGAGTATTAGATCCATTGAAACTGGAGTTACAGTCAGTTATGAGTCACCACATACGTGCTGAGAGTCAAACCCAAGTCTTCTAGAAAAACAGTCAGTGCTCTTAACCTCTGAGCCATTCCTCCAGCCTCTCTACCCTGCAAGTGCCAATGAGAAATTACCATTTAACTCTTAATCTCTTTAAAGGAAGAGGTTTGTATTAATTTAATGGGTTGGGTTCATTGCCTTATTGTATCTTTATCCTTGTTACACAGCTTCTATACTCTTTAATCCTAGATTAGCCCAACCTTTTTATTTGTTTGCTTTTTATTGCCAAACCAGTATTATTGAGGAAATTCCTAATAATCAAGGGATTTGCTGCATTACTGGTTTGAAGGTTTTACCATTGTGCTTTCTTGGCAATTACTACCTGTCTCTATTGTGTTTTAAATATGATTTAATATATAATATGCATGGATGTTTTGTCTGCATGTCTGGGTAGCACTTGCAGGCAGTGCCACAGAGGCCAGAGAAGGGCTTTAGATACCATGGAACTGGAGTTAAAGATGGTTATGAGCTTCCACATGGGTGCTGGGAATTGAACAAGGTCCTCTATTTTATATTCAAGGCCTGGCATTTCATACCTCTTCTTACTCTAGCTCACTGCTTATTACTCATTTTTCTAAAGTAAAACTTGATATTAATTTTCTGCTTGTTCTTTTAATCACACCCCCTCAAAGTAATTTTAAATTATAATGATGCTATATTTGAATTTCTTTCCATCCTATTATTCTCTCTTTCCTGTTCTTGTTTTATTTTTATATTATATACTTCTAACTTCCTATTCGTCTCTTGGCCTCCTGCCCCATTCTCAACAATAGTATATTGTGTTTATAAGATAGATACATGATAATATTGATGTTGGGATTACAAATTGAAGTCGGTATTTATCAACAGAGCTTCAAATGTCCAATCCTAGCCTTCAGTTTCATGCATTATCAATTTACCCATGGGTTAAGTTTTGTGTTGGCAAGAAGTTAAGGATGTCTTGGGGGCATATGTGGTATTTACAAGCATATAGATAAATGATATTATTCAAATCTTCAATACCACTTCAGAAAAAGATATCTTGGAAATCCCTATCATATTATAGATATTGTATTTATGATGTAGTAAACATTGTTCATATTGGGTCTCATGGAACATTAAGCAGAAGGTAGCAAATTTTAGTAATACCAAGACAAGAATTTTTTAAAGCCTTTCTTGAGAATAAATTTTCTTCCATAATAAACTACATATGTCCATATAATTTTACACCTACTGGGGTAACAGTAAGGGTTTATATTTTTACTTGTTTTGGTTATGGGCCTTTTAAAATTTGTTTTCTATGGGTCTGTATAAAGACGGCTTAATGGTTAAGAGCACTTGCTGCTCTTGAAGAGGACCCAGATTTGGTTCTATACACTCATAAGATGGTTCATAACCATTTATCTCTACACCAACAGGAATTAATGTAGATTCCAGCTTCCGGTATGGATGGACCCCTCTTATGTATGCGGCTAGTGTAGCCAATGTAGAGATGGTTCGCTTCCTTTTGGACAGAGGTGCTAATGCAAGCTTTGATAAGGGTAAGATGCTTGAGAAAATTTGCACAATTGTGTACTATTATTCTTTGATTTCCAAGGAACAGTTATACTAAATGAGAAAGTACTTTAAGCAAAAATCTACTAGTTGTATTATTTAAAAATATAAATATCCAAATGTAAAATAGACATGTTTTATAAACTCCTATTATTTTTTGTTATCTTAATAATAGGTTATATTATTATGTACTGTTTAATAATATGCTCGATTATTTTGGTTATTTTTAAAGGAAATGTGCACTGAAAAGAAAATCAAAAAGCTAGTAATTTTGTGAAAAATTACTTGAAAACTGAATTACATTAAAGTTGTTTCATAGATAGTTTATTAAAGCTCTGTGTTCTTGTTATTCAACAACTTCTACCTAGTGTTATGAGTCCCTAATACTAAATCCAGTTTTCTATATTGAAGCAGTAAGTATATTTTATTAAGCTAATTCTAAGAAGCACTTGATTTCATTTCATATTTCAGGTATAAATTATGTTTCAGAATTAATGTTCACATTTTTTAATCAAATGAGATACTTACAAAACTATTTCTACAATGTTCTATATATTTTACAGAAATTCCCAACTTTGTTGCATTTTTTACTTAGATTTTGCTTTTCATTGTAGCAGGTGAAAACATCATTCAATGATAGCCATATTTAAGGAAAGTTTCAAAAATATATAGAATACTCTGTTCCAAAACCATGGTTATCCTTTTCTGTTTAAAATCAAGGAAGTACTTGTGATTATAAGGCAATTTGTATATTCACAAAATATGCACGTAAATACTTGTGTCTATAATAGCCCCATTTGTTAGTGGGGCCAGTTAATCAATTTCATGTCTATAAATTGGTTCCAACCAATTATTAGGCATTCTGGTAGTAACACTGTAAAGGATGAAACTAGGTCTAGTATAATTATGACTTATCTGTATTGACTCATTAATGTATAACATAGCTGTGATGTCCTATTTTATATTTCTAGTACTTTAGGAAGGTTTCTGTTGTGGTGGTGTTTGTCTTTAATTATCCCTGATTTCCACCACTTTTAGAAAACAGGGTTAATTCACAGTAGAAATGACTATTATAACAATGGATGTGGGGGGACCAGCACAATGACTCAGCAGGCAAAGTCTCTTGCTGCCAAATCATACTTGATTTTGTGAGTTTAATCTCCAGGACCCCCATGATGGGAGGAGAGAACTAATTTCCAGGGGTTATCATCTGACCTCTTCATCGGTACAATTTACAAACAAATCTCAAGAATTATTAGAATTGAAGCAAAACCAGAGACTATATTGTTATTTTCCAATCACAAATTCAGCCAGGCAATTTTTTTAATTTTTTAAATTAAAACTTCCATGCAGTCTATGGGAAATTCATTGTGCCTAACCACCTGTTACTCTCTTCATGAAACGGCAATAGTGAAAGAAAGATGAATTGAACATACACTTTAGAGATGCAGCAGGCCTATTGCTGAGATGGTGAGATCTACTTGGAGTGATAGAGATGGGAAGAAGTTGGGAATTTTAGAGTACAGTAAATGCTTAGCTTGGTAAAGAAGGCATTTAGAGGCACTTCCTAATGTTTGCGGATTTCTTTGCTTTTGTACTCAAATAGACAAGCTAACTATCTTGATAACTGCATGTTCTGCTCGTGGCTCAGAGGAGCATGTCTTGAAGTGTGTGGAGTTATTACTTTCACGAAATGCGGACCCAAATGTTGCTTGTAGGTAAGAGCCTAATTCTCTGATGAAAATACTATAATAAGCTGTTATATTTGATAAAATAAAAATTTAAAAAAACAGTAGCATTGTTTACCTAGCCAAATAGTGAATGAAAATGTGTCATAAAGTCACAGTTTCATTGTATAACATGAAGTGGTACAGGCTTGACCTTGAAGTCAAAATCCCCCCCCTCCCCTTCAGACTCCAGCATGCTAAGACAAACCATGCCTGGCTACTGCCTATAATATCTTGTGAAAGTAATGAAAGGAAACAAAAGAAAAAAAAACAAAAGCTGAAAATACATCACAAAATCAACTATTTTACTGAGTCCAGAGAGGGAATGTCATATTCTATAGGTCTTTGAAATGTTTGAAATTAAATGATTAGGACACAGTTGAATTGAATCCAGGTGTGCTGTCATTTAGGTTTGTACCTTTGGAAATGGCCTTAAAGACTAATTTTGTAACAGCTAGATAATCACCTACTTGATGGTTGTCTAGAAAGATTTTCTTTTAGCTAAAATGAGACCTGTAGTCTTCTTTCATGAATAAAAGTAATAACACAGCTATATAAGTCAAGCTAAAACCTGAACTTTTTATTTTGATGTCTGATGTGACTTGGACACATCTACATCCTATGGAAACAGCTCCAAATACAGTCTTTGTAGATAAAATAGCAGGGTGAAGAAAATGAGGAATTCACATATTTGTTAGAAAGACAGTTTAGGAGTTTGTAGACTTTTACAATGAAAATGAGTTATTTGAATCAAATCACTTTGTTAGTTTTGCTTAAAGTGAGTAGAAAGAATAACTTTTATATCTATAACTTATTTGCTAGGAGTCATTCAGAATGATTCTAAGGTATTTCTGTAATAATTTTTTAAGATTATGTAAAATTTAAATCCAATGAAGTATTTAATTTTAGTGTATAATTGACTGAAACAGTACACATTTGTGTTATCCACACTTAAGTTAGAATACTTCTACCCTTCCATAAAGTTTGCTGGTATCCTTTCCTGTTAAATTCCCTTCCTTAGTGGCTACCATGTCATCTGCAACTGGTTTCTACAATTATAATCACTTTATTCTAAGACATTATGTAAATAGAATTGTATATTTTTGTGTGCCTAATTTCTTTCACCGAAGATAATGAGTGTCACACTTTTCCGTATTATATATGTCAGTGATTTAGTACCTAACATTCCATCCTATGAATATTCTACAGTAATTCTAAAAGTAAAATGAAATTGTAGTATCCTGGTTGTGGTGATTAAATCACAAATGCCCCACAGTCTTGCACATTTGAGTACTTGGTTTCCAGTTGGTAGTGCTGATTGTGGAGGGTAAGGAGTTGTGGACTTGTTAAAGGAGGTATGTCTCTAGGAGTGGGCATTGAGATGTTGAAGACTGGTGACATTCCATTTGCTCTCTCTACTTTGGGCAGTGGAAAATTTGAGGCTTTAGCTTCTGCTCTAGCCTCCATGTTGGCTGGTATTGCCATGCTTCCGTACCATGTCAGACTTTTATCCCCAGGAACAATAAGCCAATTAAACCCTTCCTTCTATAAGTTGGGTTAGTCAAGTGTTTTATCACAGCAGCAGAAAAGAACCTAATACACTGGCAAAAATACCTGATATAATAAAGCAGAAAATTGATTAGCTTAGAAATTGAATAAAGGGCAATATATATTAAATTTCTACAAAGTTATTTGCTAACTTTGAAAGGCAAAATTTAAAGCATTGTAAGACTAAGCTCAGTGAGCATGGGTGGTAAGAGCATTGCTGCCAGCATCACACCTTTCTTGATGCCCACCTGCATAAGTGAAGACACGCACCTTGCATGGTTCCTTTGGGGTGTCACTGACTTATCAACTCCACACCTGTATTTAACCTACTGGTTGCTTATTACATGATCCCTTGTTGTGACTGTTGTTTTGTATTATTTCAGCAAACCACTTCATATGGGTGCTTATTACCACTAAGTGTTTTTTTGTTTTCAGTTTTTCTCTTGTTTAGGCATTGTAGTTCATGGTTATATTTTCCTTCCTCCTTGCTTTTCTTCTCCCTTTTCCTCCTTCTCTCCCTCCCGGTTTTCTGTCTGGATAAATTTTTGACTGTTTAGAGAAATTACATTTTTATTATTGGTGTGTAGTAAAGGGAACCCTTATAGGTGGCATGAAATTGAAGTGTTCAACCTTCACTGTCTGCTGGAATTCTTTCTGCTTTCAGGTGTATTCCAGCTGCCAAAAGAGAGCAGAACAAATAGTAAATAAGTGATCAGCATCCGGGAACATAAACTGTCCCTATCAGAGTTTCTCTTTGTCTCATAGAGCTATGTCTGCTAACCTGTCTCCATAGTCAACAACCCCTACATTAGTATGTCTGTTGCTCTGAGCTCTGGTGATATTCTTCACTTACCTCTTCAGAGGACAGCAGAGAAAACTTTCCACCAGTTCTCTTACAAAGAAGCTTCAAAATCAAAACCATAGACCTTAGTCTTTTGTAGTGTGGGCTTTTCATTTTTTTGTTAAAAAATGAAAATTCTGTCATTTACAGGTAAACATTTAATATCCAGGGTTTTCTTGAGACAGGGTTTTGCTAGGTAGCCCTGGCTAACTGGAACTGGCTATATTGATCAAACTAGTCTCAGCTTCACAGTGCCTCTTAAGTGCTGGTATTGGAGGTATGTTTCAACATGCCCAGCTATAGTACAGTTCTTAACTGCTTCAGTATTGCTGCTGCTGCTGAAGTTTTATGTAAGTGAATAAGTATTCAAGTCTGAGGCTGATAAAATGCTTGCTCTGAGTTCTAAGAACCCACATAATGGTGGAAAGGGAGAATGTGTGATTGCCACATTCTTATTGTTGGTACAGGTTTACCCACACTCACACATTCACCGTATACAGTCCTTTAGTTTGCCAAATCTCATTTTACCTTCAATGTATTACTAAAATGGTGAGTTAATTCGTTTACTTTCCTGGCTTCTTTTTAAAATTGCTGGGTTACTTTTTATAACTTACTATTCCCTGAAAATATTTCATACTCTAAATTAAAACTTTTTAATATCGTAAGTATGTCATCTAGATTGATCAGTACCATTATCTATTATCTTTGTGAGCTTTTGTTTCTGTTGGTAACATTCCTCATGCCTCTTCTTAATGACCAGGTGCTAGTCATTAGATATTTAAAATTACTTTGAGACTAACATGAGTCATTCAATCATGTCAGTAAATACTTGCTCTTTCTTAAAGAAATGCCTGTCAGTTCTGGAATCACATCATCTTAAATTTGGAGATTGAGGTTCTCTTGGACCATTTTGGAAATATGAATATAACAGTACTTTTTTTCACCTGGAAGACAACCTGAGTCCCAGCTTAATTTGTTTCAAATATGACTAATACAGCCCTTTACCGTCTATATCCCAGGACTGTTGGCTTAATTCTGATAGTCAAAGCCATTTTCCCATTGACTTCTGTGAAGTAGCAAGGGTCCTAGAGGCAAAAGTAATTATAAATGTTAAGTTTCCCACTTGTTTTTCGCTTTCTGACTTTCAGCTCAGTGATTCCTTGGTGTCTTTGCTTTTTAAGAAAATTTCAGAATTTTTAAATACAGCTGTTTTACAAGCCTTTACAATTTTGGTCCAAATTATCTAACTCACCATGTCTACAAGGGGAAATTAACATCTTCTGATTGTAATTTCTTTTTATATTTGTGGCTATTTTAGTGTCTACTCTTATGTTTATTTTCTGTGTGGATTTCTTTTTTTTTTTTTTTATAATTCCAAGCACCTCATAATAGAAATTTGTTCATGATGGGTATAATTTTGGGGGGATGAAGTTAAACTGGTGTGGGTGGGTGGGGGCCCTAGGCCAGTGTTACTGTGTCCTTTTTTTAAAAAAATATTATTATTATTTTTATTTAGGTTAGAAACAATCTTGTTTCACATGTCAATACCAGCTCCCTCTCCCCCCTCTTCCCCCACCCTCCCCACCAGATCCCCTAGTTCCCCACCCCAGTCTCCACTCCTATCCCCAGGGAGGGTGAAACCATCCATGGTGGATCTCCAGTAACTGTCATTTCATCCAGTGCAGGGTCTAGGCCCTCCCCCAAGAGTACCAGCTGAGAGGGCCTTTCATATTGTGGCATAAGCACTCAAAGTCTATTTGTACCCCAGGAATAAATACTACCCAAGGCCTCATAGATTACCTAGGCCTCCTCACTGACACCCACATTCAGGGAGTCTGGATCAGTCTCACGCTTTCTACACAGCCACCAATGTGGGGTCCAAGAGCTCCTCCTTGTTCAGGTCAACTGTTTCTGTGGGTTAAACCAGCCCAGTCTTAACTCCTTTGCCCATCAGTTCTCTCTTTCTGACACTGGATTCCAGGAGTTCAGTTCAGTGTTTGTCTGTGGGTATCTGCCTCTGTTTTCATCAGTCGCTGGATGAAGGTTCTGTTTCCAAGACTCTGGCAGTGGGATTGTATGCTGGCACTCCTCTGATTCATGTCTAAAATCCATAAATGAGTGAGAACATACCATGTTTCTCTTTTTGTGAATGGGTTTCCTTACTCAGTATGGTTTCCTCTAGTGCCATCCATTTGCCTGCAAATTTCAAGATTCCATTGTTTTTTTCTGCTGAATAGTACTCCATTGTGTAAATGTACCACATTTTCTCTATCCACTCTTCAGTTGAGGGGTATCTAAGTTGCCTCCAGGTTCTGGCTATTACAAATAATGCTGCTCTTAACATAGTGGAACAGACATCCTTTTTGTTTGAATGTGCATCCTTTAGGTATATGCCTAAGAGTGGAATTGTTGAGTCTTGTGGTAGACTGATTGCCATTTGTCTGAGGAATCTCCATACTGATTTCCAAAGTGGCTGTATAAGTCGGCACTCCCACCAGCAGTTGAGGAGTAGTTTTTTTTTTTTAAATAACATTAACATTTCATAAGTTTTCCATATTGGTACAAAGAAAACTATGCCATTCTTTTATCACTTTCTCTATTTTTCCCTTTCTTTTCTTTGGAATTAATGACATAGAAATAATAACTTGAAAGCAATTTTTAAAGTTGATGCTCTAGAAGAGAAGTAACAATTACGTTTTCCTTAAATATTGCTGTTTTAAGTGCTAGCAGGCAAAGGCCTTCTCCCACTCTGTAGGTTCCTTTCACTCTGCTGATCGTCACCTTTGATGTACAGACACTTTTTTCATTTCCTGTATCCTGTTAGTTAATTTTCCATGTAATTTCCTGTGCTGTGGGAGTTTTATGCAGAAAGTCCTTGCCTCTTCCTCTATCTTTGAGTGTACTTCCTATGCTTTCCTCTGAAAGTTTCAGTGTTTGAGTTTTGGGGAGTGTGTTAACTTCTTGCACCTTTATATGAGTTCTGTGGATATAACTTCTGTGGCAGGTCTGTGGCAGGCCTGTTACCCACAGAGCCACCTTACCAGGCATGCTGTCCTTAAAGGAAACATTTTTCTCTACATTTGTGTTAACTGCTTTTAAGTATGTTATCTAAATGATGCTTACAAATCAGTGGTAAGTGGATCTGACATTTTTATTGCTAAAGTAGTAATAAGCCTTGTAAAATCATGTGTAACTTAGTAAGTTTTTTGTTGGATTTTAGAATTTGTTACATTTCCCCCTAGTTTTCTAAAATATTTTCTTTAAGAAAAAGATATACATATATGTAGAAGGTAATTTTTCTGGCAATTAATTTTGTTAAATTCACATTTCTCATCCATGAGATAAGAGTTGTACAGACTTAAGTGGCATTTTAACTTCAGTAGCTGTTTAATTGCCATTGATAAATAAGGACATATTAGCTAATGCTCAAGGTTTTGACGTACTCATTGCGTAGTTGCTAATATGTTGAATATTATTGCATACTCTAAAAAAAAGAAAGAAGGAAGGAAGGAGGGAGGGGGGAGAGAGAGAGAGAGAGAGAGAGAGAGAGAGAGAGAGAGAGAGAGAGAGAGAGAATGAATCCCTGGGAAAAACTTGACCTTTCTCAGAGTATAAGTTTAGTTATAAATGTCACTAGAGAAGCTTGGTAGAGTGAGTATAATACTGACTTGTAATGAGACCATGCTTCTAGTTTAAATAAATGTATGGTACAGCTTGCTTCTGACAATACAGATAGACATCATAACAGTATTCTTCCAGAAGCTGTTCTTAAGTTGCTAACTTAGAAAACTTTACTAGAAATGACCATTGACTCCCTGATGTTTTTCCTCTTCTTTTTAAATCTGCACATAAATAGTTGACATGTTTCTATTGTGAATATTCAAATAACAAAGAGGCCCATGGAGTAAGCACAAGTGCTCCACTAAAGAAATTCATTGTTTTCTCAGAAATAGTAACTAAGTAGTTTAATGAGGATCCCAATTCTTTTAAAAACACAGCTGTATTTATACACACATGTATACATGCACATAGTTTTTTTTCACTCAGAAACGTGTGGGACTTTCTGTCAATACTTACTAACTTTATCTTGTTTTAGAACTCTACTGTATTTATTGTTAGTACTCTGTCCTTATTAAACATTATCATACTGATAGCATTAAGTTGGGTACAATTTGACACTCTTGTATTATATGGCTAGGGGTAATGTCTCATGAGCCACATTTCTAAGGTTTGAACTTCCACTTTATTTTTTTCTAACTCCATAATTTTGCTATTTATCTTTTAAACTTTGTTTTTTGTAATAAAAGCATATCATCATAAAGGTGTTTTTCTGTTTTGAACTGTTCCTAAATAGTGAGGAAGTAACCCAACAAGGACATGTACATTAATTCTGTAAGACTTCCAGAAGTAGATTGCTTTAAAAGTTCATATATTTAAACTATGTAAAAAATCCTCAACTCAAGTTTGTCAGTTCATATTGTAAGCTCCCTGAAAGAATATCTATGTTACATCCTCGCCAATGTATAAATCCCTAGTGTGTTGCTAGGGATCCATTTTTATTTGCTTCTATTTAAAATAAGAAATACAGTTTTCCTTTTAAATATATATTAATTGATGATATTTTTTTCATTGGGATATTTAGTTCATTATCAATCAATATATGCACTATTTGTCTATGTACCTATCATTTAGTAAATGAATTTTTTTTCTAATTTTGATTGAAAATCCTGTTTTTTTCATTATTATCCCACTGCCTGTCTTGTCAGTTATTTGTTCTTCATTGTTCTTTGAGTGATACCCTGGAAATTACACCACTAATTGTTTATATATTAAAATTACTATAAATTAGTGTTTTTATCAATCCATGGGTACTGTCAGATCCTTAGAATGTTTGGATTCCATTTGTTTTCGTGTGTATTCTTGTGTATTTAAATTTAGTTGTTGCTCATTATTCATTATTATTATTTTAGTATTCTAGAAATTATGATGTTATCTTTTAATTTTACCCTGATAATCATCTTCTTTGGTGTTCTTCATTCTGTCCTATATTTTGTTTCAATTAAGAATCATTTTCTATCTAAAACCTACTCTTAGTACATCTGTGTCTTAGTTAGGGTTTCTATTGCTGTGAAGAGACACCGTAACCGCAGCAACTCTTAAAAAGGAAAAATTGAATTGGGTGACTTACAGTTTCTGAGGTTGAGTGCATTATCATCATGGTGGGGCAGGCAGACATGGTGCTGGAGAAGGAGCTGAGAGTGGAGAAGAAGTTACATCTTGATCCCACAGGCAACAGGAAGTGAATTGAGACACTGCGTGTAGCTTAAGCATGTATGAGGCCTCAAAGCCTCCGCCAGTTACAATCTTCCTCCAACAAAGCTACACACCGACTCCAACAAAGACGCACATCCTAATAATGAGACCCCTCTTCTTTCAAACTACCACACTTTGTAAGAAGCAGAGTCTTTATATTTGAAAACATTTTGTTTACAATTTTTAGTATCTTAGTGTACATTAAAATTCTAGGTTAGCAATCAGTTTTTTTCTTTTTTGAGATTATAATATAATTACATTATTTTCTTCTTGCCTAGGGAAGAGCACACCAGTACCAAATGGTCAGCCATGAAAACATACATACAGTATAATACATATATACAAGTAACATACAAACATAATTGTATTTATGTATTTAGAAGTATGCCTGTATATATGGAAATATATAAGTAACAATAACTAATGAAAAACAGGACCATGAATTTGAAAGTTACTTTCTTTTAATTCTTATCAAAACTTTCTGTTGTTGTACCATCTGCTATTTATTTTGAAAAGACCATCTGTCTTTAATTTTGATCCTGCTAAGATACTTTACTTTTTCTCTTTGTTGTTTAAATTTTCTTGTGTGTTTTTTTTTTTGAGCTGAGATTACATATGTAGACCATCATACCCAATTCTATTGACTGTTTAATAGCAAAAACAAAATCTATTTTATTGTATTTTCTTGTTTATATGTTTGTGTACAGAAAAGAGTGTGTCCATATACAATGTTTTATGTGTACATACAAGCACACTAACACATTTTCTAGAAGATACAGTATCAGTTCTACAACTGAGCTCATTACCTCTGGTGATTACCCATTGGTTTCCTTGTATGTCTAGATCTGTGATTACAGAAATTTAAAATACTGTTTTTTGCTTTTCTAAAATTTGTGCTTAAGTTTCCCCTTCTTCAGTACTCATAGGCAACATTTAAGATACAAAAGTTCCTGATTTGAGGAAATTAAAGTACATATTCTTTTTGGAATAAAAGGGACTCTGTTTTCAGTACATACTCAGTCTTGTTTAGGCCTGAAGCCAATGTTATTAATGTTGACTTTGTATCTTTTTGCAAGGCCAAAGATTGAAATGAAAACAAAACCATAAAAAGCAGTGGTTTCTATGCTAATTTCCTGAGCATTCTTTTTAAAATATATTTATTGTTATACATGTGTATGATGTCTCTGCATGGCAGGTACATGCTACAGTACCTGAGTGGAGGTCAGAGAACAACTTTGTGGCAGTTCTCTTCTTCAGTCCTTACTTGTGTTCTGAAAATAAACTTTGCATCACTTGGCAGCTTGTGCCTTTATACACTGAGCTATCTCACCGGCCCTACACATTCTTAATATATTTTATAAACCTGAGTCTCCTTATTCCATCTCTAGGTTAACTGTTACTTTCTTAAAACTAGTTATTGCTCCCTAGGCTCTTGATGTTCTAATTCATCTATCTTGTTCTCCATCCCTGATACTCTGTCTTTCAAGTGACTCGTGGTATAAGAGAGACTTTCTACTGTGGTTTTTTTTTTTTGGTTGTTTTGTTGTTGCTGTTTTTGACTTGTCTTTTCTATTTATGGAAAGATACACCAAGAACAAAGAGTTTATTGGGCCTAACAGTTTTCAGAGAGTGAGTCCATGACCATCACACAGGAGCATAGCATCAGGCAGGCAGGCAGGTATGACACTGGAGCAGTAGCTGAGATCTTACATCTGATTCACAAGTGCGAGACACAGAGAGAACTAACTAGGAATTGCATGGGCGTTTGAAACCCCTGTGTCCATCTCTTCATGACACACCATCCTTCCCAGAAAAGTTCCACCAGCTGGGGACCAAACATTCAAATATATGAGCCTATAGGCAGCATTCTCATTGAAATAACATTGGTTTAATGAACTTTGCTTTTCTAAAATTTCAGTTTTATTTTTTCCAACATTTCATCTTCTCTTTATTCCTCTTTCATATACTATATTGGCTTCCTTATTTCACCCAGCTCCTATTTGTATCCTCTTTGAATTCATTTAAGAGATAATTTGTATCTTCTTTGATTTTGTTAAACATTCTTATAATTATTCTTTTGACCTCTTTATCTAGGATTTCATCTGATTTGCTCTCATTGGAATTCACTACTGTGAAATTAGTATTTTTAGAGGTGTCATAGTTCCTTGATTTTTCATGTTTCTTATATTTATGTCTTAGGGTTTGTTGTGCATCTGGTGGATTTCTAATTGATTGAATCTTTGTATTAGTTTTACTATTTTTTTTTTGGTTTCTTTTTCGAGACAGGGTTTCTCTGTATTGTTTTGGAGGCTGTCGGTCCAGCTCAGCCTCGAACTCACAGAGATCTGCCTGCCTCTGCCTCCCGAGTGCTGGGATTAAAGGCGTGCGCCACAGTTTTAGTCTTTCAGCTGAAGTATCTAATGTTCTGGTGAGAGTAGATATAGCCCACTTAAGGAGCATGGTACAGAAGCCATGTGTCAGGTGTGATCACTGCTCTACGCTTAAGCTAATGTATTAACTGCAGAAATAACCACAATTCTAGATGGGCACCCTGTGTGAATACTGGAACAGTCAATTAAACCCAGGATTTCACCTCAGTGACTGTTGGGGGGATAAAGGAACAGGATAGTACTGCGTACTGGAATAGTATTTGCTAAGGGTAGGTGTAAAAGGAAGCAAGTTAAATGAGGATAGGATTAGTGTTACAGCAACCAAGGAAAAAGTTGGGGCTAAAAAGTAGATGGAAAGGGACGGTTGCTGTCAGCAGAACTTGAATGTCTGATAGTGCCCACGGAGCTCAAAGATTGCTAAACCCTTAAAGATTATTAAGCCTTTGGACAATTACAATTTAGAAGAAAAAAGAAGGAAACCAAGTTGGGATGAGAATGAAATGGTATGAATGGTATGGGATATACATAGGGAGAATAGCAGAGAGTGAACAATAGAGTGGGTAAATAAACCTCCAAAAGGACCATAAAATCTCACCAAGTAATACAAAACTAGAACAAGACCATTAAGCAAATTTATGCACAGGTGGAGGTAAAAAATTAAAAGCTAATATAAAGACACAGTAAAATAGATTTTAAAATGTGATCACACTAGTGCTTCTTCCCCTAAGACGGGGTTTGAATTCCTTCTGTGTGATGTTTTACGTAGTAGACTTTACTGAGGAGGGGGAGGTACAGCTGACAATTCTTGTTCAAAATTATGAAGCAGACTTGTGAGTATACAATGCCCAGGGGAGTTTAAGCAGATTATCTTTGGGTTTCTGGCACAACTGAGTTCAGCGGTGCAGTGCTTAGTTCCTATGCTCCCTCTTGTGGAAGCAGTGAATATCTGTTCCAGGGTGTCCTGCAGGCCACACTCAGTTGCCACAGCCAAAGCTTCTACTGATCAGTGCCCACAGTGTAAACTCCACGCCCCCATAGTCTCTTGTTCCAATTATGTAGCCCCAGGTGTGTAAGGGAGCGGAGTGTGGAAGTCCTTGGTGATGATTCCTGCTGACTTCATACACATGAGTATTACTCTTCAAATCCAGGATCCATAGCCAGCACTGCTCACCTGCCCTTCTGCCCATGGTGTATCCAGAGACCTCTGCAACTTTCCTCTCTCTGGCTGTTCATGAGAAGGGAGGGAGCAGGTAAATCCTTGTCTGTCAGTACCCACTGACTCAAGCTGGAGTGTCTGCTTCAGCTTCCTCAGCAGTGAGCCACACAGATTGCATTGGCCTTGCATCTCACAGCCAGTGGTAATAGTCTGTCCAGCTAACTGTTCCTGCAGTAGTAGGGACATAATATGAGGAGAATGGACAGACTTGCCTGGCAGTTCCCAATGACCTCATAAAGCCTCATCACAGCTGAGTGCGGCCTCATGGCTCTTCCTTCCTGCTTCCTGAGGAGCTGTCACCTGCCACAAGAAATTTGTTTTCAACTGTTGTCTCAGGCAGAAATGGAAACTGTTGTTTATTGTCTTTTTTTTCACCATGTCTCACTGATGGGGCTTCTAATCCACCATCTTACTAGGGAAGCCCTCAAGCTCAGCTTCTCCTTGAAACTGTCAGTGCTTTAGTTAACACTGAACTCCAAGTTTTGTGGATTGTACCGTGAAAAGACTTACTGGTACTGCTATCAATGCTATCCAGGAATTAGGAGCTGCCTCGAAGAACTTGGGGGAGAATGTAGAACTCAATTCAACACCAGGGACTTTACTTTCATGCTCTGGAAGCCTTCACTTTGCTTCTCTACCTTCACATGGACTGAATCAGCTTGGTTTCCATACAATTCCTGAGGTGGATAACATATAAAGATGAGAGGGAAATGTGTATGTAAGCGTGCATGAGTGTGTCTGTTTTTGAAATCCTAGTTTCTGATAGCACCCCCCCCCATGAAGTTCAGGTCTTTAAGGTAAAATTTTCTTTTCACTCTGTTTCATTGCACCCTAATCACATCTACCTGAAATATAGTTATGAATCTCACACACATACAGCTTTGAAGCCTCAAAGATGTGACAACTCTGTAACAGCTCAGTTCTGTAAGGGTCTGTACAGTTAATGACAAACAGATGGAGGGATCTCATGTGCCAGCAGGAATCTCATCTCAAACTGGAAGCCAGTATCTGCATAGGGCCCACCCAGCTCAAGGTTTCTAACAGTTTCTGCGATAGATAGCCTGGTCATGTTCAGGTACTTTCCCTGGTTAACCTGAGGCCATCTCACTGTGCCCCACTTCTTAAATGCTCCACACCATCTCCCTGGAGGGGGAGACCAGCTTGCAACACTTGAACATTTAGTAAACACCCAACCATATCCAAACTGGAGCAACCTTCAAACATATTATATCCCTCAGTGTTGATGTAAAACTACTCCTAGAAGTAGATGTCCAGGTCCTAGTACTTTATCATTTCCTGACCAGTTTGTTTCATTATTCTTCCAGCTACACTTGTAAGCAGATTTAAAAAGAGTAGATAATACTTAAATGCCCATCAGGTAGGTGTGTGTGTGTGTGTGTGTAGATGTAAGCAGATTTTTCTTTCGGCTGCCAGCTTACAGAAATCAACACAGAGACTTACTACTAATTATGAAAGATCAGCCTATAGATTAGGCTTGTCCCATTCGTTCTTATTATTAAATTAACCCATTTCTAGTCATCTGTGTTCTGCCATGTGACTCATGGCTTTTACCTTTCCTTTTGCATGCCTTTCTCCCTTTGTGTCTGGCTGGCAACTTCATTTTTCTTCTTCCCAGAGCTCTCTCTGTCCAGAAGTCCTGCTTAGCTCTTAGCCATTTGACTTTTTAATCAACCAACCACAGTGACACATATTCACACAGTGTAAAGGAATATTCCACAACATGAAGGTAAACCAGTCATTTAATTTGTGGTAGTGGTTAAGTACATCATTGTGAATGGAATTCCTATGAAGTTGAGTTGTGTTGCCCTCTAGTGGTGGAAGTTTTGTTGAAATGACTGAGCCACAAAGTCAGACTTGATTAAAAACAAAGTTCACAAAAATGATTTATGTTACAAATGCACATATGCTAGCTTTGCATAGCTAGCTAGCCTTATACTCTAAACCAGAAGCTGGTGCACCACAACTATATTAGAACACAAACATGCTGTTTTATTTATGTATCATCTGTGGCAGTTTTCATACTGTAATTACAGGTGAATGCCACAATTGTGGCACATTCATGTCTGCTCCCAAAGATTAAGGGTTTTACTCTATTGTCTTCAACAGGAAAAGTTTGGTGAATCCGACCTAAGCCATTGAACTTTTCCTTCTGGTAAAGCTATTACCTATTTGTTTTCAGGTGTGAAAGGAATAACAAAAATGCAGTGCTAAGATTATATTAGGTTAAGCCGGGTGGTGGTGGCGCACGCCTTTAATCCCAGCACTCGGGAGGCAGAGGCAGGCGGATCTCTGTGAGTTCGAGGCTGGGCTGGACCGATAGCCTCCGAAACAACACAGAGAAACCCTGTCTCATAAAAACCAAAAAAAAAAAAAAAAGATTATATTAGGTTTACACTTGATAAGTCCAAAGCAATCAGTTGAGAAACTGTTAGACATAAGAAGTGAAAGGATATCATTTTCTAATGCTAATGTGCAAAATTCAGGTGATTTCCAGTCTACAAATTGTAATAGAGTCCATTCTTAAGAGCAAACATGAATGTCTAAGATAAGTGTAAAAGAAAAATGAAGGACTTAAATGAAGACAATTTTAAATTATATTTCATGAAATTTTAGAAGACTGAATAAACTTGTCACTTCTTTGCTGAGGTGAGAGCGTTTAAAATATTTTTAATATAACTTATAAAATTAAATAGCCTATTCAAAGGATCAAGGGGATTGTGTCAACCTTATGAATAATGAAATCTCTAGAAGAAAATCTGACTAAAATATCAATAATTTGGGTGAAAATACTTTTATGACCTCAACATATAGGCTGAGGATATGTCTTGACATATTCCACCATAAAATTAGATGTCAAACTAAAAATCTTTAATAACGTTCTATTTAAAGCAAAGAGGAGTGCTTCTAGTCTGGAAAAGGCATAACTCTGGAGAAAGATATGGGACACACAGCAGTCCCTAAAATCTCATTACTCTCAGACAAGGGCAGGACAGCTGACTTGAGTCTTCTGTGTTTGAGTGGATCATGATGGTAGAGCAGTAAATATGGTATGTAGCCATTAGTTATTAAAATTCAGAGAATACCAACATAAGAAGATTAAACATGCCGGGCAGTGGTGGCGCACGCCTTTAATCCCAGCACTCGGGAGGCAGAGGCAGGCAGATCTCTGTGTTCGAGGCTGGACTGGACCGACAGCCTCCAAAACAATACAGAGAAACCCTGTCTCATCAATAAAAAAAGAAGATTAAACATGCACAGCAAAATCCAAGAAAAGTGACTTAGACTGCCGAAAGGAAAACTAGAAGAACCTGAAAAGGGATGGCCTTATCATTCTCAGGAATGGGTATGCTGTCACAAAATAACAAACAGGCTTTGTGAAACAAGTGCAGCCAAGGGTTAAAATGGTCCTGTATTTTAAAGCCAAGTGTATCTACATAATATTAACTGTGTCACTGCTGAGTGTGGCTAAGTGGGCTAGGAGACGCTAGATGTGAAGAAATTATCTAGGATACAACACAACCAGTAATAGAAATAGAGTCTATAAGGAAAAGAGAAGAAACATGAAGAACATTGTCAGCATTTCTACTGTCTGCCTAACAAGCGTCCAGAAAGCTAAGGTTTGAACTCAGGAAAGACCTGGCTTGTATCTAAACAGAAGGTTCCAGGCGAAGATAGAAGGTAGGCTTGCTACATTTGAAGCAATATTGGCTAGGGATTGTCACATACTGCAGACATCCCTCCTTATATACTGCAGACATCCCTCCTTAATATGAAAAGATTCTTATTTCCATGACAAATGCTTATACAACAAGTAAATATGTATAAGTGTGCTTAATATTGTCATCCTGATGGAATCTAGAACTGCCCAAGAGGCAAGTATTTTGGCCTATCTGTGAGGGAGTTTCCACATCAGATAGCTAAGATGGGAAGACCACGCTCCCCAACTAGGTGACACAGTTCCATGGGCAGGAGTCCTAGACTGAGTGAAAAGAAGTGAACTGAGCATTAAAATTCTTCCTTTTATGACGTGGATGCAATGTGACCAGATGCTTCAAATGCCTGTCACCATGACTCCCCCATAATTGACTGTGCCTTCACACTGAGAGCCAGAATAACCACTTCCCTAAACTGCTGCCATCAGATGTCTGTCTCAGTGGTAAGAAGAGTAGACTCACTAAGTGGCATGCACATTGTAATTAATTAAAATACATAGATATATCAAGTAAACTTCAAAATATCTTTAAAAAATTAAAAACTTATTATGGGAATAAGTTTCATATCAAAATACTTCCTATGCAGAAATGACTATCTATTGTTTGACAATTTAACAACTATATATGGAAGAAGACAAATTGTCTGAGAAATCAGTTTGAATCTGAAATTATGTATCTAGTCTTTTCATCATCCAAGAGTGAAGGTTACCTTGTCATGTATATAGGAACTCGAAGTGATTTCCTCAGCAGAGACACTACTGACATTTTAAGTGAGATCATCCCATGTGTTGCAGGATACATTGTCTGGTAATTCACATTCCCTCTGGTGAATGTGCTGGCCACTAGAGGGAACCAGTAGACCTACTGCAAAAGAAAGTTGATTTTTCAGAATCTGCGTGTATTTTTTTTAATTAAAATTAATTCAACACTGAGATAACACTTAGAGACAAAATAGAGAATAATTTTCCCAAATCTGGAGAAAGGATTGACAAAGTTTTCACAGCACACAAAATTGCTCAAGCAAAATGGTAAAAACTGCTTTAAAAATTATAATTCCACAAGGATATGTGAATATAACATGGAAAATAGCTCCTGGAACTTAAAAACATTCGAATTCAAAATACAGAGAAGAAAAGGGCACAAGTGTCAGTGGTTTTGATAAAATTATTGATGTGACAAAGTCATGGTCATCACATAATCTTCTGCTAATAAACCTTATAGATATCCTGTTTGTTGATAACTAAAGTGAATTTTTAAATTTCTGAAGCTCTTCATATATAAATCAGATAACTCTGAAGCAGTGGATCCAGAATGTCAGATCCCTCTAAAACAGATTATACTGCATTCTGCTCACATAAAACAAATAGAATGACTCTAGTCTCCTTGAATGGCCATGGAAGTATCTACCAGGAGTAGAGGGGTTGAATCTCTAACTTGAGAAAGTGATAACTTATAGAGAAACCACTAATCTCTTCCAGAAAATACTCAAGAAATAGTTGGCGAATTAAATGAATGGTTTGACATCTTTCTGGATTGGCATAAGTGCTAGCTCAAATAAAATTCTATCCTAAAAAATAGACTGATAATAGACTAGATTAAAACATGAGGTCCAGTGATATCTCTGGATTCTTAGCACATGCAGAATGGGCTCTCTGATTAAATTCTGAAAGAAAGTGTAAATTAACTACTCAGAAGGCACGGGGGGTTACTTGATGATGTGTGTACATTTATCCAGTATAGGGTATGGTATAGGTATTCAGTACTTTTACTTACTACAAGACTAGACCTTTTAATTTTAAGTTATTTTACATACAGTATGTTCATATTCTTTTCCCCTCCTCTAACTTTCCCTAGATCCCACACAACTTCATTTCATTCTCCCTCCCTCCCTCCCTCCCTCCCTCCCTCCCTCCCTCCCTCCCTCCCTCCCTCCCTCCCTCCCTCCCTCCCTCCCTGGCAAAGCAAAACAATGCATAAACATAGCCAGTACAACAAAATACCAAAACAAAACAAAAAACGCACACAAAAAGTGAAGTGGAATTTGCATTGTCCATCTACTCCTGGGCATGGGACCTGCTCTGGAGTGTGATTGATATACCTGTGACACCCAGTTGTGTTTTTAAAAATCACTTGCTATATTAAAGGATCTTATCTCCTTCCCTTTCAAACATTATTGATGGCATTGTGTGTGCGTATGTGTTTGAAATTGAATGGCTGCTAATGGTAACATGAACACCAATGTGTCTTTCCTTCTTCCTCCATAGGAGACTTATGACTCCAATCATGTATGCTGCCCGAGACGGTCATACTCAGGTTGTTGCTCTGCTTGTTGCTCATGGAGCAGAAGTGAACGCCCAGGATGAGAATGGTTATACTGTGAGAAATGCTTTTCCAAGCTGACTTCTTTCTCTGAGACATTCATACTTTGCTATTTTACCAATAGCCTACACAAATGGCTAGTTTTGTTGGTTGATGTTTCCTGTCAGTGAGTTAGGGAAAATTATAGAATGTGTGGGCTGTAGTCACTGATAGGTGAAAACACTGTGAAAGCATCAGCTTACAGAAAGGGGCAGTTATTTGGTACTTCATAAAAGAAGTATAACGCACAGCAAAAACCAGGACTCTAGAAAATGCACATGAATTCTTTTACAGAAAACATCTGTAAAGGCAGATAAGTTCTTTATTCCATGACATTACTTAACTGCGTAACACAGTGTTTGGCTCATAAAAATCAGTGAGTACAGCTGGGAATATGTTTACATTGTGTTTTGCAATGTGGAGATTGCATCACTCTGCTAATTAACCATGCTCTCTTTTTGACTGTGCCATAAATACCAGTGAAAATATTTCTTATCTATCTCACATGCACTCCTTTTTAAACAGTCCTCTTTCCCACACTTACAGGCCTTAACATGGGCAGCACGTCAGGGTCATAAAAATGTAATTCTGAAGTTGCTCGAACTTGGAGCAAATAAAATGATACAGACCAAAGATGGCAGGACACCAAGTGAGATTGCAAAAAGAAATAAACATCTCGAGGTATTCACCTGTGTACTTTCTGTGTTGTTGTATTATCATGTAGAATTTTTATGTTATTTGTCACAGTTACTAAGTAGTATAATATAACATTTTGAAAAAATTTTAAATACTTGAATAGGTTCTCTTCTCCAAGCAGGTAATGGAAAGTTTGTTTTGCTAGAATAGTCATCTTTTAAATCAAAGCATTGACATTGCAGTCATTTAAGTGATAAAAAGACCTCATACTCTGCCCCTATAAGTAGCACTGGAGATGCACGCTTGGGGTTTGTATACATATTGTCATGCTGATTACCTAACCCCAGCTTAGCCATGGCTTCAACGACTGCCTTTAGTAGTTAATTTATAAATAACTTCTCTAAAATGTTTCATATCATCTTGAAAATATTAATCATGCCTTAGGTTAAGGAAGCATTTACTTGATTTTACAAAAATTTTTCTCAGGATACAGTTATAAAAACTCTGACCTACTCACCTTGTTAGCATTTTCTTGCTAGATAGAAAAAATAATATGTTCACTTTTTTTAGTGTAAGGGATACTAATAATTCCAACTATATTTTAATGGCTTGGAATTTTTTTCAGATCTTCAACTTTCTTTCTTTGACTCTAAATCCACTAGAAGGAAAACTTCAGCAGCTAACCAAAGAAGAGACTATTTGTAAACTGTTGGCCACAGATTCCGATAAAGAAAAAGATCACATATTCAGGTAACATATTTGAGTTCAACAGAATGCATATAAAATGCTTATTTTATTACTTGTAATAAATTTCACAAGTTATATAAGACATATGATATTTTAAACTTTTATATGTATTTTAAAATGTCACTTAGAAATATCTAGATTTTAGATACTTTGCTCTCCAGAATTTTAGAAGAATTTTATTTAGTTACTTACTTTATTTAACTAATTCTGACTTTAACATCCATTTATAATAAAATATCAAATATTACTTTTAGAGACTCAAAATTTTATATATATATATGTACATACTTGTTTGTGTTATATCTTATTTTCTGATATTTTTATCATCTCTGTGGTTTTATAAGCTAAAGTTTGAAAGAGCAAAACCCTAAACCCTGTTGTTCAATACATGGCTACAAACCAGCTTTTTAGTACATTTATAGTTACCATCTAATTTATGTTTATTGCATTGAAAGACATTTCTGTTTGTAATATTTCATGACAAATACAGACGGGCGTTGGTGGCGCACGCCTTTAATCCCAGCACTCAGGATGCAGAGGCAGGCAGATCTCAGTGAGTTCGAGGCCAGCCTGGGCTACAGAGCGAGTTCCAGGACAGCCTCCAAAACAATACACAGAAACAAACCCTGTCTCGAAAAACAAAACAAACAAACAAACAAAAAAGACAAATACATACAGATTTTGAATCTTAGTAAATATGAGCTGAATATATTGCCACCCATGTTTTCCCTTTCTTTGCTTAGATTAATAATGTAGTTCACTCTTTGGTTATGTGAAGCCTTGAGTTTAGTTTTTTCAGTTTAGAAGGGAAGGGAAGAAGGGAGAGGAAGTAGGGGGGAGTGACAAAGAGAGAACCAAGTTTATTCCTTTGATGCAGCATGTAAATGTGCTGTGTAAACTTACCATTATATTCTGCCTCGATTCACTTTTGCCCGTTCCCATGCTTGCTGTTAAATAGACATGCACACATATATTACTGTGTATATGTAGTTTGTTCTGAAACTAACCTTGCTATAATATGTTATAGTCCATATACAGCATTTGGAGATCTGGAAATATTTTTACATGGTCTTGGACTTGAGCATATGACAGACTTATTAAAGGTAGGATTTCATGTAAAACAGAACAAGTTTTATATGTGTGTGGTTATATTAGAATAAAATTAAATTTTAGTTCACAAGCATACCATTTGATTCTCCTTCATTTGTAGAGTACCCTATTTTACATTTATAAGAAGCATTTCTAAAAATTATTAACCTAGGAATTTATATAAATTAGAATCTGATGGATTATACAACATCTGTCTGTATCTGTACATATTCAAGCCCTATTTTTACAGCTGTTGCTTGTCTTGTGTGGGATACTAGAAGCATAATTTTGAACCAGACAATCCTGTATTAGATATTTGCTCTGATTATTAACTGGAATATGCTACTTAAATATTATATTTTCTTTAAGGACAACTGTAGGTTTTTAGGAAGATTAAGTTAGGTCACACAACAAGAACTATGTATGATTTAAGCATGCATGTATGGTGGGATTTGAGTAGATGACAATTGTTACCAGGCAGATAAGGATACTGAAGCAAAGGACTGTCTAAGACAGGTTCTCATATGATTATGAACATTGATTCAGGTAGTTTAGAGTTGGATTCATTGTACAATGCTGAAACTTCTTATCTGAGGAAATATGGATCAGAAATCTTATTATTGATAGTTCAGTCTGATGCTAAACTATCCTGTCAAATTTCCAGAATGTTCTCTTTTTTCTAAGCAGATATGAATGCTAACCATTTTCTTTGCTTCTGGGAGATTAGATACTGCATGTTTCTGTGCATATACACTATCTAGCTAGTGATGTAGCTCTAAAGCTGCATAGCCTCTGGAATACTGGAAGCTATTTGAGAAAGCAGTTAAGTGGCAACTTCTGTTTCCTTTCCTACTTTGCTTTGAATTGTTCATACCGAAAGGTGATGGGATTTTTGCCTTTTTACAGGAAAGGGATATAACTTTAAGACACCTTCTGACCATGAAGAAAGATGAGCTTACAAAGGTAAGTATCCTTACAGAATGTCAGATAAATTTCTTTGGTGTTTTAAACTTGCACATTCTTTTGTTTTCTATTTAAAATCCTAGGGCTATGATCTTCTGTAGGTTCTTGGTTAGAAACAACAGTGGGTTACCATGTGTAAATTTTACTGCAATATTAAGTTGTTTAAAGAACATTACAGACTTAGATAGAGCATGAGGCTTCCTAGGATTGTTACTATATCTCAAGTAGAACTACTACTCGCTTGCAGATAGGAAGTGGATTTGTAAAACAGGCTACTTTGAAGTAAGAGGTGATTTTTAATCTTGGCATACATGTTCATCTTCCAAATCAGTGCCAACTATGTTGTCATCTATTATCATTAATAAGTGCAAAATAGGTGTGGGAAGTTTTGAGGTACTTTGATAAGGAGGATATTTTAAAGTAATGGTATTGCTGTAATGACACATTGACACTTGAAATCTCTACTATAACTAAAAAACAAAATAACATACTTCTTAGATAAATCCAGGAAGTTTACTTTAACATTGATGGTGAAATACAGGTAACAAGTTAATTCTCACTTATAACTAATAACACCCTAAACAATATTTTGAAGGAAGAACTGTTTGCTATGTGTTTTAGAATGGTAATATTTTAAATTCTAATAATCTCACTTTTGAATCCATCACAGTTATCATTATACATTGCAAAAAATGATTATAGTTATGGTTTTGTATTATATATAAAATGCCTAAACCATTTATGATATAACTTTGTTGAAGTACAATCATACAATATATTTGAGTGTATTATTTTCCAATATTTGTTTATTTGCCAAGATATAATCTAGAAAATGGCATTAGTAGTCTTCAATATGAAATTATTCAAATGTAACTCTCTTACTGAAACTTTTAATTATTTACCACTAGAATGGAATTACCAGTAAAGATCAGCAAAAAATTCTGGCTGCTCTCAAGGAACTGGAAGTAGAAGAGATAAATTTTGGAAAATTACCTGAAGTGGCAAAGCTGGAAATCAGGTTAAATTATCAGTTTATGTTAATATCATTTATAATCAAGTATTATTTTTTAGTTTACTACCTAAATATTTGATTCAATGCTGCCATTTTCCAAGGAAAATAGGTTTTTAGATACATAATATATCTATTATTTAAAAGCTGATGCATTTTGTAAAGTTAATTTTCATAAAAATTAATTTGCAAAGAAGCGAACAGTCTATCTTGTTAACTTGTATAGAAACAATTTGTGTGTCTTTTCTCATTGCATCTTGCTAAACCCCACCATATAAAAGATACCACATTTTTCCTAGCATAATTCTCTTTCTCTTTAAATCATGTTAGATGCCAAACTGAAAAGAATGGAGTTGTACTCATTGTCCAATTGATACAGTGATTGCTGTGCAATCATAAGGACCTGAATTCCATCCCTAAATCTCCCCCAAACAAGCCAGGCATGATTGTATACATTTGTAAGCTCTGTACTGGGGAGGCAGAGTCAGGCAGAATCTTGGAGCAATCTGACATAGCCTATTCAGTGAGTCCCAGGCCAGCAAGACAGCCTGTCTTGAAAAAAAAAAAAAAAAAGATGGACACTATGTAAGGAACGCCTGAGGCTGGCTTCCATTTGAAGTATATTTACACACACAGACACACACAACACATGGACACACAGACACACGGACACATGGACACACATAGACACACAAACAAAAAGAAGAAAAGAAAAAATAATCATGTTTTCACAACAGCTTTAAAGAAACCGCTTCTCTTGAGTTCATCTCCATTTCAAGCTTTACTGTGTAAGAATGATATCTAAGTTTATAAAGGTATTACTCTAAGTTTCTCTTTGGTGTTTTGTCTAATTTTGCTGTTGGGTGACAGCATTGCAAAACGATTAGGGAATTAGTGTTCTCGTCTGCTCTCTGGACAAGGTTGTAGAGTGTAAGTGAATCAGTGCAATGGAGAAACAAATATTTTTGGTGGATAGTGTTATTTTTTCTTCAAACATTTATGTAGATTTATCCACTGGAACTGTTTGGCCTGGGGTATGTTTTTCATCACAACTGTATCTTCTTTAGTAGTTACAAACTATTGAAGCTGTAGCTTTTTTATTTTGACTTTAGTAATTTGTGGTTTCAAAGGACTTGGTCCATCACTAAGTGGCTGACTTCACAAACATGTAGATTGGTGCTGCTCCCTGCTATCCTTTTGATAGCTGCAGATTCTATTATAAAATCTCATTTCATTAACAATATTGATGTTTTCCTCTCTTATTTTTATCTCTCTTTGTCTTGCTGAGGTTTATTAATTTTTAGTTCGGTGCTCCTTTTTTAGCCTAATGTTTATTTTGTGTCTGTGGAGTAGGATTTGCCCATGACACAGTGAGCATGTGGGAGCAGAGGACAACGTAAAGGATTTAGTTTTCTCCTGTCGCCATGTGGGTCGCAGGGTCTGAACTCAGGTCATCAGGCTTGGCCGGTGCTTTACCCACTGAGTCATCTCACCAGCCCATCAAGCCTTCTTTTTGTCCCATTATTGGTTTTAGTTTTACTAGCTTCTGCTATTACCCTTATGGTTTCCTTCCTTTTGCCTGCTTTGAATTTATTTTATGTGTTCATGTTCCTTTCTTTTTGGGATGGGATCTTCTATAACCTAGGCAGGCCTCAGACCCTCAGTCATCCTGCCTTAGCTTCCCAAGTGGAGGATTGCAGTGCACGCCACCTTGTTTGATATTCCTTTTTGTTGTTTAAGCATGTGAGTGGCGGCCATTTGTATTTTCCTCCCAACATGGATGTAATTGAAAGGCACAAAAAATGTAATACATTGTATATTTATTTTCATGGACTTTTATGTGTAGTGTTTTTCCTTCAAAGCATCATCTTTATTCACATATTATTTAAAAGTGTGTCCCTTGATTTACATATGCTTAGAAACTTTTCTGTTGACTTTAGTTTGGTTCAGCTCAGTAACTGTGTGACAGCTACAAAGAATAGACAGAATTTAAACATAGTCTAGAAAACCTGAAAGGCTTCTGCCTTTTAAAATTATGATTGACTATCTAGTACATTTTGTAAATATATTTGTATTTAAAAATAAAACACATTGTAAATATTACCTGTATTTAAAAATAAAACACAGGGATTTTTGAAATTCTAAATAACATATAATAATTGTTTTCCTTCCAACAGCCTGGTAATTTTGAACACCTATTTAGCAACACCAGCAGATAACCAACCTTTATGTACTAAAATTACTTACAAATGCAGCATTATCATCATTTAAATAGATTCAAATAGATTTCTGTAATGTTTTAGGATTTAGAGAATTCTTCCAAGAACCTATTTGTATGATCCTAATGTCTTAGAGCCTAAGAGGCCACAGTATACTCCTTTCCCATTGTTTTGTCTTAATTTGCCTTCATATAACAGAAAGGACTTAAGTATTTGATATTATTAATTTCTAGATATTATCATAGCACCTAAATACTTAAATTCATTATGGAGGATCTCAGTAGTGTGGTTTTTAAATCCACAACTCTTCTTAAATGTCTCTGTTCTTTCATCATTTTTTCTATTAGGCAATATTCCAGGTCCTAGGTAACTAACTTGTAGATTGGAACCCCAATGTTACTTACTTTTATGATGGCAGAGTTGCCTATATGAATGTATTTGTGAACTTTAATGGACCTAAAGAGTGTAAAATCATGAGTAGCTTACCTATTAAAACTGCTGAATTTTTAAAAAAATAAAAATGTCAGGCACATATTCCAGGAATTTGACCTTGTTATTAAATCACAGACTGTGTTTACATGATTGTAAAGACAAGGTTTTGCTTCCCATTTGTTTAAAGCCATCCTTTAAAGAAGAAATTAGTCATTAAGTCATAAGAAAACTAACAGCAGGAAAAGTTGAACTGATTGATTGTAATCTCCTGATAATTTTATTTCAACAATTAACCCACTTATTTATTTTAAGATACTTTTTGCGTGCCAAATTTCTAAAATAATCTGTTATAAGAATTCACATATACTTTTCATTTACTTTTCTATGCCTTGACATATTTGCAACATTTACACTTTAAATGTAAATATTAGTTTTGAACAAACTGATGAGCATTCAGCACTTCCTCCTCAGACATTTTCTTTGTTCTGTGAGCTACTACCTAAAATCCTCTTGAATTTGTCCATCGAGGTCCATTAAGAAACTACTCCATCTCAAAAATCTTTATAGGCCCAATATTTTATGTAGAGTACATGTTCATGCTGGTATTTCTAAACATTCTAAAATTGGAATATCTAAATAATTAACAGCAGAGAAATGATTGACTTAAATTTCATAACATGATTTTTCATTATTAACATTATTTTGAAACTTAACATCATGGAAAAATAGCCACACTATTTTAAAGACACAATTAAACTGGCACATTAAATATTATGTTAGTTGTAGAAATCCAAAGAACAAATACTATAAAAAAACTATAAGAAAATATCCTGGCAGAAAATGGTGCCACTTATTATCTTTGGTGGTATGATTTTTTTTCAGTTATTCTACAATGAGTATATAGTACTTCTATTTTTAATGTATTAAACACAGATACTAAATTTTCTCTTAATACTAGACTTCAGATTTTTAAGATACGACCTACTCTGCTTATAAATGTTAAGCATCAAGCCAAGTGAAGTTCAGTTCTTAATCATCCTTATCATTGGCTTTCCTCCTTGTTGCTCTGAGGCCAGGCTAGAGGAAGTGCTCCAACATGGGGCATGCTCCTCTGTGGCAACAGAAGAGCTATGACATAGCCAATAAGCAGAACTGGTCAGTGGCTCTGTAAGCTCAGAGGATTGGAAGTGTGCTGTGAGATCAAGTCTGCTAGGAATGTCAGAAGCTATACCCATGAAGTCTCACAAACATGGCTGCCTAAACATGAGCTGAATAAGGATTATACCCATAGACATACTAATGTGGATGAGGAAAGGTTCATGAGGTTTCAGCCTACACGAAGAACTGCAGGCAACTAGGAATGCTGTAGTAGCATTTTATGGTAATTTTATCCATTCAAATTTTGTCTTTCTGTTTCTCTGAATTACTTAATTTGATGGTTGTTTGTCCTGTTGGATTGTGTGGGTTGCACTGTAGATTGGCCTGTCAGTTACTAAAGTCAGTCCAGTCCTCTCATCTCCTGTCTGTGTTGATGGATATTTGAGGAACTCAGCCATCTTTCCTGAGAAACTCCCCCTTCAACTGCCATCCATAAGAATGGTCAGCTTCAATTTCTTTCTGCTTCCCAAGCTGCCTTTCTTTTACCAAATGCTGTGTTTACTACTCTCAGTTCTCCTTTTCTCATGAATCCTTTTTTATGTGATCTTCAGTATCATAGTTTTGATACTACTGCTATCTTGGTCTGTGCTCACATTCATGCTAGAAGGGATAAACTAGACTAGTTAGATACTAATGAATAAAAACGTTCTTTTCTTATTGATGTTCCCTCACTGTCTCTGAACTGTATCGTTTCTTAGAATCTGCAGATATCAGACTAGACATGGTTCAGTTTCCTCACTGTCTCTGAACTGTATCAAGTCTCTTAGACTCTGTAGATCTCAGACTAGACATGGTTCTAAGACGTAGACTTTCTACTGTTTACTAATGGTTACTTCCTGCACATCTCATAGCATTGAAGTTATACCATCATTTAGCTCACTTGAATGCCAGCCCTTGCTCGACAGAATTCCAGGACTTTATATTGACCTCTTCTGCCCTCCTGAAAGTCTTGTCTCCATTCTAGAAAGTTGGAAATATCTGACTTAAGATTAAGCTTGACTAAGATCTGGAAGCTCCTGCATGTGAATGCTGAGTCCAAACCCAGGTCAACCCACCTCAGGAGTCTGTGCTCTTAATTAGGCTATAATGTTTTCTCTTCATCTTCTACTTTGCTCACCATCCATCCCCAAATTCAGTTCCTTACTTAATGATACATTCATCTAGTGAAACAAAAGATGGAAATCATCCTAGGTTGTTTTTGTTTTATAGACATTCTCCTTCTTTCTTCCTGGTTATGTCCTTATGATTTTCTGAATTTCTTTAGTGTCTATTATAGTATTTCCTAAAAATTTCTAAAAACAGTTCTGCCTTCTCTTTCCAACAAGACTGTTAGTTCTTTCACTTAAGCTGTCTCTCTTTGGTACAGAATTTCCCCAGTTCTTCCATTTTTATGTTACTTTAATCCACAACAATCACCAAGTAAAAGTTGTAACATGTTTTCACTTTCTCCCTTCCTATTTGAACTCATTTACATTAGGAAAAGTACAAAATCCTTTGGAAAGTAGTTACATTCAGCCCATTGCTACTACTTTCTGATTTTACTTTAGTCTTGCCTTAACTGGGCCTCTGCTTTTGTACCTTTATACCTACCAAGTCTTTCTGTCCAGAACTTTTTCCCTTCCTTACCTGTTGGGGAAGTCTTATGTCAATAAAGCACTGTCTGGCCTATAGGGAATCTAGATGGGAGGGACTAGGAGTCCAGGAGAATTCTGGGAAGGAGAAACACAGGAGTGTCGACATGTAACCGCCATGGGGTAGGAAGCCTGGAACTATTCTCCGGTAAGAGAAATACTTAGATTAACAATTATGGGGTAATTACTTAAGTCAGAGCTAGCCAGTAAGAAACAAGAAAAGGCCAACAGCTTCATAATTAATATAGCCTCCTGTGTGTTTATTTGGGGACTACAGTGCGGCAGAGCCCAGGCGGCTGGCGGGGGATAAACCAAAGCGGCTAGCAAAGGAAAACCTTCACTTAACACTTACCCAAATGGAAAACATCATTTGTCTCCAAATTCAGTCCAAGTATCATTTCTATCAATTGTTTCTAATTATTTATTCCTACCATAGTGTGTGGTACTATATTAATTCTCTGAATTTTAGATAGCTCACATATGAGCAAGTGTTAGCCACCTCAGACACTGATAGGAAGAAATCAAACAAATAACCCTTGTAAACATAATCAATGCAGTATCCTCTGGGATAGCTTTGCAAATATTGGTTCTTTAATCTTCTTCATGTATCCCTTGAAATAATAATTTAATATCTATATCTCATCTTGGAATTTGAGATTCTTGGAGCAGAGGCTTTGACTCAGTGGCAGAGCTTGCCTGGCAAGTGCAAAGTCCAGGGTTCAATTTCCATACCATAAATCCTTTGTAATAAATAAAGAGTGGCAAAGGAATTCATTGTTCTTGGGATTAGAGTCTTGGCTTCTTTTACACTTAGTGAATATTTCAGTTCCAAATACATATTAGATAGTCAATAAATTTTAGAACCTTATTAATTTTAAAAGTAGGAATGAAGTAAAGCAGTTCTAACTGGTTACCATTTGTCTCCTTTCCTCAGTGGTGATGAGTTCCTCAACTTCCTTCTGAAATTAAACAAACAGTGTGGCCATTTAATCACAGCTGTGCAGAATATCATCACCGAGTTACCTGTAAATTCTCACAAGGTATTTATGCAAGAGTTGCTTCATTCCAGTATGAGTGTTGAAGAACACACTAGATTAACTCAAGATAACTCACTAGGCAGTTGTGATCTGATGACATTCTACCGGTTGTTCACCATGAGAGCCAAAGCAATACATTTGTTTAATATTCTCTTCTATATCCTATTCATTGTAAAACCTTGTACTCTCAGCCTCAAGCAAAGGGGAAATAAGGCAAACGAATATCTAAACTGATCTCTTTAATTTGTCATTTGTTGTTATGAGAATTTAATTGATTGAAATAAAAAAGTTTTGGGAGACCCAAGTGAAAGATGAAGCAAAATGGATGTTATTTAAAAATTATAATGACATAGTTTTTCTGAATTAAGGAAATTTTAAAGAGATACTGATTTAAAAAGCAGACTTTCTGAATTTTTTCCTAATTTAGTTTTGCCTGTTTGTCTAGAATGAAAATTTTTAAGCAGACTTGTTTTTCTAAGTAAATGTATAATACTAGTCTGAGAATGTCACTTTTTAAATTTTTGAAAATGTATTTGTTCACTACAAATATTACTAACATTAATTTCTACATATATATTTAGGAAATTCATACAGCAAGCTAATTGAACTGTCTGTATAAAATTATTGGCTTACTTTTGTTGTCAGGATTTAATCTGAACAAAAAGGTCAATTATATAATTTAATCTTTTAGAATGTCAGATAATCTTCGTGCATATACATTGTGAAAAGTTATTTCCATTTTTAAATGTAACTTTTGGAAATCTCAACAGATAGTACTAGAGTGGGCTTCTCCTAGAAATTTTACTTCAGTCTGTGAAGAACTGGTTAGTAACGTTGAAGATTTGAATGAAGAGGTCTGCAAACTGAAGGATTTAATTCAGAAGGTATCCATTTAACACTGAGATGAGTAGACATCTTTCACAGCAAGATGTTAGGAAATAAATCAGTTTTAACAAGAACAGCCAAAGTGAGAAATACACACAAGAAACCGGTATTGTTGGGCATTAGAGAGGCAGGTGCTGAAAGAACTTGGGCTTCTTGTGCTTCTTCTAATCAGCAAGAAAATGTGCCAGTCCAGTGATGGTCTTTCTAGAGTCTAGTAAACACACCCTCCTGGGGACCTGCTCGTGCAGCCTATAAAGTAGTGCTACCTTTTGGTAACAGTTTATTCCAAAACTGTATGTGCTATGTGCGCCCTATACTAGGCAGAGAATTTAATACTTATGGTATGTTTATTTACTAATATGTGCACTCACGAGTGTTTGATTAGCACATGTGGGCCTATGGTTCAGTCCTCAGGCACAGAAAAACAGAAAAAGTAATATGAAATGGAAAATAATTGAAACCATTTGTCTGCTTGTGAAAGATAGAAATTACACTATTATAACTGTGTAAATGCAAAAGTTTCACATGAAATACTTACTAGTTCTGTTAATGGGATTAGGTTGGCAGTGAAGTTATTATTTCTGTTGGTCAAATGCCACATCATCTTTTATAATGCAACTATTTTTTTAGAATGTGGGCATTTTTTATCTGTCTATATTCATACAGGAGTAGTATATATCTGGATTTAAAGGTTGTTTTTCTCCTTTAAAAACATTGACTATAACAAGGCTGATATAGCAGCCTTTATTGAAGCTGGAAAATAAAGGGAAACACTCTTGAGTTTCTTAAAAAAAACTCACTCTTGAGTCCCTGTCAGTTTTAATAAATAAGTTTGATGTCTGCTAACTTTTGTGACACATCTGACTTTTATAGTTTCAGCCTAAGATTCATTTAATATTTTCATCAATATCTTATCAAAAAGAATTTAAGAGCAAACTTCATGTTCAAGGTAATTTATCATATCTCTTATTAAATATATATTTATAATCAACAGAAGTCTTTTAAATCCAGAACAAAGTTGTGAAGCAAATTCTGTAATAGTGGAATGAGGATGCTGTAAATGAGAAAATAAGAAATACATTACAACTTCTGAAATAAATCAACTCCTTTCTGGTGGCAGAGGTGCATAGGAGTTGTATTGTATGTGACATCCGTTCATTCACCAGATGCCAGGAGCCTACACAAACTAGATAGAGCATGAATTTGCTGACAGCCCACAAATTTTAACACTGTTCATCCTCACTTCCTCCATCTCAACTAGAATAGGAGGAGAGGGATTGATTTTACTCAATATGATATTCTTCACGAGAACCCAAGGAAAAGTAGAAAGATTTGTGTACAGAAGTAACTTCCTTGAAATCCTCACTTTAAGTGAAGGAAATTCCTAAAGACATATTTATGGCAGGAGTGGATACTAATTTGGATTTTCAAACTAAAATCTGGATGTAGATGGGGTAGTGAGAATCAATTAAAGGGAAAAAACCAAAGTATTCTGTGTCAGATAAAATTAAAAAGCATTGTTTTAAAACTTGCTGAATCTAAAACATGATATGATTAAATATCATAATATTTAACTTAACAATATATGCCTATCAAAAGAACCTTGATTTTCTTTTACTCCATGGATTGTATTTTTTTCTGTGAACCTTGTCTACCTAGAATTCAAATTTTCTATTTAAAAACTGGCCTGGAAATATGGTGATTGGACCATAACATGGCACACATAGTCTTAACTTTTGAGCAAATGAATGAGCTCATTTTTCTAAATTAGTCTTATATGAACAGTACTTGTTGTAATGAGATTTTACTCAAAATATTGGTGAGACTTATTATTTAGGGATATGTCATTATGCATATTAAGCTTTTGGTAGTTTAAAATTTACTAATAGGAACTATTCAAAGAAGTGTATGAGTTATCACAGATAAGTGTATTGAGGCAACAAAGAGAGGGTAGGAGAGGTCAAGGCTAGCCTTTAACACCACATCATTCTCTTTCAAACCAACACACTGACAACTCTTGTTAGAAAGGGTCATTGGTTAATAAAGGAATGACTGTCCCAGGATTCAGTAAATGGAGCATCAGTGTCAAAGAAGAATCTGTTGCTGAATGAAGCCATTTGGAAGTTAAACCAAGATTACAGTCTTAATGAGATTGGCATCAAAGTCCATTTTTCTACTATAAATTTGAAATTAATTTTGCAGACTTTTAAATTAAATATTTACACTGTAGAATTCCAAAGTCATTATTCCTGCTATTGTTGAAAGTATTTCTATCGTCACCCCAGTGCAGGGTGTTTCTAGTAAATATCACTCCATGAATGTGTTCAGTTCTCTTTATCTTTTAAAGATCTTTGCTTTCTGCGTAGTCTCATTCTTGTGACCCATTCCAGAAGCTCTCTATCACCTTTCCCTCCCTGCCTCCCACCAACACACACACACACACACACACACACACACACACACACACACACACACACACACACACACACACAATGTCTCTCTGCGGGGGTTAGAAGCAGTCTAGGAAATGGACTCTCATTGCCGAGAACTACTGGATGAGCCGCACATTTGTTCCTGCAGTTACAATGCAGTATCTTCTAATTTTTAATAAACTTCTGTTGTAGACCTGCTCTAAGAATGGCTCAGTCTGTTATGGGATAGTAGTTGAATTTAATACAGAAAGAAATAAATTCCAGTTGCTGCTCATTATAAGTAAAATAGAAACTTTAAGTTGACATGAAAGGAACTTTGTCTCATGACATTAAAAAAACACCATTTTAAAGTATGATAATCTATAAAATTATTTATTACTACTGTAAAAGTATTAATCATCTATGAAAGGATACTGGTAAAAGGCATACATGTTCACTTTAAATCTGTCTCGAGTCTTGAGTTTTTTCTATCTCATTCCAGTGAACTAATAATGAAATTTTTTCTTCAGAACAGATGTTTTAATTTTCAATATCTTGTCCACTAACTCTTGTTTTCCATACTAAAAATCAGATGCAGAATGAACGGGACAGTGATCCAACTCATATCCCATTGGTAGAGGAAGTATCCACATGGAAGAGTCGAATTTTGAAGAGGTCAGCAGTTACAGTATGTGGATTTGGGCTGCTGCTTTTCATCTGCAAGCTGACTTGCCAGAGAAAATAATCCCAATATTTATTTAAGTTATGTATGTACATCTCATTCAGAGCATCCTAGCATTGCTTTTAATCATTTGTGGTACAACATAGCTTTATTTCCTTGCCCATATGTCATAGGAAAAATTATGATAACTTAAAACACAGTTTTTCTTTAGAAAGTGACTTCAGTTTGAATTATATAGTTCATTACATTTTTATGTTAATTTCAATCAAGAAGTAAATTATGGATAATTCTTTCATTTAAACCTGACTAAATCACATGCAAAATAAATGTTTGGTATTCTTTACATTCAGAGAAAGTGTGTTCACTTGTCATAAAGAAGCTTAGTGTGTTTGTGAAGAGTTCATACCTTGCTATTCCTTTTAGGCCTTATTCCCTTCTAAATATATAATAAGGGTTATCGTACTGTTTTTATATATTTATAACTATCCTGTATGTAGTATTTTAGGGATATTATGAAAGTGAATGGCATTTGGTATATCATTTCTCATCTCTAAGAATGTAATTTTTATTTAAAATATTGATATTCAAATTTTAAAAATGAAATATAGCCCAGCCTAGACACAGGGGTGTGGCGGTGGAGAGGTGCCTTGGTCCTGCCTCAACTAGATATTGGGACAGACTTAGTAGACTTCCTATAGGAGGTCTTATGCTCTCCATGGAGCAGATGGGAGAGTGGAGGGAATGGGAGGGAAGAAGGAGCGGGAACTGGGGTTGGAATGTAAAAGCTAAATTAATAAAAAGAAGAAAAGTGAAATGCAAAAGCAGCCAGGTCCCATTTAGCAGGTAGTGTAGTGTGGTATCAGTCTTGGTTGACTTAGTGCCATACTGACAATGGCAGTTATCTGTAGCTAAGAGCTAATAGCAAATGAAGGGGAAAACTGAAGGCTGAGAGAAGAGCAGAAGGACTATAATAAGTAGCAATTTCTGCCTAGATTCAAACCAGCCTTCTGCAGCGGCGCTTAATTGTGTCACTGGAAAGTAATTACATGTTGAAGGGCATCTAACACTCAACTGGTTCATGTAGCAAGCATGCTTTTTGTGCTGTCTCATATTTAAGCAAATTCAAGACATAAACAAATACATGGGAGTTTGTTTTAGGACTCGGTGTATTGCTCCCAACACATAGACAAGAAGACACGCACATCGCTTTTATTTTCCTTTGAAAATCAAGTATGAAAATGATAGGCATCCTACCTGATAACCACTTGGTTGTCTTTTACCACAGTGCACTTTAATACTCTTGTCTTCTTTTGGTCGGATGGGTTATGGCTGTTATTAATAAAATCAAGCTTAATTTTCAGCTGTCAGGTATGAATTCATATTACTTATTTTCAAGAGTTTACTGTAGAACTCTTTACAATGCTGAAGTGCTCTGTCCCAGTGTTCTTCAGCTGTGAGGAAATTAATACTATGAATTTAGTGCCAGCCACGTCTTATGACTGAAAGTCTTATTCCTGCCTTGACAAACACAGTGTGATTTCTAGATCACAGACTAAAAATAATTAGGGCATCATTTTGTGTTTATTAAAATTACTTCCCCAGGTAAAGTATCAATCAAATTAATAAGGACTTCCTTGTGATTTAAAATCAGTTGATATCTAGAAAGTAATTCCCTTCCCACTCTGATTAGTTGGTTGAGGGAGTGAAAATTATTACTGCTTCTGGAACAGGTAACCCAGTGCCTCCTTCAATTGCAGAGACAGATGTAATCATTGGAAGTTTTCATAATTAGTCTGAATCAGAAGGTGTTTCTGCCTTTGGAACCTATTTTGGGATTTAGCCACCTGCTGAAATGAAGTATCTGAAAAGGAAGTACACTTCCCCTCAGTTTGCGTTTCTACTGCTGTGATAAGACACCATGATCCGAAGCGACTAAAACTAAAGTGCTTATTTCCACTTGCAGCTCCATCACTGAGGGAAATCAGGGCAGGACTTGGAGGCAGGAACTGAAGCAGAGGCCACGAGGGGGTGCTGCTTACTGTCTTGATCCCCATGGCTTGCTCAGCCTGCTGCCTTATAGGAGTCGTATCACCTTTAGTGAACTGGGCCCTCTCACAGCCATCAGTCAGAAAACTGCACTAGAGGCATGCCCCCAGGTCAGTTCCATAGGGACATTTTCTCAACTGAGGTTTCTTCCAAAATGCCAAAATGACTCCAGCTTGTGTCAATTTGACATAAAACTAGCCAACACACTTGCTTCTACCATATTACCACCACCTTTAACACAGACACGTTGTCCTCAGCACATTTATTTCTGCTTCCTTCTGCTCCTTGTGTGCCATAAACGAGCAACTTCACTCTGTCTGCATTCTCCTATATTTTTGGTTGTGAGTCTAGCCTTTTAACGGCCGAGCCATCCCTCCAGCCCATCTGTCTGCATTTTCAAACATGGTGTTTTACCTTCCCCAAGCCTCAAGCAATAGAGGCAGACCTCTGAAGCTCTCAATAAGTATTTTGTCCTTCAATTGATTTGCTCAGGTATTTTGTCATTGTCATGGGAAATCTATTACAGGAGACAAAAAAAAGTACTGGAATTGGATATACACTGTCTGACCATATGAAGTTCAGAGAAGTTTAGAGAAGCCAGCTAGAAAAATCTCATAATGCTAGAAGCAGAGCATGGCTTGCAGTTTTGGTAGGAGCATATTGACCAGATTTGCCAATAAACATAAAATAAACAGTAAAGGCTTTACTTCTGCTGTTTCACAGGGCAATGAGAACTTTACTGTGGATTGTCATTTATGTTAATTTTGGTAAAGAAATTACTTACGTTTTACCCATATCCACGAACCTGTGTGAAGCTTCATTTAAATATGAGCTAGTTAATCCACTTGAAAGAATTTCAAGTTCACAGTGTACAAGCTGTGGTGTGAGGATAGCTAGCGGCTTTTAGCTAAATTTACAGCGAGAACTGTGAGCAGAAAGCAGAGGAGAAAGTAGGTGTAGGTTGGCCAGAAAGGGCCATGTAAAGCTGAGGCCAAAGAAGGCATAGTTGCTGAGAGATTAATTTAGCTGTAGAAAAAGGAGGCATTACAAGGTTCTCGGAAGTGGTTCAAAACCACCCATCGTAGACTCAGGGAGGAGAAAGGGTCTAAAAATTCTTTTGCAAGAGTTTGCTTTGAGAATGCAGCTTTGAGAATGGATGCCCTGCTCACACAGAACAGCTCAGGCAATGCTTTCCTCCAAAGTCAGCCCTGCAGGCCCTCAGAGAGTCCTGCAGAGATGGCCCCAGCAAGCTCAGCTACTGCCTCAGTTGGGCCCCACCTTGGCATCACCCGTGTGGTGCTGGTTTTACAGGATACAGGAGCTGTGGGAGCTTCCCCTCACGTTTCAAAAAGAACTGGGAGGCCACGCAGCATGTAAGAGCATCAGAGTACCTACAGAAAGCATGGGAGGATTTTGTGTGACGTCGCCTGTGGAGTCTGGCCTGCAGGGGAGACACCCCAAGTTAGAAACCCTAGCGAGACGAGTTATCTACCAAGAGAAACTGTAGACACTAAGAGGTAGCCCAAGAGAGATGCCACATGGGCTACAAGAAGACAACTACCTAGTTGTCAGGGACAAGAACACTGTTTCAAAAGTGTGCGGATGTTCTGGTTCCCCCACTTCTTGTGAGAGTTCCTTTCCAAAAGGCTGAGAGACACCGCCTCCCCTTTCTAATCTTAACAGCCACCTTCCCCCCTTTTCTGGGTATAACAGTTTTTCTACTGTTAGTGTTTGCAGAGAGCCACCTTGGGTCATGGTTACTTTTCTCTTGTTCTTACGTTTCCTGGGTTACTTTAGTCCTTGTTATATACGTTCTTCTGCTTGGCTTGGGTTTAATTTGCTCTTCTTTTTCCAGTGTCTTTCAGTAGAAACTTGGTGTTGATTTGGAGAAACTGATAGCTTTTAACATTGGTACTTAGGACTATGAGTCTCCAAGTACTTACATAGATGCATGCCAGGTGTTTGCACGTTGTAGCTTCATTTTTATCATGGAAAGAATTTTTGAAACATTAGTGTTAATCTGATAAGAAGTGAAAATTCTAAGACCTTTAACATATGTATATATATATATGTGTGTGTGTGTGTGTGTATGTATTTTTGTGTTGCATGTTTAGCATATATATGTTAAAATATTATACTATATGAGGCTTAGGTAAGTGGTGGGTAGAGACAAACTCAACTCTAAAAGCTGTCCTATTGAAATTATTTCAATTAAAGTTTGATTTAAATGAGTTAATTCAATGTGATAAATAAGGAATTTAAAAGTTGAAAAGTGTATTGCCCTAAAACGAAGCCAGACAAACTTTCAAGTACCAACATTAAATTGAGGCTATTTAATGAGAAGTTTTAGAGGGCCAGAATTGATTTGATCTTAACACGAAGATGACACGAAGAGAACCTAGATAACCATGATGACTTCTGTTTTGTACTCCAAGTCCCTCTGTCACTGCCTAATAAATAATAATTTGTGGCTTTGAGGGGGTGGAAATAGGGTGGGGATTTTCTTGTTGGCACATCCACTAGTGAGTAATGCATTCATTTCAAGTGCCAACAAAAATGTTATACTGGACTTATGTGACACATTTGTTAGTTATTAGAGAAACTAATTCTAAACTGTTTGAACAGTGCTTTATTTCTCTACCTGTAAATGCAGATTACCTTATCGGTATCCTGACTAGAGTGAACCTGTTTTTAGCTCTGTGAAGAATTTTAAGAGTGGCTCTATCTTTGGGCTTACCACACTAGCTAATGTTTTCATCATTTTTTTAAACAGCCCCCTTATAACTATTACATGAATTTTCTTCCTTTTTGTTTTTTTTTCTCTATCATTTTAGCCTTTTCTTTTTTCAGTCTGTGTCTGTTCTTGCATGCTTTTTCACAAGCCCTAGTGTGCTGCTGGCTTCTGTAACAACAAGGAGACAAATCAAGAATCCTCAGTCTGAAGCCGGGCAGTGGTGGAGCACGCCTTTAATCCCAGCACTCGGGAGACAGAGGCAGGAGGATCTCTGTGAGTTCGAGGCCGGGCTGGACCGACAGCCTCCAAAACAATACAGAGAAACCCTGTCTCGTAAAAACCAAAAACAAACAAACAAACAAACAAAAAGAATCCTCAGTCTGAGCCTTGTCACTACCTTGTACATTTTCTGGGTTTTGGTTTACTTTCTTATGACAGATTATCTCCTAAACTAAATGATCCAGAATCATGTCATCCAAATAAACAGATTCAATATAGAATTCTGAAATCAGAAAAGAACCGTTCAATTTAATGCTTAGACATTAAACCGAGTAGTTTTTTTTTTGTTGCCCTCACACTCAGAGCTATTACGTTGTGAGATTTATTGTTAATGCCTGGTTGTTGCCAGTATTTTACAACTGATAGTATCATCACAACTCATCCTAACAATAACTGTTTACTATGTATAAGTACTGTAACTACATACATTATTATATTCATAAGTGACCTGAGCATTACTGTTCTTAAGGGAAACAGTGAGATAAGTGTTAAGAATACAAGCTTAAAAAAACAATTTATAAGATGGTCTTATAGGGGAGAAGTGTTTTATCTTTGTCTTGTTATACTAATTTTCCACAATGTAGCAATATATTCACTTATCTTTCCTCCTGGCAGTAGGACTCACTGTCAGCCTACAACTCTCCTACAGAAACCTACAAAAACAGCTTAAAGAAAGGGGAATTGGCAAAGAGCCCTATGTGGGAACTCTTCTAGAGAAGATGTAGGCCAAATGTAAAGGCAAATTCCCATCACAGATCCAAGGTTTATTAAATTAAGCCAATTTGTGGAGCTGCTTATGCACAGCTTTCCCCACTGCCAATATAAGGATAATTAAAATATTATAACAAGAATTTTCAGTGGAAAGATAGATAAACTGCCATGTAAATAACTGTTACAATGAATCACCATGCTAATGGTAATAATGCTATTAACACAGTTTTTCTGTAGCAAGACTGAACTTGAAACACAACCAGAAATTTTTAGAGTTATACAAAGACATTAAATCATTTGCTGGATAAGATAGAAGTACTAGCATAGAAAAAATAGAGTGCATTTGTTGTTCTTGGTGAAACATCCTGAAGTGAATACATGAAGTGCCCTCCAAGTCACCTTTTAGAATAAAGGACAGTTCTTTCCTATTAGTCAATACTTTGAAAGTATCCTCTGCTAAAAGGAACCGTGTTGCCAAAGTGTGTTGTATTTTCAGAAATGACTATACAACATAGAGCTACCTGAGGAGAACAACAAGGGCTAAGGACAGGACTTAGAAGGTAAATGTTTACTAACTAAGCATGAAGACCTGAGTCCAGATTCCCAGCCCCAATGTAAAAGCCCAGGATGTGCTTATAAGCACAGTATTGGAGACACAGCCACAAGAGGATTCAGGGATTTACTGGCCAGCGAGGTAATTGGAGGGCTCCAGTTGCAGTAACAGATACTGTCTCAACAAGTAAGATGGAACCTCTACTGGCCAGCATTCAATAGCCCTCCCATAACGCGTGCCAGTTGATATAATGCTGTCAGTAACCAGCCACTTTTTTAAAATTGGGTTGAAGAACCACTTCATGGGATGTGGAACCCATACCTGACAGTTAATGAGGCCAAGGACCTAAGACTAGTCAGGCCATGCGCCCTAGCAGAAAAACTACTATGATTATTTTTCTATGCAGAGTGTGAGAGAATTTGGAGTACTCAGTCTAAGTGGTATGAATGCATTATACCCCTTCCCTAAAGGTTCAGGGATCTATGCAGAAGAGGAGAAGAAAATTAGTAAGAGCAGGGGTGGTGGACAACTTCCATACACGAAAGAAAAAAGTGAAATTAAGGTGAAGGAGCAATTGAAGAAGACTTCTAATGTCAACTTTGCCCTTCACATACACACCCCAGCATCCCACGCATAAATAGACACACAGGAAGAATATGAATAAAAATCATTACCTTTAATTGAGCATTTAGCTAACATCAGTCATTTAGCTAATTTAAGAAAATCTATATTTTAATAAACATTTAATGAAACCACTATGACTGTAATAATTAAGTGTGTTAAGGACTTTTTTTTACAGTAAGTATATGGTATATACTGAATAAATGGTGAAAATGTAGTTTCTATTGCTATTATAATAAAACATTACAATGTTTTATGTAGGAAAATTTTATTCTATATGAGAAGTCAAAATTGGCAAATTACCAGAACCAATATTTTTCATAACAGTGATATATAATATTAAAAATATTTAAGATCTCGTCTCTCTCATCCTTTTTCTTCCTCTGCCTCTCCTTTGACTTTCTCTCCTCTCCCCATGTGCTGAGAATCAAACCCAAGGTCTGGTGTATGCCAGGCTGGAACTCAACTCTGAGTTGCCAGTCTTAAAAATACTTCAATGGTCTAAACTGACACGAATATTTCAAAATCCACAAGACAGCACTCAAAGGTCAGGTGAAGACTAAAGATAAGGTGTTTTCTGTTTCTCCTCTCCCTTTCAGTCAGTTGTGTGAACTCAAAGGCTGAGATTTGCCATCAATTGCAGATCAGAAACAGCACATACTTATCTATAAAATCTAAGCCATCTGTGACCTCACAGCCAGCAAGACGTACCCATAGGTCACCACACGTCCACCCCACTCCATTTTACCTGCCTATTCCCACTAATACATTCGTGTTACATTTCCTTTAGTCCTCCCAACAGACCTGTATTCTACACCCCATGCATACTTCTGAATGAGCATATGACCATCTCTTTTCTGTACAAATACCAAGTGTTTGCTACCAGGTATCACATTTGCCCCCTTCAGACCCTCTTTTACCCTCCCCCACTCTGGGGCGGAGATGAGAGGATTCCACACCTTTCACTTGCTGGTTAGTTCGATTTAGCAAAGAAGAACCCCAGCAAAATGGCTGGTGGGCATGTGATCCAGCCATTTATTTGTTCACCTGGCTCCCTCCTGCTAGACTTTTATGCTGTCTGTGTCCCTTCACTGACAGGCACAGCTCTTCTCCTGACACAGTCGGTAACATTTGCTCCTTCTGGGTCCCAGGACCCTTCTTACCTTCCCTTTGCCCCTTTGGGACTGGGAGTGGTAACAGCTCCTCGGCTCACACCTTCTTAAAATGTCTTTGTAAATCAAACCTTCTTGAATTATCCTGCCATCTGTTTCCAGGTGAGAGCTTGACAGCATTCCTGCTATATGGTTCTTAGAGGATCTCGCATTAATTTACAGGCTTACTAGCAGTATGTGTGTTCATTACCCTCACAGCATGCCAACTGTTAATATCAATGGACCTAAATGGTTTTTTTGTGACTGCTGCAGTCAGTGAAGGTAGTTTTGTGTTTTTCTGCTTGCTAGTGAGATGAAGCTTCTCTGTGTCTACAAGCCATTTTCCCTACACATTGCATATTTTCATCTCACTCGCCTGGGTTTCTACTGAACTGGCTTCGTCATCTGAAATCCCCATCTCTTAACTGTTCCACTTGGTGAATCCCTCAGACTCCTCACACTTCTGCCTTGGCCTCCATATCTGGTACCCCGGGTGTCTACCACACCCACCTACTGCATTTCTTTTGTCTACGGTAGTGATTGCTGTCCAACCCTTTAAAATACCTACCTGTATTGTGTTTTAAAGTTATACTTTCAATATTTGTGTTCTTAATTTATTTTAATATTTCTGTAGTGTGAAATGCTAATTTAATTACACTCATTTCCCCATTGCGGGTCAGTTTTCACATCAGATTTGTAATAGTTTTGTTTATAATACTTGCAGGTTTTCTATGTACATGTTCACTGTGGATAATAAAAAATTTACCTCTTTCCATTTTTACACTTATTTTCTTACTTTTCCAGGAAATTTTAGCATTTCAGCCCCATAGTTAGCAATAGTAATTATAGTAATTCTAATAGATGTCTTTATTTGATTTCTTTGAAGACTACATTTATAGTTCATTATTTAACATGATGTTGTTTTCAAGTAGTTAAAATATTTTTTCTATTGGCTTCATGTAAGGCATTTTTATTAATATACATGCATAGTTTATGTAAATGTTCAGTGTAATCAAGTTTTTATTCTGTTTATTTTGAAGTAATCAAATTTTCTCTTTCCTGTGTTTACATATTGAATTGCATTGACCCTTTTAGACATTGAGATATTACTGACTTCCTGATTAAGATTTATACATGCATATAGTAATATGTGCCTACTATCTATATCTCTAATAAAAGTTATTCCATCAAACTTACCTAGCTTCAAAGAACATTGGTTTTTGTTGACCTTCCTAATATATCTGTGGTTTCTATTTCATTAATTTATTTTTTTCTGCCTTCTGGTATCCTGGGGTTATTCTTACTCTTTTTCTAACTTGAGGGGAGGTGTACAACTCAATACTTTACAATGTTTTTTTATTTTTCTTTTCCAATATAAATATTTAGCACTAACACTTTGACTTAAATACAATTATGCCATACTGTTATCAGTGTTCATTTTAAATGTTATGATTCCATTTATGGATTCCATTTGCATCAAGGACGTATTTAGAAAGATTTTAAAGTCTGTTAATATGCTTTTCAAAAGGTTACCTTGCAAAAGAACTACCTTAAAACTCATTTCGGGTGTGATGCAATGGTGTATGTCTGTAATCCCTGCTCTCACTTGCAAGGCTAAAGCCAGAGAGGCACCAATGCAAACACAGCCTCAGAAAAACAAAATGGTTATATCATATTTACTGAATATTGTTGTATACCTTTGTACATAAACAACTTTATGCTAATATATCATAACCATCTTAAACCTTTAGTGATTTTTAATTGTGAAGTTGTTTTATGCACATTAATTACATGACATTCCTTGTTATTCAAGTCTTTTAATAGCCTTACTAATATACTTTTGCTTCCATGCTTTCTCAATATGTAGATTATAAATATCTTCCCCCTGCTCCATGCCCTTTCAGTAAGATAGCAGACAAAAGTCTTTAACTTTTGTATCTAGATAGGCCAAGTGTACTTTTAAAATTTTTCTGTCAATGAGACATTAGCAAATATGACATGAGTAAAAGCATAAAAGTTGTTTTTACCTTTTGGTTTACTCTCTCCCTGTTTTTCAGAATTTTCATCACATACAAGTTCCAATAAAGCTATCCTAACCCAGAAAACTCATAGGAATTACACCAGAAGAAAATTTGTCCTCTTGAACCTAGTCTGAATTTCTGACCCAGAAAAACAATGAGCTTACAAATAACTGCTCTTTTAAACACCTCAGTTTTAGGTTTGTGTGTTACAGGGGAAAAAATAAAACAAAGAAATAAAGAAATTGATGTAATCAATAAGAAAAATGGACTGGGCTAGACTCTCACTAAGATTGTACTTTTCTTCTATTTTGCTCTGAAAATTTGAGGCTGTAATATTGGTAATTTTAAATTATTAGTGCCATCCAGGTTAAAACTATGTCATCAGATTCATCTTTTATCTCTTCTAACATTTTGCCTAAGATCAAATTTAATTCTAATAGTTATGTTTTGATCCTGTGCCCTTATGTTTTAATACTTACTTAAATAACATATAAGTGGTTTTAGAAGGAAATCTATCTGCTAGTCCCTGCCATTAAACAAAGATAGAAAGTTTAGTTCATTTACATTTATTGTGATTATTGATATATACTTTTATTTCTTCCATCCCTTTCTTTAAAAGGCTTTTCTCTTTTATTACCATCTTTCCTGCAGACTTTCAGAAGTTTTATTGTTCTTTTTTGTCCCTGATGTCATGTAAATTTTAATTTTTTGTTGTTATCCTTAAATCTTTAATATCAAATAAATCTAAAAGTAGATAGTTGTTCTTCCTTTCCCTTAAAATTATAGGCGAGGAAGTCCTAGATTTTATGATTCTCCTCTGGTTCTACTTAGCTCTGGGTACCTTGTGGTATTTTAGTCACAACACATACATCAGTATACTCTGGAATGCCTGTTTAAATCCATGTTGTAATTGGAGTGTCTTTCTCTTTGTGACCCACAGTTCATTTTAAAGATCATGATAAACATTTTCATTAATATTGTATTATTAACAAGTCTGAGTCTTGTATTTTCACTTTCTAATCATTGCAGCTTTATGGCAAATAAGCTTCCTATCCCTAAATTAAATCTTCAAATTTGTTTTTTGTTTCATTTTCTTTGAGAGTATCTTGACTGCTCTTAAGTCTATTGCATTTTCAAGTACATTTTAGAATCAGCAGCTCAGGGACCTCATCTTCACCTGAAAATCATTTAGATAATAAGGCCCTGGACACCAAGTCACCACAATATTGGAATAAGATTTTAGTGGATACAAGAGAGAGTCCGTTTGTTTTGCATGTGGAAAGAATGTGAATTGTTTTGCCAAAGAGAACACTGGAAAGGGTTGTATTTTCTAGAGATAGAGCCTTAATATCTTCTTTTATCACATTCCATTGTTATTTTCCTTTCAAAAAGCAGATGGTGTTCTTGCCCTCCTAAATCTAGACAGGTCCTGTGCACCTACTCTGATGAGCTGCAAATGCAGTTCCTAACTAGCTTGCCAACATTTACATCCTCTTAATTAGTCTTGTGCCAGCCTGTAAGAAGTCCATGTTATGTAGAGGGTCAACAGAATTGCCGCATACATAATTGTGGAAGCCATATGGGTCTGCTAGATCAGCCAAACTCAGGTGACTCTAATCCCAGCTGCAGCTATGTGGAGGGCCTCGTGCGTAAAATCACCAAGCCTGTTCTAGTTCATAGAACTATGAAAGGTATGTTTACATTTTAAAGCACTGAATTTGGAAACATTTTGTTATGAAGCAATAGGTAATTGAAACAACTATATATTTTGCTTTTTGTTAATTATCTAGGATATTATAATACATGTTTTGACTTATGAAAATATAAATAAATTTTGCTTCAAAATAATGCAGCTTTATTCAGTTCAAGTATTTCCTAACCTCCCTTAAGACTTCTCCTTTAACCTAGAGATATTTACAAGAATACAGTTTAGTTTTCAAGAGGTCTTCTTATTTAGCTTAGGAGTTTTCATGTAATTCCATTATAAACATGGAACAGCATGAAAGTTGGACTCTCTTAATTTGTTAATGTTTTATCACCCAACGTACAGTCTGTCGATGAATGGATCGCATGTAGTTGAGGAGAGTGTGTGCTGCTGCTGCAGACTGAAGTGTTCTATAATTGTCAGCCAGATTCAGTTGGTTGCTGGTTTTATTGAAGTCTCTACAACTCAGTGATTTTTCTGTGTACTTGTATTATCAATTACTGAAGTAGGGGCATTGACATCTCCAATTATAATTGCATTAGTGTATTTTTCTCTCGGTTCTGTTAATTTTGCTTCTTATATTTTGAAGGTCTGTTGTTTAGTATACACACATTTAGGACTGTTTCTTATTGCAGAATAAGTTGACCTTTAATCATTGTGCCGTATTCTCATTATCCTGGGTAATTTTTTCCTGTATACCTTTGCATTTTGTTAATGATAGGTCAATTTAAGAATTTTTTAAAATTAGATTTGCATCTCTTTTTCTAGCCTCTGTTTTCCTGCCTATATAACGTTTGGGAAGAATTTATTGTAGAGAGTATGTAGATGAATATTTTGGGTGTTTTTAACACCTTTTAACAATGTTGCCTTTGAAATACATATGTTTTAATTAAATCTTATGTTGGGGTTCAAATCTTATTATTTGATTCTTCTTTGTGCTAGTGGTGTTTCTACCCTGTTTTCCCTTCCGTGCACCTTTTGGATCTGAATTTTTGCTATATGTTAAGTTGCCATATTTGTGGGTATTTGTATAGTGTTTAAGTGGTTACTGTGGGGAAAGTGGCATATATACTAACTTATGGCTGTGGGTTTGGAATCAGCACCTTAGCAGGTTTAAAGGGGAAAGCAGAAAGTTGTTACCACGTCGGCCCCTTTTCCCTCCCTCTTCAAATTGTTCCTTTTTGTGTATTACCTCTGCACACAACACGAACCCTATCTGACTGTTATAATTTTTGCTTCCAGCAATCAGCATGTTGATTGACTGGCTGGCAGCTGGTGGAGTGCACACAATGTGCTATGGCACATATGTAGAGGTCAGGGGACAGCTTTCCAGAGCCAATTCTTGCCTTCACCTTGCTTTTTAGCTGTAGTTTCTCTTCCTTCTGGCACGGCCCTGCACTTTGTCCACTAGGCTAGCTGGCCTACAAATTTCTGAGCAATTCTCCTGTCTCCTATCTCACTATAGGAGTGCTGAGATTACAGATGCATGCCACTGCCATGACATCAGGCCTTTTATGTAGGTTCCAGGGATCAAACTCAGGTCATCAGTCTTATGCAGTCAAGGCTTTTACTGGCTAAGCATCTCCCTGTTAACATATATTAAAGATCTGGAAAAGGCTAGTATACTCCATTATATTTACATAGACATGTATCATTTCTCTTGCCTTTCTCTCATCCAAATTTCTTTTTATTTCATTCGGGTGTGTGTGTGTGTGTGTGTGTGTGTGTGTGTGTGTATGTGTGTGTGTGTGTGTGTGTGTGTGTGTTTTCATGCATGACTCCTTGTGTACATTCCTGCACATTGCATGTACACAAGAGTACACATATGTATAAAGGCCAGCGGCTGATGAGGATTTCTTCATCAATTAACAGTCCACCCTATTTTTTCATCTAGGTCTCTCAGTGACCATGGAGCTCACCAATCAACGCAGCTAGGCAGGTGGGCCATTGAGACCCAGGCATCTTGCCACCACAATGATTACATTATGAATACTTTTCCTGGGTTTTTAATGAGTGTTGAGAATCTGATGTCAAATTCTTCATGTTTGCACATCAAGCAACTTACCAACTGAGAGACCTCCTCAGGTCAGGTTCTTTTTGCAACATTTCTCTTCTGCTTGCAAAACCACTTTTAGCAATAGTTCTCTCATGGGTTTCTGACACTGAATTCTCATTGTTTTCCTTTTTCTGAGTACATGTGTATTTGACTTTAATTCATGAAGAATATTTTCACTGGATATAGAATTCTAGGCTAATGATTCTCGTTATTTTATACAATGTTCTTCCTATTTTCTCTCCTTTTGTAATTATGAGAAATATGAAGTCATTTACACTGTCATTTTCATTTTCTCTTCATAGCAATGGGTAATAATGAAATACTTGTCATTGCCATGCATCAGAATTTTCCTTTGCATTGTATTTTTATCAGCCCATCTTCCGGTTTATTGTCTTCAGAGTTGTGTGATTTTTCACTATAAGTATTTCAGTTACAGTTACTATATTTTTCATTTATAAGATTTTTCTGACTCATTCTTCCTTCCATTTATAGTCAAACCCACTTCTCTCCTGTCTATCACCCATAACTCTAGCAACTGACAATTTACAGTTTTATCATTTCAAGAATATTCTAGAAGTAGGGTCTTTGGTGGTTTGAATGTAATTGCCCCCCCATAAGCTCATAGGGAATGGCACTGTTAGGAGGTGTGACTTGGTTGGAGTAGGTATGACCTTGTTGAAGGATCACCATGAGGATGGGCTGTGAGGTTTTCTATGCTCAAGGAAGCACCCAGTGTTGGAGACCATTTCCTGCTGTCTTCAAGTCAACGTGTGGCAGCTCCTTTTCCAGCGCCATGCCTGCCTGCAGGCCGCCATGCTCCCCACCATGAAGATAATGAACTAAACCTCTGAAACTGTAAGCTGCCACCTCAAATGTTTATAAGAGTTTCTATGTGGGACTGGAGAGATGGCTCAGAGGTTAATAGCACTGACTATTCTTCCAGAGGACCCGAGTTCAATTCCCAGCAACCACATGGTGGCTCATAACCATCTGTAATGAGATCTGACACTCTCTTCTGGCCTTCAAGCATGAATGCAGGCAGAATACTGTATACATAATAAATAACTAAGTAAATCTTAGAAAAAAGATTTTTCTAGCTCCTGTTTGCATTTTCTGGTTCTTGCTGAGACCTTCTCTTAATCCAAATTCTAATTTGTTAGTTTGAACTGTAACACCAACTCTTCCATCCTTCATTAATGGAGACTCCTGCTTTTCTTGGTTCGTTTTCCCCACACACCTGGGGGGGGGGAATGATCTTCAGCAGAAAAAAAGCAAAACACTCATGAGATAGTTGTAGAGGACATATCATAAGTTTTTCTTTGTCTGAGGAATGTATTGTATGCTGCCGATTGCCCAGTGCCTGGAGAGATAGGTGTCTCATAGTTTTGCCCAGCTGTATACTTCAATTCTGTATAAAAACATCAGGTACTTGTTACTCTTTGGGGGTTAGAAGCATGTCTTGGCATCAATTTGTTGAAATACATGCTGGAACTAAAATGATTTCTGATTAAGAAATGGCTACAGGGACTAGAGATGTGGTTCCATGGTTAAGACACTTGTGGCTCTTCCAGTGGACCAGTCTGTTCCCAGCACCAATGTCAGGTGGCTCACAGCTGCAACTCCAGCTCCAGGTAATCCAAAAACTCTGGCCTCTGAGGGTGCCTACAGCCATATGCACATACCCCATGCAGGCACACTTACATATCGTTTAAAATAATGAAAATGAATCTTAAAGGAAAACTACATGGTTTTATTGGAGATCACTGCCTCTAGAACTAACTCAGACTGAAAGACAAATGACCATGAAGTTGAAGAAGTAACTTCATTTTTAAAGGGTGGAGATAGTCTGGTAGTAAATTAGTTCTCTTCTCTGCCCTGGGAGATTAGACAAACAATGGATCTAACTAAGAAAATAGACTGACTCATTTGGCTAAAATGCCATACTGAAGTTATAAGCAAACTGACATTAATCTTGTTTTTTAATTGGGGTGGAAAGGACTGAATTCTGTATGTTGTAGTAAATTACGGTCAATTCCGATATTTCTTACTGAAGAAAAGGAAAAGTCAAACATTTAAGTTGATAGATATAAAGCATTCTGGATCCTGCCTGTCACCCTCTGCCATACCTCGCCATTCGTTAGCTCTTCTTTGCTGTGGTCATTTCTAATGATGAAAGAAAGGCTTGCCGGAAACCCTGCTTGCCTTGAGCATTTCCCAACTACCTGTCCAAGAGCATCTAAGAGAGTAGATGCATACCAGAGGAAGGTAGAAAGAGACACTGTGGAACTACACTATGTAATGGGTCACAAGTGACTACGGGTGGAGCAGGGACAGATCTGGAAGAGAGCAGTCATCATCATCGGGCCCAGACTGCCTGCAGACAGGTCAGGAGGGGTGTTTGGGTGGACCTCTTTCACATCTGGGTTTAGCCTCTCTTGAACTTTCTTAGCCTTTTGCCTTTGACCAAAACTGATTTGTACTCTGGAAAGCATGCGGCGCTTCCTCGTGTTCCTCCCATGAAGCTCTTTGGGGAGGATTTAATTGGCTCTGACGATGGTCCATCCCTTTTCCAGGAGGCCTCTTTCAGGTTTAGGTCATTCCATTGGCCTCACCATCAACTGAAGGGTAGGTCTCCCGGCCATATAATTCCCTGGGCGGAGAGGAAAGGATCCTGAACTGATGGTCACACTCCATGTGTTCCTAACAGCCCCTGAGCTATGAGGACAGGGTGTGCTGGCATGCCTGGGACTTGTGAGCTGGCGTTTCAAATGTAGTTAACGTTTTCATTGTCCATGTAACCTGCCTACCTTCCCAAAACTCCCAAACATTGCCTGGCTTTATTTACTGGTAGAAGCAAACCTTCAGTACTTCAAGAAACTGAAGACAATGGCGAGTGGAGATAAATTTTAGCCTGTCCCTCTGCTTCCTTCAGAAAGAAGGCTCTTGGCCATAAATTGAGGTGCACAAGGTAATGAATGCTTGCTGTTGGGAATGATCCCTGCCCTCCCCTGCCAGCGTGCGCGCTCCTCCTCAGAACAGCAGCGCACCCCCTCCCTCGCCCAGCTAAGACGACAAAGCAGAACTTCCCCTGGGTCGCAGCCCAGTGATATGGAGCAGCTCTGGCGCAGAGCCCTGCTCTTCCCGAGTCGTGGGTGGCGCGGTGCTTGTTTCCCTCTCCTCCCTTTCCGGACCCAAAAGGGGATGTATCTGGGTCAGCCTGGGAGGGGCCGGACCTGCCACGGACAGCGAGGGGGAAGGGGGTGGCGATGACAGCATCTTTCAGGTTTTTGGCATCTCTGGGCTGTGCCTAGTCCCAGCCTCTCACCGCTCGGTGGTGGGCAATAGCGAACGTTCTGGAGGATCCCGACCCAAGAGGTGGGCGATGCGGGTGGGGGGCACCGCTGTCCTTCCGACCAGCTGCAGGCCCTGCACACAATGACCATACAACCCCTTTATGCTCCCTCTTCCCCGAGGCACGCTCCTGGGTGGTGGCGGAGGGCCCCCCGCCCCAGGAAAAGAGCAATGGAACAGTTCAAGGTCGCTGTAAGTTCCTGGTCTTCCCTTCTGGTGATAAACCACGAGGCTACAAGCCAGTTGTTGTTCAAGATGCTCCACCCTCGGGCCCAAGCCCCATCTCTACTCTGTGGGGACCCAGGTCCGAGATCCAGCAGCGTCACTGTACTTTGGCCAGGCGCACAGGTTGGGCACCCTGGCTGGAGAGGTGTAATCCAAGCCTGGGAGCAGACGCCTGGATGCCTAGGAGCCCCTAGGTCTGTGATCTATTGCGCTCCCTCGACAGCGCTAGGAGGAGCTGCATGTGCTTTAAAAGGCGCACCTTCCCAGGGGCGCTTAGGCTGAAACTGTTGCATGAGATCTCCTGGGACCCAGCCACTCTGCTCTCTTCGTGTATGGAACACAGGAATCAAGGCCAAAGGTCTTCATTTCCAAGGCCTAGGCTACCCGTTCTCAACCTATCCCACTCAGACACTGCAGATCCCAATTCCCATGAGTACTACCTCCCAATATTGAAGCAATGAGTTGAAAGTCATTTTTGGTTTCTTGTATCCTGTGCGCAGTTACCTCCTCATGCCCCTCCCCCCACCTCCGTCCCCCAATGTTGCATGATCAGGGACTTCAGTTTACCAGAAACTGCTTGCCTTGCCAAAGCAGAGCCTACGCTGAAGCTCCTTGGTAGGAACTTCCCCAAAGGTGCCTTTGCCACAATGATGCTCGTGGTAACTGCGAGGTTTGCCAACCTCCTCTGTCCCTCCTCACCCGAAGGTGTCTCTTGCCATCGTTTCTCCCACTCCTCTATAAAACCTGGTGCCCCCCCCACGCCCCGCCCGGCGCAGCGTCCCCTTCTTTGGCTGCGCCTGGAGGGGAACCGAAAGGACAGGGTGCGCGGGAGGCACGCAGAGCTCGGGGCTGCCTGCGCTAGCAGCGCCTGGGGAATTGACTGTGGGCGAGGCGCTCCCGGCTGCCCTTTATCGCTCGCTGGGCTCGTCTTTTGAAACTTTATCAGTGAGTCTCACCACTAGCCGCAGACGCGAGCGGCGGGGGGGGCGGGGGCGCAGAGGCGCCGGCAGCCGTGACGAGGCGCTCCCGGAGCTGAGCGCTTCTGCTCCGGGCACGCATGGCGCCCGCACACGGAGTCTGACCTGATGTAGACGCAAGGGGGTTAATATGAACGTCCCTCTCGGTGGAATCTGGCTCTGGCTCCCTCTGCTCTTGACCTGGCTCGCCCCTGAGGTCAGCTCTTCATGGTGGTAAGTCCACGCATATGGGCGCGGTACTGATGGATTTTTTTTTTGGAGATGGGAGAGGGGACCCTACTGGTCGCATAGACCCTCCCTGGCTGTTTCCCAGTCCTAGCAATTGTGGATTCTGGAGCAACAGGGTCTTATCACAGCATCTTGATCCTAACCCCTTTGCTTTTCTCAAAAATCCACTTTAGCTTTGACAATTCCAAAAAAAATTCCCATGCCCACAAATGAGATCTCTGATGTTTAGTTGTTTGGATCCAGCTGAGTGACAGCAAAAGCAGCCAATATCTTATTCCCCTGAGAAATGTGCTAGCCTGATCTCTAAGTGTAGTACAGATGTGTGTGTGTGTGTGTGTGTGTGTGAGAGAGAGAGAGAGAGAGAGAGAGAGAGAGAGAGAGAGAGAGAGAGAGAGAGAGAGAGAGAGAGAGAGAGAGAGAGAGAGAGAGAGAGAATTCACCTTGAAAACTACAACTGCCACATCTGTCTCAAGAGAAATCAGTCCAGGCAGTTGGAGTCATTGTAGGACCTGAAGCGTGTGGTTTTGTATTGTTTTTCATCATTCCACATTCCTGGTGCTTCACCCCCAATGAGGCAACCTCCAGGTAGGGACTATTGCCCTGATGCAAAACTGATGGATCTGAGGTCCCCAAGATGCTGCCCTACTCAAGACTGTCTTCCTAAAGGGTAGCTAGGCTGCTGTCTTTGTATGCTGATCTATGATTTATTTTGCATCTTCTCTGCCTATCCAGAAATCGTCTCCATCTCTTAACTTTATAACCTTGAAAAGAGATGGAGTTGAGAGCTTTGTAACTTTCTTGTATGTAGAGGACCAGGGCAGATATTTAAAGTACTCTGATAGCAATTCAGAAAGATTGGCTACCCCCCCCCACACACACATCTTTTTGTATTGGACAACGGTAAGGATCTCAGCCAAATTCAGGTCAGAGTCAGTGACTATTTAGACATCTGAATACCTGAGGGGAACAACAAAGCACTGATGCTATCCGGGCTGGGGTAGGGGGTCAGCTCCTTCCTAAGTGAGTTGAACAGGGAGTCCTTTAGCCTTGACATTGCTGGCATGCAATCAAAGAATGATTTATCAGATTGACCATTCTTTCAATAAAACGATTATTTCTGTTTCCATGTGTGTGTAAATATTATTTATTGCTCCAGCATTTTGTCACATTGTCTCTCAGCTGTCACTTAAATAAATATTTTTGCAAGTCGCAGCTGTAATGATTTTATGACCATATAAAACAATGGCAATGCAAAGAAAAAGATATTCCCCTTGTTTGATCACTTCAAAAGACACCCTCGGCAGCTTGAGTGGTATAAAAGGTACTTTTCTAAATGTTTCACAACTAATGGAGAACATCTGCCCAGAAATAATGGGATAATTTTTGTTAAAGTTTCTTTTCAGAGTGTATAATGCTGATTCCTCCAAATATTTAGTGCTCTTGATAGCAATAGAAAGATCCCCCCCAACAGTTTCTATAAGTGTCAAAAAAAGGGGGGGCTAGAAAATGAAACCATCTTAAGGATTCTTTAGTGTGGAAAGAATGGCATGATTGTAAGAAGAATGCAGCAACCGATCCCAGCAGGTGCTAACGGGATAGATGCATGCAGTTCTGAAGACATTTAGGTCAGACAAATGGGAGTGAGGAACTTCTAAAGGTCAGCTTCCTCCAAAGCCAAAAGCAGACATATGGCATTCACTGAGAGCAGAGAGTTCTTTGAAATTCTCTCTGTGTTCTCCCAAACACATTGCCCCCCCCCTTTTCAGGCCCTGATCTTCACAATACTCTTCCTCCCTGTTCAAAGCATCATTTGGTAGCCCCCACTTTGGGAGATAGTCATCACTCTGTTTGGAAGTAGCTTTGGCCATGCTACCGCACTGAGTGAAAATGATAGCAATGGAAAGGTCCCCTGCCTTCTGGTGTTAGCAGAGGATAAGTAATTCACACTCAAACAGTGCTTTGAATGCTGGTCTCCTGGGCAGCACCACGCTCTGGTCACATCACTTTTGCCTCTCTGGTGGTCTCTCACAGGTACATGAGAGCTACAGGTGGCTCCTCCAGGGTGATGTGTGACAATGTGCCAGGCCTGGTGAGCCGCCAGCGTCAGCTGTGCCACCGACACCCTGATGTGATGCGTGCCATTGGCCTGGGTGTGGCTGAGTGGACAGCAGAGTGCCAGCATCAGTTCCGCCAGCACCGCTGGAACTGCAACACCCTGGACAGAGATCACAGCCTCTTTGGCCGGGTCCTCCTCCGAAGTAAGTCTCTAACCTTCACCTAGCTCCCTGCTCCTGGCCCTCCCTGTACCAGTGCTCAAAGCCTCTGCTCATCCTTAGTGGAATTCTTTTCAGCGACTCCGTGCTTTGGGGTAACATCATCTCCTTCCAAAGATAAGAGTTGTGTCAGTCAAGGACCTGTCTCAAGTCTATAAGCCTTTGGGGGAGCAGGCTGAGAAACTATGGGCTGAAGGATTGCGGGCTGGTGTCCTTTCCTTCTTTGCTCTGACCTTCACTTCAGCACTGCATGACCATCTGGGATCAAATGTTGTCTCTGGAAAGAAAGAAGCAACCACAGGACTCTTTTGACTTTTTTTTTTAATGTCTTTCTGAGGCTTGAGCCTTCAGAGGAATTTGATCTGAAGAGCAAGAGAGTACGTTCACATCTTTACCTGACTTAAATGCACTACGAAAATTTTGTGTGTAGAGACAAAGCTCACCTCACCACCTTTGACCTCTCATTTGAATAACTAGGTCAGGGTCACTCTGCATCTACTTTCTGCTTTCCATAGAATGTAAATTCCACAAGGGCGGGGACAGGCCTGGATTTTGTGCACTTTGATTGGTACCTGTGCATTGTAGGTTCCATTCATTCATTACGGTGAATGAGTAGGTAAATGTGTACTGAGAATCTATTGCTTTTTAGACAGTAAAAATATTCTTGAATGAGGACGAAGGACCCCAAATACACAGGTTTCTTTTTCTATTAGAGGAAGATTTAATTCCTCCTTCTAACTAGATAAAGGCGGCCTTCAAGTGTCTGAATGTTGAAAGTAACTCAAAGCTAGTGATCAATTCTCACATAATCAGAGAAGATAAATTTAAAGTCAAGTTTTGCTTTCAAATAATATTCATCCATTAAGCTGGCGGGAGTAGCATTCTTCAAGAAATGACTCTGTCCATGTGTTAGTTGGAAATCTGACTAGAAATACAACAGTTTGTGTGCAAAGACAGAAACAGAGAACTTTAGCCTTGTTTTTGCCCACCCCAATCCCTCCTATTCCCAGGAAAATCATCCAAGCTGTACACTTGGTAATGCTTAACAGAGGGTGTTTCTATCATGTCATCATCATAGCCCTAGGGTTTTATGAGGCCAAATGCATAAATGAATGTCTCTAAAATCCCCCAAGGGCGTAGTACTCTCACTCTTAGAGTATCCCTAAAGTTAATTTACTGTGATACTCTGCAATTTTATTCTCTAGTTTAAGAACTATATTCTTATGCATTCCTTTTAGAGTTTCGATATGACATCGCAAATTTTCGAAAGGATAATAGCAAATGTCAGCCTCATGGAATTTTAAGACTTCACCTAGATTAGTTCACCAGTGCATCAATTAGTGCTGGACCTTGTCAAAGAGAATTTGCAAATATCCATCACAAGTCCTCATAGGCTGTGTTGTTTGTAAGTTTTTCCCTGATTAAAATAGATCAAGAGTTTCCAGTGGTTTTAAATTAGAAGAATGTCCCATTTGTGCAGTGATAACCTGTAGCCCCATTAAGTCCTTTGCTTATAAAGGGGTGGAAAAAACACCAAAGCCTTTAGATAATAAGTGAAAGGAAGCAATTTAAATTTTTAAATGTATTATTACTCGGCAAGGGTTGGGGCATGTGGAGGTAGAGAGAAGAGTTTCAGGATTGGGTTCCCTCTTTCCACTATGTGTTCCAGTCAGTCAACTCAGCCTTTTCTTGCTGAGCCATGACACTGACCTAAAAGGAAGCAGCTTCAACAAATGATCCAAAAGATGGCATCTCTGCCCAAGCTGGGGACTATTTCATAGACTACATCGAGGTCACTGAGTGGGAAGAGTTGGTGATGGGAGAAAACAGAACTAATTGCCTTGGCCTACGGCCTCAGGTGAATAAGGGTTTCCAGCTGGGACTTCCTACAGATGACGTTGAGCACTTTGCCAAGGTGCTCAAAACTTAAAACCCTCACAGCACATGGTTTCTTTGCACTCTTTGCAGAAGGTCAGCTTCTTCCTAGGCATCTCTGCAGATCCCAGCAACTGTCAAGGATGATTTTTGCATTGGTTTGTGAAGGGCTGAATTTGGCCTATAGTAGCTTATCCTGGAAATAATCATGAAATTCCAATGAAGTAATTCACAGACTTCTTGCAGTTAATTACTCAGAGGGACATTTCAATCTATAGTTGTGAAGAACTCTCTGTTAGAAACCTTAATGTACCTTTAGGTGATCAGGGAAGAAAGATGAAGGGTAACACCCTGTAAGGAGATCATTATTGCTACTAAAATCCCCCATGAGTATAGAGAAGTGGAGAGCAATTGTCTCATGTGCCCTAGAGACCCATTTGAGTAAAACAGAATGACTTTTTTTTTTGATTTTTACGAGACAAGGTTTCTCTGTATTGTTTTGGAGGCTGTCGGTCCAGCCCAGCCTCGAACTCACAGAGATCCACCTGCCTCTGCCTCCCGAGTGCTGGGATTAAAGGCGTGCACCACCACCGCCCGGCAACAGAATGACTTTTAAGAACATTTAGAATTTACTCTTTTTCACGGGTAGTGAAAAACCCCAATATTGCCTTTTAAGTAGATACCTCTGAAATTCTAGAATAGGCTGAAGAAACAAAAGGTGATTAGGGTTCATCTTTGTAAGTTTCAAGAGGAAAAGACAAGAGAATATAAGAAAGGTAAAGTAGGGATAAAAAAAAAACACTTTTAAAGAGTTGGAAATCCATGACCCTCAAGAAACAATAGCTCAGTGTTTTGCCTTCCCAGGAAAGTCCTCCTAAACCCAAACAAACCCTGCCCAGTTGACATTGCTCAATGCATCTCAATCCCCAAATGATGGCCACTTCAACAGCGACACTCTAGAAAGCATCCACACTACCATTCAGATTAGGGTTTTATTTCAGTTATGATGACCTGAAGAAGAACCAGTCTTTCTAACAAGCCCGTGATCACAGTTTGGTTTGCTATGAAGCCAGATCTCAAACTGTGCTACTATTTCACACATGTATTTTAGTGAATCACCTAAACACTTAACTGAAGACATGATCCCATAACATCTGAAGGTAAAACAAAGAGTCATGTAGGAATAGCTAGACAGTAATGAATGTGTTTGATTAATAAGTATTTAGAAAGACAACGTTTTTCCTTCAGAAATTGTTTTTGAATGACAGAAAACTACTGTTTTATTTGGTTGAGTCAACAAGTTAGTGTGATTTTTTTAGGAGTTGCAGGAGAACTACGTGGTTCAAACCCCACCCTAGTGCTTTAAAAATATGCCGCGATCCATGTCACCCATGCTTTCCCTCAAACTATAAAATTAGTGGCAAATACATTAAGCATGTATGATTGCTTCTCCTATCTGGTAATTGTAAATATGAACACTGAACTCCAAATCCCAAATTAGACTTTCAATGATCAAAACAGACAACTATCAGCCAGGAATTTTTTTAACTATAAAAACAAATATATAAGGAAAGTGTTATTTATCTAAAAGCCAGTAGACAAAATTAAGCTATATTAGTTACCACCTCCCAATTCCTCTTCACCTGTGTGTGAACCTTATAGCCTAAGTTGGGACTTTTGAAATAGTTCCTAGGAGCCCACAGATGGCAAATACTCATCTAAGTGATTATCCATCTAAGTAACTAGCACCCTTTTTGATGGTTAGGGATTTGGAGGGAGATATTCCTAAACGGCTGAGGTAAGCACCATTTAATATGGTGTAGATATGTGTTCCTGTTTTTTAATATCGAGGCTAGCAATGCAATTTTTGCCAGGGATGCACGGTAAGCTGCAGCACAGAGTGACATGTGGAAGCGAGTAGTTTCAATGTGATGAAGTAGCCTGCTCTCCCGGCTGTGTGGTTCAAAAAGTCACACTGGTCTTGACAGATTGAGTCACTGAATGGTTCTCTGCTCTCTGCCTTGCATTGGCATTAGCTGGTCCAGCTTCTATTTTGATTGTTAATATATTTGCTGCAGCAACCATTAATAAAAAGCTACGCTAATAACAATGAAATACGGTTCCACTTGAAAAATGAGGTGCACGCCGACCCCAAAGAGCCTTATATCTGTCACTGTACCACAACACTGTGTTATGAGTTACTACAGATTATTAAAATAATTTAATGTAGTTATTGCACTGAAATATGTACCTCTCAGCCTGCAAGTGAAAGTGGGCTGCTCTCTAATAAAGAACAAGTCTAAGAAAGCCCCCAAAGGATTCTTGCCCAAGTCTAATTATAGGTGGTAATTTGTTTCTTTCCAGAAAAACCAAAGGAAAGGCTTTTCACTGTCTTTGACCCGATACCAATGATTAGTGCAGGTGTTCCAGAAGAAAGGGAAATCACCTTAGTAGTTAGACACCGTATACAACCCAAGGATATTGCATATCACCCTCAACGATCTTCCAATTACTTGTGAATGTTGATGGCAAGCCAGTTCTCCAGAGTTAATGCCAGGGGCTGGTGGCTGACTGAATTCTCCTCCCTCCCTAGCCCCAAGATTTCCTTGATTTCAGAATTCCACTGTCCGTAAGTTAAATTTGTCTTGGTGTCTTCAGTAATGCCTAGAGATGTGGGAGGGTGTTTGTTTGCTCTAGCTTCCAACTCTTGGGTTCAAGCAGTCCTCCAGCCCAGCCTCTGGAGTAGGCAAGACAGACACTGTTGCATGTGACAGTTTTTTTCCAAGCTGTGATATCATGACTTCTACACCATACAATGGAATGAATGATAGCAGAGCTGTAGAATCCAGACTGTTTTATAGATGGTGAAACTAGGGTGACTCATGCCACTTCAACTCTTCTGGGACATCTAGGGTTGAGGAGGAATGTGATTTGCTCAAACCAGGAGCAAGGCTATCTTTTATCATTTCTACTCTATATTTAAGAAGAGTTGGGCACTAGATATTTGTCTAATGGACCAAATCCTACACTAAGTGCAAGTGGTTCATGTTAAAGAAATAGCCTGGGATCTAGAAAAGAATCCTTGACCACTATAGGAGATGATATGCCAAGCAGTTCACCGTATGTCAGCAATGCGGAACACTTGAAGAGAAGCTCTCTGACCACTTTTAAGAAAAGCATTTTTATTTCAGGTAGTCGGGAATCTGCCTTTGTTTACGCCATCTCCTCAGCTGGAGTTGTATTTGCCATCACCAGGGCCTGTAGCCAAGGAGAATTAAAGTCCTGCTCCTGCGACCCAAAGAAGAAAGGAAGTGCCAAGGACAGCAAGGGCACCTTTGACTGGGGTGGCTGCAGTGACAACATTGACTATGGGATCAAGTTTGCCCGTGCATTTGTAGATGCCAAGGAAAGGAAAGGGAAGGATGCCAGAGCCCTGATGAATCTTCACAACAACAGAGCTGGAAGAAAGGTATGAATCGCTCTCCTGCTCACTTGAGGGCCCGGTAGCCATGTGACTTGTTGAGATAGAGCTTATCTTCATATTTCCTGGAGTTAACTAAAGGCTGTGTAGACACAGCTTCCCACTGACCCCATCCCCAGCCCAGGGTCACTTGTTTAAAGAGTGCCACCAACTGGGCTGAGACGTCCCCAGCCATGCCCCAAGGAGTCCACCCCATTGCCTTGAGCAGAGAAGTGAGTCAAGTATTTTGTGATCCCTCTGGATATTGTGGAGTCCAAGTAAAAGGTATCATCTGCCAGAGAGTTCATCCTGAAAAGCAATAGTATATTGAATACTTGTATGGTTTATCAATGCCTAGAGCATTTTCTCCCAATATTCCATGAAAGCAATTCACCAAGCATGGCGGGTTGCCTTCTCTTGAATGCAGGGGTACTTTCTTTTGAAACTAGACCCACTCACTCCCTTTTTTATGTTACTGGATGAATAAGAGAACCAAAGAACACCCTTATCCTTTTATCTAGATGAACCTCCTAGTTCATAGGAATCTGGTCTGCAACCACCTTCAAACATGCATTTGGTGCATAAGGAAACTGAAGTCCCTAAGGTTATCACCAAGAGTCAGGCAGAGGGCAGGAGCAGAACTCAGGTTAGCTCCAAGGTCAAGGTACTTCAACCTAGTATTAAAATGCTTTAATACGTCTGGCCAAAGCATTAATGAGGGAAGACTGTGTAGGTAGCAGCTTGGCCAAAATAATGAAAGAACCAGAATGTAGTTATCTGTGCCTTTGGGCAGAAAGAAGAAACTAGCTGAGATAAACAACTGTTTGGTCTGAATCACTATAAGATAACGTCACTGCCCAAAGAAACAGCTATAATTTGTCTTTTGCTAATAAAACACCAAATATATCTTATTTTGATTTGTAAAAAAAAAAAGATAAGCAAAAAATTGAAAGGTGTGGAGGAGGGACTGATATGAAAAGGCATAGAAAAAAGAATACAGCTCTGCTTGGGTGAAATGATTTTATTGTGCTCCCGAAAAGAACAAATTTCATTTCACATAGGTTGGAGAAAAGGGACTCTACCTACCTTAGCACATCAAATATATATATTGACTACTACCATTGGCAATTGTTGTTTGTGCAATGATTTAGATAAAAATAACCTATACTGACCTTTGTTTTGACATCGATAGACTACCTTTAAGTTATAAAGCCTGGTGTCTCTGACAGAAGTACATGGCTTAATTATTTGAATGGGATATTTTAACTAGATTCCTCTGTTTGGAAAGATAGGCTCTATGATACTATATAACTACATTGTATCCCAAAGAGTGTTGAGTTATTAAAATATATGTTAAGTTTTTATAAAAAGTTATTAGACAATGAATTGCTCTAATCTTCAAAACAATAGCTATACACTAGTTCCTACATAAACAAGTGTTTTAATGTAAATCACATGATTGTTCACTGTGTAGACATGAACAGCTGTCGGGCCTCAGATATTCTACTGCCTGCTCCTCGAAACTTAGGAGGCTACTTTTGATTGGAATAAAAGTGCACACACTGACTTTTTAAAATGTGGCTTTAATTAATGGTGGGTGGGCAGCCTTTTTCAAGGAGATGCATGATGTCAGTGAATATGAACTTTAATGAGAGTAAATGTATTGAGATAAACATGCGTCTCTAATTCTCTCCTTGTGGTCATTAGGCCCCCGGTACCAACTCCCCCTTCTTACAAGCAGAAGGCCTGTGGACTCAAAATGAGAACAGGCTGGGCTTGTGTTTGAAGGCAGTCCTCCTGAGCTAAGCTCTAGGAAACCCCGGCCTCCAAGGACTGACAGGAACATCTGTCCAGGTTTTTCCTTCTGTCGCTTTTTAGTGTTTCCCAAATTGTCTGATATGAACTCCATCTACTTTTAAATTAGAGGGTAATGGTGGGGGAAAATATGTTTTATTTGAGAGAAAAATCATACATTTCAAGATATATCTGTTTAAACAAAGCTAAGTCGCAACTCAGCATGGCCATTCACATAAGACCTCAATTTACTCCCAATAACTACAGTTTAATTAATTTATTATGACAGCTTATTAGAGCACCCTCATGTGTTTCTCTTCTGAAATACCGCCTAGTCTGCATTATTCATTCTAACCATTTTCAAATTTGTCTTTTTGTGACTGGGTTATTTTTCTTCTTTCATGTTCACTTGAGGTTTGGGTTTCATTGAGTCTAGTTTTCGGATCCCAAGTAGAATTAGGAAGTAAGTTCACTTCGTTCAAGAACACTCTTCCCCAGCTTCTCCAGGCTGTGAGTCTAAAAATGCCACGCTGTGAATGCTTGCAAGTTAAATTAAGACAACTTTTGGTGAATGACCAGGAAACAATATTTGGTCAAGAATTACCATTTGTTCTCTTTCATGAGCATGTAAGGGACGTTTAAGTGATTCTATTCTTTTTGTAAGAAGAAATAATCACAAGTTCATTAAATTTTCTTAAGAGAATCTGAATCAAAATAACCTTTCAATCAAATCAAATTCTGCTCTTCAACAACACTAACAATGTCCCTAAGAGTATAAATTTCCATAACAGAACTCAATAAACTATTTTTTCTAAAACCTGTCAGGCCTCTGGTGTATAGTAGATGCTCAGCAAAAATCTTTTAGATTAGTAGAGCCAACTTTGTTTATAACTCAGGTAAAAGAAGATAGCCAAAACCCAACATGAACTGTACTTAGGGCTTAACTAGCTATTCTGTCTACAGACTCATCTTCTATGCAATCTAATGCACTAATAAAACATACATAGCTTTGCTAATTTATAAAGTCTTTTTAAATGTTTCACACTAGGGTCTTCCCAATTCCTAATAAGAATAAGAAGTAGCATAAATGTTTCACACTAGGGTCAGGTGATAGTAAGAAGCTAGGCTTAGGGTTCACGAACAGTTGTGTCTGCCTGTAGGCACATGTCTATATTTCTATATTGTCTCTATTTCAGAATTTTCTAGAAAAACAAACAGTACTTTTATATTTCTTTAATTAAAAAACAAAAGAAACACAAGCTGGAAGGTGGCTTTGATGATGACATTTTCCCTTGGGTAGCTTCATCTCACAGACTTTCTTTTTATATATATAATATTTTTAATTTAAATTAGAAACAAGCTTGCTTCACATGTCCCAGCTCCCTCTCCCTCCCCTCCTCCTTTTTCCCTCCACCAGCTCCCCTGTCCCCCACCCAATCCCCTCACCATTCCCCAGGGAGGATGAGGCCCTCCATGGGGGATCTCCAGAGTCTGTCATTTCATCCAGTGCAGAGCCTAAACTGAGAGAGCATCCCTCAATGTGGGATGGGCTCGCAAAATTCATTTGTACACCATGGTAAATATTGATCTTCTACCCAAGTGAGGAGATTGCCGAGGCCTCCTCACTGACACCACACTCAGGGGGTCTAGATCAGTTGTATGCTGGCCTCTTAGCCATCAATGTAGGGTCCAAGAGCTCCCCCTTGTCAGGTCAGCTGTCTCTGTGGGTTTCACCAGCCTGGTCTTGACCCCTTTGCTCATGACTCCTCCCTCTGTCAGTGGGTTCCAGGAGTTCAGTTCAGTGTTTAGCTGTGGGTGTCTGCCTCTGTTTCCATCAGTTGCTGATGAAGGTTTGGCAGTGGGATTGTAAGCTGGCACTCCCCTTATCCATGTCTAAAATCCATATATGAGTGAGTACATAGCATGTTTGTCTTTTTGTGACTGGGTTACCTCACTCAGGATGGTTTCTTCTAGTGCCATCCATTTGCCTGCAAATTTCAAGATTCCATTGATTTTTTTCCACTGAGTAGTACTCCATTGTACAAATGTACCTAGTGAGTATGTGGTTACTACTCACTGTTGCTTACTATTTTTGTTTTTAATTTTTTTCATACAGTCTATTTTGACCATAAATTCCACTCCTCCAACTCCTTCCCCACCCTACCCGTGCAACTGCTCCTTCTTTCCCTTAAAAGAACAAAAACAAATAAAAACAAACAAAAAGCAATTTGCACAGAGACCGTTTTATATCTGTCAGCTACTCCCGAGCACAAGGCTTTCCCTGGAGTGTGGTTGATAGATCCACTGTCTCTATATTGATGAAAACTGATTTTCCCTCTCCCCGCAGATACCAATTGCAAACACCTCTTTTCTAGAGGTGAGACTTTGTCCTCACCCCTTTTGTGTCTATCACTACCCTAGGTTTCAGCTTGTAGTACGAAAGTTATAGCAAGAAAACCAACATGTTATTGTAATTAAATGATGCAGTATTTATAGTGATAAAGACAGAAATGTTGACGAATGGAAAAGAATTGAAGACCCAGACGTAACTCCACACACTGAAGGACATCTGATTTTTTTTTTTTTTTACGAGACAGGGTTTCTCTGTATTGTTTTGGAGGCTGTCAGTCCAGCCTGGCCTCGAACTCACAGAGATCCGCCTGCCTCTGCCTCCGGAGTGCTGGGATTAAAGATATGCACCACCACTGCCCGGCGACATCTGAATTTTTAACAAAGAAGACTCCTAGGTAGCTATTGATTTTAACAGGGAAATGTTGTCTTAGTGTTGAAAACATGGCTGTGGGTTACTGTGAGCACCACCTAAGCAAGTTGATGTCATTTGCGAGAGTTACAGAATTTCAACAAATGACACAAAAGTCTGGAAGTAGTACATGTTACAGAAAGCACTGTCACTTAGGTCACAAGTGGACTCACCAAAGCAACCTGAACATACACATTTGGGAGTATTGAGACAGATAAGAAAACAAATATGAAAAAGTGCATGGCCACAGGAATAACTCTTAGTTAAGTCCAAGACAAGCTGCATTGAGTGGCATACTAAGGTAGGGTCTGTGAACTGAGGAGATAAATACCACATATGCATACACATGCACACGTACATGCGCACGCGCACGCACGTGCCCCCCCCCACACCACATGAAGCATACAAGCTAGAGATAAGACATTTCCCATACAGAAATGCCCTTCAGGATTAATGGAATGTAAGGTGAGGAATGACCAGGGTCCCACAGAAAAGCTACTGACAGAGTTAATGGGAGCAAAAGCTGGACATGTATCTTTGTCACACCTAGAGATCCTTAAATACTAAGACAAGACATTTGGGTGCCACTGGAAAGACACTATACTTTAGTTCAATTTTTATGTATTTTTTCAATTTCTTGTTGAAGAATAAGGTGTATCAAAGTTCAAACCTTTTATAATGCATTTGAATTAATGATTAAAATTAGATATACTCAGTATTTATCCCTGGCATACAAATGGACTTAGGGTGCCCATCCCACAATGAGGGATGCTTTCTCAGCCTGGACTCTTGGGGGAGGGACTAGGCCCTGCCCTGAATGAAATGACAGATTCTGGAGATCCCCCCTGGAGGGCCTCACCCTCCCTGAGGAAAAGACTGGGGATTGGGGGAGGGCTGGGGGGGGCTTGTGGGAGGGCATGGGAGGAAGGGAGGGAGAGGGAGCTGGAATTGACATGTGAAGCAATCTTGTATCTAATTTAAATTTAAAAATTAAAAATTAAATAGATGTACTAAGAAAATTGCAAGATTTCCTCTAGCCCCTTGAATCTAATGACTAGTCTTAAGTATCAATGTCATGAGTGCTATAGTCTGCTCCCTGATATTAATTAACTGCAAAACAGATTATTTGAGCCAGGCAGTGGTGGCGAACACCTTTAATCCCAGCACTGGGGAGGCAGAGACAGACGGATCTCTGTGAGTTCGAGGCCAGCCTGGTCTACAAGAGAGTTCCAGGACAGGCTCCAAAAGCTACAGAGAAACCGTGTCCTGAAAAACCAAAAGCAAGCAAGCAAACAAAACCCCCAGAGCATTGATAACTGTGCTGATATTAACTTTAGTAATAGTAAAGCTTAACGTTGTGGATGGCGATCCTGAGCGATTTCTAGCTACAGATGTCATTTTGAGAGGGGCAATGAGAAGGCAAGATTCTCTAGTACTTGAACACAGCCATGACAGGCTCCCTAACTAGCATGGCCACAGAAAACAAGGAAACCTAAAAACAGTTAAGCACATTTTCGATGTGAGCAAATGTGAGTATCATAAAATAGTCAGAATCAGGACACAAACTGACTGTATGTATGAACTGAAAATTCCTAATTCCATAGTACCCTGCATTGTGTAGGGAAGGATCTCCTAGAATGAGGGACTCCAGCATTCTGCCCAAATGAGTACCAGGCAAAGATTGAAAAGGGAGAGAGCACCAAGGTCCTTTAGTCGCCCACTGGAGAGCCAGGACACAGCAAACACTTTTAAGGGCATCCACGGGAAATGCCTCCAAAATAAGTGTTGAATAACTTGTAAGCAGAACCTTAAGGAAAAAATCTAAATTCTAATAAAGATATCAAAAAATAGATAGATCCCCTGATATCACTTGAAATAGGTAATAAACAAATAATGAATCTGACTTCAGAGAACTGGAGTATGATGAAAAAGAAATCCCACTCTTAAAAAGTAAGGGATATCAAGGCCTAGGGAGGAATAAAACCAAACTGTACTACCAATCCAAGCTGTGTTCACTTCCTCTTCATCCTGACCTTCCCATTAACAACTCCAGCATCTTTATAGGGCACAAAGTTCAGTGTGCAGAATCCCTGTTTCCTGGGTGATCTCCTTAGTTCATTACATTAAAAACTCAGATTTTGAAAAGTTGGAGTAAGCACCAGCCTCTGTCTCATTAATTCCCAAATTAGTATGCATTTGATACACTATACGTCTCCTTGTATCATCTGAATTGAAACCAAACCAAAATTAAAGTTCTCAAACAGAGGATAACTCTTAACAAAATTGTTTCAGTTCCATGAAAGTTCTATTAGTAGAGAATGCATCTTAGCCCCGCACCATTTGTCAGCAAGAATTATTATATGTATGGCTGTTCTATGGGAATGCTATGTCCCACAAATACAGACCCCACACCCTATATTTTCTACCGAAGCAAGCCCACCTACAGTCACTGTTTTTAATAGATGACAGAACTGAAGAAATCACAGTACCGTATTGAACTTAAATGTTTGCATAAGCTAACCAACTGCACCTTTTCTAATAAACAGTCTTGCTTCCCTGGTTCCAGAGCATGTAGAGTTGAAGGATATAAATTGTTTCAGTCTTCAGTAACTCCTATCTTAGAGATGTGGGCCTGTCAAAAGGATTTAATTGGTAATAAATGCTCTTGGCTCTAAGCCAATCTGGAAATTAAATAATGTGTTTTTAATGTGTGTTTCCTCAGGAAAACCGATAGGACCAGAAATATGTTGGCTGCTTTGTGCTATACAACTAACTAAACACGGGAGCACCAACACTTCTTCAAATACTTCAGCTTACACGTGCTCACCATGGAAAGACCTAAAACAAATTACATATTTGATTTCTAAGGCGATGCCAATTGACCATTGGCAAGTATTTTATATAGTATAAAGTAGATGGCCCTTTTTTTCTGACTGGAAAGTTAGTGTGACACAATTTAGGGTTTGTACGCTGGGCCACTGCATGTTTAAAAAAATTCTTCTGTTCTTTAAGGAAACTTGATGAGGTCACCGTAGCGGCTCCTTCTGTTTGGTTTTCATAAAGGCAGGTGTAGAAAACCTCCTTGAGTGAAGTTTGTTCTTACAAGTGGCAGTGTAATTCCCTTCAGAGCGAAATTAAAGATGCAGACATTGCGTGCAGGAAAGAAGCAGGACTCACTGAATCTGGGGACATGGACCCAGGGGTTCACAAAGCCCAGGATAAGAAAACTAAGAAGGGAGTTAATGTGAAACCTCGGGTGTCATAGACTGCCTGCCTGCACATCTCACTTAATGCCTGAGCATCTCTGTCTCTAGGGGTTCAGTATCCTAACCTGTCATGAGGGGATAATAATATCCCTTATATGCTTGTGTTGCTTGAATAAAATAGGTACTCTAAGATGTGTAACATGGTCTGACATAAGATAAGGCCCTAATAAATATTATGCCTCTTCATTTTATTCTGAGATCAGGCTGGGCAAAGGAAATATAGAATCTTCTACCATATCCTTCTCTCTCTCTCTCTCTCTCTCTCTCTCTCTCTCTCTCTCTCTCTCTCTCTCTCTCTCTCTCTCACACACACACACACACACATTTGTTTTTGGTTTGGGCTTTTCAAGATAGGGTTTCTCTGTGTTAACAGCCCTGGTTGTCCTGGAACTCACTTTGTAGACCAGTCTGGCCTCTAACTCGCAGAGATCTGCCTGCCTCTGCCTCTGGAATGCTAGGATTAAAGGTGTGCACCACCTACTTTTACTGCTTTTAACAGTCAGACTTTTTGTCTCTGTGATAGAGAATGCTGAACTCCTTCTAGAATTCCTTTCTATAAAAGGAAGTTTAAAACGTTTAAAACTAAACGTAGAAAATAGACTTTTAAAAAAACCTTTAGAATGCTCAAAATGAAATATTTGAGGGTTTCACAAAAATATGCTAAGATTTTTAACACTGCAACCTATTGGAGAATGTTAGATAAAAACACTATATATTGAGCTAAAAGCATTCTTTGTACTAGTGCTAAACACCAAAAAAGTGCTGCTGGCCTTGGAAGTTTTCTACCTCATCTGTCTTTCTTAAACTGGTTGTGGCACCCAAGCAAGCTTGCAGTTACAGGATAACAGGGTACCACAGAGTGAAAATGAGATGAGCTCAGACATGCAGGAGCAGAGAGAATCCTCAAGAATCATTCTGGCCAGTGTGGTAATAAAAAGGTCCACTGGGCTATGTGATTGACGAGAGATGCCTAACAGGATTGTGCCAGTGACTCTCAGTAAGAATCACACAAAGGAATAGAGCATGGGAGAAACAGAGAAACGGAGATCTAACTGTATGGCAGTGTGTACCTGAGGTTGTCAATCTCACGCTGGAGAGAAAAAATAGGTGCAATTGACTCTTTCACAACAGAAAGACAGCAAAAGGAGTATTTATATATAGCTACAAAAAATGATAATGTGAACGATAAAATGGAAAATGACTCCCAAATTAAAATCAGTCATTTAGGGATGAGAGAAGACATTTCACAAAGCCTGATTAGTCTTCTAATTCAAGAAGAATAGCAGCATCTGTAAATAGAGGCGGAAGCCTTGAGATAGTGATGACAAGAGAACAAGATTTGGAAGAGGAAGCTCAAGCACCTGCCCAAAAGTAAAGTGAAAGCCAAATGATAAACAGACTTTAAGGAGGTCCACAAACAATCCTGTTTCTCACTTGGGTTTGGAACGTGCTACCAAATGAGCAATTGGATGGAGGACACACGGTAATTTCCCTGCTGCTTGGGAAAACCCCGCACCAAGGGATGGTGCTTGTACCACACAGTACTGCCAAATAGACATCAGAGTGTGCACTCTGCCCTTTCAAGGCTAGGCATTGAATCCCATTCATGAGATAGCTAGCTGGCTTGAGAGGCTTGGTCATAGTGTGTTTGCTTACTAAGCTAACAGTTCCCACCAAAGAAAAAAGGAAAGGTCCCTAGTCGTTTCTTCAAGCTCACCAGTTGGGCAAGTCAATTTTCCCACTCTGGGTAGAAAAGAACAAGAGACAGAAAGAACCAAAAATGTTACTTGGATGCATTTTTCCCTCAAGAAGCCAGAAAGAAAATCCTGTAAGAAAAATATTTAAACTAAAAAGGCATAAAGGATTGATTTGTAGGGTCTATGAACCAATTAGAATGCCATAAAGACCATGGAAAGTGCAGAAAGGCAAACACTAAAGAGGATATTTCAGCACTGAAGTCTACTAGTCTAGGTTGAAAGAGCCTGATAACTGTCAGGGAGGATTAATGAGAAAAAATTCCTGAGGTGTGATATTTCAGAACAACAAGAACACGGGAAAGATTCTAGAAGTTTTCAAGCAAGAAGGAAAAAAAAGGTGAAACAAAAGCCAAAACAAATCCATATTAAAATGTGTAAGATGTCATTTTCCCATCTGCAACACTGGAGGCTAAAAGCCTGTGAGGCTACACCTTCAAACTTGAGAGAAAATTATTTCCAATCCAGAATTCTATACCCAGCCAAGCTATTAATCAAATGTGAAGGCTGAAGTAAGACCTTAGACATGCAAGAATTCAGAAAATGTATCCTCTGTGCACCTTAAAGGAGTTAAGAATGTACTAAAGCAGAAAGAATGATCAGACAAAAGGAAAACATGGCATCTAGGTAAGTGTGTGTGCAGAGTACAAGGACATTATGCTAACTCTCAGCTATGAAGTTAGGCCTTCATCCTAAGAGCATCCTTCATGCCAGAAAGGTTTTAGTGTAGGACAACAGATAATAAAATTGAGCCCCAAAACATCACTGCCCTTGACTGAACAGTTAACATAACTATTACCCTTCAGTTTCTGTGGCCAATTGATTTCTGAATCTTCTGTAGATATTCAAATCTGAGATATTTAAATTCCTTACATATAATAGTGTATTATTTGCATATCACATACGTGTACATATGTATGTATATTTACACATATTTACATCTCCTTCAATTAGCATCATTTGACAATTAGACGATACATAGTTGTCATGCCATATTGATTAGGGAATAATGAACAGAGAAAGTCTGTACATGTTCAGTAAGGACACAAGTATCATAGACCTAACTACATGCGTGAATAATGCTCAAGCAGGGAGTGGTGGATTGAGACTGAAGATGAATGAGATGCTGGAGGCTGCTGGGTGGACTCTCAATACAGACTTCACATATACAAATGCAAGTTTTAATTCAGGAAATTTTCTGAAGTCCCTCCTAATTGTTTTTTTTTAATCCACACATGCTTGAAACCATAGACACAGAGGGCCAATAAGTATTCTTGTTTTCAATTTTTAGAATATGCATCTAGATATATCATGGAAGACTTAACTATAATTTGGTTGTTCAATCTTGTATTATCAAAAAAGAAAAAAACCCCGTCACCAGTCCCCCCATCACCAGCTGCTGTTCGTGGGATACCCCCAAGCTCTTTACTCCATGTGTCTGAAGACCTCAGGAGTGTCTCACCACTCATTCAGCTCTTCTGCATAGCCTACTAACACGAAAAACCATTGGATTGGGGTCCCACATCGTTTGGGCACCATCTTTCCCTCTCCCCAAAATAGCCGCAGCCGAAATTATTACTTGTGGAAATTTTTTCCTGGTGACTTAGACACCCTAAAAACACAGAGTGGGAAACGACTGTAACTAGAAAACTAGTTTTCCTGGTCCATAAAAATTCGGTGCCCACCCTGCCGCAGGTCATGCCTTGTCCCCTGCCTTCCACAGGCCCCCCCCCCAGACTCCTGCAGGGGAGCAGAAACCGCTTACACGCTTTCCTGCAGTCCCGGGACATCATGCTCAGCCCATGCTGTGTGTTAGAATTACCTGAAGAACTGGAAATCCTGTCAGGGCTTGGGCCTCGTGACTGCCCCACCCCCTCTTTCCTCAGCTTGGGAAGGGGCTGCAAATGATCCCCAGGTGATTTTAATGTGCAGCCAGAAACAAGAACCACTGCTCTGCTCTCTCCAGTTGCCAGGGAACAGTCCTCGGATTCCTGTAACTTTACTACACACCGAGAGGCTGGAGTCTTTCCCCTCTCTTGCCAGAATCTGCATTTCCTCAGACCACAGCCGGGTTGTAAAAGAACATTTTCCCTTCCTCCGCTGTGTGGACGCATATGCAGAGCTTGAAAAAGTGGGACATACCATATATATTGTTCTGCGTTTTGTTTTCATCACTTGCTTTCTTTCATACATGTGACACTGACCTGCCTGTTCATTTAAAGAGACACAAAGTACCACCATCATTCACCAGGTACCTGAATTTACATATCCATGTTTTCCACTGGCATCATCTGGGTCTCCTCTCATAGGGTGCTGTTGCTAATACTACAAAGGGAATTTTTGATTTCTCCTAAGAAGGGAGGGAAATAGTGTGTATATTTCAACGTTTCAGGAAGATCCCAACGTGATTTAGGATTTTTGTATGTCTGCTTAGTAAGACCACAGATCTGGGAGTATGGAGCTCTGCCTCCGTCCAACTAGTGACTACAGGTTTTACTGTCTTTACTGGCCCTTAATTTTCAGAACTGTACAATGGGAATACTAATTTTCTTTGCTTAATTGTGTTGTGTGCCTGATAGTACCTGTGAATCATTGTATGTGGAGTCTGGCTAAGCCTGGTTAACATCTCGGTAAAGGGTTGCTGTGATTAATAATGCTATTGTAGGACTAGAGATGTGGTTCAGATGGTAGATGCTTGCACAAAGCTTGGGCAGAGTTCCATTGCCAGCACCACAAAAAAATTGGGTGTTCTGGCACTCACCTGTAATCCCGTGGAGACAGGAGATCAGAAGCTACACCGTGAAATAGAGGCTAGCATGGGATACATGTGAGCCTATCTGGAAAAAAATGGGTTATAACAGTGGGGTATTAGAATTCAAGATCCTCATGGTGTGGCCCCATGCTTTCCTCTCTCCTCCAGTAGTCCAGAACGGAACGTCAAAGCATAGCTGGTCTTCCCAGTACTTCTCTGCTTGAGTTGGGCTTTGCTGTTTTCAAGGTTAAGGGTTTGATTTTAAAGTCTATAAATGCTGCAAATAGAAGAGGTAGAGGCAGATCCTAAGTGCAAGAGTTGAACAGGTTGTGTATTAACTGGAGTGGAGACGTGGCATGGAGCTAGTAAGAGTGTGAGCTCACAGCTCAGGTCTGTCATTAATCCACAACCAAGAACTAACTGTGGTACCTTCAGCAGCCAAGGACAGTCCCCTTCCCCGCAGAGGGGCTAGATAATGAGGAGAACTTACTATCTTAGGTCACAGGAGGTCTGGGTGTCCGGCAAGTCCCAGTTGGGCTCCTTGAGCAACTCCGCAAGACTCCCCAGAGCCCAGTTCCTCACATCTTTCAAAGACAGTGTGTACAGCTCCAGATATTATCTATCCTATTGCTGCTCTCGTCCTTTGTGTCATCTATAGACAAAGACAAGGCATTTCTCCTTGTATCTCTTTTAAAGTGTAAAGGAGGCATCCTTCCAAGTCTGACACCCATTTATCCTCGAAGCCCATTGATACAAATTGAATCAATGTCGGTGTGTGAGCAGTGAATGAACATTCATGATTTAGGCCACTCTGGGATCAGAGAGGACCTGGCCAGGTCTGGAGCACACAGTTTCACAATCCCTGAATAAAGCAGGTAGCCAGTAAAGGAGGGATTGGATTTCCACAGATCCACAGCATCTGGCTCTGCCACGTGGGTCTTTAAGGACGGCTTAGATCCAAACTTAATATGCAAATCTTCCCACTAATCATACAAAAATATCAGCTTTGAGGTTTATCACCTGGAAACTCAGCATAACAGAGGCAGGGCAAGGATGTTTCCTGTTATTTTTAGAGCTGGGAATGCTAGTTACAAGTGAAGAGCCTAGCTGCAAAAGGAATTCAGGGGAAAGAAAGGGTGGAGTCAGCCCCTGGCCTGGAGTGTGTTGTATGATGCTATCAGATCTTAGGAGAGAAGTTTCTAGACAGTCGGGGAGCCTAGAAGGTATTCCTGGGGTTGTGTTTGTCTACTACTGGATGGTCCCGTGAGCCTCATACCCAACACCCACAATGTAAGGAGCAAAGATGAAAGGGTGATCCCAGATAGAAAATTCGTGTTTAGATGTCCTTTATAGATGCCCAGGTCCCCATAATGTGGAGAACCCAATTCTTTGTCTTGGCCTTGCATTACCCGTTCCTAATCCGAAGGACTGATCCCAGGTATACAGGGGCACAGTCCTGTGTATGCCTGGCAAAGCGGGGTACGCTGTGTGGAAGCCAGTGTTCCAAGCTGGAAGACAGCGATCAAGCCACCTAACCAAACAACCTAAGGCCACTGTGACGTCTTGTCTGTCATTGCTGTTCTTTTAGCTTTTGAATGCTTCTGACATATTTCCGGGCTGGTGAGTAAACCGACAGTGACTTGTGGAATGAAAATCCTCTCTGCACACCAGATTCTATCATGTCTTGGTCAGGTAGCAAGCCTGTACAAGAGGCAGGGCAAATCAGCCATGGTGAGATCACTAGGAGGAGGCAGCTGGAAACACTGTGCACATGTGAGGGACAATGCGGGGTGACTGAGACTTGAGCTCCAGGCAGCACAGTCCAGTTACCTTTCTGTCAACTACCTCCATATCTTATGCCCCACCAATCCACCAGAATCTCAAAAAGAGTGCAGAACGCTGCAGAGAAAGTCCCATTTTCAGTTTCTTAGAGACCCTAAAAATTTTGCTCAGATAGCACTTTGGAGAATATCACCAAGGGATTCACAGTCCCATTTACCTATGCCCTCCCTCCGGATACCCTCTAATTTGGAGTTTCAGACTGATTGGCAGATAGGCTCCACTGTGCTGTTGTGAACGAGGATCAAATAGAGAGAGTGGTCGATTCCCTGGGCTTCTGATCTCCTTGACATCTCTGGCTTTGAGTTGTCAATATTCACAACCCATTAGCACCAGTGTTGTATTGAGAGGTCTTTGTATATTTTTTAAGAACAACAACAACAAAAGTTAAAGAACCATGAACAAAAGATGTGAAAAAAACTTAGAGAAATCAGTGTCAGTTCTTGGAATAGGAATCCTGTGAAATAGGGAACCAGGGGAAATTTTTCACCATAAACATGCTATAGGGAGACATTTTGAAGCTCTATGTACTGTTGTTCATCTGGGTTTACTTCCGTCCATTCTACATGCATCCCTGAAGCTCAGACAAGTCATGTTGGCTCCTTGAGCCCTGACTTCTGGTCTCTAAAATGGGAAAGACTATAGCTTGAGGTTTTTCAGCAAACCTTGAACTTAATTAATTCTCTTCACTTAAATATGTTGAGGGACAATGAGGCAGGGCAGGAAAAAGTCTCTCTGAAAATGGTGCCACAAGGCAACTTATCCTAACACCAAAGCAGACATTTCCTTGGATAGTGCTGTGGTCCACCTGGCTTCCCGTCAGTCAACAGCACCCAACCCCACAGAGGTCAGCTGTCCCAGTTTCCCTTGCTTCCTAACAAGGAGCAGAGCAAGCACAGCATCATTTGGCTGGAGCTGTGGGATAACCTCTAATACAGGGTCAGTCTCAATGTAACTCGGTTTATCCCTCACTAGTTGTGTTTCTTTGGGCAAGGGCATTACTGTCTCTAAAGTTTATTCTTCCACTTCCCAAAGTTGAAACGGTAGGAGAAGACTTTTGCAACACATAAGATCATTGAGATAGAGTGTGCGCTGCAATCCCGTGTGCCCAGCCCACAGCAAGCATTCATAAATAGCCACAGTAGCTGGGTCACTGAACGATGAGTCTTAGCAATTATTGTATAAATCAGGTTTGCCTACAGGTTGAACATCTCTCACGAAAAAAATCTAAAATTGAAAGTGTTATAAAACCTGACATATTTTTTATAATGGCATGAGTATAAAATTCTCTACCTAGCTACATGAGACACAATGTGATCAAAACACAAGCAATCTAAAATACAGTATAAAATTACCTTCCGCTATGTGTCCAGAAATTACACATAAATGAATTTCCAGTTTACACTAGGATCCTGTCTCAAAGACATCTCATATTATACATGCAAATATCACCAAATTTCAAAACACTAAGGTTCAAAACACTTCCGGTTTTATCCGTTTCAGATAAAGGATGCTTCACATTCTAAGCGTATGTAGTTTTAAGCTAAAGAAGCTATTATGTATTAGAAAATATTCCATTTCCTCTGCCTTTAAATTGTTTTTGAGAGAGAGGCAGGGGGTGGGGTCATAAAGTTGCATAGGTAGGAAGGGGGCAGTATCCGGGAGGAGCTGGGAGAGGGGAAAGAACATTATCAAAATATATTGTATGAAAAAATGCTTTAAATCAAAAGCAAATAAGCTGACTATGTACCCTGCAAGACAGTAAGCTTTGGTTTCATGGATTATAGATGGGCTCACGGTTGGGGTCTCCCATTTTTTCTCTACCTAAGGCTACAGCTACCACAGTATTACCAAAGCAACCAGCAAGTGACACATGACGCCCCAGAGCCCAAGAATCCAGCCTTCTCAGCGCTCCTCCATGGCTCTGAGGTAGAGCCGGGGCCTGTGCTTAGGCCTGCCACGCTGAGCTCGCCTCTGTCTTTCCCTATAGGCTGTAAAGCGGTTCTTGAAGCAAGAATGCAAGTGTCATGGTGTGAGCGGCTCCTGTACTCTGAGGACCTGCTGGCTGGCCATGGCTGACTTCAGGAAAACAGGCGACTATCTTTGGAGGAAGTACAATGGTGCCATCCAGGTCGTCATGAACCAGGATGGCACCGGCTTCACTGTAGCCAATAAGAGATTTAAGAAGCCAACGAAAAATGACCTCGTGTATTTTGAGAATTCCCCAGACTACTGTATCAGGGACCGAGAGGCAGGTAAGTTACGAGAATTCCTCCAGTGAGCAATGTTCTGCTATCTAATTGGGCACCTATATTTTTCAGCAGGCCATTTGTATAGTTGCACATGCCTGCCTTCAGGCTCCAGGCATGTTCTTTCCAGGGTGTTCTTTCTAATCCCTATTGAAACTGCACAGAAAATTCTCCCTAGCAGCTAGATAAACAGGTGCGGATTCTGAAGAAACACAAATTAACAAGAACGTATATGGCAGAGTCAAGCAGATGGATAGAATTCTTGCCTGCACAGAATTCCAGGTAGGGGGATGTGGAAACAACATGTGATATCGCCCAGCATCTTTCCTTGATCCTGAGTTGATTAGGGGACAGTTTTGTAATACCCTCCCAAGTACATACACATCCCTCCACCGTGACTCTGAAATGGCCCTAGGACTTGGGAACTTAGCCTCTTCTGAAGTCGACCCTGCTTCATAATCCCTTCTGTTTTCAGTGTGTTTACAATTGTCAGACACTAAAAAGAATGAACCCCCATGCTTTTGACCATAGGTGGGTTGTGTAGCAGGCGTCTTCGCAAGAGGTACCTCATTAATTAAAGCCACACCCTCTTCCCTCCCAAACAACGAATTCTCTGTCTTGTGCTCCAAGAGTCATCCTTCCATCCTGGACACAGCAGCTGTCCCCACCTATCTGCTTTTATAGATATGCTCTCCCCATTGCACACCCTCAAGGTCAATAATAGGCTGCAAAGACCTCAAAGATTCTCCAGCAAAATAAGAATGGGTGAAAAGGCCTCAGTGGATGGGGGGTGATGGGAACCCACAACCTACTCTGCCTCAAGTCATTTCCTTATTGGGAAGCGATGGCATTTACTGTCAGGAAAAAAATAGCCTCCAATTTAGATTCTGAGTTTGCTTTCCATTCTGAAATAATTGCAAAAGAGTCAGTGAGGCAGTGCAGATGCAGCCAGCTGCTAAGGCTAGATGAGCTGATAGGGAGCTTCATGAGAAGCCTGGAGCCCTTTTACTGCCCTTTTGTCATTAAGTTCCTTTGGAGTTGGATGACTTAGCTGTCTGCAGCCTGTAAGCATGTTTGTACATGCAGCCTGCGAATTCTCACTGCTGTGCACCGGGACCTGATTCTATGCATTGTTGCATTCCTGTCACGTTGAGGGACTGCTACCAAGTTGTCCTACCTGCCAGGCAGCAGGCTAAATTGAACCACAGTGAAAACTGTTGCTTTGATGTGAATCAACACAGGGGACCATGCCCGTGTCTGCCCTTATCTACTTATTCGACTCTACATAGGCCATGGGCATGGAGTCACCTTAATCATTTTAGGTCCCAAGGGTAGACCCTTGTGTACTGAACACTGTCCTAAGACCATTGTGCACCTACCTGGTCTTGTTGAATCTATGAAGCATTCCTGAGACATCAGTGCACTACTGTACATTTTTACCTGGGGAAAACGGGACAAAATTATAGATGCTCCTTAGCAGTCAACACCAACAGTCCTGGATATCACTGTCCACATTGGGCAGTTAAGAAAATTGAATTCCCTGTTCCCACATCATGTATGGAGGAGATGCATGTCTGACCCTGTGCTTGGCCTGAGCCTTGAGCTTAAGAGGACACATGCGCGTCACCTATTTCCTAAGCAGGCCTGTGAAAAGACCTTAAGACCAAAACTTCACATCAGATCTCAGAAAACCTGCTGCCCAGCAGGCTTTTTTTTGTTATTTGGGTCGAAACAGTTTACATAGTGAAGGAAACATTTATGAGTATGTTCTTCCTCATTGGTATTCAGGGAGCTAAAAAAACATGCTTTCTTGTCATACAGAGAGTTTCTGAATGAACTCCTGCTTCCCTTTAAAGTTATTGGGTAAATTATTCTTACAGACCTCATTCTTCACATTTATGTTAGAATGGAATTCTGGTTATTTTGTTTGTTTTTAAGTGCGTGCGTGCGTGCGTGCGTGTGTGTGTGTGTGTGTATGGTGCATGTGAGACACCTGCCAGAGACCAGGCCAGGAATGTCGGGACCCCTGGAGCTGGAATTATAGGTGGTTGTAAGTCACCCGGCATGCATGCCAGGGGTTCAAAGTTGGGACTCCTGCAAGAGCAGTAAATGCTATTGAAAGCTGGCAGTGTGGAAGCCTGCTCATAAAATCACAGGTATTTATTCAGTGCCCACTGTATCCCAGAGCTCATCTGCATGTGCTCATCAGATCTCAGCCTCTTGTGTTATAGCAGTGGAAACTGAAGCCCTGGGACGCTAAGAACCTTGCAGGACTCTCTGTCTGTCCTCTCCATCATTTTAATCTGCCTCTAGCTGCCCTAATCACAAAAGCATACAGTTAAAGGACCGGCTTTCATAATAAGCTATATAATTTGATCTTTTATGTCCATACAGTCTTAGAAATGTTTTAACTTACCTAATTTAAAAGCAGATGAATATTTTGGTTCTTGAGTGGTGCTGATCAAATAGGAGCCATCCAGGTCTTTTTAAGCATACAGTTCCAATACAATGGATCACATTTCCACTGTGTTTACCAGATTGTTTGTGATTTTATGAACTATATAGAAATGATGCCCTTTGTAGCTGTGCCTGAGAACATGCCAAAGTCATCTGTGTAACCTGAAATGTTTCTTTTTTTAATTTTAGTTAACTGCATATGATTATTTTCATAAAAATATGATTCAGAATGTTTTATATCTCATTAGGCAAACGTCCAGCTTGTTAGAAGAATATTTTGATCATGAATATTTCAAGTATTATGCAAATAGTCACAATTGTGACTGGTTGGGGTCTTGACCATTTTCCTGTGACTGACTCATCTTCAGATGAGGGTCTTCCTGACTGGGATAAACTTCTGTGGTGTGTGCTCTGCTAAACTGGTCTACAACACACTGAAAGTTTCTGGGTACAAGATTGTTCCAGGGCAGCCCCTAGACTCTTTGGGGAGAGAGAGGTGTGAAATATCATTCTGAGCCACAAGAGAATTGAGGCTTCCTGCATCTGAATCACAGTGGGTACAGGATTTTTCCCATTGGTGAGAATAAGGTGTAGGTCTTTCAGTCTACATGAGGGAAGCTGCCAGTGTGAGTCTGTAACAGAATGACATACTGTATGGAATAATCTTACCTTAGGAAGGGACTGCCTTCTGGAAAATAGAACTCTTGTGTGTTTAAAATGGGTTATCATTAAAACAGATTTTGTTTTATTAAAAAAACGTGCTAGATAAGCTCCAAGATAGACCAAAACTTTGTAGTAATGTTTAAATCAACACACACACATTGCTCTTCTTTCTTAACGGTTTTGTTTATTAAAATTCATACTCATGCCTCCTAGATTTCACCTTCTTTCCCTGAATGTCTAAAGTAATGAACACTTAATTTTCAATTTACTGGCACCTTCTCCTGCAGAGCATTAGAAGGTTGAGAGTGGCCCTCGGGTGGGTTATTGGTGTGTGTGGGGTGTTTGAACTAATTGACTATGCTCTTCCTGTTCCCTGCGGCATCTTGTTCCGGGGTGCGATGGGGTGTTCTGCAGTGGTGTTTATGCAGTGGATATATCTACAGGCCACTTCTCCATAGTGGGGGCCTCCTCGGAGACATTAACGTTTGGAAAATCAGTGACTTGGTAGTCCATAGCCCTGGTTTACTCCTACTATCAGAGAAGAGGAATTCCAAGGACACTTTGTTCTTAGAATCTCTGGTCCTTAGAGAGGATGAAAAGTGTTCTTTGAAGAGCTCCGAATAGATATTACTCAAAAAAATGTATCCTGCCCTGGCTCTTGTGGATAAAGTGTTCTTTTTGACATGTAGACCCATCTCCAGAAGCTCTGCTACAAGCAGTTTGTTTAAATGGTTTCATCCAGTAAGACTTCTGCTGGAATTAGTTTGACATGTTGCTTGTCAAGTCACTCCTCCAAGGAAACTGACACAGTGACACCAGGATGAGTGAATGCGATGAGACTTGGGGGTTGAATGTTTCAGGTGAGTACAGACCTCAGTACGGATGCTGGGAGCACAGCGGAGTTCCTGATAGGTCAGTCTCTTCTACATCCCTTACACGTATAAACCCTAACTCTTGGCACAGTACCCTCATTTTCAAGTCAAGAAAATGGAATCCCAGAGTTTTGTAATTTGTCCAAGATTTCGTGGACTGGAACTAGTTAACAAAATAAAAGGAGCAGATAAAATTCAGAACAAAAATACACACTTTTCTCACTATACTACTTCCCTCCAAACAGGATCCTTAGAAAGTGGGGGGGGGGTCTTCTGTAATAAAGATTCAGTATGAAGACATGGGACTTTAATGGGGGTGCCCACAAAACTGGGAGCTCAAAACTGACCAGAATTAAAAAGTCACATCTAGATTCTGCTAAAGCCCCTTTCAATTAGAAGCTCTCCAAGACCTTTTCCTGTCCTTTTTATTTTCTCTTGTTTAGCATGCATGTGTGAATGTGTACATTCCTGTGTGTGCACGTGTAGAAGCCAGAGGGGGCATTGTCTTCCTCTATCATTCTCTGACTTATCCCCATTAGGCAGCATCTCTTACTGAACCTAATTCTTGCCATTTTGGCTAGACTGTCTGGCCAGAAGCTTCCCAGGACCCACCCATCTCTGCCTCTCAACACTGGGGTTACAGGCATGCACAGGCTGTGCCTGGTTTTTATCTGAGTGCTGGGGATTTGAACTCAGCTTCTCATGCACTGAGCCATCCCCCTAGCCCACCATTTCAAATTTTTAAGGGAATCTCTTATTTTTCCTAATAAACAGGAGGGAAAAAAAAACTTGAAGAAGAAATTGTGGAAACAATAGCCAAACATGACCACTTATTCTTTAGCTGAAGAAGGCAAGTGTTTTCTGTTGATCAACTATAAATACCTCATCTGCAGCACAGATTTGCAGAGCACAGGGAACTGTGTGAGGTTGGGTATGTAATATTTTACAGGCCAAATAGGAGGCCACATCTTAGAGAGGGACTTTCTGGGATGAGCACTCCAGTGACTCTGGAGTTATCTAGTCTGGTGATTGCCCCCAGGCATCTGTAAATCAAAGCAACCCTTCAGTTAGAGATAGGTACATCTGTAAGGAAGGAATGTTGCCCTCCCCTGCAGGGGAGGTGTCTGCACCTAATCACAGACCACTTTCACCGGGTATGATGTAAAACCCTGACCCAGGCTAGAGGTCATCCTGAGGTCTCCTCTCTAACCAGAGGAAACAAGCAAGCCTCCACCTCTTCTCCAGTCAAGTTCAAAAACAAACGGAACTCTTGTGTAACATGTTGCCCACTGGAAATCCAAAGTCTGACCTGTAGCTATTCCTGGTGTCGGTATTTGTGCATTCTTACATAAACTATTTAGCAAAGTGTCCCTTGGAACCCATGGCAACCCAGTTCCTAAAAACACAGTGTATAGAGACTGACATTCTGGATAAATCTTGTGTTGCAGCCTGGATTGCAGACACTCATGAACACTGACTATATCCTGGGATAAGACTGAAAATAAGGAAATAAGATTTTTAATCAATGGATAAACTCTACTTAAATATTAATATGAAATATTAATATGTGTAACTAATACCAGGACATTCTAAGTCCTTCATTTCTTTGCTGAACAAATATGGAGATTGTTCTATATGCCAGACACATAAACCCTAGCAGTACAAAGACAAGCAAGACAGAGTTGGTTAAGCAGTACAAGACAAGCAAGACAGAGTTGGTTAGTCTTTGCCCTCAAGGCTTCACCTACCATGTGTTCTTTATAGGTAGCCCAGCAGCAGTCAGGCAACATTACAGTTTCGGTGATAGGGAGCCTTCAGTCTGAGACAGGTGAGAAAGGTGTCTTAGGTCCTGTTCCTTGCTCCATTACTCTGGACAAGGATTTCCTGTATATTCATTACTCTGTCAACAAAAGAAGTCACTCATCTCCTTATAGTCTGAAACTTACATAAATTAATGGGTTAATAGCTAAAGGGTGCAGGGAGAGCCAAACCACGACTGTATGGAGAATGCTTTGGTGGAGCTACTAAACAATCATTTACACAGAAAATAATGAATGCTGCACAATTAATAGTAATTACAATCTAGTAAACTACCATTTAAAATTTGTAAGTGATATATGTAGGGGGAAACTTAGGACTCCGCCATTAGCCACATGGCGCTCTAAAGACACATCCAGATGTGGTAACGAAAGGGCAGAACTGCACTGCTAGCCACACCCACTTTGGGTATGACTAGAGACAGGGTAGGGGAACTACGCCACTAGCCAGGCCCACTTTTGGGCATGGCTAGGGGGCGTGCACAGAGGAAGGAATAAAGACTGAACAGCAGAGCGCTTGCTCTCTTTGGCTTCCAGTTCGGTGGTGGAAAAATACTCGACTCATCTGGGTTGCTCGTTTTTCTCTTGTGAGTAATTTCTACAATAAACAGTTACCTATACCCTCAACAAGTGTGCCATTTATCGTTGCAGCATTAGATATATAATATGCATATTAACCTTTCCAACCTCAAGACACTCAGTTGTCTTGACTTGTACACGACTGAGTCTGCTAATCCCTGTCCTGTCCTAACCCATCTCAGTGACTACTTCATTCCCTTCTACTTTCAGTTTTGTGGACTTCTTTTTCAGAGTTTCTTCAGGACTCTCATTTCTCTTCCCATCCTTTCTGATCTTCTCCATTCTTCCAGCTTTAAATATCTCTATCTATACTTTTGTTCTCTTGCTTTATCCTGAATTTAATTCCCCTAATAGACTAGTTTAGATTTCTCATAGTATACAGACTGGCTTCATTCAAGGTTAAACTCCTGATTTGTCCCACTCTCCAAACTTGTTTTCCTCTGAGGAAAAATGGATCTATCATCTTCTGTGGTGGCCAAGCCATCAACAGGCATGCCAACTGTAAAGCTCCCTTCTCTTTTGCCTGTATCAACGACATCAGGACCTTGGGAATGTATCAAGGACCCTTCTTCTTCTCCATGTTCATTGTCATCCCAGAGGCCCAAGTAGAACTCAGTTTCTCCATTTATAGAATGTGCCAGTGTTTAATTGTTAGTTACCTCTCTGTCCCACTGGGCTTCACTGGGACTCCAATGTACCTGAATACCCAGTATATGGATGTGGTGAATTGAGTTAATAATGTTCATCCATTAGCTGAATTATGTAGCTTTACAGCTTAAAGGTACCTTGGTTTTCTTGAAGAAAATTAGAAAGTGTGTTTTTTGTTTGTTTTATAACTGATTATAGTGTCCAACCTTGAGTGTTAACAAGAACTTTTCCATTGGTAGGCATTTATCAAGATTCATGATTATGTTATGTTGCTTGTTGGCCCTTTCGCTGGATGAGACTAACGATGTCAAATGAACACAACCCTGACTTTCCACTGCCCCATATATTCAGTTCTTACACTCATCATTTACTGCTGTTAGCGTGACCACGGATTTATTACTCCATCTGATTTCATTGTTAGTGAAAGAAAAGTGTTTTTATATCCAATGCAATTTATTAAACATACTTATATTTATACATGGATCTGAATATATACAATTTATATATAATCTACAAATGTTATCTTTCAAAATATAAATTTAGGGTATGCAAAAATGCTAAACTGACACTGGCAATCAAATGAACGTAACTCCTGGTAAACACATTTTAAAAGTCATTTTGTATATCCAATCCTTTGACATTATTTGAATGACTAACAAATTAATCATGAAATCGGTGAGTGGTTTTTTTGGGAGGGATAACAGAGCTCATTTCTAATTGCTATATTCATGGTTACAGACAAGGAGATTTTTCAAAGTATGTTAATGAATTTGAATATTTATTTTTAGCTTTCCCACTGAAATCACTTTATAATGGACTATTCTTTCTTCCACCTTATGAGAACTCCACATTATCAGAGAGCATTGTGGGACAGGCATCCCAGAAGCTACAAGTTGTTCTCTACTACTATTTACACTGATCAGGTAGCCATGGAGAAATTACTTCTGTCTCTCTTAATATCTGATTCATCTTGTAATTTCTATGGTTCTTGTGACTTGAGAACAAAATAAATTGTTAATTTTTACTCTGTTTGTAGTACAGATCCTCAACTTGCTGCCATAGATTCAAATTATCAATATGAACTTCTACCATTTCAATATAAGTCATGTTTTGATATGATAGCACACATGTATAATCTCACCACTCTCTTGGAGAGTTCAAAGTCAGCCTGCACTACATATAAGACCATATCATCATCAATAATAATAATAATAACCTTAACTAAATGCATACAGTTAAAAATGAGAATGTGCCATATTTCTTACAAGGACTCTCTGTACTATTTGAAAACATTTAAAGAGGGGTATGTTTAACTGCTGGGCTCCCACTGTGCCTGCAAACTGGCAAACAACTTCCACGAAAACTGTGCCTTTACCAGACAATCAGAAAGCTGTTCTTAGTGTTTAAGAAATTGTTCTTAATTTTATATTTAGCAAACAGGCAAAATGTATTGGTACCTGAGCACTATTCAATGTGTAAAAGAAAAAATGAGACCCACCCTCTATCCCAAGGAAGGACTCAATTTCAGGAAGTGTACAGAGGCCTTCGGTAGGTCAGTGGAACTTGTACAGACAGGGCATATGCCATGGAAGACGTTAACGCAGGCTGAATCTTGAAAAGGTGAGGAGTTCCCTTGGGATGAAGGGAGAAGCAAGCTTATAGATGGCAGGGAATCTACATGGCTATAGGGAATGCCAGAAAATCACTTTGTTCACTGGGGAGTAGATAGCCTATTTGGAGAGTATGCTGGCTGGGAGTTCAGGGAACAGGCTGTGGAGTAGGGGTGGGAAGAGGGAGATCAGGAAATAACTTTGACCAGGCTAGATAGACCAGGTATGGAAAGTATGAGTGTGGCCATAACAATGTTAATTCCATTGTAGGATTTACTAGCTTAACAGGACATGGCTTTCCTGTGCCAGTCAAGTTTTTTTTTAAACTAGAAAGATGAATAAGAACAAGTAAAATCATCTGAACTAAGTACGGACGTTGCCTTTACTAAGCAGCATTAGCTTTGCAATACTTCATGCGAAGAAGGGGGACGGCCTGCCAGTAGATGAATGTGCAGTCTCTAACATTTGCTCTGCAACATTCTTTTGTTCCCTCAATAAATCTGTGTCATTAATGACAACGTGTAAGTCAAGCAGAGGAGAAACAGCCTATTGGATGACAGGCTTAAGTGAATCTTGCTGTATGCCCTAATGGTCAACATATGGGCCTCTGTTGGCCTGAGTGGCAGGAATTTCTGGAGATAGGGGCAATGAGGGAGAGAGGGAGGGAGGGAGGGAGGGAGGAGAGAGAGAGAGAGAGAGAGAGAGAGAGAGAGAGAGAGAGAGAGAGAGAGAGAGAGAGAGAGAGAGAGAGAGAGAGAGAGCCCACCCTTCCTCCAGGTTCCAGAGGTATGGGTCTGGGAACTATTAGCCAAAGCCCTCTGTCCCTCCTCTGCTGTCAGGAAGACACATGTTGGTGGAGACAGAAATGTTTTTACACTGGGAACCCTGACTCCATTATTAATTTTATAGCTCTTGGGATGGGATGCTTGACTCTGTAAGTTCCCTTGATATTGCCCCACCAAATATGATATGTGGTCCAAAACACATGTGATTTAGAAACTTCTATTCTTTTTCCCATGCATACGTGAGCTCTTATTGTGAGTTGGGATGAGGACATCGTAACACGGGGAGGAAAAAAGGTGCACTTAGCCAGAAGTAGCACCCTCTGCCTTCTCCTTACATAGGCCGTCCCCGTCTGCAGAGACTGTCTACTTAGGGATGGTCACAGAGTTTGGGTCGCCCGATTGTGGGGTAAAGATGACAGGGAGGCAGGAGTCTGAACCCACAGTTCTCTATGTCAGGGGACCGAGCTCTGTCACCAGGCTGGCAACACATCTGGACATACTTTGCAATCAAAGCAAAGGAACATGTGAAGTACAGAAATCAAAGCATAACAAGAGAACGTTATAAAGCAGAGTGACTTTTAAAATAAGTGTGCAAATTTTTTAAAAAAAGAAAAGAGCACCCAAATACATGTTTGTCCCTAGAAGATGACAGTTTGGGAGGTCTGACTGAGAGGACCATTAGCTGAAGCTATTTTTCAAATGTCTAGTTGGTATTTTGTAACTACCATCTATGCTGACTGACAGCCTGAGTTTGGAGCTACAGAACCCATATAAAGTCACACACAATCGTGAGTGTATCTGTTACCCTCCTGGAAGCTCATGGTCTATGAGAGCCTGTTTCAAACAAGGTAGAAGGAAAGGCCCAATACCCAAGGTTGTCCTCTGATCTTTCTACATACACTTTTACACACATACCCAGATGCCGTGCACGCATAGCACATATATTTGGGAGGCAGTGGTGAGTGGCATGTTCACATTACTTCTGCCTGAATGAGGAACTAATACACTTCATGTCCTGCTTTTGTTTCACACACCAAAGCTACCTTTTGTCATTCTCTTTGACACTAGGGATTGCCGTCATGCTAGCCAAGTACTCTACCTGTGAGCCGTATCCTCAACCCTCTTTTGTTTTCAGTTTACTTTCTTGTTTGTTTGTTGTTGGTTTTTGTTTACTTTGTAAATTATTTTCACAATTTACTAAGTTGCTCAGATGGGCCTTGAACCCACACTCTGTAGCCCACTCTGTGACTAAATTCATTCTATTCCAGTCTCCCAAGTAGCTGGATTATCGGCCAGGACCACCAGGTCTGGCTCTGAAACCACTTTTATAGGAGGGTTTTCTAATGTCCACTGTCCTCTCTTGCCTTTCCTCCCTGAGTTTAGGTGGTGTTTAACTCAATTGACAAAGAACCCTTGGGTTCAGAGGGAGTCCAGTCCAGATTTCTGCATTTGGGAAACAAAATCTATCATGACAATTCCCTGGTGCTAAGTGAAACTATTGTCTTGGATATCCTTAGGCTTCAGGTCACTGGGAAAGACCACCACATTAGAAACCAATAGCCTGATTTGGGGAATAAAACTCTTCACCTCCCCATACTAGCCCTACCTTTACAACCCGTAATTACAGCAAACTCAATATGCTAACAACTAAACTCATCTTTACTAAGTCTGCCACTCCCAGGCATTTCTCACATCGGGGACCAACATGACTGCTTAGACCCAACCCTGGAAGCCCTGCTTAACTCTTCTATTCCTTTCCCATCCACCCATCAGTCACCAGCTACTGGTCCTGCATCTTCAACTATCTTCTCTATTCCTCACCATCAGTGTCTTAATCTAGGCCATCTTCTGCCTGACTCACAGTTCTGTTTGGGTCTCTAACTTATCTCCTTTCCCTACTTTAGCTTGCTTCAGTATATTCAGCCCCAGCACATTGCTTTGCCTCCTCAAACACAAATTAAACACATGTTGCTCTGTACATGAAAACCATGAACAGAAATCTGTTGCTGAGGCCGGGCGTTGGTGGCACATGTCTTTAATCCCAGCACTGGGGAGGCAGAGGCAGGAGGATCTCTGTGAGTTCGAGGCCAGCCTGGTCTACAAGAGTGAGTTCCAAAGCCATACAGAGAAACCCTGTCTCGAAAAACCAAAAAAAAAGAAAAGAAAAGAAAAGAAAAAAAGAAATCTGTTGCTGGCACAATAATGTGTAATCCCCCTTCCCTATTACCTAAAGCCATTAACAATGTGACTTCTACTCACATCTCCAGTCTCTACCCTTTGAACACTGAATCCCAGCCATGTAGAGTGCCTTTTTGCTCCTCACATAGAGCTTCTGGCCATGTAGCCTCCTCCTCTTTGTTTCTCCCTCTATCATATTCTTCTTACTAAGATACATAACACATGTGGAAAAGTTCAAATAACACTACCTGCATTTGCTATAGCCATAATACAGCAAATTTCCTCAATTAAGCACATCTATATACCGTGTGCCCACATCATGACCTTAAAGAATCTCAGTATGCTAGAGGCTCCCTCATATTCTTTGTCCCTACCCGTACAAAAAATCACTACCCCAACTTCAAATATTCATGGCTAGTTTATCCCAATTCTACACTTTGTCTAAAGGAAAACTAGCTCGAAGTGAAAGCCTGTGTCAGCCTTTTCTGTTGATGTGTAACGATTCACCCAAACACTTATGGCCTGGAATGACCTGGAGGTCCTAGCTTCATCCATCTCTGTCCCCACAGCTGTCTTTTAAGTCGACTTCGCCATCATGCTCCTTGAGGACTTGGACTGTCTTTTACACAGCCTTTCCTCCCTCCATCCTCCACCCCCAGTCCATAGCATCATCCCAATCACATGCTTCTCTTCTCACTGTGAAGCCAAATGAACATGTTTTGGTCATTTCCTACTTGACCCCTCCACCTCCAACCCCAGACTTGAATAGATTGCCAAATTCTAGTGGCTCACCCTCTGAGGCTTCTCATGCCGTGTCCTTTTGCCTCCCCTCATGGCCTCTTGCCTGGACTCTTCCGAGAGCTCACATTTGGCCTCCCTGCTCCCAGTCATTCTAACAGACTTGGGTATGTTTTTCCTGGATTCAAATCTACACTAGTTTTACACCCATTATGATAAAAACCAAGGCTCTGCCCAAGCAAGGTGCCCTTTAACCTGTTGCTGCCATCTTCTTTTCTATGCTTAGTACAGAATACACGCCCTGCTCCTCAGCCATACTAAATCTGCTCTCCTGTGCAGCTGTCTGAAGCATTTCTGCCAGAAGCTTCTTGTGTCTAGAAATGCCCGTCACTCCATCCTTTCCCTAAGCATCAACCCATCCTTTACATTCTCTCTCTAATGCCACCTTCTGGTTCAAACCATGTAGCTGAGGACTCTTTCCCAGTCCTGTATCCTGCTACTAAAACCCATATTAAGAAGTCTCATTGTGACAATGATGTAAGTGCCTCAGGACAGCATCCTCACTTTGTTCTCTGATAACCCCCAGAGCCTACCACATCGTAGGTCTCAGTAAACACTTGCTAAATAAACGGATGCTTCACCTTGTGGAGCACTTATTATGACAGACACTTCCATGTATAAAGTCCTTCCTCCCTGAAGCCCAGTGAAGAAGGAGCTGGTTTCGTGGAAGAGAGGAAAAGGAAGCCTGTGTACGTACGTTTAAGTACTTCATCACAACAGTACAGTTGCCACATGGCAACACTACAAGAAAACCCCTTATTTGCACACCCTAAAGATCTTGGCTTTACAGTCTGAGCTTTGGCCGCCATGATACCCTGAATAGGATTCTACTGTGGTTTCCAGTAGGTTGCTAACAGATGAAGTCATGATGTGGAGGTTGGGGTAGTACCTCTCCACACACTGATCTCTCCATTGCTGATGACAGGAGCTGGCTCGTGCTTATTTTAGTTCTTCCCTGCCTCCCAAAGCCCAAGCAGCCAACACAGCATCTTATACATGTTTATGTCAACGAAAAATGTTTATCAAATGAAACAACGGGTGTGATGTTCAAAGCCAGCTTTTGGCAGTGAACGCTTTTTGCACAATTGGTGATTTTTGAGGAGACTTTTCTGATGGTCATCCTAATCCAGGCCCAGCTGCTGTCTCTGCTAAACCTGGCCTTCTTCAGCATGATGCAGGCTCAGGGCCATCCCTGGCTGACCCACCCTCCACCCCGGCCCGGCCCTCTGCCATCCTTCCTGTCCTCAGGAAGCTCCTCTGTCTGTCTTCCTGCTCCCAGTAGCTGATCACGCACAGCAAGGCTGGCCCACCCTCTCCTTTTCTTGACCTCACACCCTGCTTGAACCCTGCCGTTTCCCTGGTCATTCTGCACAGGCAGAACAACATGACACTCATGCAGATAATTTTCACACTGCGAAGACAGCAATAAACAGAGTCACGAGGTGTAAGTGGGAAAAAAAGTTAAATCCTTATTTTTCTTCTGTAGGTTTGTCAGTTATTTAGCGTTGTTGGTTATAATAGAAATAGGAGCAGTTAAGCTCAAAGGGACAGTTAGTAGAAGGATAAAGAGCTTTTCCGCTGGGTTTGTAGCTCAGTAGCAGAGTGCTTGCCTAATATATGTCAGACACGGTGTTCAAACTGTATTATAGGAGAAAATGCATCTCAATAACCTCCAAGGTTGGTGTGTGGCCAGAACCCCAGAAGAGATGAGAGAAGAACCCAACAATAGTCCAGCTTGAGCAGGACTCCTTTGCCTGGCTCTACCTGCCCTTCCCTGGCTCTGTACATTTGCTTTATCCATGTATCTCTGTGACCCTGGACTGGAGACTCTGACTTTATGCATGGCAACCACCTCCTGGGAACTCTACCTTATTGGCCCAGGATGAGTCAGGTGCCTACCTGTGGTCCAGTGAGGATGGTGATATTATACATCATGGCTGCCAACAGCTCATCTTGGTAGGAAAGACTGATGTAGAAAGGGTCATTGCAAGCTGAGAAAACTCTGCAAAATCGTCCACTATACTTGATTGTACACCAAGAATGTAGACATGATGGGGTGGATAAAGTTGTAAAAGACCTGTGTCTGTTTCCCTGGGGATAGAGTAAGTTCAAATGCTTTGTATATTTGAAATTCTTATATCTTTGTTTGAGATAGGGTATCACTATGTCCTAGTCTGCCCTGGAACTCCATATATAGACCCAATTGACTATGAATTTTGCAGTGGTTGCTGGAATTACAGGGGTGAGACATACAACACCCAACTCTAGCTTTGAAATTCCTTGTAAAGAAACAGATGCATAAATACAGACTGCCACTTAGCAATTAGAACATTGGTTAACTAGGATGGCATTAATACACTAATCCTTCCTGTGGTCTCCTAAACTGCAAGAGAGAAAAGGAGAATGATGAACAAGGCCAGGATATGCCCTCTCTCCTCAATGCCTGATACAAATGAGATGCCCTCTGCCGATCAACTACTGCTTAGGCCTACCAAGCCAGTGTAGGCAGGTCTAGGGAAATAGACTCCTCCCCTTTCCAAGATTCAATACCCCCTCCACTCAGAGAAAGCTGGCACTGACCACAGCTTCCTTTTCATGAATTGAAGTTGGAAGAGGAAGAATTGGGAGAAAATCTTGTTTCTCTCTTATCTAGCCCTGTCCACCCAATGGCCCTTCATTTTAAGCCTGGGTAAGGGTGACATGGAGAGTCAATCCGATTGAAAGGAGGAACTCCAGATTCAGCTGGCCAAAAAGAAATTCAAAGTTCTTAGTCCACACTTCCTAACTTTTGCCCTTGGAACACCTCTCAGCTGCATAGAGGGACAACTCAAGGGCCCATAGGACACAGATTCAGCAAGCTATGAGGAGGTTGGGCTAGGCTCTATTCCTAAGGATGAACCTCGTGACCCTTCTGTCCAGACTATTGTAATCCACCCAAACATTTTCAGTGATGTCTTTCTGGCTTGTTTTTTTTTTTTTAGGCTCTCTGGGTACAGCAGGCCGTGTGTGCAACCTGACTTCCCGAGGCATGGACAGCTGTGAAGTCATGTGTTGCGGGAGAGGCTATGACACGTCGCATGTCACCCGGATGACCAAATGTGAGTGTAAATTCCACTGGTGCTGTGCTGTTCGCTGTCAGGACTGCCTGGAGGCCCTGGATGTGCACACGTGCAAGGCCCCCAAGAGTGCCGACTGGACGACCCCTACATGACCCCGGCAGAGGTCATCATCTCCCTTCCTTCCGTCAAGGACTCCATTGCATCTGCCAGGACACTGGACCTCTGGGTTGTCTTCAGGGGAGCTATTTCTTAAGGCATGTGCCCTTTATCTCCACAGAAGGCCCTTTTCTGTCTCTGGGAGCCCCAGGACTAGGGACCACATGCTGCATATAAGTATACCCTATTCTATCTATCTTGGGCATTCTGAGATCACCTCTCTTCCTGCTGATTTCTTTTTGGAAATGGCATGACGGGCTGTTAGAGGAGGAGGGTCATGGGCCCCCACCACTGTCACCTAGACATTTCCTCTTCCCTCTTTGGCCATGGGGAGAAACAACATCACATAGTAGAGGAACTTTCCCTGTGTCTTCCCATAGATTCTAACAGTTAAGAAAGCCAATGCTTCCCTCTGGGGGTGGGAGTTGGGTAGAAAGCAGAATCATTGGATCCAAATTTACTTGTATTTTTGAAAAAGACCAAGCAAGGGCTCCATCTAAGTGATAACTGGATAACTGTTGCTACCATCCTTGATGATTGCCTGGGGAAGGATGGGTTTCAATAAACATCAGGTTGAAAACACGTGTTTTCAAAGAATTTATTAAATGCTAACCTCTGCTCTAAGAAGGTGAGAATGTTTACCCTTTGAGGCAGGGTTAGTTTGAACTTTCCTGTCAGCCAATACTTGGCACAAAGTGCTGCTCCTCACTGTCCCTTCAATTTAAGGACTCTTAAGAGAAGAGACTTCTCACTATGCTCTGAAGAGAATGTGAATGGGGATGGATGGTCTGGCAGTGTTCTTTAGCCATGGGGTAAATATGGTGAAAGATATAATAATACTAATAATGAAGTGAATGGAATATCAGAGATGAGCTTGTACCGCTTAAGGAAAAGAAAGCAACAGAATCCCAACGTGGCCGTGTGCACATGGGGTTCTTGGCTAAGACAACCTTGTGGATGCAAACTTTGAGAAAGGTGATGCTGACAGAAAGGCCTGCAGAGCCTAGGACCCCCTTCTCCCATACTCAGATGCCCAGCAGAGCTATTGAAGAGGTTGGGTTAGGACCCACTAACTTTAAGCCCTGACACTTTTAATCACGTTTGTTTGATATTTAGAAGATGATGTAATGGTACAGCCTAGAGAAAATAGCACATAGCCTCAAGTTTAAAGTTGGTAACACTACTTACATTGCAAGCACTTTGTAAGTTGAAGAATATATTTAAGTAGCCCGGCTGTAGTTATGGGAATATCAATTTGGAAGTGATGATTGACTTCTGCCAGGAGATGACATTCAGAGAAAATCGAGAGGCTGCCTGCTACATTTTTTATGTTCGATGAATAAAAGATGGACTTGATAAGGCTGCTACTCATCATGCTGTACAGCTTGGCTCTGTTCTATAGACTTCTTTATAGAGATATATTAACTAACGGGATGTCTCATGGTATACATCCAGCGCCAAATTGCTGCTTGCTCATTGCTTCATACTTTGGCTTTCATCTTTCCACCTGTGTCTAGGTCATTCAGCCTGAGACTCATGGGAAGCAAACTGTGGGTCCTTTGTTAAAGCTGGTATTAGCCTTCTTAAAAATGACTTAACTCCAGTACTACCCTTCCCTCATCCGTTTCTCCCCTCCCTTTCTGATTGGGGTCAAGCCAGGTCTTGGCCTTTACAGGCAAGTGTTCTACCCCTGACCATATCTACATCCTTCCTCTTTGTATTCCATGTACACAGTAAGTAGGAACAATGGAGCAGGAGAGGGGCAACTCAAGGCTTAGCATGGGGAAGCTCATGCTAGTTGATAGCTCCCATTGTCCAGGGTACTGAGGAAGCTTTCATGAGCGTCCTAAAGCTACTAGCACTTCTTGCTACTAGATGAATGGTGAAATTTTAAATCCTTGGGTATATCTAGTATGGGGAAGATTCCTAGAGTATATCAACTCCTTACAGTTCATGAAAACAAAATCAAGAGACTTGAAGGGATCCCCATAAACATGAGCTGAACCCCAGGGCTCCACAAAAGTAGGACCACAAGAGAACTTGAAAACAGTTACTTTGACCACTCAAAAATTTTTTCTCTTAGATGAATGGAACAGAGTCTAAGTTGTTTTAGCCTCGAGTAGATATTTATACATTATTATTATTATTATTATTATTCCTGATGTTTAAAACTGAATTTCTTTTTATGCTGAGATATGTCCCCTGATTAAGGCCTGTTCATATGAAGCCTGTAGAATTTGCTCTGGTTTGTGAAGACATGGTAACAGACCCCGCAAAGGGTAGTGGGTCTTCACTGAGGGGAGCAGAAGAAGCAAATGAAATTTCCTAACCTGATCTTATTTTGTAAAGAGGACATTTCTTTGGAAAATAATTAAAACAGGTAAAGGTAATTTTGAACTCACTTTCTTTAGGGCTTAGTAGAGCATTGATATTCTGGAATTATGAAATACACTAAATCCTTGTTCGTTCTTTTAAGGAAAATAAGTTATACTAATTATCCAAAATAAGGAGGAAGTCTAACCAGGTCAAATCCCCCATGAACAAAAGTCTTACTATAGACTCACTAGGTCACACCCTCCAGGGGCACATCCTGTGCCCAACCCCCATCTGCTACAGGACCAGTAACCAGATAGCAGCATACTCCATGCCCCTAAACCATGCCCACTGGCACATTAGAAAAAATGGGAACCACACAGTCACCTATATCTGGAGGAAGAGGTGAGTGTATGAGCTTCCAACTGGACAGCCCTGTTCTCTAGGCTCTATCCCCTGGGGGCACATCTTGTGTCCCACCCCCATCAATCATAGACCCAGGGACCAGGCAGTAACATCTTCCCTGCCCCCCAACCATCCTCCACTGCATCAGACACCTCAAGAGCCATAGACCCCACCTGCACCAATTGGAGGAAGAAATGGGAAGACTACAGTGTAATAATGCATTCAACATCCTAAAAAGCAATATGACAGCACCAGTAACTAGTGGTTCTACAACACCAAGAACTAAACATCCCAACACAGATGAAGCAAAAGAAAACCACCTTAAAAATAACTTTATGAAGATGATAGAGGCTCTTAAAGAGGAAATTAAAAATTCCCCTAAAGAAGTATAGGAAAAGACAAACAGAAAATGTAAGGAATCAATAAGTTCCTTAAAGAAAGTCAAGAAAACCAAGAGAAAAAACAATCAAACAAGTGAAAGAAACAATTAAGGACTTGGAAACTGAAACAGGGGCAATGAATAAAACACAAACTGAGGGAATTCTGGGAATTTAAAACCTGGTTAAACAAGTAGGAACTACAGATGCAAGCATAACCAACAGAATGCAGGAGGTAGAAGAGAAAATCTCAGATGTACAATGGAGGAAATAGATTCATCCATCAAAGAAAATGTCAAATCCAACAGATTCTTGACACAAAATATCTAGGAAATTTGGGACACCATGAAAAGACTAAACTTAAAAAATTATAGAGATAGGAAATAGTGAAGAAGTCCAGCTCAAAGGCACAGAAAATATATTCAACAAAATCATAGAAGAAAACGTTCCCAACCTAAAGAAGGATATGCCTATGAAGGTACAAGAAGCCTACAGAAGACCAAATAAACTGGATCCCCCCAAAAAATCCCTTCACCATATAATAATCAGAACACTAAACATACAGAATAAAGAAAGAATATTAAGAGCTGCAAAGGAAAAATGCCAAGTAATGTATAAAAGTATACCTATCAGAAATACATCCAACTTCTCAATAGAAGCCTGAAGGTCCCAGACAGACATTCTGCAGACATTAAGAGACCATGGATGCCAGCCCAGACTACTATATCCAGCAAATCTTTCAATCACCATAGATGGATAAAACAATATATTCCATAAAAAAACAGATTTTGAAAATATCTATCCACAAATCCTGCCCACAGAAAGTACTAGAAGGAAACCTGCAACCTAAGGAAGTTAGCTGCACCCACAAAAGCACAGGCAACAGATAATCTCACACCAGCAAACCACAAAGAAGGAAAACACAAAAACACTAGTACCACCACCAACAAAACCAATTATAACAGTAATCAATAATCATTGGTCATTAATATCAATGAACTCAATTTGCCTATACCAAAACAGTATCAATCCTTCAGATGCAAACAAGAAATACACCTCAACCTCAAAGAGAGACATTTCCTCTGAGTAAAGAGTTGGGAAAAGATTTTCCAATCAAATGGACCTAATGAACAAAGGGATGTAGCCATCCTAATATCTAACAAAATAGATGTTAAACTAAATTAATTAAAGGAGATGAAGAAGAACATTTCATATTCATCACAGGGAAAGTCCATCAAGATGAAGTCTCAATTCTGAACATCTATGCCCCAAATACAAGGTTACCCGCATTTGTAAAAGAAACATTAATAAGTTTAAATCACACATCAAACACGACACATTAATAGTGAGAGACGTCAACACCCCACTCTCACTACTGGACAGGACTGACTATCAGGGATAAACTTAATAGAGAAATAAGGGAATTAATAGCTGTTATGATCCAAACAGACTTAACAGACATCTCTAGAACATTCCACCCAAACATAAAAGAATATACCTTCTTCTCAGCACCTCACAGAACCTTCTCTAAAATTGACCACATATTTGGTAATAAAGCAAATCTCAACAGATAAAAGCAAAAATTGGAATAAACCCCTGTATCTTATCAGATCACCAAGGCTTAATGTTAGAATTCAACAATACTAATTTAAGGAAGTGAATGAACTCAAGGAAATTGAACAATGCTCAACCCAAATTAACAAAATCAGAAATGAAAAAGGGGATATAACAACAGACACTAAAGAAATCCAGAAAATCATTAGGTCATACTTTGAAAAGCTGTACTCCACAAAACTGAAATTTTTAAAGAAAAGGACAATTTTCTGGATAGGTAACACATACAAAAATTAAGTCAAGACCAGAGAAACAATTTAAATAGAACGATAGCCCCCAAGGAAATAGAAGCAGTCACCAAAAGTCTCCAAACCAAAAAAAAAGAGACCAAGAATGGATTGTTTCAGAGCAGAATTCTACCAGAATTTCAAAGAACTAACACCAATACTTGTCAAATTTTTTCATACAATAGAAACAGAAAGAAAATTGCCAAAGTATTTTCACAAGGCTGCAGTTGCCCTGATACCCAAATCACACAAAGGCACAAGTAAGAAAGAGAATTACATACCACTTTCCTTCATGAACATTGATCCAAATATACTCAATAAATTACTAGCAAACCAAATCCAAGAACACATCAGAAAAATCATCCACTATAATCAAGTAGACTTTATCCCAGAGTTGCAAGGATAGTTCAACATATGAAAATCTATCCATGTAATCCACCAAGTAAATAAACTGAAAGAAAAAAAACATGATTATCTCATTAGATGCTGAAAAAGCCTTCCACAAATTCCAACACCCCTTCAAGATAAAGGTCTTAGAGAGATCAGAGATATAAGGATAATTAAGGCAATAGAGAACAAGTCAATAACCAACATCAAACTAAATGGAGAAAAACTCAAAGCAATTGAAGTAAAATCAGGAACAAGATAAGGCTGTTCACTCTCTCCATATTGGTTCAATATATTACTTGAAGTTTTATAAAGACAACAAAGGGAGATCAAGGGGATACAAATTGGAAAGGAAGAAGTCAAACTTCACTATTTGTAGATGATATAGTAGGCATAATTGACTTGCAAAATTCTACCAGAGAATTCCTACAGCTGATAAACACTTTCAGTAATGGGGTAGGATGCAAGATTAACTCAAAAAAGTTCATTATCCCTCCTTTATACAGATGATAAATGGACTGAGAAAGAAATCAGAGGAATATCACTCTTTTCAAATATCTAACCAAACAAGTGAAAGACCTGTATGACATGAACTTTAAGTCTTTGAAGAAAGAAATTGAAGAAGATACCAAAAAATGGAAAGATCTCCCATGCTCTTGGATAGATAGGATCAACATAATAAAAATGGCAATCTTAGTAAAAATAATCTACAGATTCAGTGCAATCCCCCATCAAATCCCAGTTTTTCACAGACCTCAAAAGAACAATATTCATCTTCATATGGAAAAACAAAAAAAACATGATAGCCAAAACATTCCTGAACAATAAATGAATTTCTGGAGGAATCACTAATCCTGATTTCAAGCTCCACTATAGAGGTATAGTAATGAAAACAGCTTGATTTTGGCATAAAAACAGACAAGTGGATCAAAGAAATCCAATTGAAGACCCTGATATTAATCCACCCATCTATAAACACTTGATTTTTGACAAGAAGCCAAAATTGTACTGTGAAAAAAAAAAGAGAAAGCATCTTTAACAAATTGTGCTGGCATAACTGATGTTGACATGTAGAAGAATGCAAACAGATCCATATCTATCATCATGCACAAAACTCAAGTCCAAATGGATCAAAGACTTTAACATAAATCTAGTCACACTGAACCTGATAGAGGAGAAAGTGGGAGGTAGCCTTGAACACATGGACACAGGACATTACTTCCTAAATATAACACCAGTATCACAGACACTGAGAGCAACAACAAATAAATGGGACAACCTGAAACTGAGAAGCTTCTGTAAGACAAAGGACATGGTCAATAAGACAAAATGGCAGCTTACAAAATGGGATAAGATCTTTACCAACCACACATCTGATAGAGGGCTGATCTCCAAAATATATAAAGAAATCAAGAAACTAGACACCAAAATAACAAATAATCCAATGAAAAATGGAGTACAGACCTAAACAGAATTCTCAACAGAAGAAACTCAAATGGCTGAAAGATGTTTAAGGAATTGTTCAACATTGCTAACTGAAGACAGTTTCTGTCCTTCCTGGTCCCAAATTCCCATTTAGTCCCAAATAAACACACAGAAGCTTATATTAATTATAAACTATCTGATGATTCAGGCTTCTTATTTGATAGCTCTCTCTTAATTATTAACACATTTCTATTAGTCTACGTATCACCACATGGTCTTTGCTTACCCGAGAATGCCTAGGTATCCTACCTTTCCAGTGGCTACATGGCGTCTCTCACTCTTCTTCTTCCCAGCTGTCTCCTACTCTGGTAGCCCCCAACTATACTTCCTGCCTGCCCCTTGGCTGAAACAGCTTCATTCAACTCTCACACACCTGTCAGAATAGCTAAGGTCAAAAACATTGATGACAGCTTATTCCGGAGAGGATGTGGAGTAAGGGGAGCACTCCTCCACTGCTGTAGGAGTGCAAACTTGTACAGCCACTTTGAAAATAAATATGCTTGTGTCTCTGAAAATTAGGAATCCATCTCACTCAAAACCCTCTCTTGGTTACATACTCAAAGGATGCACAATCATACCACAAGGACATTTGCCCAACTATTTTCATAGAATTTTTTGTAATAGCCAGAATGTGGAAAAAATCTAGATGCTCCTCAGCTGAAGAATGGAAAAAGAAAATGCGGTACATTTACACAATGGAATATTACTCAGTGGTTGAAAAAAAAGGACATCTGAAACTTTGCAAGCAAATGAATGGAACTAGAAAAAAACAACTTGAGTGAGGTAACCCAGACCCAGAAAGAAAAACAAGGGATGTACTCATTCATAAGTGGATGTTAGACATAAAGAAAGCTAAGGATAACCAGGCCACAGTCCACAGCCCCAGAAGAGCTAGGTAAAAAGGGCCACATATGGAGGGCCCCAGGAAGGGGAAATAGTTAAGAGCTTCTGGATAAACTGGGAATAGGGATAGAAGGGGGCAGGGTGGGGGATGCGAACATGAAGGATCTAGAAAGTAGAGTTCAGAGAGGGATGAAAAGGGAGATCAATAAAAGAAATATCTTGACAGAGTGAGCCGTCATGGGTTAAGGAGAAACCTGGTGCTAGGGAAATTCCCAGGAATCTTTAAGTATGACTCCACTAAGACTCGTAATAATCATGGAGGGAGTTTCTGAAAGGGCCTTCCCCTATAAGTGACTACCCTAATTGTCAACATAGAACCTACATCCAGTAACTGATGGAAGCAGATGCAGTGACCCACAGCCAAGCACTGGGCTAAGCTCCTGGATTTCAGTTGAAGAGAGGGAGGAGGGATCATATGAGCCAGGGTGGTCAAGATCATGATGAGGAAAACCACAGAGACAGCTGACCTGATCCAGTGGGAGCTCATGGACTTTGAACTGACTGCTGAGAAACCTGCATGGGAACAAATTAGGCCTTCTCAATGTGGGTGAGTTATATGGCTTGATCTTCTGGGGAGGGCCCTGGCAGTGGGACCAGACTTATCCAGGGTACATGAATTGATTTCTGGAGCCTACTCCCTGTGGTGGACTGCCTTGCTCAGCCTTGATACATGGGGTGATGGGGGGGGGGCTTGGTCCTTCCTCAATCCTCAATTTGGTATGCCAGACTTTGACGACTCTATGAGGGAGGCTTTACAATCTCTGAGGAGTGGATGGGGGCTGGGAATGAGGGAGGTAGGGGTGGGAGAAAAGGAGGGAGGGGAACAAGGGTTGATAAATAAAATGACTTAAGTCCAAATGGATCAAAGACCTCAACATAAATCCAGCCACACTGAACCTCTTAGAAGAGAAAGTGGGTGGTACCCTTGAACGAATTGGTACAGGAGACAGCTTCCTGAACATAACACCAGTAGCACAGGCAGTAAGATCAACAATTAATAAATGGGACCTACTGAAACTGAGAAGCTTCTGTAAGGCAAAGGACACAGTCAGCAAGACAAAAAGGCAGCCCACAGAATGGGAAAAAATATTCACTAATCCCACATCGGACAGAGGGTTGATCTCCAAAATTTACAAAGAACTCAAGAAGCAAGTCTCCAAAACAGCAAAGGACCCTATTAAAAAGTGGGCTGCAGAACTAAATAGAGAGTTTTCAATAGAGGAGTCTAAAATGGCTGAGAGGCACTTGAGAAAGTGCTCAACATCCTTAGCCATCCGGGAAATGCAAATCAAAGCAACTCTGAGATACCATCTCACTCCTGTCAGAATGGCTAAAATCAAAAACACCAATGACAATTTATGCTGGAGAGGGTGTGGCGAAAGGGGGACACTCCTCCATTGCTGGTGGGAGTGCCAACTGGTTTAGCCACTTTGGAAAGCAGTATGGAGATTCCTCAGAAAAATGGGAATAAACCTACCACAAGACCCAGCAACTGCACTCTTAGGCATATATCCAAAAGATGCCCATTCATATAACAAAGATGTCTGTTCCACTATGTTCATAGCAGCTTTATTTGTAATAGCCAGAACTTGGAAGCAACCTAGATGTCCCTCACCCGAAGAGTGGATAGAGAAAATGTGGTACATCTACACAATGGAGTACTATTCAGCAGAAAAAAATAATGGAATCATGAGATTCGCAGGCAAATGGATGACACTAGAAGAAACCATCCTGAGTGAGGTAACCCAGTCACAAAAAGAGAAACATGGCATGTACTCTCTCATATATGGATTTTAGACATAGATCTGGGGAGTGCCAGCCTACAATCCTATGGCCAGAGAGTCTGGGAAACAGAAACTACATTTAGTGGCTGGTTAAGTACTGAGCTGAACTCAAGAAAGCCAGTATCAGAGAGGGAGGACTGATGATCAAAGGGATTAAGACTGGGCTGGTTTAACCCCCAGAAACAGCTGACCAGACAAAGGTTAACTCTAGAATCCCAGGCATCAGCCTGGGAATCCAGCATGGGACTGATCAAGACCCCCTGAATCTGGGTGTCAGTGAGGAGGCCTAGGTAATCTATTGAGCCTTGGGCAGCAGATCAGTACCCATACCAAGTATACACACGGACTTTGGACTCCCATAGAACAATGTGAGGTGCACTCTCACCCTGAACTCTTGGGAAAGGGTCTAGGCCCTGCCCTATATGAAATGACAGACTATGGACACCCCCATGGAGGGCCTCACCCTCCCTGGGGGAATGAGGGGATAACGGGGGGGGGGGGATGCGGGGAGGGCACGGGAGGAGGGGAGGGAAAGGGAGAGGGACCTCGTACTGACTTGTGAAGCAACCTTGTTTCTTATCTAAATTTAAAATGGAAAATAAAAAAATTTAATAAAAAAATCCATACCAATCTAAAAAAAATTAAATAAGAATAAAAAAGTCTTACTATAAATTGATTCCTCAGGTCTTAGTTAATTTTAATTCATTTTCTTCACTATCTGAAGACATACCCACAACTCATCTTTACTAGTTTACTAAGTCTTTCTACAGAATAATCTTAACATGGCCCTAAAACGTAGCCTGTGAGGGACGTTTTTCAACAGATTTTCTTTACTAAACTTGTTTGTGCTGCTGACAGACAATTGTCTATTGTCTTGATACATGCTTTGTCACATAACCCTCCAATTACAAGACCCGCACACCACCCCATCTAGTCTGAAATCCATGTCCTAAAACTAGAGGCCAGTCCTCTCCTCTAATGTCTTAAGCCTAAGTAGAGAAGCCCAGAGCTATGGCCATACTTAGTTCCCATTTGGCTCAAGATTCCTGAGGGAAGTGGGAGAGCCATGGGGAGCCCCAGAACATTTCCTTATTGGGAGTCACCAGGTTGAAGCATGCCTGAGAAGTGAAACCTATGAAAAGCTCTTCAATTTGAGTGAAGCTAGATGATGGAAAGAAACATGCAGAAAGGAAGCCGTTGGCTTTGGCCAAGGGACTGGCCCAGCTCTGCAGTCATTGGCTGTGACCTTTTCCATGCCTGTTTTCCATGCCTGCCCTTTGTGCTGTCATAGCTCCCCTGTCCCCACCAAGTACCTTCTTCCTGAGGGCCAGGGGCCCTGGCTTGAACCCAAGTTCTCTTTACTCATTGGATAGCTCCCTCTACTTAAAATAGTCAACATTCATTTCAAGATGATTTTTAATTTGTCACTAGTATATTCCTTCATCTTAGAATTTTTATTATTTTTTAACTCCAGGTATTGGGTTGCTTTTGCAAAAAAATAAGGTATGTTTAAAGTCAGAAAGAAAACCAAGCCTCCTAGTGACTATTGACTATCCTGGGCCCTGTTAATTAGAGCAAAGCCCTTACCATCTGTGGTAGACCTGCAGCAAATCATCTCTGAGCCCCTGCATAACTGCTCTTCTGCATCCTCAATATTTAGAGGTTGGCCAGTGGCTGGTGACTCACACAGTTGAAATAGATTCACTGCCACCACACCACCACCATTACCACCACTATCGCCACCATCACCACCACCATTACCACCACTATCACCACCACCATCACCACAACCATCACCACCATCATCACCACCATCACCACCACCACCACCACCACTATCGCCACCATCACCACCACCATTACCACCACCATCACCACCATAACCACCACCACCATCACCACCATCATCATCACCACCACCATCACCACCACCATCATCACCACCATCACCACCATCATCACCACTATCACCAGCATCACTACCACCATCACCACTATCACCACCATCACCACCACCATCATCACCACCACCGCCATCAACATCATCACTACCATCACCACCATCACCACCACCACCATCATCACCACTATCACCACCATCACCACCACCACCACCACTATCACCACCATCACCACCACTACCACCATCACAACCACCATCAGCACCACTATCACCACCACTACCACCACCACCACCATCATCACCACCAAGTCTTGTATACTTTCAAAATAAAGGCTCCAAGAAGTGTCCAATGGACGAGAAGAACCCTCTTTCGTGCCTAGTTACTGCATTTTTATCTGGGCTTCCTTATCAGAAACAGACCCTACTAATTCTAAAACTGGAAAACAGTCTCTGCCAGGCATGTGTTGAACCTGTGGAAAGAACTGCTGGGCTGCCATCTGACAGGTAAGGCCAGTCGACTTTGACCTTCTTCCGAGGCAGACAAAAGGTTCACTCACCCACGAGGATGTTATTGACATTTCTCTGGGGACCAGCAATGTGACAAGTAGTTTGCAAAATCCAACATGCTCATTATTTTTCTAAGTCATAGTTATCCCAGCTTTGGTTGTTTTGTTTTGTTTTTTCCTCTCGCCCCAGTATTCCCAAAGATTCCTGTTTAACCAAACTCCCACTTCCATGAGCTAATAAAAGTGTCACGTAGGTTGTTATGAAGAACTATTGTTATTTAGAAGTCTGCATTTTCTGTGAAATCAAAACACAATAAAGTGAATTTCTGGTGTTAACTTTGTTATTTTAGACTCTTGGTAATCTTGCCAAACCTCTGCTGAGAAATTGCTTCAGGTTATGTGAACTATTCCCTCATCTTTTCTCAAGACCATGATCAAGAGATATCTTTCATATTTATAAAGAATTTCAGAAGAAAACAACTGACTCTCTTTCCTGATGGTAAATAAGACTTACCTTCAGGATTTGAATATTATTATTCTTCCCCTCCCCCGGGGGGTTCTGTGCTGCAGTCCTAGGTATAAATACAGTGTCTCTTTATAGTATCTAATGCACTCTCATCAACCTTCCTGTAGACTGAAATGTCATTTTCTCAGCTTGATTAGAAAGGTGAGATCGAATGACCTTGCATTACAATTTGCACATACTGAATGTGTAGGTCAATTATTTCAAGCACTAAAATTTCGTTGAATGGGTACAAATTCTCCCCCAGCAAAGTCTATCCATTCTTCCATTTTCTCTTCCCTGCTAGTCTATGTTCTAAGGATGATAGGACTTGGCAAGGCTATTCCTAACTTTCAAGCATCTCAAGGAGGGACTCTACAGTAGAGATGCTCACTAGCCTTCTAGGACTCTGTTATTCTCCTCCTACAGTTTCTTCAGTTATCTGAAAAGATGATTTGCATAAAGACAATTCTTTCTTTTTCTTTTTACTTTTGTTTTGTTGTTGTTTGTTTGTTTGTTTGTTTTTTGAGACAGGGTTTCTTTGTGTTACCCTGGCTGTCCTGGAACTCAGAGATCTGTGGTATTGATTCCAAGTTGTGCGGTTAAAGGTGCGTGCTACCACTGTTCAGATATATAAGGACATTTCAACAAAAATATTTTAACCCAAAAAATTGTCAATAGAATTTCCCTGTTCTTCAACCCTTTGCATAAGGAAGATGACCTACACAGGGTAGGACATACAGAAGACAGTCTAGTCTACAGCTAGAAGATGCCAGAAGCAAGGCCCTTTGCTTCCAGTTGTGACAAGCAAATACATCCAGACATTAACAAAATGTTCCCTGATGGCAGACAAAGGGAGAAGATGATGTTTAAATGGTTCCTAGTCACGTGCCAGCCATCTAACGTTTTGAACTAGTCCCCATAAAACCTCAGTTAGGAACACTTTCCTTCTTCCCCTATCCTAGGATTCTCAGTATTTGTGTGTCAGATTAGCTGGGAAAGAATCCTCTTGAAAATGTGAGTCTTAGAGCTCTCAGCCTATCACAATATGTAGAAAAGGGGCTACGTATTGAAGCCTACACTACATGTCCCATGGGTCCCAGAAAGAATGAAGCATCTTGGTTTTAGCAGCTGGAAGCATAATTCTTAGGAATTCCTCAATTTCACAATGCTCCATTTTTGTTTTCTTTTTAAGCAAAAAAACAAAATCCACAAGATGTGTGTCCTGGAAAGCGGGGGAGTAAGAACATTAAAACTCAGCATCAACTAGTTGAGTAATCTTGAGTTTCTCAGTGCAATCATAGGGGAGGGTAGGAACAAAGGAGAGACTGCAGAATACAAAAGGTCTGCCTTTCAAATAAAGAAAAGCTATGTTCCAAGTCAAAGCCACAGTGCTGGTTGCCCCTATCGTAGCAATAGATTGCAGGGAGCCTGACCCAGCAGGGCAATAGTTAACCATTGTTAAAGCACTTGTATTAGTTATTTTATCCTTATTATGACCAAAATGCCTGACATAAACAACTCAGAGGAAGAATAATTGATTGTAGCTTATGGCTTCAGAATGTAAAACTTGGCTTTAGGTGTTTGGTTAGAACATGGCAGTGTGAGCATGTGACATAGGAATCCAACAAAAGGGTATAATTAAGGTGTCAGGACAAGATACAGCCCAAGACACACACCCAGTAATACACCTATTCCAAGGCTCCATCTCTTAGCCTTTACCACCTCCTTGCAATAAGGTGAGGATATTATGATTCCCCCTAGGGCTCTATCATTCTTTAGGTAAGGGTCCTCATGACCCAATTACCTCTGGAAGTACTCTCACAGAGACCTCTAGGGATGTCCTTTGCATATTCTCTGATGGTTTTGAAACAATCAAGTTGACAATCAAAATTAAACCATCACAACGCTGTAAAATACTATTAAATCACTGCTAATGTTAATGGTAAACCTTTTTTTATAAATATGCCACTGAATGTTTATTTTTTCTTTAAATAAGGTAAGATATTGGGGGCTCAGACTACTTGGCTCCCTGACAGCTCTTAGCACTTAGTGCCCTAGCTATATTGATAGAACTGTAGGCCAGCTAGACTACTTGTACCAGCTCTAGCTAACTTTAACATGCTACAGATGCTTTGAAGAAGCTCCATGGCAACCATAGCCGCCTGCTACTGAAACACAGCTCCAGCTCCTAAAAGGCACTGTCCCACACATGACTATTTCAGACAGCATAGACTGGATTTTTGTCACCACAAGTGTCAATGCATTAAATGACTTTCTTACTCTGCAGACATTTTCACCCAGACTAGGGTAAGGGATACTTCCAGAAAAAGCCTGTGATTGCTCCAAGCACAACACTTCATTTCCGTGGAAGTCTGCCATAACTGGTGCAGGGAACTTTTCTGCATCTTCTTTTTTGCTATATATATATAAAAAACAAGAAACAAAACATTTGACTCATTTGTAAGCCAGCTGGGAGATGGCAGCTTCTTGCGTGGTCTTTTCTTGCCTACTTTTTGCTTCTACAATCACTAGATCAAGCTAAACCCCTAACACAGAGGATGGGAAGGGCACAGCAACAGTGTCTATGAAGCAGTAGTAGCAGCGTCAATTACAAGAGCAGCAACGAGCGGGCACCTAGACAGTTCCAGCGAGCTACTGGGGCTAGCGGAAGACACAGCAAAGAGAACGAATGCTGTGAAGAGCAGAAGAGAGAACCTGTAGACCCTAGAAGAGTTCCAGAGAGCTATCAAGGCCTAAATGTCAAAGAACTCAGTCATAGCAACATGATAACAGCTACAACACTATATGAAGTGCTATCGTATTGGATGTTGTAAAGGGCCCTCAGATAGCTGGGCAAGAACTTGCGACTGTAGCCTTATTTCAGTGATAGTTAGATAGTGCGTTGTAAATGAATGGCACAGGGAAGGTTAAATTCATGGAGGAAGAAAGAGCTTGGTTGATGGATGACAGGCTAGCCCCATGAACTAGAGAACTTGGGGCAGATGGGAGGTATCTGAAGGCCTGTCTTTTGGGGCAGATGGCGCTGACTTATGGGAGGTATCTGAAGGCCTGTGCAGATGGGAGGTATCTGAAGGCCTGTCTTTTTGATTTGATCATTTTTCATGGACCAAATTAAATTTCTATTTAATACTGCCCAGAGAAGTAATAAACAGTGAGAATCACTTGCATCAACAAATACTTCACAGTCGGTCCCCTCATTTTACCGTCTAGTTCTAGACAATAGTATAATTACAATTAACATTTGTAACAACAATTAAAGAAAAAGAGTTCACGAATTTGAGAGAAAGTAGGACAGAGGTGTGCATGGGAGGGGCTGTAGGGAGGAAAGAGAAGGGAGAAAATGATGTAATTATGTTTTAATGTCAAAAAATAAAAAGAGTGGACTTTAAAATCTGACGAATATAATCAGTTTGCATTTGGACTATGCGTGGACTCTACTTGATTTTGTATTTCTAAGTACCAATTGGCTGTGTGAAAGCCTTGGTAATTGAATTACAGTCTCTGGATTTCCCCAGACAGTCTATCCATTCCTATTTTAATAGCATCATGGGCTTTCTTAAGTTCTCAGAGGAATCATATTACTGTCTGTAAACCCAATTCACATAATCAAATGACAAGGATGCCTCTGGTATCCACTCAGTAAAGTGCTCACTACAGTCACTTTAGCAGAGCCTGCTATCCCATCTGCAAATATTTGGGGACTTGGGGTTACAGGTGGAGATCACCTCCCTACCAAATCACTATCAGGAAAAACAGAGTCTGCAAAAATCTACCCACCCAAATAAGCTTCGGCACCTGCCCTTTGCTCATTATTCTCTGACAGTAATGTAGGCCCTGAGCCCTGAATTGCTATTTTGGAATCATGATTAATAAAGACAAATATTCCCAGACAAAGCAGAACTAGACAGAGAAGGGAGTGTAGGTTTCATTTTCCTATACATTGTTGTAACTATAAACAATGCCTAATCTTCTCAAAAATTCTCCATGAAATAACACGCACTGGTGTTTTTAAAAGTATTTACACCAGCCCTTGGAGATTTTCTTAGACTCATGATTCACAGATGAGAAATTTTCCTCTTCTACAGGGTTTGGTAATTGGCACAAGAATTCCTCAGTAGACTGTCTATACAAATGAATTTGGATGGTGCTTCTATTAACTATTCATCAGCAAATTTCTTTTAATTTTTCTCAAACTGTCTAGATGTTGGAGTAAGATGATCTCCACTTTGTACACAATAGACTGATAATTCAATGCTTTTTGAAAATTGTAGATGACACTTCAGTGGTGCAGTGAGATCACATGGTATTTTTCAGGATCCCAAGAGTAAGGATTCCTGGGATCACAGACTGTCACATTTGTAAGAAACTTTGCAGATCATTTGTTCCAACCCTTACATTTTACTAATGTGAAAACAAAAGAAACTCCATGGTTTGGACTATGATGTTAGCAAGAGACTCTGAATCATGTTTAGAAAAGAACATTTGTTAATCACTCGGTGAGTCTGCATTGAGCATCCCCCATGAGTCAGCCAGTGTGTTACATTCTAAAGACACAACAGGGAGTGAGACAGATATGCACTTGCTCATACTCACAAAAGACAATTTATTATTCACTCAGTGGTTCTATATTGAGCATCCCAGATGAGTCAGCCTATGTACTATTTACTAGAGATCGAGCAGAGACCAAGGCAGATCTGAAGTGTCTGGTGGCATGGCAAACTTATTATTGTATAAGTTTGTTCAGGGGCATGGTTGGATTCAGTACTTAAAACCATTCTTAGATCTGGATATGATTATTCTCATATTTGAGCTGAGGCAAATTTCACAAAGATTTAGTAATTGGCTTAAAGAACTCAGAAAAACTTAGAAACAAGGGGATACCCAAAGAATCACTATGATTTTTAATTCAATTTATATGAAAACAAAATCCCACACAGAGTCACAGTTAACAGCACTCTATCAGGACGTAGGTGACTTTTCATTGAGCATTTTAAAACATACTTTTGTCCAGACTCAAATAAGATACACCTAGAAAAACCTTGATTACAACCATGTAAAATCTGCTTGGATGTGGAGATTCAATATGAAGATGAAGATGCTTCTAAAATATCACTTATCAGTGTAAAAGTAGCCTGAGTCATGATTTATTTAAAATTTCCCTAAACTCCTAATGCTTCATGTATTTTATACATGTATATATACATGGGAAATCTTTTATAATAGTCTTACTTCTCATACAAAAAAAGAGGAACAGAATTTTGTAGCAACAATGCCCAAGAAATACTTTTCAGAACTGTCTTCAAAAGTAATAATATATTTTGAAAACTTTTAAAGGCACAAAGTGCATATAAACGTAATTTGGCATTCATTAACAGCAACATTTTTACTTTGCTTTACATAAGTGTGGGTTCTATCTATCTCCATAAGGAAAATTGGGAAGATATTTATACTACCAGGTGATTGGATAAGGGTTCTAGGAGCAACAGGTTTCCCTGCCCCCTTTCAACCAGCAAGCTTGGAAGAATAATGCAGGTTTCCAGTAGTGACCTTTAATTGACCCTACTTGACTGTTGTAACCTGTGGCTGGGATTATTCAGATGGTGGCCAAATTCCTCACAGTTAAGTCCCTTCAGAAACTGAGGGGGCCTGGGGCGAGTCCTGACATGGATATGTGAGGAGTATAGTGAGAGCCAGAGAAAGAATTCTGTCTAAGTGGAATCTTAAATGAGGGGTCAAGGGAGAGGGTGGAGAACTTTTATTACAATTTTTTAAAAAGTGTATGGAACAGATTGACATTCATGTTTATTTATAATATAGGAAAACCTAACCACAGACATGCATTTGGTTTGTGAGAAAACAGTTAAGGTGTGTGAGATCACGGAGAAGGTAGTACTATAAACATACAAATAAATAACAAACAAATGAATATAAATAAAATATAGGGAGTTTAATCCTGTTTAGAACATGATTCATTGCTTTGGAACAATAGACAGAGTGAAATAATATCCAAAAGCAATTTTTTCACTTATTGGACACATTAGCAATTTCCCTTATAACTTAGTAGATTCTTTCATACATTACATTGACATCCATGAGAGGCAACTCACCCCAGGTGTCATTTTATTTATTTGTCATTCATTCAATTTTAATACATGTTTTATTAAAACAGAATTGCATCACTTTCTGCCCCTCCCTTTCCTTCTTCAACCCCTCCCAGGTATCCTTCTTCATCCCCTCCATGCCCCCCCAACTCTTTTTCTTACGATTGTTATGGACATATACAGTATTATGTCTATGTATACATTTAGATATGGCCTGCTTGTTCCGTTTTGTTGATTGTGTGCATATGGTTTCTTAGCTGACCATCTACATCACAGCTCCTGCGTGTAAGGTTCAAGGAACATCTCAGAAGAGGGAGAAAAAATGGTAAGAGCCAGAAAACCGGAAGTCTTCTGCGAAATATTCTCTCCTAGAAATGGCAGCATAAACAAGACAGAAACAAGGGCAAGATCAATAGACATGCCAAAGTTGAAATTGCATGGAGTCACACCTCTACACAGAAATCTAGAGGCAACTAGTGACTGCTGGGAGGAGAAAATTAGCCTCTCCCAGGCATGAGCCCCCTACTGGTCATTTCCTTTGTAATTACTTCAGTGGGGCTTAAACATCTCACCCACACCTAAGGGTTGGTAGGCCTCATCACAGGCAGAAGACAACCAACGCAAATGAACACTATGGCGTTTTTGTGTCTCATATTGTTTTGTCTCATTGGTCCTTTGCTTTCATATTAATTCTTTCTGATTTTGTGGTTTCTATGGGTTTTGTGTGTGTGTGTGTGTGTGTGTGTGTGTGTGTGTGTGTGTGTGTGCATTTCTGTGTTTTTGTTTTTCCTACATTCTGGTTTGTTTGTGTTTTGTGTTATCGTTTTTTTTGTTTGCTTGCTTGCTTTCCTGTTTGTTTTATTACAAGAGAGAGAAAAAAGTGTGGAGTTTGGTGGGTGGGAAGTGAGGAGGATTTGGGAGGAAGTGGGGGAGAGGAAATTGTGATCAGAGTATATTGTCTAAAAGAAGTTTATTTTTTTTCAGTAAAAAAAAGCTCACCCCTAACAAAAATGCCTGGTATTGACACTATTTTCTAAAATTTCCTTTGAAAATGCATGAATTTTCTTTTCTGCATTTATATTATTTTTTGCCAGGTAATAAACCCAAGGCTATGAGACCTACAATAGATTCTTTAATAATTTGTTATTTGACAACCACAGGCACAACTTCCTGTACACCATTTCCTCTAGTATTGAGATCTATCATTGAGTAAGAATTTCTACTACTATGGCAAACCCCTGGAAATCTTGCTACAAAATGTCCAAGATTCAAGTAAGACCAGCAGCCTTTGAAATTGCATGGGAACTCTACCAATATCCACAAGCAACACAAGGATGTTTCTCAGGCCAGAAGAAGAGGAGGAAATTGAAGACTCAAGCTTGGGTGCTTTGTGGTGGTTTACTAATTTTTCTACCAGGAATTTGAGGTTTCAAAGACCAGATTGATACAGGAAATAAAGTCATAGTCTCTTGTAATATAGAAGAATTGAAATTAGGAGGCAATATACATATAGTCAGCACCTTCTAAAGGCCACACATTTGGGACAGGAAAACTCTGGATGGCAGCATAAGGAATCAGCAAGGCACTGTGGTTATGCACTACTCAACAATGGAGATACATTCTGAGAAATGCATCACTGGCAACTTTGTCATTGTACCAACATAACGCAGTGTAATTAACACAGGCTAAAACTGCTACAATGCCATTGAGTCATATAATTCCATGAGATCATTGTCCTACATGTGATTCATCATGGATCTAAATATCATAGGGGGTATGACTAGTTCGTTGTGAAATGGGATTGTGGTAGAGAGATTCGTCTGCTGTCGATTTAGAGACGGCAGTCTCTTCTCACTTTAGTGTTGGAATTCATATCATTTGTATGTCTCAAGAATTGTCTAGACAAGAAATTAGCTTTAAGGAAACAGTTTGAGACTTAGGTGCCTAGCTGATGCAAAGCCTCTTTGAAGGTGACATTTCCAACCAAGCAGAAGAGGATTCTCACTTATCAAACAGCACCAAACCTGAGTTTGTAATCCAGAATTGCAAAGTACAGCCCAAAATAAGCCATAATAATCACAAGACAAAACAAATTATATAATTAGACTTTCCAAAATATCAAATATTAAAGTTACATTACTCTTCATTAAAATTTTGAACAAGATAATTAAGCACCAACCATTCCAGTCCTTGAAGATGCTCAAGAAGTGCCCACTAAATACTCACTCATAGTCATATTTTAAATTAGTACAGAAATTTTGGGAAACTGTGGCAATTCTTTTAAAATAACAACCCAACCAGTATTACTGTATGATTCAGCAATCCTATTTCAGCATATATACCTAAAGAAATCACAACCACCATGTGAAGATACATCTGCATTCCTATACTCTTTGCAACATAATTTCCAAAACATGGAGTCCACCTCAATATCCATCAATAGATGAATGGATTTTAGAAATAGTGGCATATCTACTGACAAGCCCCGGCAGTTTACAAAGGTTTCAGTGTAGTGTAAAAGTAATAAAAATTCAGTAGAAATCAGACTACAGATTTCAATTTTAATATTTTCCTGGCCTAGCAACACAAAGAAGGGCTCTCTTTCATGTGATGACTAGGCATTGACCACAAATGTAGCTTTCAACCATACATGTGAACGAAAAGATGAGCACCTAATACTTGCCCTACAGGGAACTGTGCTGACAAGTTGTTTCCTGTGTGGAATACTCTAAGTGTATTTTGGGTTACAATACTTGCAAGTTATGATTGGTTCATCAGAACCTATCCCATGGTAAGTCAAAGAATTAAATGTTTTTACCACAAAGCTAATTAGAGCTAATTAACATGATTTGAGCATTCCATAGTGTATACTTCTATCAAACATCATCTTGTACCTCATAAATATGATGATTATTGTCTGTCAACTAAAAGCATAACAGCTACTTGTAAACACGCTATTTATGTGTGGCATCAGGAAGACCAGTTAAGAAAATATTTTTAGGACTATGGGAACACTGAACTGATGGAAAGCATTACCGACTAGAGCAGGAGCAATAAGTTTGCTTCTGAAACTTTTGATATTCATAACTTCATAGATGTGGTGATTTGGATGAGAATGGTCCCCATAGGCTCATATATTTGAATGCTTGGTCATCAGGGAGTGCACTGTTTAAAAGGATTAGGAAGTATGGCCTTGCAGGCAGAAGTATGTCACAGAGGGTGGCCTTTGAGGTTTTTAGAAACATAAACCAGATCCAGTGGCTCTCTCTTTCTCCTCTTGCACCTGTGGACCCAGATGCAGAAGTCTCAGCTATTTCTCAGGCACCATGTCCTCCTGAATGTTTTCTGCAATGATGATAATGAACCAAGCCTCTGAAACTGTAAGCAAGCCTCAATTAAATGCTTTCTTTTATAAGAACTGCCATGGTCATTGTATTCTTCCCTGCAACAGAACACTGACTAAGACAGTAGATAAAACGCCATTTACACACAAATAAAATAAAATAAAACAAACATGAATTTCCATCATTATGGCTAAGGGAGAATCTTATCAAAACAAGAAATTGCCAGTGTCTTATTCAAAACAATGTGATTCTGAAAACTGGTGGGTTCTGTGCATGTAGTTTATAAGGAATGCCAACTTTGATCATAGAGGAAACTATGATGCTTCTGGTGGCAGCCATATTGAGGGTGGAGAAGACTACAGTGGATATAGTTTATTTTTCTAGTTTATTTCTCTGTTGCTGGGACAAAAATCTGACCAAAAGCAACTTGGGAAGAAAACATTTACTTCCTGTTGAAACTCCCTGGTCATAGTCCATCATTGAGGGAACTCTTGGCATTGAACCTGGTAGGAGGACCTGAAGCAAGCATCGTTAATGCTGCTCACTGGCTCTCTTCCTCTGGCTTGCTCATCTGCTTTCCTGAGACAGCTCAGGACTCTATACACTGCCCACAGTGGGCTTGGTGCTCCCATATCAGTTAGCAATTAAGAAAATGTTCCCATAGACTTGGTGAGGTCAATCTGCTGGAAGCAGTTCCTCAATTGAGTTTCCCTCTTCCCAGTGGGCTCCAGGTTGTGTCAAGTTAACAGAGTAGCCAGCACAACTGACCCTTGTAAACATGAGACACAAATATGTCATTATTCAAGCATAACTTTGTCCCCAAGATCCCACGTTAATATCACCATATAAACCCACACCAACTTTAGAACTCCAAGTCATTAAAATTTTCCTTTACTTTAAAGTTCAGTGTCTCTTTAAAATATTTTGTTTCTGAACAATGGGTTCCTATAAAATCAGAACAAATTAAATAATCTTATTATTTAATTAAATAGGTCTGATTTAATTACATTAAATAGGTCGTATTCCAAAATGGAAGAACCAGAACACAGTTACAATCAAGTCAAAGCAAAATCAAAATCCGAAAGTATAAAAGTCTAGCATGCACTTATAATCTTCTAGTCTCTAAAGGGCTTGGGCAGCTCCCCATCTGCAGCTCAGGCATCCCCAGCTCACATTTTAGTAGGCTCAGTCAGCACCACTCTACAGCTGCTGCTGTCCCCGGGAGGGCGTCCCTAAGCCCAGGCATCTGTCTTGGAGAATGTCCCTAACTCTAGGCATCTGTACTATCCTGAGGTCTACACAGCAACTGAGGCCTCACCTTCACCAACGCCTCTTTTCAAGGACTCTGACTCAAGTCTCAGTTTCTCTCAATGACCCCTTCGGTCCTGGGGTCTTTCCACTGCAACTGAGGTGGCACCTTCACAATGACCTCTCCTGGCCTCTCACTGTGCCCAGCCTCATAAGCTTTCCATGACCTTTAGTCCTCCTGCTTTCATGGCACGAAATCCAGTACCACATGGCAGTCTCTCACACATCACCAAGTTTGGATGGCAGTTTGAGATGCAGCCTTGACCCCCTCCAGGGCCACAGCTTCGATGTGCTGACCCTGAGGAAACACGTCCCAGAAGATTTCACCTTAGTGATACTGGTTGTTACTGGCGATCCTGCTCCGACACCCCTTGGGGGAGTGGGTGAGAAGATGCAGTGGGTAGCAGAACTTACTGCAGACTCGTTCACTAGGTAACTTAGACCTGCCTTTATACCGCCTCCCAAGGTTCTATTGCCTCTGCCGCATTGTCCTTTTCTCGTTGGTGTCTCTTTGTCACCAGTCTCTGGGTGTAGAGGCAGGCTTGGCTAAGAGAGGAAGTGCCTGTCGCGCATGCTCATGCGGGCTGGCCTGGGCTCCTGGACAGGGTGACTGCTGCTTGGGTAGGCTTGCCCAGCAGTTTCACCTACAGGTCTCTTCTTAAACACAGCTGATTCTTCAGTCCCAAATAGGCAGCATCGATTGTCTTAAAGCACAGATTTCACTTCCACGGATTCCTGATTCAAATGCATCACACAGAGAGCCCTAATAGAATCTTTGCTTCCCTGTGAAATGTCTCAAACCAGGCCATCACCCATTTTCTCTCAAGCTGCTTCTCTTTCAAGTGCCCACAACAGTCGGTTAAGTTCTGGATACTCCCCAGTTCTCCGTGGAAAAAGTTTCACAGTCCTCAACCTATTAAACACTATGGTCAGTCAGGTCCATCATCTCAGCATCCAACTCTCTAGTACCAATTTCTACCCTAGTTACTTCTGCTGATGTGATCAAACAGTGCTCGAAAGAAACTTGAGGAGGAAGGAGTTAATTTTCACTTACACATCCTGATCACAACCCATCATTAAGGGAAGTCCGAGGAGGACTCAAGCAGAAGCAAAGGGAGAAACCATGGAGGAATGCTGCTTACTGTTTCATTTCTCTGTCTTGCTCAGTTACTGTTCTTACACAGCTAAGGACTGCCTGCCTTGGAATAGCACTGTCCACAGTAGGCCGGACCCTCCTATATTAAGTGCCAATTAATAAAATGACCACCCACAGGTCAATTTGATGGAGGCCATTCTTCAGTAGAGGGTCCCTCTTCCTCGGTGATTCTGGTTTACTTCAAGTTCACAGAGTTAACCAACACCGTTGTGATGTGTTTGGCAAGGACACAGCAATTTGTGTGGTGATAGAAACACCTACGTCCTTCAGGAATCTTTCTAATCTCCAAATTTTGCACTTAGAAAAGCAGGAGACTATGAAGGCAGAGACTCTGATCTGTAGAGTGGGGAAGGCCAAACCTCAAGGTAAAGCTGTCTGTGATGGTCTGGCATCAGCAGTCACTATGGAAATAGCGGAACAATTGAATTACTATTTAAAAAAAAACAATAGGTATGGAATGAAAAAGAAAGCTATAGACGAGCTACTGAAAAATATGGTAGAGAGAATGATCAAGGAAGTCATCTAACGTTAGCTTCTGGCCTCTACATACACCATATATGTGTGCATACATACATACACACAAACATATAGCATGTCATTTACCACACTCTTAAAATTAATCTAAAAATAACCAACACTAATTAAAATATAAGAACAGAAACTAATACTTCTAAAATAGTTTTTAAAATGAAGAAAATCTGATTTTAGGTCCCAATTTCAATAGCTCCCCATGTGTTATGTGGCTCATGAACTATCTTAAAATTTCAGGAGTACAGACATAATAGATGATGGACCTATGGGATCAGCAATTCTGATACATTTTCTGTAGATGATCAAAAGAAACTCAAAAACTTAATGGTCACCAAGGACTTATTTTCCCGAAGCACAAAAATTGTACAATGTTACTTAGAACTTTCCTCACATATACTCTACCTCTATTCACACTAATAACTAAGCTAATTCTGTGTTAACAACTAGAAAAATAGCTTCCTCAAGGCCCATTTTCTCCACTGGCTGTCAACTCAGACTGAGGTTTGGATCAAGAAGAGAATATTCACAGTTGAAGTCGAGACTTAAATAATCATGGTAACATTAAGGGGTGACTTGAAACCAGTGATAAGAGATCTCTCTCCCTCCTTCTCTCTCTCTCTCTCTCTCTCTCTCTCTCTCTCTCTCTGTCTGTCTGTCTGTCTGTCTGTCTCTCTGTCTTTCTCTCTGTCTCTCTCTGTGTCTCTGTCTCTCTCTGTCTCTCTCTCTCCATATCTCTCTCTCCTTCTCTCTTCTCTCTCCTCTTTTCTCTCTCTTTCTCTCTTCTCTCTCCTTCTCTCGTCTCTCTCCCCCACTCCACACATTTCTATACTGTAGATTGTGATGAGGCAAAGTGGTGTAGAGGGAGACAGGATGTCTATCGATGTTCCTTCCTCCATGTGCTCTCATCATGTTCTCTGATATTAAGGAAGCTATAACTATCTGGCCATACATTACATGTAACAAGCCCCATGGCATGTGTACCGATGTGACTAGCCCTCACCTCCTTTCTCTACCATTTTATATGAGTCTTGTCCAATAGTCAGGCCTTGAAGGCTTCTGCCTGGAACTCAACACATAGCATTCAAGAGACAGAAAGGAGAGGTACAGATGAAAACATGGGCAACTAAGGCTGTTTACTCCATCAGGGAGGATGCTGAGGGTCAGGACTGGAGATGTGGTCCTACCTTTCTACAGTCAATGCCCCTGGACACAGTCTTCCTCTCAGCTGGAGCATCCCTGGACTATGAGCATGAATCTTATATTAAGAATGTTGTTTTTAGGTACAACTGGCCCTTTTAACAACACATAAACCAGCCTCTCCTTCAAGGCTCAGGTCAGAGTGGGCAACATTTTACCAGGAAAAAAGATACTGTTGACCCATGGGAGCTCTGTTGTCTGCACATGGTGAAGGAAGTTCAAGGCTTCTTTTTAACATAATTTGAATTCACCATTCTTACTGACTTTAGTTTCTGCTTTCTGGGTAAACTGAGGATCTGCTAGGCTTGGGCAATATTTTTTAAGAATTGTAGCCTGGGGCTACCTTCACTCACAGAAAGGCTAATGGCACTTGCATGTAGAAAGAGAGTAAAGCCGTTCTTTTTTTTACTTAGAAGTTCAATTAGCCTCTGGTAATGGATCAGTATTTATCCCTAGTGTACCAATGGACTTTGGGAGCCCATTTCACATAGAGGAATCTCAGCCTAGACACATGGGGGGAGGGTCTAGACCCTGCTCCAAATGATGTGACAGACTTTGAAGATCTCCCATGAAAGGCCTCACCCCTCCCCTTGGGAGCAGAAAGGGGATGAGATAGAGGGTCAGTGAGGGGAAGGGGAAGAGGAGAGGGAAAAGGAGCTGGAATTGACATGCAAAACAAGTTTGTTTCTAATTTAAATAAAAAAAGAGAGGAGAAAATAAATAAAATTGTGGATGCTTTTGTTTGGACTTGAGGCTATGCAAATTAAAATACTCTACTGGGCTCTACAGGGGTGGGGTGGGGTGGGGTGGGGGACAGAGATTGCTCATTCTGTGGTCTCTGCATCCTGCAAGATGCCACTAGTAAACCAGTCAGGGAAAGTTCCCCTATGCTAACATCCCTGTCCATCAGTGGAACTGTCTGGGGCCACTAGAAAATGTGTGTGAAGAATCATTCAGACAGATAACCAGAAATGTTGACCTAAGAAATAAATAAATAAAAAGCACACCGGGTTCTGGCCACATCCTCTACCTCATTCTCTGGTCCTCCCTAAACTACCACCCCTATCCCCAGCCACAGCCCACAGGCACTGGGGAAAACCGGGTCTATACACCAATGAAACCAGACTTTCTGAAGATGGGCCAAGGACTGGTGTACTTTGGAAGCCTCTTGGGTGACAGTGATGACTCCTGAAGGCTGGTGACCACTGAGACATGCTGCCCTGACCAGCCTCAGTCACACTGGGAAAATACTCCAATACAGCAGCAGATTGGCGGGAGAATCCAGTTGTAACATGCAATCTAGTATTTTCTGACTACACAGATATCAACTTAATGAAGCCCAGTGAAGGTCAAACGAGCATTGAGAGACCTATGCCATCACAGTTAGAGGTTTTTTTTTGTTTTTGTTTGTTTGTTTGCCTCCTGAATGCAGAATCATTACACTATTTACAATATCTCCACGCCCCCCTCCGAATTTCAGAATTATTTTATCACATTTTTCATACAAGAGCCGTGTCTGACCCTTCCCATCAAAATATTTCTTCCTTTCCTTTTCTCCATTGCATCAGAATCAAGGACTTATGAGCCATTTCCAAGGCTACTTACTGTAACTATGCTCATGAGAGCTTGCTCACATAATTCTCCTCTCTTCAGTCCTTTCTTTCCATAACTCACTCCAAGCCACTGGACTGTAATATTCCAGAGTCACTACTGCTTCTCATGTCCTAACAGGACCAAACGCCCCCTCTCCCAATCTAGGCTAAACTCACTAAGCCTGCTCCCAGTTTGCTAGTCCGATCGTGCACTGTGTGCGGTCTTGCTCCAAGCATTGTGATGCGAAGAACTTTGAAATCAGATAATCCTGAGTTCAAATCTCATTCTGCCTGCCGCGTGCTGGGAAAGGGCAGAGAGTTATTTAACCTCTCTGATCTATCGGCGAATAACAAATACTGATTTCAGAAAGTGTGTGTGAGAATCAAGGAACGAACGGTTGGAAATACAAAACAGAGACTCGGCTGTCATGGATGTAGTTACTGCTTCGATTACAGGCTTTCCCCCCTTAAGACATCCCATGCCATTCCTTCGACACTACGTACAGAGCTGACCACTACTCACTATCACGCCCTGGGCTGGGCTCTGCCCGCTGAGCAGAGACATCAGCACACATCTGTACTAGCTTGGGCTGCTCAAGAAGGAGGTGCGGGAGGTGGAGGAAGAGGAAGAGGAATGGCAATGCTCCTACCCCAGCACCCCAACAACAGGAAGCACAGTTTACAGTTCTCTGCCATGCTCTGTCCTAGCTTCCTGAGGCGCTTAGCCGCACCAGAGCCATCACACGGGCCTCATCCAAATATCCACATTTCCATGTTTCTGCAGTCCCCCACCAGTCTCAGTGACATCTGGCTGCCTCATGCATGTCCTATCTATCTCTGTAATACCTCCGTGTTCCCTTTCTCCTCTTCATCTACCGAGTCTCTCGTCTGAGCTCGCTTAGTCGCCATGATTGATCTGCTGTGTTCCTGTCCCGTAACTTTTCCGTTCCAGGCTGAATATCCATTACAGAGACACCTCCCTGGCTTCCCATCTTATGGACTCTCATACTCACCACAGAGCTAGAAGGAACCTTGGGAATGAACTTTAAGTACGAGTCTCATTTTTTGCCATGGAGACAATGAATTGCAACGCATCAAAGGTACGATGTGGACCCAAGTTCCTCAGGCGCTATGCCTGGACCTTGTATTTAGTGCCCCATCGTCTTAGGCCCAGCAGCAGCATCTCCGTTACTTCCTGGGTGGTTCGCTTGGCGGGCACTGCTTGACTTTGTTTCAGGCCCCTTTCTGGGGGATCACTATACTGTGGTTAAGGGGCTTGACTGAAAATTTTGGCCAGGTACTGAGAACACTGAATGTAGACTTGCAGAGAAGACTCCAAATAAAGCTCGCGAACGAATGAGTCAATAATTGAGAACTTGGAGCGTACGTTTTCTCATACCTGAGTCACTCTGGATCACTGTTAGCAGTGATCAACATCTGGATCCAATAACCATGGGAAAGTGTCATTTTATGGCTCCATAGAAGCTGAAAGCCCCCGTGAGCTGTTTGCTTCTTAAATGCAGCAAAACACAAGTTTTCCCGGGAATTTGTAAGAATGTAGGTTCTACCCATTAGACAGGAAGTGCATGTAAATTCCCAAAACAGTTTTATCAGGTGATGGTTCTACATTGGCAGGATTCGATATTAAAAGTTATAAATGAAACCTTAATGGAACAAAATATTTTTAAAGAAATAGTCTACTTGTCAAATTTCCTTCTGTAAATTTGACCATAATAGGAAAATCCCGAAGAATGCAAAGGTGGGCAACTGAACTCATGAGTTTTTCCTCCCAGTGAGTTCTGGGGGTGACATGTAGCAGTGACAGCCTGTTATAGGGACAGTGTGGAACGTCCAGGGATTGTGACCTGCTTGTATACGCCTTTCTCCCCACTTCTCCAAAGAGCCTGAGATTCTCTACCCAAGAGTGCAGTATCTGTACTTAATGTATGCTCTGCCCTGGGATAACATAGATAAATGAGCGGTCACCAAAGTTAGGACACAGACTCAAGAAGGATTGCAGGGAGAAGCAGGCTTCTCTCACCAAAGGCAGACAAACAGGGATCCAGACAAAAGGGCTAGAGTTTAACTGTGGCCCATACTGCTTAATTACATTTTCTTACTGTGAAATTTCACTGGAATTTGATGTGGGGCTCATGTTTGTAAAAGCCTTCATTTCTTTCTATGCCCCCCACCCCTTGCTTTTGAATAACTGCCAACCTTAAAATTTAGGGGTAAAGTATCCAGTGGACCAGAAAAGCATATGGAGACAAGCTTTAGCAGAAATACATACAACTCACTCTGGGTAGGCCACTGCCACAAGGCATGGAGAAGCAAGGGCTCTGGTGCCCAGAGAGAAGGTCTCCTGGTTATCTGCACGTGAGGAGGAAGACTGTCTGTGTTCTGGGTATCCAGGTCGTACTCCGTGCCGCTTAAATCAGAAATCTGTGTGGAACAGTGCTTCGAAAGGGTGGCCTCCTGATGTCAAGGAATCACAAAGACTAAGAGCATTGGTTAGGAGAAAGGCAGTGATGACTGAAGTAAAAAACAAAACAAAAAACCCTTCGTTGGCTTTCTGGGTCTATAGTTCACTAGCTGGGTGCTCTAACAAAGAAATATAAACTTTTCCGTCACAGTTGGGATATCACACCATTTTTCAAGAGCTATGGAAATACTAGGAGCAAAGAGTGCAACGGTCGCTCGTAACAAAGCCTTTTGTGAAGGCTGAAGAGAAAATGGTCGATCACAATTGAATGCATAGTCAATTAAGTACTAATGGTAATGAACAGATGTCACCTCTTTTCTGTTGCTTGTGGAAAATAAAGCTTGATTTGACTCGTAGCTCTGAGCACTGGCATGTTATTACTAGGGTGATACATTGGGGAGCTCCATTTGCTAGTTAGTAGAGACTCTGCCCGTCCCAAGTCACGCCAGAACATGACATGGTGACACAGAGCATACTAGTTCAGGCCTCTCTTACAAAATCACAGGCGCACTGGATAAATGTCAGCTTGATGAGGTGAGAAGTCCTGACTAAGGAGAAACTTCCTCTTTCACTCTGTAAACAGTATTGACACTTGACTTTGTGGATGGAATTCAAAGAAAGAAAGAGAAGATGTTCCACAGAGCGATGGTTATTTTAAAGGAATTATTATTGTAGTAAGCATATACAACACGAAGCCTATCTTTTTGCCTTGTAATAGATCTATCATACTGTTGCTAATAATAAACTTAATGGCGTAAAATAGACCCGCATAACTTAATCGTCATTACTGAAGAACAACACTTCATCTTTTTAGGCAGTGCCTGGCAAGCACTAATTTAACTCTGCTTTTATGGTTTGGTCAGTTTAGAATTATGCTTTAAATTGAATCATGAAGAATTTGTCTTTATACAAATGGTTTATTTCACTTAGCATAATATTCTCAACGTCTGCCCATGTTAGAGAGGATGGAATGTTTATAAGGCTGAATAATATCTCTTAGGGTTTTTTATTTTAGTTTTGCTTCTTTGATAATTTTTAATGTTCCTTCATTCCTCCAATTCCTCTTAGACCCCCATACCTCTTCATATTCTTTTTCCTCTCTTAAGAAAAAAACAGTCACAACAACATTTTAATAAAATATGGAGACCAGTTTGTCTTGGATACTACTGCTTATCTTGGGATCTGCCCTGGAGTGTGATTGAAATACCCAGTGTCACTCCATGGAAGGCTGACTTCTCTTCCAGTGACTATTATTTGTAAATAACTTCTTGGTTAGGGGTGTGACTCTATACCCACTTTCTCTTCTCTGTGCTGAGATTGTCTGGCCAGAACCTGTACAGGCCTTCGGAATGCTGTCATAGTCTCCGTGGGTTTTTAAGTGCATCAGTCCTGTTGTGTCTGGAAGGTGCTATTTCCTTGGTGTCATCCATCCTCTGGGTCTTGTAATCTTTCTGCCTCCTCTTCTGCATCCTAGCCAGGTAGTGGTGGCACACGCCTTTAATTCCAGCACTTGGGAGACAGAGGCAGGTGGATCTCAGTGAGTGTGAGAACAGCCTGGTCTACAGAGTGAGTTCCAGGACAGCCAGGACTGTTACACAGGGAAACCCTGCCTTGAAAAACAAACAAAAAACAAAAAACAAAAACAGAATAAAACAAAACACAAAAACCCTTGAATCTTTATTTTTTTCCTTTTATTGAAAATAGCTGTGTTTTTTCTCTCACATATTGTATCCTGATTATGGCTTCCCCTTCTTCTACTACCCCAGTTCCCTTCCTCTTCCCCTCCCACCTGGTTATACCCCTTTTTTCTCTCATTAGAAAACAAACAGGCTTCTAAGGGGTAATAATAAAAAATATAATAAGATAAAACAAAAACTAATACATTGGAATAGGGTAAAACAAACAAGCAAAAAAGCCCAGTAAAAGACAAAAAAATATATATATATATGCAGAGACCCACTTGTTCACATATTGTGGAATCTCAAAAAAAAAAAAAAAGAAAACTAGAAGGCAAAATATATACACCAAGAACCTGTAAGGCAAAAAGAGTTGAAAACTATAAATACAATAAAGTAAAAATAAAAAGATAAATAAATAAACCTGTGATGGGAGATGTTATTCTGTAAATAGGTCTCTCTTATTGGTTGATAATAAAGCACTGTTGGCCAACAGGGAAGTAAGATGGGTGAGACTAGGAGTTTGAGGAGGATTCTGGGAAATGTAGTCAAGAATGAAGCATTGCCATGTGATCCTGGGCAAGAGAGGACGAATAAGAATGCTGTCCTCTGAAAGATAAGTCCTTATAGAAATATATATTAGTAGCCATGGGTTAATACTTAAGACAGAACTAGCCAATGAGAAGCCCTGGACATTGGCCGACAGCATTGTAATTAATAGAGTCTCAGTGTGTTATTTGGGGTTGATGCAGCACTGGGACCAGGCTGGTGGGAAAAATCACGTTAAAACCCTGACATGGCTTTGTGAGACAAGGAACCTCCAAATACGCCATTGAGTTCACTTTCTGTTGGCCATCTACTGCTGGGCATGCAGCCTACTCTTATTTTGTTTCCCCAGTGAGACAGCCTTGAAGAAAACTCAGTTTTTATTTGCAAGTGGTTGTCAACTGGAGATGACCTCTGGGTTAGGGCTGGGGGCTTGTGTCCACTTCTTTCAGCTCTAGGGCCCATCTGGTGGAGGCTCTGTGCCTGCTGCCTCAGTCTTTCTGTAGTTCATATGCATGCAGATACTGTTGAGTAAAAGGTCTTGGTTTTGTTGGTGGTGGTTTGTTTGTTTGTTGTGTGTGTGTGTCCTCCATGCCCTCCTCTGTCTTTTACACTCTTTCTGCCTTTTCTTCCACAGTGTTCCCTTATGCCCAAGGAACAGGGATTTGGTGGAAACATCCCATTTAGACATAAGTATTTCAAGTTACCTCATGCTCTGCACAAGGTCTGGCTGTGAATTTCTGCATTTGTTCCCATCTGCTCAGGAGGAAGTTTTGTTGATGATGGCTGAGCAAGCTACTAATCTATGAGTATAGCAGAATATCACGAGGAGTCATTGAGTTGGAAGGTTTTGGACTTTTGTTTTAGAACAGTAGTATTTAGTTTTGCCCTAGGTCCATGGGTTATCTAGACTCTGGTTCTTTGTCATTCAAGCAGTGTTGCCTATGGATTCCATCTCATGGAGCTGGACTTAAGTCAAGTCAGATATTGGTTGTGTACTCCCACAGTTTTGTGCTACTCTTACACTAGCCTGTCTTGTAGGCAGGACCCATAATAGATCAAGGAATTTGTAGCTGGGTTGGTGTTCATGTTTCTCTTTTGGTAGCATTCAGAGTAAATTCCTGTGCCAAAGACACTACAATGTAAGTGTGAAGGCTCTTTGTAGGCGCCAGTTCAAGTTATCCATATTCAATGAGTTGTGTAGGTGTTTTCTTTAGCATGGGACCTTGCCATCAGTTTATGGAGAGCAATCTATAGTATTGGCAACAGACTGGGTTGTCAAGGGATTCCCACAGAACCCTTTTGGCCAACAATTCAATTATATGTAACCCAATCCTGGTACTGGAAACTTCATTTGGTGACAAGATAAAATTATTTGGGGCTCTGTCTCCCAGCTTTTGGTTTTTGTTTTTTTGGCAGTTTCATCTCGAACCCCTTCATATATATATATATATATATATATATATATATATATATATATATATAATCAAAGCTTCTGTTGTATTAGGTTTTCATACTATCTCTCAAATAGACCTTCATTTTAGCTGTCTCTCTTAATATTCCTTCCCTCATCTCCCTCTGCCTTGATTCTCCCATTCTAGTCCACCCTGATCCATTCTATCACTATTCATAACTATTTTTTCCGTTTCTAGAGAGATCCATGTAAACCATGTAGTCTCTCACTGTGTTTCTAACCTCTGTGGTTCTATGGATTATACCTTGGTTATTGTTGACTTAACAGCTAATATCATCATATAAGCAAATAAATACCATATTTGTCTTTCTGCATTTAGGATATCTTCATGCTGGACTATTTTTTTCTAGTTCCATCTATATGTCTGCCAATTTCATTATTTCATATTTTAAACAACTGATTAACACTCCATTGGGTAAATGTACCACATTTTTTATCCATTCATCTGTTGAGGGATATCTAGGTTATATCCAATTTCTTGCTATTGTTAATAGAGCAATGAATATGGTTGAGCAAGTGTCTCTATGGTAGGATGGAGTGTCCTTTGGGTATACTTCCAAGAGTGATGTATCTGTTTCTTGAGATAGATCAATTCCTATCTTCCTGAGGAACTGCCACACAGATTTCTATAGTGACTGTGCATGTTTGCACTCCCACCAGGAATCCATGTCTTTGCCAGCATGAGCTATCATTTATTTTATTGATCTTAGCCATTCTGACAGGTGTAAGAGGGAATATCAAAGTAGTTTTGATTTGCATTTTCCTGGTGGCTAAACATGTTGAACATGCCTTTAAGTGTTTTTCAGATATTTGAGTTTCCTCATTTGAGAATTCTGTTTACATCTGTGCCCCAATTTTTAAATTGGGTTTTTTTCTTGTTATCTAGTTTTTTGGGTTCCTTGTGTATTTTTTGATATTTGCTATTTATCAAATTGATAAGAAATATTTTCCCATTCTGTAGGATGTTGCTTTGTCCTGATGATGGCATCCTTTGTCATACAGAAGTTTTTTGGTTTTGTTAAGTCCCGTTTATACATTCTTAGATCCCTGAGTCTTGATTCAGGGTATGATAAAGACATCCCATTTATGGATAAGTCTTTCACTCTCTGCACATTTTCCAATTGTAGATCACGTTGATTGCCATCTACTGCAAGAAGAAGCTCTCCAGTGATCGTTGAATGATGGACTGATCAATGAGTATAGCAATATAGCATTGGGTGTCATTTTATTGCCATGTTTCTCTAGCAAAATAATAGCAACAACTTTTTCCCCTAGTGGCCATGACCTGTGTAGTCTCCAGTTCTTGGCCTTATTAATAGTGTCAAGTATGGATTTCATTTTGAGAATTTCATACTCAAATACTGTATTTGCATATTCCCAGATTTTCACTGCTCCAACTTCTCCCAGGCCCCTTCTCTATCTGCCTCTCAAATTCATGAACTCATGGTCTATAATTCTTGTTGCCTTTTAAAAAATAAAATTGATGCCTTTATTTCTATAAACTTTATTTTTAAAAACTAAAATAAATAAAAACATGTCACACGCTAAAATGAACTAGAACCAGAGTCTATACAACTCAGTGAACTCTTACACTAAAGTTAGAGTAGGCAACAGGAGAGAAATCTGGGAAGTTGCACAATAAATTTTGCACTTTCAGTATGGAATATATTTTATGCGCTTTTATCCACTACCAAAATAAAAACCATCATGACAAAGTTACGACTAGAGAAAAATATGAGTGTGAGTGTGTGTGTGCATGCTGAGACTATTTGGTGTTGCTCTTATGACCATTTGGAACTGAATAACCTTTCAGAGATCTTATTCCTGAAGAAAACTGATTCTTCCTCTCATAGTAACCATTGATTGCTGATAGCTCTTTACCTAGGAAGGAGGATTTGTGAAATTTCCCTATCTGAACTGGCATGTCAACTGGTTTGTCATTATGCTGGTCTTGTTTAGGTAGCCATATTGTTGAGATTTTGTGGGGGAGCAGCCCTGTTATGTCTAGAAGGCATTATCTAACAGCAGGGGTCCTGGTCCCCTGGCTTATACAATACTCTGCCCTTTCTACCATGATGTTCCCTGAGCCTTCGGTGCAGGAGTTACAGATGTATTATATAGGTGTACTAATTGGGGTGGGAACACCATGGTCACTTATTCTCCTGACCTTGACCAGTTGCAATTTTCTGTAATAGTCTCTATCCACCACAAAAAGGTTTTCCTTTGATGAAGGGTGAGAACTACATTTTTCTGTGGTAAAGGATAAGTATTTTGAGTACAGTTATAAATTATATTTGTTTAGTAAAATGGTGGTAGATTCTTCTGTAGGGTCTATAGATTCTTCTCTAGGGTCTGTGACCTCTCCAGATAGGTTTTACAGTATCATGTGCTTGATTTACCTGCTTTTAGGGTAAGTAAAGCTGCTTACTTTTAAAACCTCAGATATGCTTTTTAAGTGCCTGGTTAAACCTTTCTGAATGAAGATATATCTAGAGAGAATTATGAAGGCAAATGTAATCAGTTCAGAATGTACATGTATGAACCCATTTCCCACTGTGATCCAAAAGGAATATGTTGGCTTCATAATGAAGCTACAAATCTTGGGTTTGAGTTGTCTGTGGATATATAAGCATTGTTGAATATGGTGCTGAAATTAATATTAAAACCTGGCATATCTGTTGTGGCTCAGATTTGCTTGTCTTATTTGAGTCATTGGAGAAGGCAGGCAGATTCCTCAATGATGTTTTGACTTGTCTTTTGCTGAGGTGGCCAGTGATCACTAAACAGTCTTGACATTTTTGTGAAGATACCTATTTGCTAATTGCTTGGCTATCTCTGGACTCTAATACTTTCGGAAGTTCGAGACATGATTGGTAAAGAAGCTGAAAGGAGCTGAAGACAAAAAGAGATGGGCCCTTTGCAGCTCTTGTATATGAAATGGCAATAATAGCCATTTGAACAGCTGATACCCCCTCCTGGTGACAGCTATAGGCACATGAGAGCTGGGGACTGTTCAGCTAATTGTAGTGCCCTGGAGGTTCTCTTTGCCCTCAAGAACCTCTCTGATAACTAGCTCTTGACCAGCTCCTTATATGGTTACAGAAAGCCCCAAGAGTCTGTGATGTATTTTGGATACAATCCGATTCTCGTTTGTCAAGGGTCTCAGGCCTTCAGCTTTGTAGTCAAGGGAAACTGCTGTGGGCTCCAGGGACTCTTGTAGCCCGGTTCCATTGTGAGCCCTTCTCCTCTGAAGATTCGCCTTATCTTGAAAGAGAGAAGTGCTTGCAGCTCATCACCATGTTGGAGAATGGCTCGGGTAATGTGAAAGAAAGCACATGGGCGGGGATCAGAACCGGCAAGGTTTCACACGAGAAAAGAGGCTCTCGACTTGCTCAGCCTTGCACGGTGTTTGGAGCCCGCTGCGAAGTATTACACAAGGTCCTTCAGTTAGGATGCAGGCTCTCTGATTATGCCCGTTTGCCACACTGAAGAACCACACCAGAAGGGAAGGCACTGGAGTCAGCCATGAGACCCGCATCTCAGCACTTGATGACTTGGTCCCTAGGAGCCCTGGCCTCACATGATGAGCTCATGCAGTTTGATTTTTTTTCTGTGATGCTCCCAGAGCTGCAGGGAACCCAATGCATAATGCCTGCTGGATGAGGGAAGCAAAGAAAACAGGTGGTGGCTCACTAGAGTTTGGACCCTGCAGTAAATGCAAATAACACTGTTGTCATGGTAGGCTTTACTGGAGACGCTAGAAAGATTACATCCTGTGAGATCCCCAAAACCATCTCTAAATGACGTTGCAATATGGATGCTTAAGTGCATGCCGGCCACATGAAATGAAGCCTCCGTGTCCTTAGAGGACAGAAACCCCTGTTGACGCTAATGTTGCAGAAGAAAAGATACTACAGCTTTCTGTCAGTGGCCATGATGGTTTCTGGCACCCCACTCCCTTTGTGTCATGTTAGCATAGCCAATGCAGGTGCAAATCATCACTGGCCCCCACAGAAGGTGACAGGCACTCAGTCAGCCAGATGCCACTTCTCTCTCCCTTCCAGGAGACTCAAGAGAGAAATACTTTTCACCTTCCCCAGGTAGACTTTTCTTACTGAAGGCACGCCTTCCCAGAGGAGGACACAATGGAAGGAGGAACACTTCCAGGGAAAACAAGAAGCTGGGAATGGAACAGACAACTCTCCCGGGCTCCACTTGTGGCAGCCCATATTTAATGTGGAACTGTAACTGTGGAGTGTGAGCTATTCAGAGATGTATACCCTGGAGTGTAATGGGACATAATATATGAGCTGGCTTTGGAGTAACATGTAATATGCTTAACATAACACTGTAACCAAGGGAGCCATTTTTAAAAACGAGAACAACAAAGGAGAATAAATACCATTAATGTAGAATGGGTGACATGGGAGTTCCCTGCTACCAGGGGATTTTCGCACTCTGACACCAGATTTTAATTGCAGAAGGGTCATCCTACTTGACAGTAACCTGCTTTCTAAAATGTAAGATATAATTTGTTAGACATATGACCCAAAGGCTTTGGGGGTTAGTGGGATAGCTCCTGAAAACCCAACATGGTAGATTTTCACTTGGTATGGTCCAAAAGTTAGTGGGTTTCCTTAGGAGAGCAGAGACCACATGAGTTGTGGCAGTTGCCCTGGTCCTGAATTTATCTACTTTGTTCCTACTGAGCAGGTAGAAGGCTCCAAACACTCTTGAAAGATCCAGGGCCATCATTCCATTCATGAACCAGACACAGGAGCATCCCAGGCAGGCTGGAGTAGACACAGAATGCACAATACCATTTGGGAAGTATGGGGGCACTTCAGACTGAGCACACCCTGGTATGGCTCCCTCAATACTGTGTTGCTGGCTCCCTCTTGAGCCGGATGGATGAGATGGCACACATTGATCGCATGCCTTGCTTGGGAGAGTCCCCTTTTGATTTAGTACTGGTCTAGACAAATGTTTTCAGAAAAAAAAACACTGTTAGGATACTAAGTATTTGGTGTGTGTACACTTTTTATTGTGAAACCGAGTGTCACTGTATAGCCCCGGCTAGCCTGGAACACAATGATACTCCTGCCTCAGCCTCCCAATTGCTGTGATTATAGGCATCTGTAACCACTCACAGCTAGATGATGATGGAAACTTCTGTCCCACCTGGTCCCACAGCTGCTTTGCCCCAAATAAACACACAAAGACTTATATTAAGTATAAAATGTTGCCCAATGGCTCAGGCTTCTTATTGAATAGCTCAGTCTTAGTTATTAACCCATTTCTATTAATCTATGTATTGCCGCCAGACTGTGGCTTACCTGTAATCTGGCATATTACTCCTTCAGCAGCCTCTCTCTCCTTCCTCTCTCCAGTCTTCTTGTGGTCTGGTCGCCCCACCTCTTGTCTTGCCTGGCTATTGGACAATCAGTGTTTTATTCATCAACCAATAAGAGAAGCATATATACAGACAAACATCCCCCATTAGCTAGATACTAGTAAGTACTCTTAAGGGGGGAAAGAAAGTAGGGAGTTGCAGGCAGGCAAGCAGGCATAGTAGGGGCAACCCTGGGTAGTAGCCAATGTTTTGAGGCTCAGAGGTTCAGTCCTGCGTCTCACTCTGCCTGTGTTTAATTAAAGACTGATTTGGAGACTAGAATGCACATGCATCAACTGGAGGTGGACATGAGCTGCCAGCTGCAGCATCATTTAAACCTGTCTCTTCAGGGCGTTTGCAGAGATTAGCTTTAGGATTGATGGGTACGGCATCCACCCTGATACGGAGGCCATCATGCTGTATCTACCAAAAAACTGCATAGAAAAGGCAGACTCGGGGCCAGTGAGATAGTTTAGCAGGTAAAGGCACTTACCACCAAGCCTCACTAACTGAATTCTGGCCCTGAACCCACATGGTGGAAGGAGAGAATTCACTATTACGAGCTGTACTCTAATCTCCATGAACACTAGAACATGTACATGCCCCACCTCAACAAGGGAGACAGACAGAGAAAATGAAAAAAGGCAGGGGGGGAGGGCAGAGCCAGAGCAGTTTGCCCCCTTTCCCTCACCTGCCTCCTTGAGCTTGGAAATCTCATCCTGTCTTCTCTAGCCCTGAGGTTTTCATCATGGGCTCTTCCAGTCATCAGACCGTCAGACTCAACTTGAATTCAATTACCAGGTATCCTGCACCTCCTGCTTTTAGACTCTGTGTGTGTGTGTGTGAGTGTGTGTGTATTTGTATATGTGTGTGTATGTGTATGTGTGTGTGAGTGTGTGTGTGTTTGTGTGTGTGTGTATGTGTATGCATGTGTATGTGTGTGTGTTTATGTGTGTATGTGTGCTTGTATGTGTATGTGTATGTGTGTGTGGATGTGTGTGTATGTGTGTGTGTGTATATGTGTGCTTGTATGTGTATGTGTGTATGTGTATGTGTGTGTATGTGTGAGTATGTGTGAGTATGTGTGTATGGTTGGTGTGTGCATGTGTGTATGTGTGTGTGGTTGGTGTGTGCATGTGTGTGTGTGTGTATGTGTGTGTATGTGTGAGTATGTGTGAGTATGTGTGTATGGTTGGTGTGTGCATGTGTGTATGTGTGTGTGGTTGGTGTGTGCATGTGTGTGTGTATGTGTGTGTGGTTGGTGTGGGCATGTGTGTGTATGTGTGTGTGGTTGGTGTGGGCATGTGTGTGTATGTGTGTGTGGTTGGTGTGGGCATGTGTGTGTATGTATGTGTGTGTATGTGTGTATGTGTGTGTGTGTGTGTGTGTGTGTCCATGTGCACATGCCATCACCTCTGTTTCACTGAAGCCCTCTCACCATCACTGTCCATGAAGTATCTTTCATAGTTTCTGGGTCACAACACACATTAACAGTCATCATTTGGAGAATGTAGAATAAGAAGAAACACTACCTCTCAGATAAAATTTTTTTGGTGTTGAGTGTGGTGACACATGTCTTTAATCCCAGGCAGGCAGGTTTCTGTAAATCCAAGACTAACATGGTCTACACAACAAATTCTAGGCTAGCCAAGGCTACATAGTGAATTGCTCTGAGAGAGGGGGGGAGGGAGAGAGAAAGAGAGAGTGAGACAGAGAGAGAGGGGGAGGGAGGGAGGGCGGAAGAGAGAGAGAGAATAGAGAAAAGAACCATCCTTCCTTGTTGAGTTGCTATTTCAAGAATCAAACAATTTTACATGATTTTAATAAATTTCTTTGGACTCCAAAAGAAGGATGTTCCCTTCTGGTTTAATGGTATCATTTTTCTTACCCTTAGTATCTAGTCTGTTCACTTTTCTGCCAATGCTTATTAACACATAAAGTCTAGAGAAGAACTGCTTGATTGTTTACACCCCTAACCCTCTTGACCTGAGGTTATTTTATATGACTCTGAGAGTATAGGTTTATAAAGTAAGTACACAAACAAATATTTGCTAGGATTATATCATAAAACTTATTTTTAACAAGTCTTTTCTATACTTATAAGATTACTAGTTACTGATGGTGAAGGCAAATCCCATAGCAAGGGAATGGATGTGCTCATTCATCTTTACATTCAAAATTAGACCTTACCTGGTTAGTTCATACTGCAGAGCATAGAGCACCTTCAACAACTTCCAGGGTTGGTCAATATTTTCATGTTATAGCTGCCTGTCAAGATCACCACTATCAGCACATAGTACAAAATGGCAGAAGAATGTTTAGGGCCATTTCAGAAGTTGTTGGAAATTCTGCCCTAGTCGCAAGCTAAATTTTACTTACTGATTTTTTTTCATGGAAATCAAGTCAGCAACTCTGTGGTAGTTTGAATAAGGATGGTTCCCAGAGGCTCATACATTTGAATGCTTAGTCACCAGGGAGTGGCACCATTTGAAAGGATTAGAAGGACTAAGAGGTGTGGCCTTGTTGAAGGAAGTGTGTCACTGGGAATAAATAGCCTTTGAGGTTTCAAAAGCCCAAGCCAGGCCCAATGGCTGTCTCTCTACCTGTGGAGTAGGGTATAGTTCTCAGCTATCGCTCCACCCTAAGGGTGGAGGTGGCAGGGTCTCTCACTAAACCTGGAGCACGCTGATTGGATAGACTGGCTGTCCAGGGAGCTCCTGTCATCCTCCCGTCTCTGATTTCTGGTGCTAAGATGACAGGAATATGCTACTACACAGAGTTTTTAGCATGGGTGCTGGGGATTGGAACTCAAGGTCTCAAGCTTGCACAGCAGACACTGTAATCACTGGACCACATCACCAGTCCCTCATATGAGAGTTAAAAAGAAAAAAACCAGGCAAACCAACAAACAAAAAACCCCCAAAGCATTCTAATACAACATTATCAAGAAGTATACTAACTTGATACAAGCTGAGGGATGATAGTAGGCAAATATTAAGTCATTCTTCTCCATCATTAAACTACTTATGTTTCTATAAGAACAGAAAATTGTGTGTGCAGCAAAACACACCAAAATTGCTAACGTACAATAATTTTTTCAGGCTGTGTTTTTTGGTATTGCTTAGCACGACAGTGCATGAGGAGCAAGTGCAGGTGTGTTCAGAAGCAAGGCTGCAGTACAGTCACGTGATGCAACAGACGCACTGCCAGATACATCTCAGATTCGGTGCACATATGAAGTTCATTGCACATTTGAGTTTGAATTAATTTTTGGTCATTGTATTTTCAGAAAACTTTTATTGTTGTCATTTTCTTCCACAATGCCCCACATTCTTTTATGAAGCTCCATATGGTGTTTTGACCCAATTTAAAACTCTGGGGGCTAGAATATAGAATTCCTAACTTTAAGTCATAATGGTGTAAAGATGAATGCCTGTGGTATTTTTCCATCTGCCTGTCTATCTGCCTATCCATCCATGTATCCATATAATGTTAGTTAACTTTCTGTCACTGTGACAGGTAGCTGAGACAATTTATAGGGAAAACAGCTTATTTGGGAGATTTTTGAGGAAGGTGACGGTGGGTGGCAGCACACTGTAGTGGGGTATGTGCTAGAGCAAAGCCTTCACCCCATGGCTTGGCATGAGTGACAGAAGGAGACAAGGGCAGTCCTCTACAGTCCCCCACAAGGGTAGGCACCCAGTCGCCATGGCCTGGCATGAATGATAGGAGAAGAGGGTGGGGCTCTGTAGTCCCCTTCAAGGGCATGCACCCAGTTACAAGAAGACCCCACACTAGACCATCATGTCCCAACTGTCTGTCCTGGGAACCAAACCTTCAACACATGAGTTTCTGTGGAACAGTACACATCCAAACTATAGTGTACATAGGTATTCACAAACACAGAGCCTTTAACATATAATTAAATATGGACAATATGCATTTTATATTAAAATATATGTCATATATAAAACACATACACATATATGTTTGTGAGTGATGTGTGTGTATGAGAGAGAGAGAGAGAGAGAGAGAGAGAGAGAGAGAGAGAGAGAGAGAGTTTTGGGTTTTGGTTTTGTTCATACCTTGGCTCTAGCCCTCACTGCTATATGAGTGGTATAATGAACAGTTCTTTTATTACAGTATCTAGCCTTTAGTATTTGTTTTCTGAAGGAGCTTTAGAATAGCCTCACAACACAGCAGGCCTAGGTGTGCAAATTTTCTCTACCTTCTCCTAATCTTATTTCACACACCTCATTTTTTTTCCTAAGATAGACCACAGAAGCTTGACTTTCTTTTCTGTAAGACAGGGCCCAATGTCTAGGAATATATCCTAACTCCTTCCCGTTTGTCTCTCATGCATGTGGCCATTAGGGTTCTTTCACGTGCCTGTATAATGCTGGATTCACAAGGCTCTCAATGTGAGATTAGGGCTCACCTACACCTGCAAGGAAGGAATGCTGTCTAGAAAGGACAAGAGTCCCCTAAGTACATTTGTAAGTAAGTACCGGCCTCGCTGGGTGTATTAGCAAGTCCTCTAGTCATATATCTATGCACATGATTTTTTGGGGGGGGGCGGAAATAAGCCTCCATCTGTCATGCTTAGCTTTTCAACTTGTTACAAACTTACACATATCTGGGCAGAGGGAATCCTAATTGAAGGATTTCCTTCATCAGATTGGCTTTTGATAATTGCTGGTTAACGCAGGAGGTCCCAACCCACCGTGGTTGCCACCAGGCCTGGGCTGCATAAGAGAAGCAGCTGAGAAAGCCTGGGGACGCAGGCCAGTAATCAACCCTTCCCCATGGTTCTCTTCCGTGTTTCTGTGCCGGCTTCCTTCAATTATGGACTGTAGCATGTAAGTCAAAGACGCTCACTGCTGTCTCAAGTTGATTTTATTTGGTGTTTTATCACTGCAACAACAAGAAAGCTAATACACCATCAGAACCTGGGTCTGGGTTTGGAGATCATCTGGACACGTGCACACTTGCAGGAAGCTAAGAAGGACTTATCTGGCTCCTGCCTATTATCTGGCTTCTGCCTAGCAGGCTTCAGCCATCCTGATGCTCTAAACCCAGAACCACAAGACTGATTTCTTCAAGGCCAGTCTAGATCTCCCCAGCCTCTGTACACATTTCAGTTTCTAGCCCAGCCAGAGTTGTAGAGCACAGTTCTGTCTGTAGAGCAGAAGCCACTACAGGAACAAATGTCATAGAGGACCGACCTTGTGTGTCCTTGTTCATTCATGGAGAGCAACGCACATGGGTCGCTGCTTGATTGGCTGAAGCTGAGTGAAGTGTGGGGTCATAGAAAAGGCTGGTGGAGGGAACATAAACACACCCTAAACATGTAAACACTGTCCTAGAAGTATCACATGGACAAGAAGGAATAATTCTGTAATATTTTTGAAATTATAATGACTTTTTTAATTATAGAAAAAGATCAAAAGTTAGGGAGTAATTGCAGGTAAGAGGTATTATAGTCTACTGTTTTGGGGGAAACAGTTAGACATCTTTAATGTTTTATTAGATATGATAGGATAGCATTAAAATTAATATGTTGAAGGAAGTAATGGAGAAACAATTGTTAAGAAATTCTTCCAAGTACTCACTCCTAAGGAAAATCTAAACCAGAAACTTCCAAACCTCTGTAAAATCTAAAGGAGAAACATTCATAGCAAAGTGGAACAAGGAAATTACACTCCACAGAAAAATCTCTAGCTTTCTATAAATTGATAGGAGTGTGCCACCATAGCGAGCTATGCATTGTTTGTTCTCCTTGAAACTAACATTATTTTCTATTCGCCTTTATACCTTGCTTAAGTATCACCAGAGAACAGCATAAGCCCACTCAGTGGTTGTTTGTGTCCATCCAGTGGCTGACACAATGATACCTTCATATTAATTAGTAGGTACTCTGTGGCTAGCTGTTACCCCAGTCTTCCGTAGGGATGTGAGAGACAGGCAGTATGAGGACATGCAAATCTGTAGACAAATTTGTTGTCTTGGAATGAGGAGAATGAACTTAGATGCCTTCCATTCATCCTGAAGTTGACCCCAAGTCACAGCCTTTTCTGTATTAGCCTGTCATTCTTTGTCACTCTCTTCAGGATCTTACAGAAGTAGAAATCTGGCAAGACCACTTGGGGATGCTCATAAGACATGGTGCTGGGCGCGTACATAACTTCAGAGCCAGTATTCACCTTGTCATTTCATGGTTAGAGCAGTCCAAATAGTGTAGAGGAGAACCTGTGCTAGTACAGTCAAAGGAGGCAAACTAACAGAAGAGGAGAGACTAGAGGCCCACATGGTACCATTACCACCAGAGACAGCACACGCCAGCCAGAAGTCAGCCGACTCTAGAAGAGATCCGGCCAGGTTGGCTAGTGATGAGGCATTGATGCCAGCAAGGCATTAACAGCTAAAGCTTCTCCCAGGTCCTATTCTGAGATACGGTGTAGACGGCACCATGGTTCCTTCTGCAGAGTTCCTTTCCATCTGGATCAGAATTAGCCTCTCAACACAGGCCAGGAGTAAGTGCACCTGCACCCCTACACCTCCACACACTGTTACACCAACACACACAAATAAAAGAAAAGCTCTTCACAACTGCGGGTAGGAAAAAGAGACGGAAATGACCTTCATAAACATAGAAGAGATGAAATATACGAATTATACAACCATGGCTCCTCTGCAGAAACACATTAGGATACCTAGAGAAAATGGTAGTTTCCTAGAAAAATATTCTACCAATTGAAGATGAAATTTTGCATAGAGTGATTCCTCAGCAAGTTGTTAAAAGAATAATTTTTAAAAATTCTCAATAACTGAGCACTAAAATCAGATGTGACCGGATTGAATTTGTCCAGTTCTAAAATCAAAGCAAAAAAAATCTGATAAATTTATTCAAGGCTGTATTAAAGTGTGAGTATACTTCTTCATCCTCTTTATAAAGCTGGAGTGACTTTGACATTATCAAGTGCTGACAAAGAAATTTGAAAGCAAGCCTGTAGACCATTTTATATTGTCATGTATTGCCCTGTGTACATTGCTAAACATGGCTAGAGTTGACCTATTGCTATTAAATTTAGAATGATTGCATTTGTATTCTAACAAACACATAATAGATGAGAATACTGGACACTTACTCTTGGGATGGAAGAGTCTTCACAGAAGAAATTCACTAGAAAGAGCTGTGATGCAGCCCTGTGAAGAAACCAGAAACAAAAGGCAGAAAGCAACATGAGTTCACCACCATCTCAGGGAAAAGCCAGGACCCCTCAACCTTACACAACAGGTGGGGGAAGTTGTGCAAGCATGATCAACTTAAGAACTTTGGTTATTTTGGTTGTGCCAGCCTCTCCACGGGGTTGCATTAACCCTTTAAGATAAAGGTGGCTTTGATCCTTTAGAACTCCAAAGTAATGGAGGTGTGGAGAGCAGCATTGCAGGAGTAAGCCTTGGGAACATTTGAGAAGAGGCTGAAGGAGTTGGGAAGTAAATGGAAGAAAGAAAATAGAGGAACCCGGCCTCTGCCAGAAAAGTGACTACGGGTTATTGGGTGAGGGTCTAGTGAGTTTACATAATTTGATATCCTTAAGCATGTACCCATAATTTGGTGGTACCTTCCTCCTTGCCTGAATAGCCCTTTAGTCCTGGGATTCATTTCTTCCAACATCCCTGTTCATCTGTCACCATTAATTTTTGACTTGGTCTCTTCTATTCACTTTTTTTCTACCCATTGAAGACTAAGTTCTGCCTACCTTCCCATTAACCCACTCTAAAACCCTAATTGTTAAATTTCTAAGTATATTTAAATCTTTGTTTTAGCTAGGCATGGTGAAAATACCTAATCTCAGCCCTCTGGGGGACAGGCAGGAAGACTGACAGTTAAAGGTCAGTGTAGGCTATGTAGAAATCTGATGTCATAAACACACACACACGGACACCAGCTCACGCATGTACACACACACACACACACACACACACACACACACACTGACACTCTTTATCTTGCATTCCTTGGCTTCATTTCCTACAACTCAGGGTTTCTAGCAACAACTGGCTCTGAACCATGCCCACTTCCCGCTGCTTACTGCTCTCAAGCCTCTCCTTCAGGACTTAGCACAATCCAGAGTCCCAGCCTCCGCAAACCCAAATCTCTGATTTCCTCATCCATTAGGTTAAAGAATTGTATTCGATAATTTGTTTGTTCAGCTCAAAAAATCGTACTTGTAAGCCTTCCCTGGTCCCTCTCATCTAAACCACTCTCCTCTCTCACAGATCAAAGTTTATTTGTGCCTGTCCTGCACCACCTGACTCACCAATCACTTGAGCACGCACTCTGTGTCAAGAGTTGTCAACAAGGCAGGCACAGCCCTTACTCCCAAGAGCAACACTACCGGTATGTATATGGGGTCACCCTCTCAGTAGATAAGTTCTGTAAGGGCAGAAGCCGGCTGTACATTCTCTTCATGGCTTTGCACAAAGTAGATACACGGAAAAGTTAGCCAACAGTAAGAGCAGACCTGGTGTCCTGCAAATTACCCAGCACCTCACTGCCCTTAGGTGGAGATTGGGAGTTCAAGCCCTGAAAGGAGACTTCGAGGTGCTTCCCAGAACACTGCCAGCCTTGATGTGCCCAAGGAAGAGCTAGGATTCGGAATCAAAGGGGAAAGTATACAAAAGACAGACTGGCCCGAGATGTTAAATAGAAGTACTTTTCACTTCAGATAGAGGATTCGTGTTTATTTATTTTTCTTCTTTTGCCTAACTAAAGCCAGATGCTCTGCTAGGTTTGAGTCACGCACAAAGCTTTGAAAGGTGGTGAGGACAAACGATCATTTTGGTTCAGATCACTAAAATACTCAAAGCACGCTCAGATTAAAGTGTCAGGAATGCAAACATGACAAATTAAAGGTACTCTTGGAGAAACACTGAAAATGGTAATAAGAGTGGAACGGCCAGGTCCTATGACAGACTGTTGACCCGTGGCTTCTCATCAGTGACTCCTGGAACTTCATTAATCCATGAAGCTGGACCAACCTACTGAGGTACATACATTCATTGTCCCTGGAAACCTGACTTCTGTGTGTCCAGCTGGCACGTGAGGACACTCGTTGGGGCATAGTGCTTTTGTGGTTCTGTTTCTTCCTTTCTTTACTTGTTTATTCTTTTGTTTAAGTACTGTTGGGTACACAGAAACCAGCGACCTAAGCAAGGCAAGTGCAATACCCAGCCCTGAGACTCCATTTTCCAAGTCACCAAGCCCTGGGTTGTGAGCTCTTCTGCAGATACTGGTTATGTCAGCAAAGAAAATCATAGTGTGGATTTAGCAGACCCGGCGTTATCAGAGAACAGCATAAACCCACCAGTTTATTGGGAATAATGGCAAGTCTAGGGTTGGAAGGAAGATATAAGAAGACACATACGCTGTTGCAATACACAAAAGTTTATTATGTTTTTTTTTCTTTTTTTCTGTTTTTCATTTTTGGAGGCAAAATCAAATAGAACTGAACATCAATAAAGTTTGTACAACAAAACCAGCCTTTAATATGGAACTGATAGTCCGTGAACAGTTTAATATCTCAGAATGGTTTCCCTTTTTCGAAGAAGACATGCTTTCTTGCTGTCCATGAGAAGTTGGCACAGAAGAGATGGCGGATGGTGAGGAGAGTGAAGGATGAGATGCTCCCCTCAGATCCGAGTCAGCTGATGCCACAAACTGGAGGGGAGGATGCTTTCCACTTTCTCCATAACGAAGTTCACGGGGGCAAACAAAGTGCTGAGGAACTGCAAGGGAATCAGAAAACAGCGCTCAGGAGAAGCCCTGTCAAGACGAGGTTCGACATCTCCAGCACACGCCACACCGCTAGACATCTCTAGACGACTTACAATATTTCATCCTGAAAGCCTCCCGAGGCTACAACCCTCTTCATGTTTACAGGAAATGTCGGGAGAAAGTGGAAGATGCATTCCAGCCCCACCCCCAGCATGACAGATAAGAAGGAAGTGTCTGTGGACAGCCTCCCTCACCCCTCTGACAGCTGCCACAGTTGCTAGGATCCTAGAAGTCTTCAGAGTTTACCTCCTGGTCTATGAGCATCATCCAAGGGGATGCTGGGTTGGTAGCAAGTGGGTATAGGAACTAAACAATGGTGACAACTTAGGCCACTAGATTGTCTAACTGGCTGTACAGCTTAGTTTAAATGGAAAAGGCATTATAAGGAGTCAAATCTACAATGCCAGATGGCTTTTGTTTCCTGGTGTCTCCCACGAATGCACAAATTCTAGGATCATTTCTAAACAGCATGCTTTGTGTCATGAATCCAGGAGCTGGGGTTGGGTAGCAGGCTGGTACACTGGGAAGCCCTGGGAACTTTCTTACCTGGTTACAAAAATTCTTCTCTGCTTTTCACACGCAGAGAGCAATAAAAATATGTCTATTGAGAAATACAATTTGAAGATAGGTGGTGGTTGCACACACCTTTAATCCCAGCACTTGGGAGGCAGAGGCAATCAGATCTCTGTGAGTTTGAGACCAGCCTGGTCTACAGAGCAATTCCCAGGACAGACTCCAAAGCTACAGAGAAACAGAAAAACCCTGTCTCAAAAAAGATCAGAAGAAAAAGGAGGAAGAGGAAGAGGAGGGGAGGAGGAGGAAGAGGAGGAGGAGGAGGGAGGGGAAGGGTGGACAGAGCAAACAATTAACACTATATATAGGCTATGATAGCAATGAGGTTCAGGAAAGGAAAGGAAGTCACACTAGAGTAGAGGGGTGGAGTGTTGAAAAGATCAAGGAAAACGCTATAAAGAGGCAGTTTAAGTAGACTGCAATAGATGGAAGGGATATGAAAAGTTAAGACAGATGAGACTGGGTGCATTCAGGGTGGTATGGCCGGTTGGGGAGTGGTTGGCGGGGGCCGGGGAGGAGGGGAAGGAGAGGGAGCTGGGATTGACATGTGAAGTAAGCTTGTTTCTAATTTAAATTTTAAAAAGTTATGACAGAAACACTAAGGATGACAAGAGGAGCAAAGTCGGCATTCTAGATCTAACTAACAGAATATGAACAAGGAAACCATGCGATGGTGAAGAGTCCAGTTGCACAGGAATGCAAGCAGAGTTCAGGCTGACTGGCAGCAACAGGTGTGGTAATTCCCTGATCAGTGGGTATTAGATTCTCAATAGTTTCTGATAACCTGAAAGCTTTTGTGAGTATGCCAAAATACTTGAGAGAGTTACCCATCCTTCCCAGGTTAGAAAAGGACTGGGTCCCACCCTGAATGAGGCTGGAAGGCATTAGGAAACACTGGACCCAGGAATGAGTAATCCCTGCCTGGCTGTCTCTGAAAGCTTTTCCCAAATCCTGGTTATAAAAGGGCAATACGTACTGATCTCACCAACACTGTAAATTGCATTTACAGAGTCATATGGGTACATGTGTATGAGGCATATACAATGAGACGTGACACACATGACGATGGATGGCCATGGCTGCAAAGGTGGCAGTATTTGCCTGTAGCACTCAATTCATACAGAGGATCCAACTGAGCCAACCATAGCAAATCTGAGGCTCTAGTCAAGGTACAGCTCAGTAAGCAAGGTGACATTGCTGTGGTCATCACTGAGCAGCCTTGGGAAGACTGGAGTTGGGGAGACACAGGGGAGGAGCTGCTCAACACCCCCTGAGCCAGAGCCTTGGGAAGAAAGGGACTCTCAAAGTCTGTACCCGGTATTCTACACCCTAAATTCTGGGCATCATGGGCCTCTACGGAGTGCAGGATCAAGGGGACCATCTGTCATAAGTACCTTAACAATCAAGAGCAGTTTTGTCTGTTTGCGTCTTTGCTTCTGGGAGAGTTGACCTGACTCAGATAAAACGCTTCACTCTAAGGTCGATAATTGCCTCCTTCTCCCCACTGCATGCAAGAGACACCGGCCTTCCTTGCTATATTATATCTGCATAGAAGTTCTCACCGAGGTTCCATGAGAAATGACACTCCAGGCCTCCAACGCATGGAATGGCCTACTCTTGCTCCCTTATATCCCGATGGCTTATCCTTGAGAAAGGCCTCCTTCGAGCATTTCCCTGGTTGGCCTCACTTACTTAGAGAACCCCATCTGAGATGTGCCCGTCCCAAGCCACCTTCCCTCTTTGCACCCTGCCCCTCTCTCCTCCCTGTCCACACACACAAAGAAGCCACGTAGAAAGGAGGCCTCTGACATGACTAAGACCTTCCACTTACTAACAGACCAAAGCCGGTGGCTTTCGTCAGGAGCTACAAAAACGTGGCAGGAACATGCCTTGCTCCTCTGAATGCCTTGGGATACTCAGCTGTTTCTTTAGATGTGTGAGAAACAATCAATACCTTCAACCAAAAACCCAGCTAATGCATGAAGAGAAACAGCAGCTTCATTTCTAGGCTAAGGGGGAAATTTATTGCCTGAACAGTTAAATCTGAATGAGTAAAACCAGGCAACTTGGATCAACCCATCTATCTCAGTGTCCAAAACTTGTGTCCAGAGGGCAGAGAGACACGGTCAAATGTCTAACCCAGATGCCCCATAACTCAATTAGTGTCCACGGATGAGAAAGAGCAACCGAGCTAATAAAAAGGAGAGAGTGGCACTTCAATCGCCCCCGCTACCTTTTCCCAAGACACTATTACTTAGAGGAAGGTCACAGCTTGCAGCACGCTGGGTTCACAGTGGAAACCTCTTGCTTATCTGAATAGGTTCCAGTTGCCCTGTTGCAAGCAGACAATTGACATCCCTCTGTAATCAATATCAGACTTCAAAGAGTCCAGGCCTATAAGTGAAGATGAGGCAGAAGTCAGGGGTGCCGTCTCAGGGAAGGGGGGCGAGCAGAGGAGGAAAGACAGGCCCTCGAGAGCAGAGGGGTCAGATGCTGACCTTCCCACGTTCGGTGCAGAGCTGGGCCTGCAGTGATAGCTTACTTATATGAGCAGCCTTATCTTAAGAAGCAAACATTCTCGGAAGAGCTAGTCCTAAGTCATCGAGGGAGATTAGATTGCAGGCAACTAGTCGAAGTCTCTCTCCTCACGCCTCTCCAGCGACTCACTGTCTATGAGTGTTGGGACTGCCTGTGTTAGTGAACAAACATGCTAGAGTTCCCACGCTGTGGAGCCTGGGGGGTGGCAGTGCAATCTCTCCACATCTACTAAAAGTCATCACACCCGGGGATTATCTCAGGAGGGGACTGAAAGGAGTCACTTTCTCAGGCCACAAATGGCTACAGACAGCCTGCAGGGCAGCTGTGATAACCCCCGGGGTGTTCGGCAGAGGCCTGAGGAACGAGGAGGTGCGGATGGAAAGACAGCCGAGGGAGACACACTGGCCTTGTCCTCTTCATGCCACCCATGTCCCTTTCTTCCCGGACCTCCCCAGACCTGGGAAATGCTAGAACTCCATAAAGGGCAAGGCAGTTTTGATCCTCCTGGTAGAGGTTTAAAAGCACGCTTGTCAAAATCAGGAGTAGCTGACCAACTGACCACACCTTCATGGAGAGCAGGAACCCTCTAAAGCCAAATCTACTTCATCCAATCACTTGATTCCTGGGTTCCACATGCTTTGGAAAGAGAAATGAGGAGAATAGGCACCCCCAGTTTTCTGAAGAGTCCGCTGCTGTTGTATGGCCTGTCTAGAGAAATGATTTGCTATCTGCTCTCCTTCTGATCCATTTGCTGGCTAAAATGGTCTCAAGCAACCAGTTTTCATTCCATTCATTGCTGTGGTTCTCAGCCCTGACTGTACACCTGAATCCCCAGGGAACATCTCAAAACTCAAATGTCTATGCGGCATGGGGTCAAGTAGGCAAGAGGCCCTGAGGAAGGCAGTTATCAGTAATTTTTAAGCTTCCTCAGTTGCTCCAAGGTAAAGCAGACTGAGACCACTAATTGTGGCATAACTTCAAATGGCTTCTCAAAGGCTTACCTTTCGTGAGGCCTGACCCCTTAGAAGGAAACACAGTCTTCAACCCCCACCCTCAAAGGCTGGTGGGGTCATTGGTGTAAACATCAAGACCCTGAATTTTGGTGGTACAGCCAAGAGCAGTATTGCATACTGGAGGCTAAGAACCCCTGAGATCGCACCCCCACGAAGTGTTATCCCTAGTGTGATAACGAACAGTGGAGCAATGGGGTGCTTTTACCCGTTTTAAAAATGTTTAAGAGGGAAATAGAAAAGTGGGAGCTGCAATTGTCTAGTTCCAGACCAACATCCCCACTATACATTTTAACTAAATTATACTCTAATATGAAACTTTGGCAACTGCTTTTCCTCAGAGGTTAGCGATGGAGAGGAAGGAAACGGGGAAGAGCACAGGCCCTGGGGCTGAAGGCATCCAGGGCAGCAACTTGGGTAATGCTGATTGTAGAAAACTATGTAAGAGACGTAGGAAAACTTGATTTCCCTGAAGGAAGAAGGGAATTAGAACTTCAAGTTGGCCGTGAGTAGAGAAGCTCTCCCGAGAATTTTCAAGAGAAAGCAGATTTCTTTGGTGTGTTCCTAGAGTGTAAAGCCAGCCCAAGCAGGAGTGAAAGGAGGAGGCCCAAGAGGAACAGTAAGGAGCTTGGAATGGCCACTGGCGAAACAGACATGGTCTTAAGCAGGGGAAACCCACGTACCACAGCACCTAGAAGCATCCTGTCACAGCAAAAGTTGAGGCACTTTGAGGACCCTTTCAGCTGTGAGTGTCTATAATTTCAAGAGAAGGGAAGAAAAGCCAAATGGTACCTGAGATCACTACTCACTCACTCACCAGCAACTGACTGAGAACCCATAGTGATCAAGGCTCTGTGTGCGGCTTTGGAGATACAGATGTGAGGAAGGTACACAAAGGTTCCTGATCTAAGGACTGCACCGTGTCAAGGGGCACAGACAATTCCTTACCAATCGCATACGACAATATGTGATAATATAGGCATTCATGGAACTCTGAGATGGTGGAGACACCCTGTCAATTTAGGAGAAATTAGTACAGTATTAAATAAGAATGAGGTCTTTAGGCGTGGGGTGGTCAGATGAGATTCCATGCACAACAAACAGGACATGTAACGTCACTGACACATGTAGTCACTGGGCATTCTGATCACTTCACGATGGCTGAAAAGTTGGGTCTGTGTAAGAACTCTGAGGAAGGAGGCTAATAATAAGGCAAACAGGGCCACTAGAAGACAAAGGCTCTTTTAGATCAAGCAAATGAAATGAGATTTACAGCCTGAAACAACAGGGAACCAGTAGATAAAAGCTGGGACGTAGCACACTTATTGGAAACTAAAAAACCTCTTTCTTGTGTTCATGTAAGAGACAGACTGGCAATGATGACAGAAGCAAGGAGACTGGCTGAGACAGTGGAGGCAGCTCAGGCAAGAACAGCAGGACACAAGCTAAGCGAGGGGGTGGGCTGTGACAGGGAAAGCAGGGCAGGGCAGGGCAGGGCAGGCAGGTTCACATTGTGGGTGCTGGGGGATGGGGCAGCATCTGAAAGGTGACCTGGACAGGGTACAAGTCAGTAAGGACCCGAGACAGCAGGGGGTTTGTGGCTTGAACTGACTCCAGGCCAGACAGGGCTACTGTGGAGGTGAGAAGTCCGGAGAGAGAACATCCCTGCTGAACCTATGCATCCTGAAATCAGATGGCAGGGCAACAACTGATGCCCTCCTCTCTGTTCCTTCTATTTAACACCCAGCTATGGCAAAATCGGGGCACTCACCCTCACGGTCTTACAGAAACCATCAAGCTCTCCAGGGAAACAAGTTCCTAGCAAGCAGGGCAGATGGCTTCCTCGCAGGGCTCTGTCTACCACCGTCTCACAAGGCTCTTTTTTACTGGATTTCCTAAGTGTTATGTTGGTACACTCCACACGTTCTCACAGTTCATTACCCAAACAAGCCAAGGGTTTGGATCCATTTAAACATCCCAGAAATAATCTGTGGAAACGGAAATCTCATCCTCCATGAGCGAAAGACTCCCAATAGCCAAAGATTAGAAAGTGCCATTCAGTACACACACAGCTGAGTCACTTCCCACCCACCTCTCGTTTGTGAGGATTCCCTACTTATTTCATCCTTTTGGACATGATGCACCTTCTGGAAGATACTAGGATTCCTTTGGGAAATGGGGTGAGGCATGCACTAACAACCTGTGCTCTCCCTTCAGCCATTGATTGCTCTGATGACAGAGAAAACCAAATGACCCTCCAGGCTTTCCACCACTTCTGCACAGCAGCCCCTTCCCCTGAGGTCCCTTCCCTAGGCTTTCCCTGTCCACCTGTCCATTGCCCACCCTCCCCACCAGGTAAACACTCACAGCTTTTGCGAAGACGCCCATAAGCTCCGGGAACTGATGTGTCAGGAGAGCCAGCATGGCTGTGAAGGAACACAGTCCAGCAGTGAAGAGGATGAAGAAGGGGAGCTCCTTCTTAGGGTAAACTGAGACTTCGTGGAAAGCTGAGGAGACCAAAGGGAGCCATTAAGACACAAGCAGATGTGTTTCAGGGACCCTGACCCCCCTTGGCTACAGTGTGCTGGAAATGAAATGGGCAGAACACTGGACGTTCCCCAGCTCACATCTGCCCAGCTGCTTCTTACAAACCCAGGTACCACCTGCAGCACGTTAAGAGAGACACAAAAGGGTTAGCTTCTCAAGTGTGAGCGTGCCATACGTCAATGTACATCTGTCCCATTTTTATCTTACTGTATTTTAAAATTATTTTAGTAAGGTAATATCAGCTTATCTTATATTTTCTCTTGACAGTCCAAGGGTGTCAGTGGAGGATGCTACCCAATAGACATTCAGTGAGGTCTTCACATGCAGACCTATTCAGTCTTCAGGAGCAAGGGTCAAATTGCTAGGGTTTTCTGACACAATTGTGGGAAACTCCCAATGATAAATATGCTCAAAATAATCATAAGGATATGGGAACTAAAGGTCTTTAGAGTGTCTTTCATAGCATTCAAACATTAAACACTGGGTTTGTGTGAAACCAAAAGAGTTGTGGTATCAAAACTTAAAGAATGTAATGAACTATTCTAGTCAACTTATCACAGGGCTGCCTGTGGCTGGTAGAGATGCTGGCCGGGGGTCATGAGGCTGTGTGCACAGAGGCGGCACTGGGAAACTGCAGGTTCACAACACTTCTACTGGAACTGACAGGACTGGCCCATTTCCCCACTGAAATACAAACTCTACAGATCCTTCATTGCCCATTAAGCTTTGTCACTCAGAGCCCTAATCAACAGGGCTGAAAACAGAGAGTAGAAACTATCTATCAGGAGGTATGGAGCACATGTAAGCAAGCCTCCCTGCAAATCCCTGGGACACACCTGGGGTAGAGTACACTTAGGGCTTACTATGCCAGTAATTATACTTTTAACACTCAAAGTACGAGTACTGTTTACAACCGCTAACACTTGTTATAGCTCACTCTCAAAATCCAACCTATAAGAGGTTCTGGAGAGATACTACACTTGAATCATGACACCCATTTCAATAAATCTGAGCCACACTTAAAACATTTTTAAAACATTGCACTTTTCAGAAAACCGACTTTCTACCAGAAAACTGACACTTTAATAAGGATCTGCCTCAAGAGGGCATCAAAAGGCGAATTACGAGTCCCTGTGGGGATTTCTGAAATCAAATGTAACGTCATGTGATGTCCCAGATGCCATTAAAATGAAGCTCTGCCCCACAGCTCTCCCAGCTCTTTAAGCAGCAAACTGGCGGTGGCGGCGGGGGGGGGGGGTTGATTACCAAGGAGACAGGTGAGGCACATCCAGAGACCCCCAGCCTCATGGCACCAGTCGCCTTTGTACCCGGATGCCACCATTCACAACTGGCTCAGCAGTGCTGGCATCTGAAATTTTACTATGGCTATTAGAGATTGATACAACCAGGGCTAGTAAAAGGAGAAGAGGGTGACGGGAGAGAAGAGGGAAAGAGCCAAAGGGGATTGGAGTCTGAGGGAGGAAAGTATTTCCCAAGTCAGGGCCACATCAAGAGCCTGGACATGGTCCTTGCACACAGTCTGATTGGATAATAGCTATTTAGCCTGGATTGTCAAAACAATGTTGTCTTACAGTAAACCAAAATAATACTTTCCACATGTGGTGTGACCATTAGGCTGTGCACTCCCAAGGCACCTGAGGGCAGGGTTTTCATCTGCCCTCTATGACACAGTGCTCAGGCTGCACGTGTGCTCTGCACATGTCAGCCAGCCCACTACGTGCAACCCACGAGATGCTCACAGGGACTGTCTGGCCAAGAGCATTGCATCACCATGGACAGCACACCACCCTTCTTCACTCAGGACTCAGCCTCTGGCACCGATGCCAGCGGCCTGGATCTGCCCTCCCACCCATGACTCAACTGGAGCGTCCCCTGACATTAGCACTTCCTCTTCAAACCCACTTGTACAGACCACCTCTGACCTGAAGGAAAGCCCAAGCAGAAGTTTCCATGCAGAGAGGCCTGCAGAGAAGCCGCTCTCCATCAGGGCTCTCCATCCCATGTCAATCTCTGTGAGCTCACGATAGTTCATTTCTGCCAAATTTCAAGCCTTGGCATCTTTCCCTCTGATGGATGTGGAAAGACCCAGAGAAGCAGGATGTCCATCCCATTCCCATAACTCATTTCTATACATATACTATCAAATAAGGCCAGCAGTTGGGAGAAACTCAACAAGGACATTATCGACACTCATCATTCCCACCTCCTCACATCCCATCTTTTGGAATGTCACCTTCCCTGGATGAAAGGAGGGCTGCCCAGGAGTCACACTTACAGGGAAGCAGTTCCCGGTCTGCTGTTTCTGTACAGATTGGGTATGGGTAAAATAGGTGGCCCTTCTCCAAGGGATAAGGGATCATGCGGAAGGCTGCAAAGGAAAGACAACACATTAAAGACTTCTGTTTACCTCTTCCTACCTTCCCAACCTCAGAGCAGAACTCCCGAGCCTGTTTCTTCCTACAAGACAGGCAAGACTCACCAAACTCTGAGGCACACGCCAGACAAGATGTCAGAGGTGCAGCGTGATGCATTACTCACACATTAATCTCACACCATATATTCTGGGCACAACTCACAAAACTGGGTGGGGACTGAGGTGCAGAAAGGCAGGGAAACCATCAATATCAATGCCTAGGGTTTCATCATGTATAAAATATTATAAAAATGTTTTAAACACTAATTCGATAGAGCCCAGCCAAAGGCAATAATGCAAACCTGGATTGAAATGCTTTCCCCAGAAGTGCATGTGGATTGACTTGTTGGAGCTCGCTGCAGATTGTACAAAAATGAAAGGCATTCTGCTGTGTCTGCTTTAAAAATATGTCTAAGTGGATTACAAGTCCAACCAGGATGGATGAATACAAAAACTTGAAAACACATGATTGGAGAGGAATTTCTAAACTTTATGAAACTTTTAAATCTTTCAGTATCATGCAGGGGAAAATGGCTCGGAGAGATTGATTGTCTACATTTTGATGATGTTAGGCCACCTAAATTCTGTGCCTGTGGCATCAGATGACGTTACACTTTACACTGAATTATGGCTTTCCAATCAATCCATCCATCCCCATTATCCAGTGTGTTATTCTCCCTGTTCCAATGTCATCGGCATGTTAGTCTCACTGTTCCTATGAGCAGTGCTCACGGAGTTAATTGTTCTTCAACAGATGTCCCTTAACGGCTGCATATTGTAGACACAGAATGGAAAAGCCATACACTACCCTGAGAATGTCAGTTAACAATCCTGGCCTGTAAGTGTGTGTTCATGAGGGATGGTGGCAACCAGCAACAATATTTAGTTTTAAATGCTGCATTTTAACAAATCATGCTACATCCTTAGCCCTATCCCTACCAAAGCCTTTACAAAATGCTGTCAATGTACACATTTGTCTTTTACATACTTATTTCAAATAAGAATCTGAAACAAAGAATGTCCTCCCTCACAAGAAATGACAAGGTCCCATTGTAACCAGCATCAGTGCACATATGGTATTTATTCTGGTGTCTGAATATTATTTAAAAGTAAAAATAGTATGTATGTGATTCTAGCATTTGGAATGCAGTCAATCTACACCACAGTGGTATCTCTGGGAGGTTAGAGCACATTGCCATGGAGAATATAAATCACGATAAATGTGGGATTAGAGCAGGGCCAGTTTGCTGGCAGTTTGCTGAGGTAAAAATGTTATCAATTTTCTTCTTGTAACAGAAACCTCTTAAACAGATTAAAACATTAAAAACACCCCAGATTCAGCTCTTCTTATAATGGAAGGCTCACCCTAGTTCAAGCAGACCTTTTCACACAAACAAAGATGACTTTTGCCCGTTAGCACAAGTGACAGAAGAGTTGTGTCATGGTTTTTAAATCAGGAAAGTGTTGGGGAGGAAGCCAACATCTCTCCTACCAGAACCAGGCTTGCAAAATAATGAAAACAAACAAAACACAGACAAAAAAGACCTTGCAGCGATTGTATAGCATCCACCCACCCAAATCTCTTCTGGGATACACTTATTTTTACATTTTAGCTGCAATGCGCCGGGGTTTCAATACATGTTTTCATACATGATAGTTTCTCTGAAAGTGTCCCCCACTCCTATTCAGTGGGTGTGTCTCAAATCTCCATGTATACCAAGGCTATCGTATTTAAGTTCATGATACCAAAAGAAAAACAAAAGCTTCCATAATGGATATTAATTTTGAAAAGTAAACTTTATTCAAAATCAAAGATAGTTTGAACTTCAGGAAATTATTTTTAAAGGAGAAATATGAGTGCAAGGTCTTGAGAGCACTTGACAACAGGAATCTAGTGGCAGATTTACATCTTCAAATGAGCATTCTTCCCTCCATATTTGGCACACAGAGAACTTTATGCATCAATTTTTTCTTTTTTAAATTTTAATCAGCTCTCTACTTTTTCAGAAAGGGTGATTTTGCTAGTACACAATTTTTAAAAATAATATAGACACGCTTCTTGCATGTTTGTGGTGCGCTTAAGATCTCTTTTTCTCATGTCAGATACCATTTACATTAAGTTCATAAAAATAACATTAAGTTCGGCTTCACTTAACAAAAGCAAATACAATTTCTACTTGCAACTCTACCCTTCACTCGCCCTGCTGCATAGGGTCCAGCAAAGACTGAGCTAAGAATGGGGTCTGGAGAAGGGGATGAGGCACTGCCCACTCCTCGCCGGCTCCCCTCCCACCTCCGAGACAGGCACATGAGCCTCGAGGTGCTTGCCAAATGCAGAGACTTTGCCAGTGTGGAGCCTAAAAACACACCTCGTAGGTGGTTCATATAAGACTAGAAATAGATCATTGGAGAAAACTATTTTACAAATGACTATGAACTTCCTAAAAGTCTTTGAGAAACATATTTTAGATAAATTAAAGTTGTGCAGATACTAGGTTCAAAACTAAGCAAGAGACCTAGGCTGCTGGCAGTTGGAACACAGTATATCGATGACATTTCCACTTCATACGCACCCTCCCTGGCTTAGCGTTGTGTGCCTTTGTTCAGAGGTGTAACTGAAGTCCCCAGTCACTTAAGGAGCTCATGAAAACATCCCACACAACTGTGTCTGATGCATGTACCTGTCTCCTTTCCTCTCTGACCAGAGTCACTGCTTGGGCTCCAAGATGCTCAGGGATGTGCAGGTCAGAGGATGCCCAGCACCAACAAAATCATAGATGTCAGGAAAGTGGAGACGAGAGAAAACTAATGACCTGTCACCCTACCCATTAAACAGATACCTTTTGTTTGATGTTTTTCCTTTCAGACAGAACATTGAGATTATTTGTAATACATAGAATGGAGAAAAAATGCCAGCTCTGCCTTGTATCATTAGTCTCTTGTCAAAAAGTGTGAGATTTTAAGAGTGATACTAGGTGACTTAAGAACTCACTGTCCCTACACTGGTGGAGCTCAGACCCAAGTACCAAGCTGCCGGTACACGTCAGGGTTCTCTTTCCTTCCTCCTCCACTGAACCTACAGCCTTCACCTCCGTCAGGGCACACTGTGAATGAAAATGATACTGTGCACTAATACACCTGCAACGGCTACGACAGAAAACTTTCAACAAAACACAAGTTCTATGTTCCATGTCTGAGTGCAGGGCGAGCAACAGTCGTGGACGCCACCTGTCTTTCATTAGTCATTTCAATGCAGACAAAGACAGAGATCAAAGCCTGGCTTTTGATCCATATTCTTTCAACTACAACAGTGAAGGAAACTGACCTTGAAAAACTCATTTTCCTTTGGTTGGATTTAAGCATGTTTGTCCTAATTTGGAAGAAGCAATTCTAGAGCCATGATAGCACTGCATGCACTATCTGCCTACATACACAAATACATGTATAGTTGCTTTTGAACATATATGCATAAAACACATATGTCGAAAATGTATGTATATACATACAAATGCTTCTTATAAAACATTTTCAACTTGGTATCAGCAAACATTAATGCCTGTTACAAAAGGATTCAACAATTATTTCTTCAACAGAGTTTATGCACACAGGCAAACACAGAATTTATCTTTAAGAACTTAGGAAAAACCAAACAAGACTACAGGAGCTTGCCTGCTGCACTGTTGTAGAGATTCAAGCAGGTCACTGTAGCTTGCGAGTGTGGGGGCAGCCTTGGCAGCACAGGAAGACCCTGACTCTTAAACAAAATCTTTAGGCACGCCATGTTATGGTTTGTTACCAAAACAGGGCACATTTAGAACCAGGCTGGCTCTCCATCTTGCCATACCTAGAGGCTGCTTTTCAGTGTCTTCAACCAATCACCATTTTCTCACACATCACAAATTGCATCCTCAGAGCTGGGAGAGGCAGAGGTGGGGATCAGTTAGAAGTGCACATGGTGGCAGCCTTATGGAGGGAAGGTATGGCTAGGGGAAATGCCCTGAGAACCACATCCTACAGTAAGGGCATTTGCCATTAGGTTCAAAGAGAATAAATTAGAATCATAATCTCATCCTATGCTTCAACAATGGGCCCTTTTCCACTCTCAAAGGAAACACCCTGCTAGTTTCTCTCAAAAGCCTCACCTTCAAATCTTATACATTATTTAGTGGATTCTTGGGGGGGGTGGCTCCAAAAAGAAAATAAGAAGTTCTATTTGGTTGGGTAGAAAAATATAGACACAAAGAAAGGCCAAGTGGTTTACCCCATGGCACAGCCTTCTTCTGATGTATGGAACAAGAAAATTAAAGTTCACAGCGGTGCCCAACAAACAACCATGCTTTCTAAAATAAATAGTGACAAAGTAGCACCTTGGAAAGATCAAGGTGGGAGGGAGATAAGGATGCACCGGTACTGAATATAGGTAAAACATGTCTGCCATTCGAAACAGATGGCATAATGTGCATTACCAGTGCAGTTGAAATGAGACCCTTCCTTCACTCATACGTGATCTTTGTATTCAGCTCATACTTGCAGTGGTGCATGTGTGTGAGCATAACCAGAGCCAGCAGTGTTAAAACAAACATAATTTTGATAAGGTGGCAGCTGTGCAATAACCCAAGAAACATAAAATCTTAATAGTTGAAACTCTTCCCCCTTCTTAATTATCCTGACTTTGAGGGCCACACTGTGTAATTTTGGAGGCTGGGACAGTGTTGAATCAACATTTGGAAACCTTTGAAATGCTGATGTATTGTGGTTGAGGAGTCAAGGGTGTTTCCTCCCTCCCCCCCCCTTAACTACCATATGCTTCAAACACAACCTCTGGTACATATCAGCTAGACTTTGGAGCTTGCAAAAAGAAGGGAGGGCTCAACTTAATTGTTGGAAAGCCCACTGAATTCTAAAGAATGATTAGTGCTGTAACATAATAAATTCACTGAAAGGGGAAAAATGCCTTCTATTTCTACCTTTAAATGAACAAGAAAGAACCAAGGTGGCTTTTAAAAAAAAGATTTCTAAAACACAACTTGGGTAACAATAATTTCTAACATGGAAGCTGGTAAGATCATGTTCCATTGTCCTCTCTCCCGAGTTCTCTTTCTAATAAAATTGAGACGTTGGGTGGAGTTAAGCAATGGCCTTGCATTTCAGAATGAAGAAAACGAGTGACTCGGACAAAAACCTGAACTCTGAGGCTGGAGATGTCAAAAGGCGCCACCAAGTGGCCGATTGGGGGAAGTGCAGTGTCTTCTGTTCAAGCTGCTGGGAGGAGGGTGGTCTGCCATCATATTATGGAGCTGCAGCTGAACCACAATTCTAATCCGAGTCTTCTGATTTAAAAAACAGCTATGGCTGGAGAGATGGCCTGGTGGTTTAGAGAACCCTCCCTGCATCCCCAAACACATGCACACACATAACTTAAAAATAGTAAAAGTAAATCTTTAAAACACAGAGATTTGAATCTCTAATTTAATTGAAAAGTCATAGATCTAGAAGAAATATCTAAGGATTGCAGACAAATGCTTGAAGCTATAGTAGTTATTCTTGTTTCTAAATTGCATGAAAGACCTATAGCTTCTTTAAAAAAGAAAGAATGGCTGAAAACACTTATCATGAAAGACTTTTCTAAATTATGCGTGTATGTGTAAGTATACACATATAAATACATATACATCTTTTGCTTATTGAAAACACATGTGAGTTGTACAAACTTTGAAGAGTACCAGTTGTGCCATGGAGTAAACCACTGGCTTTCCTTTGTGTCTATATTCGGCTGTAAAAACTAAAGTTTGGTAAATCCATTTCAGTTTCCTTCCTTTGTTTATACATATGTACTTACCGTCTTATTCCTACTGAAATGTTTGAATCAATATTAAATAATAGCAAAGTTTAATCTTATCAAGGATGGGCACCTTTCTAAAGTAGAAAAGAACTAACTATAAGACACTCCACCCTAGCTTATATGAAGTGATGTAAATCTAAATTGTGACCTTCCAAGCAAAAGCTCCAGAGATAACTAGTCTCTTAGCTTCATCTGTTCACTGCAGAGAAGACAATATGGACTTGCATTTGCCTCCTGGCTGTCTGAACAGAGGCTACAAACTCGCCAGTCACTCTCCTCACTGTTTCTTCTGCTGGAGAACAGAGGTGACCATCTCTTTTCTGCCTAAGCTAGAACATTATCAGGACAGCCAGTGAAAAGATACGAATGCAAAGAAACTGAACACGGTCTGGGCATGAAAACACTTCTCAGGGCTCCTCATGTATTCAGTGCTCAGTGAGCACACTAGGAGATCTCTGTTCTAAAGCTGATTGTATAGCTCTCTCTGGAAACTGAATGGTGCTATAGCTGATTTTCACAGGATATGCTCATCTGTAAGCATCAGATTCCCAGTTGGTGTTTTCTATCGGTGCCTGGTTCTCTTGCCTTACTGTTTCATATATAAAAATCCATCCCCTTAGTCCCAATGAAGTATTCTATCCATGTAGCTTGAGGTAATCCCTGACACTCTTCCTACTCGGCTTCTTCTGCCACTTCGTCATGTCACTGTGTCTCTTGACCCTCCTGTTGCTTCAGAGAAACCCTGTATTGCTGGCTGATTACCAGCTTCCCAACGATTTCCAGTTATTCACCAATGGGTTTGAATTGTTTGCGGTGATGTCACTCCTAACACCATGCATTTATCACCATCTGCTTTGTGCCATTTTGGGCCCTTTCCAATGGGTTAGATCTTATCAGTCAGGTCCAACTGATATGTTCCTACTATTATTCTCAGGATGCCAACATACAGATGATAGGTTTTTAGTTGCTAAGCCAATTGGCCTATTTAGCTTTGACACCAGATATTATGTCTCATATTTGATTCTTCTAGGCTCTTGAGAATCTTTCTCACGCTTAATTAACATTTTCTTTTGTGCTGTAACAAAGAACCTTATAAGCAATGATCAGCACAAGCTGGAAAAGACTGCACAGACCCACAGCCACTTGAGCAAGCGAGTCTACTGACCCAGACACCTGGCTATATTCTTACACTCGTCAAGCAGAGTGAGAAGTATTTGTGAGTAAACATCTTTCAAGCTATAAACAGAAAATTATATAAAGGAAACTTGTTAGTTATCTGAGAAAAAATTTCAAAGCACCCAAACAAAAAATTTCCAACCACATTTGAACCTCATCTTTGTCAGCTTACAGCCATCCCAACTTCCTGCTACCCTGTCACTTCCTCAACCAGGCTGGATTCTTACTGGTTCTTGGAAGGGCAGGGGCTGGAAGGAACAGACACTTATCAAAGTGAAAATGGAAGCAGAAAAGACAAAGAACAAAAAGGATTAAAAAGACTTGTTTGTAAGTCTGATCAAAGTAAGTGTAAGCTAGAAAAAAAAACTAGCAGAGACTCTAGTGTTTTTGTTTTGATTTTGCTGCATATTGTGCTTATTTTGCTTAAATGCTATTAGCAGTGCTTTTGTACATGTTATCAAATAACATACATAGAATTGGTTCTTTTTCCTTAATTCACAATCTCCTAACAACCCTACAATGTACCATTTCTTCACAATAGTCTTGCTTGCACTACTGCCCTGGGCTTGCTCACCTGTCACCTGATTCCTAAACTTATCCCTTCAGGTGCTAAGCTCTGTCTTCTTAAAAGTCACCAGAGAGCTGGCAAGGCAGCCATTTACTCCTCGCTAAATGAGAAGGAGTACAAGGTCAAGAAGTACAATTCACCTGCCATTAGAGCCTACTTTCCTTACACAGCATGATAGCAACTGTAGAGAGCATGCCAGGCTACTTGATGCCTCCATCTAACAGGCAATTATTATTCACAAGGGTTACCACACATCCATAAGACATCAGGGTTCAATGTGCTTGCTATTGTTTTGAAACACATCTGGGGTGCGTTTGATCATTCTTACTTCAGTGCAGGATAATTGTGGCTTGAATCCGTCTCTAAAAACAAGGCTATAGGAAATGGTAAGCAGAGTCCAACACAAGGCCTAAGCCTAAGACAAAAGTTACATCAAGGGACTGTGGAGATCTCCAGGGAGGGTTTTCAGGGTAGTACAGAACTCCTCTAGAGTACCCAGAGTCACTTATCTCTTGTATGAAGGTACATTTCTAATCTTGAAGTGTCACCACCACAGCAACACCCCACCCTGTCTCTGGGGATCTGGAGCATCAAATAATCAACTGCCTTGATAATGTGATATACTGGAAACAAAAGCCAGACGTGCAAATTCTCATTGCTTGTCATGAACTATTGTAGCACAAATAGTCCGAACACTTTACGTTCTTAAAGAATGTTTACAAAAAAGAATTACTTACTGCCTTCCCACGTACAATGCAGGAGGTTCAAAGCCCCTTCCACCCTCTTCCAGTGTGCAAGGTGAAAGAATGCGTATGCTATTGCTTCACTGTCTCCTCTCTTCAGGATGTGCTCTGGTGGGAGGATCAAGCTTTTCATTTCTAGCAGATACTGAGATGAAAAAAACACGAGGCAGATGTGTTAATATACAGTGACTAGGAATTAATGAACAGACTGATTTCCCAGAAACACCATTCACAAACATTTCATCAAACCTGCAGTCTCATTGCTACATCCAGCAATATACAGTTTGTTGACAGCTGATTACCTTTTACTACTTGGCTTTCATGAAGATCAGAGACTTATAGGCTAAAATATTCTTCTCAAAGAGATAAATATAAGCTCAAACAGCAAAAGGGGAAAATGTAGAAGACATAATAATTGGGTATAATTTTGTAACCACAAAGAAAATACATAAAATGGACACATGAAATCAAACATGTTATATGGTTAAACCTGCACTAAAGAGATTTGACTTTGAGTAACACTACCCATTTACTTTTTCTATACAGACCATTTTTTGAAAAGAACTATTGGTAGATGCTCAGATGTGGGAATGAGGAAGGTGTCAGCATGTGTAGGAAGATCCAAGAGAACCACAAACAGACTCCAAGCTGAAAGGAACTTCTAGGCTGAAGGGACTTGAGGGACTAGAGGTACTGGAGTGACTGCATATCTCTTCATTCATATTCTAAGCAAAGGATCTAGGGGTACAGGATAAGACGTGTCGTTTTCCTGGAACTTAGAGAGGTCTAAATATCCACTTTCATTCCTTTGCATTTCCCATAGGATAGAGACAGGCACACCTAGAACAGTTCCCTGGCACTCCATTCTTCACTATCTCCCTTCTATAATCCATCCCCAAATACATCACATGCACACATCACCACCACCACTCCACACTACCACTACCACCACTATCATGGGCAACAAATGGTAGACCTTACAGTGAGACATTTATTAACACGATACAAATACAAAAAAAATGCTATAACAAGTTTACAATTTTTAATGTAAAAAAGAATGGTCTGGTTTCTTTCTGTCAGTGGAAATTTGTAAGAGAACAAAATATAGAAGAGTTCTCATGCACACAATAAAGAACAGGACACGGTTATTGCTTTTTCATTGTCCTCTAGCAAGGATTTACCCATTTGGGTGTCAATACCTGCCTTTAAGCTGCTCCCATTGGTAGCACACTCAGGGTCAACGTACAAGGATGGCCAACCAGGAGCCAGGAGGCCATATGTGGGGACTTTGGCTCTGAGACAGAAAGGTGTTCCAAAATTTGGGTCTTATTTTCCACATGGTCTCCAAGTCACTGCTCTTAATGCAAGATGAAAACAGAGGTGGGAAAGAGGTTCCCAAAGAACAGCAAAAAGAAGAGTCACCCCTCTCATAGGGGCTGGAAGTCCTCCTCGAAAGAAGCTGGTGAATGGACCTCTTTCCTGGATGGTCCTGGAAGGTGTTTGTTACAGAGATGGTGATTCTTTGAACAGAAATTCCCAAAGAACTTTTGGTCATTTGCTTTTTGTGATCCCACAAGCTACTAATTTCTTCCTATATTTTTGTCTTAAAGCAGTGTAAGATAAAAAATCATCTGGGGGAAAAGTAACGCTAGCAATCCAACTAGTGCTATAGTTATAAAAAAACATAAATCTGTGTGGTGGTGGTGCACACCTTTAGTTCCAGCACTTAGGAGGCAAAGGCAGGTGGATCTCTATGAGTTTGAGGCTTAGAGTGAGTTCCAGAAGAGCCAGAGCTATCACACACAGAAACCCTGTCTCAAAAAATAAAAAGCAAAATTAAGTTAATTGTAATATAAATACAAAAGGCATATTTTGCACTCAGAGATAGGTGGTTATCCTCTTGTGACTCTGTTATCTTAATAGAGTCCATTGTGATTTACATAATGTCTATAATAATCTTATAAGCCGTGAAGGCTATGAATCATCAGAAAGATCTAGACATCATACAGTGCTATGGACTATTCTGTTTTAGAGTAAGAAAACATAGGAAGGCCATTTTGTTACCATCAGTATCTTCAGCAAAATTAATGAGGAGCAAATCTTATCTAGTGAGAACCTCAGAATAAGATCTTCATCTGCAATTTTAGTAATTATTCATAAATACCCTGCCAGTTAGTCAACTTCAAAACTGAGGAAAGCGGTATATGAAACTTGAATAAACCAAATGTGAATAAACTGGTTTAACCAACCCAAGCAGAGTGAAATCTCTGTCATGTTGCAGAGAACCAGATGGTAGTGAGGGAAAAGTGTAAGTTGCTTTACCTTTTATTTCTATGACTAGGAAAAGCTCTTAAAACTGCTTCATTACACATGTTCCCTATTTGCAGGTCAAAAGCAAGCTAGGATACAGGGCAGAGAAAACGTGGGTAGAGGGTTCAGAAAATTACTAACTGTTCTGTCCATTGTCCTAACTGGTGGTTACTTAGATTAAAACTAAACAACATAAAGTTCAGTTTGATTCCAGTCTCCATGTTCCAAGACCTTAAGCGCTGCTGCATGTGACTAATTTTACTACTGCATTGGAAATTTTAGTGAACATTCCCATACTATAAAATATTCTTTTGAACAGAGACACTGTAGTCAGGGGCTTACAGTCTACAAATAACTAGACCAATTTTTAGATAGAACTCATACCTACTACTGTTATCAGGACTAAGAACATAGGACTGGAGGTAGGCCATAGGACTTGGGGAAAACCTACTATTTTTTTATTTGTTTTGTTTTTCAAGACAGTGTTTCTCTGTATTGCTTTGGAGCCTGTCCTGGAACTCACTCTGTAGACCAGGCTGGCCTTGAACTCAGAGAGATCCACCTGCCTCTGCCTCCCGAGTGCTGAGATTAAAGGCATGGGCCACCAATGTCCCGTGAAAACCTACTACTTTCATTCTACCAAATGTATATAGTATTAAATTGAATCACAATGACTTATCTTTAACCTAATGAATTAGTGCATTTCTCAACCATCATCAGACAATCTTCTTCTATCAGTAATGGCAAGTCACACAGAGAATCACAATTGGCCAACATGCAGAGAACAAGAGACTGCTGTAAATGTGATATCTATATCACACCTCCTCCTAAGGTACAGGCACTATCAAAGAAAGGGCAGCAGAAAGATTATAAAGCCAGAGTTAATAAATGACTAAAAGGAAACAGTGTCTCAAGGCCATGACAGGGCAGTTGGACATATGAACTCACAACAGTTCTAAGTGCACAAAACCAGCACAAGATCACACCAGACAAAAATCCCATCATGGAGGAGGAAGGGGATCACAAAGTCTCACACCTAGCTGTGAAACTACTACAAATAGATGACTGGTAGGTAAGGGAGAATTAGTTTTCTTCAAGAAGTACCTCCTGAAAGGGTATCCATGCTTCTGTAGATGGTTCTGGACCCATATACCCACTGGCAGCAGTTATTAAACTCAGTGGGAGGAAAAACAAACAAACAAGAACAAAGACATGATGTTGGGAGAAGATAATGGTAGGAGGAGGTTAAAAAGGAATTGGAGCAGAGGGAATGGGAGTGACTTTGATCAAACTACATTGTATAAAACTCAATGAGCATGGAGAAGTTGAGCTGGTACCTACCTAGTGCCTACCCTCCTAATGACTAGTGTTCCTGGTACTGGAAGGTACTCTGCACACTACTAGAAGATAAAGGTAACCACCAACTCAGCTACCAATTCCTCAATCTACAGTGATGACCTGTCTGCATGATACAACTTTTGTGCAATTGTGGCACAAAAGTTGTTGGAGTAACCAACTACTGTCTAGTTGTCTTTAAGGCCCACTCCATGAGATGGGACCCATGCCAGACACTGCCCAGGTGGCCAAGGATTTGAGAATAGATTGGCTATGGACCTACAGGAAAATCAAATACTACTGTTCTGCTAAAGGAATATATCAATAAAATGACTCCTAATTACATTCTGTTATTTTCATAGATCAGCATCCTGCTCAGCTGTTATGAGAGAAGCTCCCTCCAGCAGCGATGGAAACAAATAGAGAGACCCACAGGTGGACAACGTGAAGAGAATGAGAGATCTTGGACCACTCAGCCCTAAATGTTATGTCTTCCTCAAATCCCTCCCCTTAGATCTCAGGGAACTTTGCAGAAGAGAAAGTTGAAAGATCGTAAGAGCCAGTGGGGATGGAGAACACAAGGAAATGAGGATTTCTAGACACAACAGGGCTGATGAACATATGAACTCACAGACTCTATGGAAGCATAGACAAGGCCTGCACAAGTCTAAGCCAGATGGAGTCCCACTGCAGAGATACTGAGTGGACACAAGCTCCCATCCTCAACCCGGAAGCTATCTTCAATTAACAACCACTTGCAGAACAAAAATTAGTTTTCTCCAATGTAGCCTCACTGCATATTACAAACTGTACTTAAAGGTAGGCTATCACAAAACAAATTCAACGTTAATTTTGGAGGGTTTTTGTCTCATAATGCCTTAGCTATGCATTTTTAACCTTACAGATCTTTTGCTTTTATATAATGGTTTCCAACTTTGTTTTTATGGGATTTCTGTGTATAAGCATGTGTATCTCCACATCTGAATGTGTTTCTGATGTTTTTTCTTTTGCCATTCTTACTGTCTATTGGTTTTGTCCTATTCTTTTTGTCTATCTGTTTTCTAAAGAGAAAGAGAAAAAAATGGATGTGGATTTGGGTGGATTGGGAGGTGGGAAGGAACTTGTAGGGGAGAAATTGTGATCAGAATATATCATAAGGAAAAATCTATTTTCAATATAAATTAAAATTATATTAAAAATAACATTGTATGCATGTATGGAATTCTCAAACATTAAGAAGACAATCTATAGATACCCATGGTAGGAACATATACTCATTGAAAATGAACACATTATAATAAAACTATAATAAATATAATACAAAATTTGATTTAAAAGCATTGTTGACACCAGGACATCTACATGCACTTGGAAAGTGACAATAAACGTGAGTGAGGCAGACGGCTTACCCAGTTGGCAACCTGAATCCAATGCATACATGTGACTTCAACCATCATCTGTAGCCCAGTATGTAGGCTGTGAGATGATACTTAGTTCCCCTCTAAGCTCTGTCTGACCCTGATGTATGTATATGTAACCCTTTAGTTACATGTGTCCCTCTTTCTCTCTCAGCTCAGTCACAAGATCTTCAACAACATAAACTTTGTTACCATTGTGCTAATTTCTCACTACTTCCTTTTAAGCACCTTGCACATATGTATGCTAACTTAAATTCAAACCTTACATCTCAACAACACTCCCAATGTGGTCACTGCTGACGGTCAATCTAATGAGGTCAACAAGTCTCTCACCTAGGAGACTTAGCTCTGTCTCTCACTGCATCTGCTTTATGGCAGGAATTGGTTATGTCTATAAAGGAGATTTATAGTCCTTCAGAGTTCCAAACAGAATGTTGGCTGTAACCAACCGATGAAGGCTAATAACAACAATGTGCTATGTTTGGGGCCAAGCTTTAAATGGCTGACAATATCAGGTCTCAACATGTGCAACATTTAAATTAGAAAGGCATGGAAAAACATTTCACATCCCACTTGTCAAGAGAAAAATAAATGGAAGAGGGCAGATCCCTATCCACAAGTATGCAGAAATCAATTAGGCTAACTGCACTTTGCAAATCAGAGAACATGCTCTGCCTGTCTGTATTAGCGACTTGGCTTCTGTTAGCTAAGTCAGCATTCTATGCTATCTTGCCTGTATCCTACCTTTAACTTCCTTCCCAGATTCTCAACCACACTCGCTGAAGAACAGCGCTTCTAAAGGTTTCGGAAGCAACTTTTCAAAGTCAATTTGTGTCAGAATTGTGCTCCTTATGCCCAATACATTAGCACGCAAAACCAGAGCTTACATAGAGAAGCAGAGGAGTGAGTGGTGCCTGTTCCTGCAGGCATTGAGAAGATGCTGGCTCATTTACGAGAAAAACTGTCTAGAATCTACTCCAAGGGACAGACTGCCAAAGTTTCCCTTTTCAAGGTATAAAACTCTACAGTAATTTGAGGAAAAATGGCCCCGAAGTTATCCTTCACATAGATATTAAGGCAAAGGAATTAATTTATTTACATTTCTAAAATGTTCAGTACCAACAATACCATAAATCATGAAAATCACCAGTAAAGACACAGACATAAATACAATATGAAAAACAGGGGAATTAAGCTACAGCAAATTTAGGTGATAGCTATCAAGTTGCTCTCCAAAGCACAAGAGTAGAAGAATATTTATCTGTATTGAAAATCTTATGTTACATTGCAAAATGAAAATGTTTGTCATGCTATATATAACCAATTATTTTGACAATACAATGTTTGTTTGGACACTAAAAAGCATTGGAAAATGACAGATCAAAAGTTAAGAGTAGTTAAATATTTATTATTGTGGGAGATTACTTTCTTTGTGTTATAATTTCTAGATTTTCTGTAATAAACATCATTATTTTCATATATATATGGATAAAGTTATGAGCACATACTGCTCTTGCAGGGGACCTCAGTTTGGCTCCCAGAACCCATTTTGTGGCACATAACCACCTATAACTCTGGTTCCTGGGGAACTGATGCCCTCTTGTGACCTGTGCCAGCTCCTGCAGGCACAGGCTGAACATGAACATATGCAGACAAACACACATGCTCTTAATATAAATAAGTGAACAAATCTGAAAATAGAGCTGTAACAATAAACAGCACACTTGATGAGGGCATAGGTTACTATTTATTGTAGAAATTACTTACAAGAAAAAACTGGCAACCAAGGTGAGTCAGCAGCTTTTGCCACAGAACCGGAAGCCGAAAAGAGAGTGTACGTCTCTCCTGCATTTATTACCACCTCCGCATGAGCCTCTAGCCATGCCCAAAATGGACATGGCTAGTGGTGTAGTCCTAATGTCTCTTCCTACAATTCCCCTTTTAGTCTAAAGAAGATATTTAAGCTTAAAACAAAACTAATTTGTGTCAATGAACAAAATGTCTCAAATATCTATCCCATCTAAACCTAAGCTTATCTGAAAGAAATACCCAAGTCTGAACACCTCCTTCCAATACCAACACTAAAATAATGGAAAAACTACACTAACAGGTGTAAACTATCCTGCAATATCAACAGTAGGGAGAGGGGGCTTGGAATTCTCAAAACTACTTCCTGCTGAAATGGGACGATGACAATCTGAGATTTATCACGCAGCCATGTACTCCTTTACTGGCGGCCTGATAAATTCGGCCTGAATAAAAATCCACTGGTAATAGAGATTAACTGCTCTATACATATGGCGAATAACATTACAATGCAGGACGTTAAGAATTTTCTCGTTTTTTGTATGGATGGGATGTTGGAAAGGGTTGAGGACCTACCTGGAAGGTACTTTCTACCTGCAATAATGGTTATCAGTTTGATAATCCATATAATTTCATTAAAGAAATGGTTCGAGAATAGGGAAAAATGACAAACTTATACAGATCATATGGTTATCACAAGACGGTTATGAAATCCTAGTACAAAGAATTCGGACAATGGAAAATTCCTTCCAGGATAGTAAGGAAGGTTTGGTAAAAAATATTCAGAATATTCAAAATGATAATGAAGATCTGACAAATAGGTTGAAAGATATGGAACATAAAGTTGAATTACTTTCAGGAAAAAATGTGTTCCATATCTATTGATTCAACAGACAGAATAGAAAAAGTGGAACATAATGTTGAAACACTTAACCAAAAAACTGTTCCGTGTTTGATGATTTCACTAGCAAACTACAAAGACTGGAACATAAGATTGAAATGCTAACAGAAAAGATTTGTTCCATGTCTGAGAGCAATGACAAACTAGCTGATAGAACATTATTTCTGGAAGGCAGTTTACATGCTATTCAGTTACTTTCTAAGGATGAGAATATTAAATGTTTAGAATCAGATATAAATAATGTATGCAAAAAATGAACGATTCCATGATGTCCTTGGAAATTTATTTGATCCAAGAACTTCAAGAGCTCAGAGAAACAATGATAAATAGATTGCAGGTCTCAGAAGATGTCCATTCTGATACTTCAGAATCAGACATACAAGAGCAGGTCATGAAAGAGGTATTTACCTAGACTTCTCAGATGCCGGGAAGACCTCCCTAAGGTTGTTATGCCCTCTCCCATGGTCTTCCCAGTATCTGTAACCAAAAAACCAGCAACAAAGAAGCACTTGCTTATCAATGGGAACCTATACAGATGAAGGATCTAAAAAGAATCAAGGAGGCCACTGTTTCATATGGTCTTTATTCTCCCTATGTCAGGGAGCTCCTGCACTCATGGGCCACTGCAAATAGAGTGACCCCTAGAGATTGGAGCCAATTGGACTCAGCAGTGCTTGAAAATTCATGTCAAATATAATGGAGAGCTTTATGGAGGCAAGAGGCAAAAGCCCTAGAAATTCAGGGATTAAAGAAAGTCCATGAAGCACCCCAAGATAAGAGTCTTGGGGAGGGTGCTTATGCTGACCCATTGGCTCAGGCTGCATATGATGGGCACATATTGTCTTTATGCCATACAGCCACTTTAAATGCTTTGTATAAGGTTTATGAAAACAGGAGAGACAATGCAATCGTATAACAAAGTAGTATACAATCCACAGTAAAGGCTCACTGAATTTTTAGAAAGATTGTCCAGGGAAGTAGAAGTACAGGTAACAGATCTGGAATCTAGGTGACTCCTCATAGGATCTTTGGCATAAGAGAATGCAAATCCACAATGAAAGCAGGTACTTTGGCAATTAAAAATAAGATCAGTGCCATTGGAGGGATGGGTCCTATATACAGTTAACCTTGAATCAGGTTACATAAGCTTGGGTAGATGAAGCGATTTCTATAGGTTTGAAGAGTCACCAAGATGCCAAATGCCTTAACCATGATGATATAGAAGCCTGGGTAGATGAGGCAATCTCCAGAAATTTCAAAAGACATAAAAATACTAAGTGCTTTAACTGTGGTACAATAGGACATCTGAGTAGGAACTGTAATGCTTCTACCAGGAATGCTTCAAACAGAAGGCCTCAGCCTTCTGATCTCTGCAGGATGTATAGCAAAGAAAGACACTGGACCAAGGAATGCTAGACGACCACAGACAGACAAGGTAAACCTTTACAGCCGGGAAATGGGTCCAGGGGCCTCGTGGAGACCCCAAGATCAAAGGTGGTCCGGTCTTTCCCAGTAACAGTGGAGGACAGCCTCTCCCAGGACAATTAGAAGATCCACCGCCTATTGTAAATAATACAGCACTGGATGATACATTAGCTACAGAGGATGAACCAAGTGTAACTGGAGGAAATAAAAAAAAACATATATTTTGGCAAACTTCTATATAGGATCACAGACCCAAGTTGCCAGTTAAAGTAAATAATAAGGTGATTACTGGGATTTTAGACATGTTCTCAGGCTACTGCCCTCAGCTCTGAAAAGGCTGATTCTGTTATCACACACCTCTTAAAGGTGATGGCTGTTATGAGTATACCAGCACAAATAAAAACTGACAATGCTGTAGCATATGCCTCCAGTAAAATTGGAAGTTTTTCAAATATTATGATATAAAACATGTAACTGGTATACCTTACAATCCCACTTCTGACACCAATCTGTAACAATAAACAGCACACTTGATGAGGGTATAGGTAACTATTTATTATAGAAGTTACTTACAAGAAAAAACTGGCAAACAAGGTGAGTCAGCAGCTTTTGCCATAGAACCAGCATGCGTCTCTCCTGTACCACCTTTTATTACTACCTCCATATGAGCCTCTAGCCACTCCCAAAGTGGGCGTGGTTAGTGGCACAGTTCACTGCCCTTTCATTACCACCTCCGTACATGCCTCTAGCAACGCCCAAAATGTCTCTTCCTACACATAGCCGCTCAAGGGGCAAAAGGGAAGGGTAGAAATGGTGTAAATATAGTATATTCATATATGAAATTCTTCTAAAATAAAATGCATACTTAGATGTAAAAAAAGAACTTAGTGCCATTTGGAATAAAAGCAATACATGCTGAAGTTCATTGATGACTGCTCCTTGAACTCAAAAACATATATGTAATAGGATTAAATACCACAAGTAACTGATCCATTCAGCGAGCACAGTCATGAGAAGGAGGTGTCCATCCATACCAGACCTCGTGCTGCTTCCTCCTCCATGCCACTATGAACAACTGTTTAGAGTCCTGCTCTATCACACTGCTATGACCTTAGGTATGAAATCTAATTTCTTTGCTCTTCAGTTTGATCATCTGTAAAAACTGAACAGCAAAAATATGTTGTTGGTGCTAAAGTTAGAAATGACATGTGATAATATGGAAAGCATATATAAAGTACCTATGAATAGGTACCCATGCATATGTGTTCACTGAACAGCTATGTTCTCTGAACAGAAGACCATTTTAATTGTTAGTAAAAGGAGAAACGCTCATATTATTGCAAAGGTGAGTTCTGCTTTATGGGGAGGTCTCTATACATAACTGAGTCTGTTTCTAGGTGAAACACATGAGAAGGTTTATCACAGTAGCAAATATGTGAAGAAAACTGGCTATTGCTGCACCAGTCGACCAACAGAAATAAGAATGAAACAAGGCTGGATGGAAATGAACCCCAACCTACAGTCACAGGTACCTGCTTCCCCCTGCTTTGATTACCTATTCATCAGTGCCTTTGCTTCATCTGAAAAACTTGCATATCCTGCAGCATATCCCAAGGAAACATATGAGAGTGCTAAAGTAGGTGCTGCGGACAGAGACAGACATACCTGTGATGTTTTTCAGGTTCATAGATATGGAAGTAGCCACAGCTTATCCAAAGACATAGAAGGACACACATTACTCCAAGAACACAGACAGGATTAAGTAAAGGGTCAAGAAGAGATATAAGATTATGCTCAGTATATCTCAAACACACAGATCTTGTAGTATGCACAGTGTGCCCCAAAGACAAAGATATTCAAGTACCCAAAATTTACCCCATGGGCACAAATGTGAAAAACGTTATGTCTCTGCTTTGATCCTTCATCCTCCATAACCTTTGTGTGGAAGAGGAGGAAGCAGAGTAAGATCAAGCATAGGCAAAGAAATTAGATCACATTTAACAAGGAAATAAACAGACTGAACTGAGGATTATCTAAATGGGGTGATGTCAGTGAGATTAAATGAGCAAGAATTTGCCCTACAAATGTGGATGGGGAGGGATGCCAAGGCCAGGAGCAAGGCTAGACAATGGTCCTGAAGCATCAAAGGGAGTAGGTGGTACTTAGGGTCTGGTGAAGTGTGAGTGCTATCATAAGAGTAACCACCTACAGGGACACATGGCAAGGGAACCATGGAGACGCCTAGGGAAACGGGAGGCTCAGCAGACACGGTAGCTTGACCAAGGCTGCACAAGTTGCATGGGAAGGCAGTTGCATTTAGAAACCAGCCTTTCTGGTGCTATTCAAGGAAGGAAACAAGGTAAGGCCTCCAGGGTCCCCTTGATAGTGGAACAGTTACACTGGTTTTCAAACTTTCAGACACAGAATAGTGTTCAAAGGCATATGTGAATAAGTGATGGGGAATAAACCTGGGAAATGTGGAGTGAGGCCTGAAAGAGGTCTGAGACACTTTTATAGCTTCCAAAATGACCAAAAAGAAAAACAAAAAACCACAGCAGGATATGGGGAATAAGATTTGAAGAGAAACTGAAGATGGGATCATGTGCCAGATCAACAAGCAGGAAAGAGTCAGGAGTTAGTAAACCCTGTAAAGTTCCTGTCATAGTGAAGGGGAAATTGACGGGAGAGAAAGGGACTGCCCCAGGGGTTGACAGATGTGAGAGTAGAAAAAGGAGTATGACTGTGGCTGTGTGCCACTTAAGACACAGACTCAGAATGTCCTCAGCTGGGATTCCAACACCAGCGGAGGAAGTGGTTTAGCAGGGTGAAGGGGACAAGTAGACTGTAAAGGATCTTCGGAACTTTCCTGGACAGATGTGGGATTCAGGTGCTAGGTCTAAAGTCTGTGAAAGAAGCTGGAGACAGATTCAGGTGTTTGGGAACATAGGCAGGAGATGAGCCATGGAACCTAGGAAACTCCCTAGGAGAGTTCTAAGCCTTAGAGGGCTCCACCTGGATAAAGAAGCAGAAAGGACACAGAGGAGTGCCTACAATCAGGAGAGGATATGGGATTGAGGCTGTCTCAAGAGTAAGAAGTGGCTGGGAGCTGGGTGTGAGTCTCACTGCCCAGCACAAACTCCCAAGATGCCCTGGGTTAGTATCTATCACTTCCTAAAGACAAAGGGTGGAGGTCCACAAGTGGACCAGAGGGTGGGTGGGAAAGAATAGGATGAGGGTTAAGAAGAAGCCAAGGGGCCTGATGGTTGAGGTAGGGGCAACTTGTGCCTTGGCTGGGACACCTACAAAGGAGCAGCGACATGCTTTTTTAGACTCCTAAGAAACTTTCTGTTCTTGGGAAATGTAACTTTAAAACTGTTCTCTGTCCATTTTCCTTTGGGTTGTGTTTCTACACTCTATCTCCTTACTGTCTTACAAAAAAACTTTGGAACAAAATATGGCTCAAGAAACATATATTGAAGTAATGTTTATGCAATATACTATCGATATGCAATATCACAGACAATTGCCAAGGTATTTTGAATTTCTGCTTCCATGCTTCAAATACATTTAAATGCTAAAACTCATGACACATTGTTTTCTAAATTGGACTAAAGAGCAATTTTCTGCTCTGTCAATCAACTTTACCAAGATATATAGAGAGAATTGCTTTACTGTTTTCAAGAAGTAGAATTTCCATCATGATAACAATGTCCTGCAGACAGCTCATTAGAATATACAATTACTGAGACTTATTTCCTCCACAAGTCTCTTGAAATGACTGTGAAATGAGTCTTTAAATTGACAACTGATGAACTTTTTACAAGCAAAAGGGGGTAAATTTTGAAGGGAATGCATTCTGTCACAACAACTTTGATCCTCATCTCTATTTTCTCATGTCTTTCCATATTCTAGGCAATGGTTTAAAAACTTAGTGATCAATTAGGCGAAGTCTTTACATCACATTCAGAGCAGAACAGGCTGTCCTGTGGGTAAACTCAGTCTTGGTGATGTGACGAACATCCTTCTCTAAGGGAATGCCATTAGACCTATGACAAGGAAACATGTCTCAGTGGTTTAAGACTTCGGGCAAAATTAAGACAAAAGCTTTCCCTGATGGCTGCTTGTGATTTTTATTGAATATTCCACCCACAACGTTTTGGCACCATAGGGAACTAGCTATGGTTCCTCAGTCCTGTCTTTTCCTTGAGAGTGGGTGTGGGTCCTCAGTTCTGTGGGTGAGATCACAATTACTTGACAATTTCTGTGGTAGTGGTGGCCCTTGGGCATCTGATGCTTGCTCTCTAGACTTGATGCACAGGTGCTTTGAGCTGCTGTTACTATAGCTTGACTATGAAGTGTCCCCAATGCCATGTGTGAAAGATATGGTCCCTAGACCATGGAACTAGTGGAGCATGGAGGAACATTCAAGAGGAGTTTAGTGCAAAGGAAGTTAGACCACTCAGGTGTGCCTTTGAAGGGCTCCTGTGATCCCTGCTCCTTTCTGTCTCTGTTTCCCTGTACCTAACAGATGGGCAGTTTCCTCCTCCATGAGCTTCCACCATGATACAAAGACAATGGGCAACCACCAATAGGCCAAAACCTCAAAAAGTTCAAGGTAATCAAATCTTTCCATTTTTTAGGCTGATTGTCTCATTTGCTGGGAGGCCAACTGACATGCCGGGTTAGCAGACTCTTTAGATTCAACCAGAGCAGCTCTAATTTTACCTGTTAGTTAAGACCTCACAAATGTGCAGTAGGAGGGAAATGTTTTCATATCCATGCTTCTATGGTTATGAAAGCTAAACTATTGTGAGTGGTCTACACAAGCTGAGCAGTCAGGGACAGTATTAGTGGAGCAGAGAACATGGGACTTGGGAGCCCTTCTAGTGACTGACTCCATCACTTTCTTGTTAGCCAAGGCTCAATTCTGGAGTTCAGGATGTTTGAGTTTTCAGAGCACATCAGATGATTTGCTCTTCTGCACACAGTCAAGACAGCCCCACAGTGCTGGCCATGTGGAAAATGTTTATAACAATAATCATAGAACCAAGAACAGCCAAGTCTCTTGTGCTAGCTCTGAGTGTAAGCACCCTACCTTCCTGCAACATGCTTCCTGTTTCACAGAGGTACTGCCTGGTCTCTGAATTCCTCAAGAATATGGGTCCTGTTGTGATCCGTGTCCCAGTGCCTGGTGCACAGTATGTGCCCTCCAAATGAACCTGACTGTATTGTTACGGTACAAAATACTCAACTTTAGAATTAGATACTACTGGAGAATACAAAAGCTAATAGATAGCAACAAGAACGTTATCCCCAAGCCAGGCATGGTGGTGCATGCCTTTAATCCCAGCACTCAGGAGGCAGAGAAAGATGGATGTTTTTGAGTTTGATGCCAGCCTGGTCTACAAAGTGAGTTCCAGGACACAGGGCTATTAAACAGAGAAACACTGTCTTCAAAAAACAAACAGACCAAAAACCAAAATGATCTCCTTCATGATGAGGGGAAACTGATCATTCTGTTAGAGCAGAGTAAGTAGACAGTTCTAACAAGCTATTGTTGATGGGCAACCTAGTGGGTTGTGTAGTGCTAGGTGAAGGAAGAATGCCTCTTCTGGAGCAGGGAAGTTTTCCTTCTAATAACAACAATGGACATCAAGTTGGAGAATACCAGAGACCTTAGCTTGGGAAATATGAACAGAAGTCTCCAACAGCACGATCACCAGTAAGGGAAAAAAAGCGAACTCAGATACTCTACCTGTGATGGTAATGCTACCTGTCAACTTGACTGGGTTGAGAAGCACTTAGGAAATTAGTAGAACACATATCTGGGTGTGTCTGTGAGCATTTTCAGAGAGGATTAATTAATATGAGGAGACCTACCCTGAATGTGGGCAGCAGCATCCCTTAGGCTAGGGGCCTTGATGAAAGACAAGTAGAAAAGAAAGGAGCTGAGCCACACGATTGTACCCGTCTCTCTCTGTTTCTCCCCCACTCGGCCTTCCTTCTTTTCTCTTATCCCCCCCCCATTTTGCCCTTCTTAGCTACCATTCTGCTATGCTCCTTCTCTAATGATGGGCTGAACTATTAGTCAAAATAAATAATCTCTCTTTTTAATTGCTCCCTCAGGTTATTTTGCAAGGGGGCAATAACTTAAATGTGGAAAATTCACACTAGAGATGTAGGATCATTGCTGTACTATTTGGCCGTGTGGTTTAGAAAACTTTAGAACTGCTTTGTAGCAAGGAGTTAGAAATGTTTGAAGAACTAGGCTAGACAAAGAATGTTAGAAACAAAGATTAGTAGGCAGTTCTGTTGGATGTTCACAAGATGATAATGTTTAGCAATATAGATAGTAAAGACTATAGTCAATAGGAATTGAACTGAAGACCATTTGTATTACATTGTGACAAATAATTTCTCTAAATTTTTATCCATGTCTTAGTACTTTAAACCAGGCAGGCTGAGTTTAAAGGTGGGAGTCTAATCATCTGGTAGAAGGAATTTCATGGCAGCCAGTAATTCAGGTGATAGCATAGTAACTGCTTGATGATTTTAGCCAAGTTTACAGTGAGAACTGTAATACAAAAGCACAGGGGAAAACTTTAGAAAAGCTTGCAGTTTGTGCATTCAGGAACCATGTATAATTCTGAGGCCAAAGAAAGTATGGCAGGATCATTAAAAAGAAACTAAATACTTGGTATCAGGACAGTGAGAAGCATGCTTTGAGGACATTTTAGAAAGTGTCCAGGCTCCATTTATCCCAGGCTCACGGGTATAAAAGTTTTAACTAATTGGAAAGATTTTTCTTTGAGAAGCAGAAACTCCAGGTCTCTCCCCTGCAAAGAGCCATTACAGGAAGTGTTTTCTAATGTTTGGTCATCTAGGCTCTCAGAGGTTACTGCAATTGTGAACCTGGGGACCTTATCCTGGCAGAAGACTTTGGAATCATACACACTGTACTAGTTTTTCAAATATGCATAAAGTAAAAATGATAGGTCATGTAATCCTCTATACTAATTTCCACGAAAGACCTAGGAACCCAGGTAATATGTGGCAGGGTCAGTTTCTCTTTGGGTAGCTTCAGAGAGGGTGATGAATGAAACTATGATGGTATAGCCAGAGGTGGAACTAAGGCCCTTGGGAGTCAGATTCTGGAACCAGGAACATATGAAAGGAAATTGCAGGCATGGAACAGTACCAATCTAAGAGGGAGGCTTTGTGGGCTACAGCCAGAAAGGGATGGGCTTCCACAGCCCTTGGGAATGCATGCATACTACCATGTGATTGAGATACCAAACATAGATTTTCGAGATTAAATATTTACCTGGGTTTTAGTCTTGCTCTGATCCAACCCCTCCTCTGTATTTACATATTTTGTCATTCTGAAATAAGAATGCCACTCTGTGCCACTGTGTACTCAGGATATTCCTTGATTTTTTATTTTAAAGGTCTTTAAGGTTAACTTTTGTGTCAAATCCCAGAGGAGGCCTTGAGCTTGGACTTTTGAATAATGTTAGACTATTAAGAATCTTGGAGATAGACCAGATGCATTCTGTATTATAAAGAGGACATGGTAGTTGGGGTATTAACTCAGGAATGAGTTTGCCTTGCAAGAAAGAGGACCAAAGTTTTGGCACACACACACACACACACACACACACACACACACACACACACACACACACACACACATGAAGTACTGAGTGTGGCCAGATGCACTTACATTCCCAATGCTGGAGAAGTGGAAACTGGTGGATCCTGGGAGCTTAGTGGCCAGTCAGCTTAACCTACTTGACAAGCTCCAGGCCGCTGAGACCTTGTCTCAAAAACAAAAACCAGCCGGGCGTTGGTGGCACACGCCTTTAATCCCAGCACTCGGGAGACAGAGGCAGGCGGATCTCTATGAGTTCGAGACCAGCCTGGACTACCAAGCGAGTTCCAGGACAGCCTCCAAAGCCACAGAGAAACCCTGTCTCGAAAAACCAAAAAAAAAAAAAAAAAAAAACCAAAAACCAAACAGCAACAACAAAAACGACACCTGAGGAACAACAATTGAGACGCTCCCTTAACTGCCACACAAATGTGCACTACATACACATGTGAACTTACACACGTGAACATGTACACTCATGTTTAAAAAAAAAGATGGGGACCCAAAGGTGTGCACTACATATACATGTGAACTCACACACGTGAACATGTATACACATGTTTAAAAGAAAAAGATGGGGACCCAAAGGTGACTGCTGTGATTTACGACATGTGCTTGTGTGTCAGTAGGAGTAAATCTGTAATGGTTCATCTTGGTAGTTGACTTCGCTGGAGAAGCACGTAGGAGACTGAGGAAGCTCTAAGTGTGTCTTTGAGGGTACTTTTCAGAAAGAGTGGCGACACCATTCCAGACTAGAAGCCCAGATGGAAGAGAGGGAAAACAGTAGCTTCACTGCACAGTTTTACCCCTCTCATACCCTACTCTTTGCCTCTCAACCTTCCTCCTTCCTCACTTGTTCCCTCTCTGTCTATATCTCTTCTTCCTAGAATCCATGCTCTCCTCATCATGATTGACTTAAACTTTGAACCAAAATTAGTAAATCTTGCCCAAGAAGGGATTAAAAGCATAATATGCTTTCTTCTCTGCTTTAATGATTAGAAAATGGAGGGAGATTAAATATTTGAAATGTTCCCAATGAAATGCTGTATGTCTGAGATGAGCAATAGGACAACATCCTTCATGAGATCATTATTCATTGTATACATGGATTGAAATGCCACATTCTCTCTCATAAATATATGTAATCACCATGCATCAATTAAAGCAACACTTGAAAATTTTCCACTTTTAGAATAATTATAATTGGCAGAAGTGTCAACTGACTGTCAAATTTTCCCACCGCAATTTTGAACTATTCCTAACAATTTTAGTGACTTCCATTATCACAGAATTAAATGACAATGCCATTAAAATATCTAAACAACAAGAACTGTACAAATTCCCAACCCAGGATTATAGGGCCCTTAGTACAGTGTCTGGAGAAATTGAGACCTGTTTCCTAGGCTTGAGGGGCCCCTAACAAGCTAATATCAATTGCTTTAAGCATTTATACATACATGGTATTCAAGTGTTAAGGTGGTTTGAAGCTTCCATAACCTCAAATATTTGATATAATTGAAAGTTTAATCACCACACAGTGGAATTCTTTGATATAATTAAAAAGATTAGGAGGTATGACTTTGTTGGAATCGATGTGGGCTTGTTGGAGGAAGTGTGTCACTTGTCACTGGGGTGGGCTTTGACATTCCAAAAGCCCATAAGGATCTAGCATTCCACCCTACCCCATACACACACACCTCTCTGTCTATGGATCAGACTATATCGCTCAGCAACTGCTCCTGCATACCCCAATACTCCCTACCATTATAGCGGACCAATCCTCTGAAACTGCAAGCAAGCCCCCAATTAAATGCTTTCTTTCATGGTACCTTGGTCACAATGTCTCTCCACAGCAATAGAACAGCAATCAAGACAAGCGTTTTGCAAAAAATTCAAATATTTTATCTCATTTGATCCTTATCCCAAAAGATAGGTAAGGCCTATACTTTTATCATTTAGAAGATGAGTTCAGAGGCATTTGATCCCAAGGTACTATGGTGGGTAAATAACAGTCAAAACTTGAACCCAAATTTTTACTTCAGAATCCTGGGCTCTGTTCCTCAATAATTACTATAAAAGAGTCTTACTTATGTTTACAGAATAGTTCTGTAGTTTGAAGGAGTATCCAATAAATATTAAGAGATGACTTCACTTTACTATAATTGAGAACAACTTTTATGACTAGTTTTACATTTTAATCAGAGTTCAATCAACATTTTGGCTTAGGCTCAAAATATTGTATAAAGATTCATGCTTATAGCATCCACATATAACCTCCAAGCCTCTGTAAATACTTTGCTGATTGGCCACTAGTCCCGGAGTGGTTAAATACATCCTTATGCAAAAATACCACTCTGGACCACTCTTCAATTTCCCATTAAGTGAAAACATAGCCTAGACTTAAGTAAAACCTCAGGAATGATGTTAGATCACTTATCTCTACCATTTTCAATATCAACAAAATAAATTAAAATAGGTAACTCCATTCATCTCTCTCTCTCTCTCACACACACACACACACACACACACACACACACACACACACACACTCCACCCTCTTGCTGTAGCACTGTCACAATGCAAGCAGAATTTCTTTATCATTTGCACCAAGAGGTCTTCATCAGATATTTTCCCAAATATGTTATACCATGTAACATCTGATGTGAGCTGCAGGGTTAATTTCTTAGAGGCTAAATGTACCTAATATCAACAGACTGACATTAACCCACAGCTAAATACCTACCACAGAACATATAATGTCAGGGAAATCCCAGATATACATTCAGCTCATAAATAAAACATTCCAGAAATATCTTTTGCCTTGATTTGATTCCATTAAAATCAACTTCTGAAAGGGTATGTGAAAAATATCAAGCATTTACCATGAAGAAAAAATCCTTTCACTGTGTTTAAGTATTAAAGTGGCACTCACAAATCAAAATTTTACATTCTCTGGGGCTTTCTCATGTTTTTTCTAGCCAGTACTGATTACCTACATGTATCTGTAGAGACACGGAATGTCACATTAGTTGGTGTTTCTAAAGAGTTCTGGGCATAAGGTTTATTTCCAGAATTTGCCTCACACAAGACTAAAACTGATGTAAAATTCCTATCAAACTCACAGGATCATCACTTTGGCTGATTTTAAACATTCTGAACCTAGTTGCCTAAACAAGGTCTATCAGCTTATTTTATTATGTTTATTCTGAAAACCAGGCCCCTCCCCCAAGCTCCTTTGAGTGTAGTTTCTGCTCAAAAAATGAGGCTATAACAGGTCCCAACATTTGTTGGTTGCAATCCATTGCTTTATAACCGGGGAGCCTGGGGAGAGGGCATTGTGGTTAGCAAATGCTTTCTCTACTGTCATAATGAGCTCCTAGGGGACCTAAGGACTCACTTTTGGCACGTGCGGATTAAATTCCACAGCTCTGTGAATGGCCTCTACTGCATTCATCTCTGCTGTGCTCAGCCCCCGCCGAGATGCAGCCTCCGGAGAGAATCTGAAAAGCAGAAAGACAAACATCATGCAGTTGGGACCACTGCTTGGGCAGCTACCCAGGGAGCAAGTATACAATCAAGGGCCCCTAGGAGCACAGTGAGCCAATGGCCCAAGCTCTCCAAACATCCTCTACAGAGGACCTCTGAGTGACCCCTTCCACCAAGGCCAACAAAAAACCCCAGCAGAAGCAGAAAGCGTGCGTACACTGGATGGCGGCAGGAATTACATTCAGCTGTCAACTCACTGTCTAAATAGCTAATCTAAATTTCCTGCAAGGTACCTGCTTAGCTGGGAGCAGAGGGAGGACTGACAAGAGCAGACGGTGTAGGAAAAAGAGAAAACGAGGTTACAGAAGAGCTCACTTGGTTAAAAACACAACTGGGGAGAATTTTAAGGGAGGCTCCCAACCCAATGTCAGTGCTGTGGTAGAGGCTAATGGCCACAGCTTCAGCAACAGGCAAGCCTGCGTGGGCTGTTCCAGCAGGAGGGTGTGCATGCCCAAACTGTGGGCAGGACACCCGCCCAAGGGAATGAAAAAAAAGACCAGACCATGCAATCTCTTTCTCACCTCACACCCAGGGCTAACTCCAGAGCTGTGCTTGGCAGGCAGACACCACAGGGGAAGCTGTGACAACCCTGGCCCTGCCCTCCCAAGCTGGAGTCGCTGTGTAGGGAGAAAAGATGTTGCAGTAGGTACTGGCGATCTACAGGATAAAAAAGAATGAAAGAAAATTACTCCAGTTTTGAAGTGCACACACACTTAACAGCAAACCTGTCTGACACGGCAGAGGCTGTTACCTGCTCTCTGCTCTTAGATGCTACAAAGGGGCTGGACTCTATCAGGGAAACGTAAGCGTTTATGAACTCAAAAACAATGAATCCATCTGTTCTCTTTAAGCTGCCTGGTCATCTTTTGGAATGTCCATGTGCCATCGTCACCTGCCTGAATCAAATGGGCAAATGTCCCAATGAAATGGCACCTCTAAGTAAGCAGACCAGGAGTGCGGAGGGGAAGAAGGGAAGGGGACCATCCCCACTGCCACACTGCAGGGCCCAGGAATAGACAGCAGAAGGGAAGGGAATACACACAAAAAACAAGTAGAGGGACAGAACTTTCTGTGTAAATCCCAAGCAGTCCTTTTGGTTCCACTGTCTAACAAAAAAAAATTAAAAAGTAAGAAAAAAAAAGTCACTCCAGAGGAATGTAATTTAATGTCGATCTGTGTTGGGGACCACACATCCTTAAAATAAGTGGGACAGACACTTTCTCCTTCTAGTAGTGAAATAAAAGGTCAGCTGGTTTGGGAAAATGCATGCTTTTAGGCAGGGTCACAAGGACCCAGAAGCTTCTGGAAGAAGCCCTCAGAGGCGACAGGTCTCCTTACATCTGACCAGCACGGGGAGCCACACAAGCCACCGCTCACTTACTTGTCAGACACGGCTCTTGCTTTGAGTAGGGCGGCTGTGTAGCATATTGTTGCCGACTTTGGTAAGCTTATATCTGTTCAAGAAAAAGAGAACAAGAACTCTTGTCAATCGGCAATCAAAGAGACAATGCTTTAAAAACACAAGATTAATCATGTAAGTTCAAGACAGCACAAATTAAGATTATTTAAGCTATTACATAAGAACCCCAGTTGTAAACCCTGTCTCATAAAATAAAAAAAGAACCCCAGTTGTTACTTACCATGTTAAATGCAGTGTTATTTTGTCAATAATTCATGTTTGAAATCCACCCAACCCAGTCTTTCAAAACCAGCTTGTATTTTAAAATATGCATGTTATACCTTGATTTTAAGCAGAGAATATAATTACACAAATACACCTGATATAAAATGCCTGCGTCCATTTTCTCTTACTGAGCCATATAGATTCTGGGCTTCAAACCCCAGAAGTTGGACTTGGCAACAAGCACCCTTTCCTGCTAAACCATCTTGCAAGTCCCCAAAATATTTTCTTAATCCAACATAAACTAGGGCTAGAAAGCAAGCTAGCTACTACAGGCAGTTACAACTATGCTTTTTCCCACATGCCTCAAAAGTCACCTTTCAGATCTGAAATGCCCTGTAGGGCTGTTTGCAACTTTGAAAGGACTACATTGGAAAACTCTAAAGGGATCTCACAATTAGCCAATGGCAGGAGAGAATGTAATTCCTTGAAAGAAAACTTACTCCTCTTCCACAATTGTCCTCAACATCAATTCCAGCCTGGGAGATTCCTCTTTGAGAATTTTCAGGACAGCAGTAAATCACATCAATTATGGAAAATACTGAAGTCAAGTACTGAGACTGGACAGCTGACTCCTGTTTCACCTCAGCTGACCTTGGCCCCTCAGTATTGACGGAATAGTTTGCTCATGAGTACCATGACCAGTCATGGTGCCTGGGGAAGCTGCCCAGTCTATTCCATACATGTGTCATGTGTCAGGACCACTCAGTGAGGCCGGCAGCTAAAGGGACAACAATGATCTTGGCTCTTGGCATTTGCAGAATGGAAAAGCATCTCTGGGCCATTAGAATCATATATGTATATATATGATTATATATATTATAAATGTATATATACATACATGTGTGAGAAGGTGTGTAGAGCCCGTGATTGCCCATCTTCCATATTAACCAACCTACATGAGCCTCCAGGCAGATGGCCCTGTCAGACAAGATGGTCCCTGCCTCTTTCCATCAACTAGCTGATCAGAATAAAGTTCCTCTCTGCCACAGCGTCTCTGGACTAATTGGCTTCTGTTGTGGGACAAACAGATCTAGCCTTTCCTAGATGTTGGCTGGTAACACGAAGAACGCAGAACTGAAGGGAAGGATTGCTTTTCAGTCTAGATCTCAGAATCCATACTCAAACAAAATTTCATCACCACCACCACCCGTACTACAGATGGCTGTTTCTTTGTGTGTTTGTTCATTTGCTTCAGAAAGGGTCTCAGTAGCTCAGATGTAGCCCAGGCTGGCCTCAAAATCATTATTAGCTGAGGATGACCTTGAAATATTGATCTGATATGCATTACTAATTTCAGACGTATTTAATATGCAAAGATATGACGATTGGATAATATTTAAACACCTTCAACAGTGTTACACTGTCACTGCGTGTGACGGGCCATGGTTCCCACTGCTTTTCTCTCTTCCTACAGCTTGTTATATAAAAACTAAAGTTGTAAATGTTAACAGCACTCCTGGAGGGAGAATTCTATTATGAGAAATGTGTGAAATAGGTTCTTCAGCAAACACACTGGTGGAACGGAACACAGAAGGATGGACAGATGGACAACAGATAGAGGAATAGATGCACAGTACTCAGACTCCCAGTGAAAGCTGGAATGCTCCCTTTGCATTGTGCCTGCCGCAGGATATCACCGCATTACCATATTTTAGCTACTGATGCCCAAGTCACAGGCAGAAGCTGACATTTGGGCTCATTTTAAGAAACTAGAAGGGGCCAGGTGGTGGTGGCGCATACCTTTAATGCCAGCATGTGGGAGGCAGAGGCAGGTGGATCTCTGTGAGTTTGAGGGCAGCCTGGTCTACAAAGCTACACAAAGAAACCCTGTCTTGGAAAAAGAAAGAAAGAAAGAAAGAAGGGAGGGAGGGAGGGAGGGAGGGAGGAAGGGAGGGAGGGAGGGAGGGATAACTTATTATAGGCCTCTTTGATTCCTGGCCCTGTCTCAAGCTGGGACTAATTTTAGGTGTACAGTAAAATGTGAAAATAGTACAAAGAACTTTGAGTGTTTCACTTAACTTCCCAAAATGGTTATATGTATTCCATATAACCAAACTACCAAGCACCAAAAACTAAGCTGACATTGTTACAGTTATTTGAATACACTGACTTGGCTCCATCTCACCATCTTCTATGTGCTTAAGTATGTATCTGTAACATCTAGACTCATGTAACCCTACCACCCCACCAAGATAAAGAACTCTTTGTGGCCACTGAGAATCCCCTTGCTGGCCTTTTATGCTGTTCCCATCCTGTCCTTCCCATACAAGGTGGCCACAAATCGGCTTTCTGAAGTTTTGCTTGCCCCCCCCCGACTTCATGCTTTGCCACTATGGAAGAGGATAAAGTGACCAGATAAAGAAAGAGACCATCAGATTTGTCGTGGAAATGGAAGTATCACAAGCTGTGCACAGAGGACAAGTTATCTGTATGCCCATATTGCCAGGAACTTATGAAGAAATTTGGTTCTGTGGGAGAGACTAAAACATAACTGTAAGTATTTAGTTTAGGGCTTTTTTTCTGTGTGTACGTGTGATAGCAGACTAACTCTATAGTGGCTTTCTACCTTTTACAAGGGGCATTTATCAATAATTACCATAAAATTTTCTTAACTGGAATTTTGATTGGGGTATAGTTCAGTAATAGATCATACAGTTAACATGCACAAAGCTGCCCAAATTCTCTCTCTCTCTCTCTCTCTCTCTCTCTCTCTCTCTCTCTCTCTCTCTCTCTCTCTCTCTCTCTCTCTCTCACACACACACACATACACACACACACACACAGACACACAAACACAGAGTATTATAATTCAAAAACAAACCCACACAATTCACCCCTTTACACCCTATAGAAACAAGGTATGCTAACTGCATATTTCTCACGAGCCAAGCTGAACTGCTGGTATTTATCTAATTTTTCTTCTATTTGTCTCCAACTTGTGTTTATGTAAGTCCTTTCCTGAAGGGGGAAGGGATTTCCCCATGTATGCTAATATGTGAAATCAGTCATCAAAATCTTCATTAAAAGTTACAGTCTTGAACTCATGCAAACGGAAGCCCATAGAATTTCTGAATCTATCCATAAATAGTATAACGTTCATTCCTTTTCATGGCAGAGTACTACTCATTGTGTATATATACTAGACACTTATTCTCTTACTAATGGATATTTGGATTGCTTTCTAGTTTCAGCCTCCTATAATGAAGGATGTCATGACTTTGCTTATTATATACATTGTAAAAATACTCTTTTCTCTTGTGTGACTGAAAATGAAATGGCTGGGTTGAAACGTGGATATTTAAATTTACTACAAACATGTCTCCACGTAGATCCACAAATCTTTCGGAATTCTTATCTGATGGCAGAGAACAGGAAGTGGTTACTCAGGGAAGGAGGGGAGTTATTGGCTGGAGAGGACATGAGGCAATGTTCAGAAATGACAGGAAGTTCTACGTTTCATCCTAGGTGGGTCACGCAGGTAGCCCTCTAAGTAAAAAGCCATTCCACTGTCTGTATAAGATTGCATGTGACTGTGTGATTTCTACTTCAGGAATAGTTTATTTTGCTAAAACTGATAATCCAAAGTCATTTCTTTTAACAATGTGATTGTTGTCCTCACATTTTTATTGGCCTTCTTGCTCCCACCTCCACTTAGGCTTTCTCTCTATAAGCCAAAAGTCCACTGCTTTTGTCTTATTTGTTCTATGGCAAGATGGACAGCAGAGGATTGTTTCCCAAGTCTGTCCTACATACATTAAGGTGATTAAAATGTCTCTCCCCCTTCTCTCTTCTCTCTCTCCTTCTCTCTCTCCCCCCTTCTCTCTTCTCTCTCTCTCCTTCTCTCTCTCTCTCCTTCTCTCTCTCTCTCTCTCTCTCCTTCTCTCTCTCTCTCTCTCTCTTTAAAATCAGTGTTCCGGGGCAGAAGCCTCTAGTTTCTCAACTGGCAGAACTTTTACTGTACTGTCTACCATGTCTCTAGGATGATTTAAAAATTATTGGCAAGTGGGTATAGGCTTCAGGTCTAAAATCCTTGTACTCCGGAGGCTGAGGCAGAAGAATTGTGAGTTCCAAGTCATTTTGGCTACACAGAAAAATCTCATTAAAAAATCAACAACAACAACAGCAGCAAAAATTGGCAATGTTAATACCAAGAAGGAAATCTGGGACTATGCTTCTAGGGATCACCACAATTTGCAACTGTTCGTAGTAATACATATGCAACCATGATGTTCCATGTTAACTAAAAAAATAGCATTTAAAATAGTAGCAAATGTTTTGTTTCAAGAAATAATCAGTTCTATGGCATCCCTCCAATTCAGAAACATGAAAGAAATTGGCCACTTAAACTAATAAGATAAACATTTAAATACTATTGTATATACTATAAATATTTTCACAGCCACTATCTCATCTGTGTTTATTTGCTACAGAGTCTCTGGTATACACATCCTGGAATTTCAGTCACCTCTATCTCTGCTAAAGGCTCATAAAACACATAATTATGATTTTTAGAATTTTGCTGGGATCTATTTATTTGCTGTCATTCTTAGAAAAGGACCAAAGGCATTAGAGAACGTAGAAAACAGAATGAGTAGCCATGACTTTTTACTAACATGAACACAAAACATTCTGCTCTAACTAGTACTGCCCTGAAATACAGGAAAAGAATTAGACAACAGCCTAGGGCTGCTATGGTCGTTCTGCTCAAATATCATTCTTTTTAAGAAAATAGGCCCAGACAGGCAGAGTGGCACAAACTGCAATCTCAGTACTGTGGGAAGCTGAGGCAGGAGGACCTCAAGGTCAAGACAAACCTGAATTATATACAGTTAAGACCCAACTAAGACAGATAAAGGGAAGGAAGAGTGGAGAGGGAGACAGAAAAAAAGGCCAGTAGCCTGGCGAAGAGAAACTCATGAGAGTTACTAATTATCGGCAAAATCAATCTTGTAGCACATATCTTTGTCAAAACTACTAGTTGTGTTATTTGCTTTTCTTTTTTCTCATATTCTTATATTTTATTCACTGTTGTGCATGGACTATAGCTTTACATTTTTGCTTCCCTAAGATCTTCACTACTAAGCAGCAGCTTAATGGTATATACCTCACGTGTAGGTATTTAGCAATTGGTTATCCTAATATTTCCATTCTTTTTTCTGTGTATGTGTGTGTAATACGTGTGTGTGTGTGTGTGTGTGTGTGTGTGTGTGACGTATGCAAGCACACATGGGCATCCACAGGGGCTAAAGGAGACACTGTGAGTACTGTTTTATCAATGCACACCTGATTCCTCTGAGATGGGATATTTCACTGAATATGGAGATTTGGTGGCCATCAATCTCATTGATCTGCTTGTCTAGGCCACCATAGCACTGACTGGCTTTTTACATGGGTGCTGGAATCCAAAATCAGATTCTTGTGTTCTAGAGGCAAGACCTGAGCCATCTCTGCTGTCCTGCCATTTGATCATTTCACACACGTTAAAAAGTGTCTCCTCTGCACTTTGTTCCACTGGGAGTAACTACAATTTCATCGTTCAGAGTCAACCATACTTACTGAAATATTTTCCTGTAAAAGACGTTTTTCCACATATCCTACCCTAACTCCATCAACACCAGGCCAGTTATGTTCAATGAATCTCCATTCACGAGTCCACATTTATCTTTCCTTTGAATGAGAGAAAAAGCATGTGACTTTGGCCTTTTGCTATGGTTTCTTTTCAATTCAAGGGGCATTTCTATGCCTAATGTTCCTTTCTTTTACTTATGATTAAGCTCTCCATTTAAGAATCTACCCCTTTTTTTTTTCTTTTGGTTTTGGTTTTTGGAGACAGGGTTTCTCTGTGGCTTTGGAGGCTGTCCTGGAACTAGTTCTTGTAAACTAGGCTGGTCTCAAACTCACAAAGATCTGCCTGTCTCTGCCTCCCTAGTGCTGGTATGAAAGGTATGTACCACCACTGCCTGGCTGAAGAATCAACCTTTTGATAGAGCAGGATATCATTCCTGGTTTGGACTACTTTAGCGGTAACTCCAGTGCTGGCAAGGCACCAGTCTACCAGATGTTTTGATTAGCAAGAGAACTCACAGGGCTACCTATATGTTCACAGCTTGAGTTTCATTGCCACAAGTTCAGCTTTTAGGGTGTTTGACCTGGTCCCTCCACTCCACCCCAGTGGTTATCCTCATGTTGTCATATAGCCCAGCAAAAGCACGAAGGCGCTGCTGGACTGTGTGGCCAAGCAGCCTCCCTGTGTCTTAGGCACACACAAGGATCCAAGGCTGCAGCTCTTTTATGAGCTTCAGTTCCCTACAGTTGGGACAGCATATGTGGCTGTGGTTTACAACAGGTAGATTTGCTCAACGGGAAGATAGAAGAGCGTCCACACTGAGGTTGCCATGTGTCTAAAGAAGAAAGCCAAATCTCACTTCCCACAGACTTCAGCTGGTGATTACGAAGCCCACCAAATCCCCCCACCTTGGATGAAATGGTGTTCAACTGTCGCGTCAGGAAGTCATTTCTTCTCAGACTATTTGAGTCTCAGGTCTAAGAGCTTTGGCACAATGTTCACTTCCCAACCACCTCACGTAGTCAGTGTTTACTGAATAAAATCTAAATTAATGTACCCACAAATTTAGCAACATTCACATCTAAGAGCTCCTAAAAGACAAAAAGTAATCAGTGTTGAGAGTTTTAAGAGAAACCACGAACGGTTTATTTCTCAAGATGTGAGTCTTGCAATTATCTTTGCCTCTAGGGTTCCAACAGGATGTGTGACAAGTTGCTAGTCCTCTTATCAAGATGCCTGCTTGAAGTAGCAGTGGAAAGAGAATGGGCAGGGTAGAGAAAACAATGAAGGCTGAAACAGGATGGAGAGAAGAAGAAACTTCATCCTGAAACAAGGAAGGCGACCACACCTCTTCTGGCTCCTCACAGACCTTTTACTGGAACGCTGCTGAAAGGTCATCTTAGGGAGAGTGACTCTTGAATTTTCCAAAGTTATAAAGGGCTCATGAGAGTAAAAACTCAATGTAATAATCTTGAAGAAGAATTCATGGAACGAAACTTCAGATAAGATAAAACAACTTAAGAGGCCAATCGCTTTGATCTCATTTTCTTTTGTTCATCTCCCAATGATAATGATCAAGATGTGGTTTAATGGATCATTACTGTTCTTATGCATGAGACAGGTCAAGTGGGGGTCAAATCTCATATCTGGTTCTAAAAAGCTTTGAAGGGTAGCATCCAGCAGATAAATAAACCCCAACTGGCTCACAAATGACACTGCCACATAATGGCATCTCCATTTCTGATTCATTTACTAACAACAGATGTTCCGAATGTCTACTCCATTATACAAAGGCCCAAGACAAACAGGACACACAGCTTGTTCTCAAAGACATTCTTTCTCTACACTGTCTGTGGTATGTTCAAAATAAATGCACCACATACTTGTTAGCCTTCATTAAATACATCATTTATGCAGTGTATTTCACACACACACACACACACACACACAGACGCGTGCACACACACACACATATTACATAACATCTTTCTATATACCAGAGTAAAACAAAGTGACATAGAATAGGTCTCATTAATCCCTGAATCCAAATGTACCTAAAAGTATCTTCTATATAATGTGTTTTAATAGATCTTTGATAAATCTGAAAAAGTTATCCTAGTTACTTTCTACAATCTAGTACCAACCATGGTTGAACATATATGTTCCAAAAGTCCATACCTTTTTCTTTTTTTTGAGACAGGGTTTCTCTGTATTGTTTTGGAAGCTATCCTGGAACTCGTTCCGTAGACCAGGCTGGCCTCAAACTCACAGAGATCCGCCTGCCTCTGCCTCCCGAGTGCTGGGATTAAAGGCATGTGCCACCGACACCCGGTGAAAGTCCAAAACTTTTAAGCACAATTCAAAAAGCTTTCGATTTTAGACATTTTCAGATAGGGACTCTTGATTAGTCAAAAAGTCTAAACTCCAAAATAACAGCCTCCAACTACAAAACACATCTGGTTCCAAGCATTTCAGATATGGTAACCCATGTCCCTACTCTTGTCTGGTAGCAAATTGGTACCACCTCTGTGAGACACACTTCAAGTTCAAATTAACTGAACAAAGGTAGTGCTTACAAACTCTCCTGGAACCCTGAACCGACAAGTAGAAACGAAAGATGAAAGAAGAAAACTGGTTTCCTGTTTCACTTTCATAAACATTTGTAGACTGTAGAACACTATGAATGTCCTGTTATATGACACTATCACCAATGCAGATAGACCCAGAAAACTTTATACATTTATTCCTATTCATGATATGTAGAAACAACAGCAATGTAGAATTATATCCTTAAATGTTTGTTGTTGTTAGTTCCAGGCAGTGTGAGGTCTTTTTGCCCCACCTTCAAGAAAGTTAATCCGAGGTCCCCTTTCAACCAAAGGGGAAAATTCACTGAAGAAATAAAAAGGATTGATATACAAATCCTCAAAAAAATGTGCCATCTGGGATTTCAATGATTCAACCGGGAAATTCTACATGGCCTTAGTAATTTTGGGCAGGGGGAAGAGCAAGGAACATGCATTCAGCTACACCCAGAAAAATTCATCTTATGCTGCAAAGCCAAACACCAGATGTGATTTGCAACTTTTGGACTGGATTACCCTAGAAGTTCTGTCAAAAGGCCCCTTCTGTGGCTGGTGCCTTGGAGCCAAACACGGCAGTTTCAGTGATGGTAATGGCTGGCTGGGGAGGAATGTTACCTTGGTAAATTATGATAACTGGGCAATAAGGATTACCAAAGCCAACATAAATTTAGGGGGTCTGTAAGTGTGCCAGCTATGTGAATTACAGATGTATGCACTTATGAACACTCTTCTCCATCATCAGAGACAGAATTTCCTCATGCATGCAATCCTCGTTGAAATGACATCCATTATCAGAACTCATGCTTACTACATACATGGCCCATCATCTGACAGTCCATCGTTTGTTTTAAGTGATCTCAAAGCCCTCTTCTTCTTGGCAGACCTACCTCTGGTATCCAAATCAGAAGGGCACCTCGTCCAAAGCTCTGCAGGCCTATCACTCTCAGTGACTTATGCTTATAAACCTGAAACCACAGCTCATGGTATCAGTGAGAATGGTTATCTTCAACTCTGAAGAATGAACTGGTTCGTTGGCCCATTTTTTACACTAAAATTCTCTTTAATCGCTTGCCTAATGTACCTGATCTTTTCCATAGTAGCTAGTCCAGGAAATGAAAATAGACTAGGTTTAGAGGTTTAGAGTCACTAAAAGGGGTTGACAACCTTCATTTGCTAAAGCAGCCTAATTTTGTGGTGAACAGAAGGTGTGTGTGTATGTGTGTGTGTGTGTGTGTTTGTGTATGTGTGTGTGTGTTTGTGTGTGTGTGTGTGTGTATGCATTGTCTTCAAGGTCTGAACAATTCAAGGATGATGACTATGTATCTTTTTTTTTTTTTTTTGGTTTTACGAGACAGGGTTTCTCTGTATTGTTTTGGAGGCTGTCGGTCCAACCTGGCCTTGAACTCACAGAGATCCACCTCCTCTGCCTCCCGAGTGCTGGGATTAAAGGCGTGTGCCACCACCGACCAGGGACTATGTATCTTACTCACTGGTCCTGACACCTCAAATACCTGTTTTCTCCAAAGGCAAACAGAAACAAACTAACCACAAAGGAGGTATATCCAGTGACCATTTCACAGCAACTTCGACAATGGTCAGATAATGTGTGCTGGTTACAAGGGCTTGGACGGTAAGCAACCTGACTTGAACATACCAGCAAAGGCTTGTTTGCTGAAGTCACAACATACCAGGACTTCTCTTTATAGCCTCTGCTTTCAATGTGTTGGGATGAAGTACTCCTTCTAGTTAGAACCATGCACTGTTCTGGAGCATACCTTTGTAAATTTCCAGATGACAGGCAATAATGCTAATTTAGCTTGGGCTCAGTGTTATCAATAAAATGTCTTGATGTAATCACTGCATTTATACATTTGTGACTATTAAAAAAAAGCCAGCTTCTCCTTACAGGGGGGTTTATGTCGACCACTAAATTTAGAGCCACTACTAAAAAGAGAATAGTGTAAATGTCCAAAAGAGCTGTAGCTCTGTTTCATTCATGCACATTACTGGAAGGTTGGAGGCCAGGGACTCTTATGCTTTGACTGGGAAATGTCCCCACAAGCTAGTGTTTGTAAAACTTAATTCTCTAGCTAGTGTTGTTTGGGGAGGTTTGAGAACCTTTAGCATATGGGGTCTACTTGCCAGTTGTAGACCATCAGCTGTGGACCTTTGGCGGTTATAACTCAGCCCCACTTTCAGTCCAAACTCTCTTCTTCTAAGATACAAGAAGTAGAGCAGCAAGCTGCACTGTTGTGGATGAAGCAGCTGCACCACACCTTCCCCACACGCAGACAGCAGCTGTGAGCCCGCACAAACCCTTTCTCTCTTAAGCTGCTTCTGTCAGATAGTCTCCTTATGCCAATGAGAAAAATACCTAACTCTGAATCCAAATGAATGCTCTGTCTTTGTATCAGGACTCAGAGTCCATAAGGTTTTTGTTTATAGCTTTCCAAATTTTTAAGAATTACTTCTAGGTGGACCTAAGCCATTCTGTTTTTATAATCAATTATCTCTACATATGTTCTATTATCTCTATTAATTTCCATAATAGGCCATATACTGGCTTTGTGGGGGAGCAGGACTGGTTCTTATCCTCATATTTAAGCTTCCATTTCATAAATAGCTTTCTATTTATATAAGGCTGGAAAAAGTGAGGGGCAGAAGCTGGGTGCTGCAGAACCAATAAACAGTTTCTGAACTCGCACTCTGCTCCATAGCGCTCAATACTGAGATCAATTCTACTTCTCTAACCCCATGATAATTCACCTGCTGTGCTAACTAGAGCAAGTTTCTGAAACTTCTGGGCCTTGATTCCATCTCCACAGAGGAACAGACACGTAGAAATTTAAGTACTCCTCCCATGATGCCTTCTGCAATCCCCCAGGATCATTTACAAAAAACAGCAGATCTAAATGCTTCTACATGCACCGTGTAGTCAGCACAGGTACTTCATTAGTGCTGTGAGAGTCTTCTGGAATTGAAAAGCACAGATCGTAATGAATAGATACATGGATTCTTTTCCATATGACCATCCTAAGCTTTGAGACTAAAGTTTTCAACCTAGGTAGCCTATAAACTTCATTGAAAGGTGATCCAAAGGTTGTAGCAGCTTTCACAAAGACTTCTAAAAGAGTTTCTGATGATTTCCTAATAGTGAAAATATTCCATGTATAACAAATACATGGCTGGAAAATCCTAAGTCTCAAATTAAATTAATATTATACATGAAATCCTCTTAGTGACAAATTAAACAGGTTGATTGAAGATGAGAAGCCATATACTGAAAATAGCATCAGAAATACCTATCTCCTAAAGAATGATTAAAAGGCAATTTAGCACCATGGAAAGTGTACCACTGCCCCAGCCTACATATTCCATGCCTTGGTACAAGAAGCAGAGTTAATCAGTGTAGCAAGACTCACATTTAGGGAAACACTTGAAGTTAGAGCTGACCCTACCTGCATTTGAAACCCAGTCTGCAACTGTCCAGGAATGTGTGATTTTGCAAGTTACATAAATTCACATACCTCAGTTTCCACATCTGTTGAAATGGACTAACCACCTCCTTTTCAGGGTCACTGTGAGAGTATTGCTAATGTGTATAACATATTTGAAGAATGGTACAGTAACAAAAATAACAAGAATAATGGCAATTTTTTAAAATGTAAGTGATGGTGAAGAGGGTAGACCTGGAGTGGACAGACATGACTTTTACCATTGACTTTCTCTTTCCTTACAGCAGTCGCATCATTTTAAACAATGACCACTTTTCTATTATATCATTATGACTTTACTTTGAAAATTTAGATTCCTATGAACAAGATACTTCTTAGACACAGCACAAGCCTAGATGAAACAAACAATATTTGTCAAATAAGCAGTCTTATGAAGGTTTAGACAATGTCTGACACTAACAAAGGAACCGAATATGTTAGCTGTTACAGTTGCTACTGCTGTTACTTTAGTCATTGTGGGGAGGGCATTGTGATGTTATCTCAGAGACAAAATCAAAATTAGAATGCAGACAAACTAATCTGTAATCCTAGAAAAGACAGTTTCCAAAGGATGCATTATAAGAAGAATTTGTGAATATCGAGGTCTTTTAAACTCAAAACTTTCAAAGCCAAACTTTTCTCTTCTTTTTATAATAGTAAAGGAGAATGAGGCAAGGGGAAATGCATTTTGTCCTCTTCTTCCCAAAGCATGTTATTTCTCAGGTTTTTTTTCCTCTCCATTCTTGCCATTTTTCTAAATCCTCTTTGCAAAGGTCAGAAAAGCATCGCTAATCCCTTCATATCACTTCCCAGAACATGACTTCTAAAACTTAGCCACTTAACAAACAATAAAGAAGGGCTGCTGTACCCATAAACCATCCCAGAAACAGCCACCCAACCACAACATTCCAACTTGCAGAGATAACATAATCCTGTTGCTTTGGGTGTGACTCTATGAGAGGGACAGAGGGCTACAATTCAAAGTGCTGTCTCTAGCAACTACGATAAGAATGATTGAACTTGAACCAGGGCAAAATACAGGATGCCCCATAAGCTGTCTATTCCAAAGCACTCACTTCCTTGTGCAGTGCTAGATAAAGGGCCAGCAGCTCAGTTAAGATCCTTTGGGTCTCCAAGAAAAGCACCAGGGATGGACTTCAAAGAAGCATGCCATGGGGTGGGATAAAGAATGGGAGACAAAATTTTCCACAGTCTTAAGTGTCTGCAGCTCACCCTCAACAACAGTAACTTCAGTAGCCACTTCATGATATTTCTACTGTAAATGACACAAGCATAAACCAAGTCAGCACCAAAGCTCCCCTCAGATTTTGGTGATGGGGTTAGGTCATCTGCACTCTATTGACAACTGCTGAACTCAAAGGCTTTAATGAGGCAGCTCAGCAAACCATGTGTCCTGCCACCAGTGACACTCTTTTTCCATGAATAATGAACAAGAACATCATGTCTGTTGCCAGGTATACAACATAAACAAAGCTCAACATGGGCCTTGATAGGGTGAGTTTGTCCATTTGAAATACAGGAATTTTTCAAAGTGCTAGCCAAGTTTTTGTAGAGGGTGGGACAGGCTGTTGTAACAAGTAATGCGAACATATGTTATCAGAATTTTATAAATCAGCTTTTGATTGTTGAGGAATGGAGGCTGTGCAATGGGCTACATTGAGACAATGAATAAATCCAAGTGAGTTCATTTCTTTACTTGGCAATCAGTTTTATAACACAAGGCTGATGATTTCTGTAATGAACTGAGATCTTCACGAAAGGAGTCTTGAGACTTGTGATCTCAAAGGCTGAGCACAGATCAGCACTCATGATGAAAATATGAACTTTGCATTGGGAAAAGTTCATTGTCAGGTAGACCCATGGCATAAGACTAATTCCTTTGGCACTAAAAGATATTCAATATATGAACATTGTGCCCACAATGGTGTATAGCTTACATCTCCAAGCTTCAACTGAATAGTGAGATTCGAGAAGATAAACAGAGAATAAAAATGAGCTGATGTGAAGGCCAAACAGTCTTCAGTTTGTTTACTTTAAAGTATTCCACAAATACTTTAAAATCAGCTCCATACTAAGTTGTGTATATCTTGTTACATGGGGTGTGCATATCTACACGGGCAAAGTGATGCCATTGCTGGCTGAAAGCTCTTGCTTTCCATCATTCTGAGCAAGACTTTGAGGAAAACAAACAAAAACAGGCACACAACAGCTCAGTTTCCTCAACAGAAGGGGCAAACACCACCACCCCTTAGGAAGAACATGTGGGTCAAAACTAAAATTCAAATGTCATAGTTTGCTCTCTGTGTTTGAAGAATTCCAGGAGATCTGTGATCTGAATAATTCTTAAATAGACTACTGAAGCTCACTAAAGAAGGAATATTTTGCAATGCCAAAAAATATTATGTAGTATAAGTAATCGTGCCATCATACCAAATCTATAAGCAAACACATTTTATGGAAAAAATTGTTAAAATAAGTCAGAAGAGTATGGAACTCTATAGAGAGTCTAAGCATGGAAGGTAATTCTGTATATAATTTTGTACGACTAATCAAACACTAAATTCACAGATAACCACTATAAACAGAATAGTTTTAAATTCTCTAGACTGTAGCAGTTTCTTCCCCTGACTCACTGGTAACAGGTAAAGTAGAATAAATTCATGAGGAAGTAACCAGAATGGCGAAGGACCTTCAAGTCATTGGCATCATATAAAGAAATGGAGGTAGTCTGTTTCTAAGGAAGACCTATGGGAAAGGAACATGATTTGTTCTTCAAACATTTACTTCATCACTGTCACCCTTGGCAAGACAATTAGTTGTTCTATATTGATCTAGAGCATCAACAAGGCCACCAGTAGTGATCACGGTGACCCGCAAGGTGTCATGGGAAGACCTCTTGGTGCTGATGTGCTGTCTCTCGATTCTGAGGGAATCAAGGAGAGACACACATCTGCCTGGGTGGAGTGTATCAGAGGAGTTATGACAAGTAAGGCTAAAAGAGGAGCGCAGCTACATAATGTGTCTGCATCAGGAAGCACTAAATTGAAGACTCTAGAGAATAACCATCTAACACTGTAGGTGACAATTCTTAGAGTGTTATCAAAGTCCCACTTGAAGTTGTCATTCCTAGCTAATCACTGGATTATATCAAGGAGAATGGAGTTTTCAAATGCATAAAAATGCACAAGGACTTACCGTCATACTTTGCTAAGACTGCCTGGACATCCGCATAAGCTTGGAGTTCCAGAAGGGCTTCTAGAAGGTTTTCATGGATATTGAACATACTTAGGAGGGGAAATTCTTTCATTAACTAGGAAACAAGAGACCAGGGGAATAATTAATATTAATATGCATGTCTTATATTTTTATATTGATACTTAAGGAATATATATAAAAGGATTCCTACAGTCAAGTATTTTTAGAATTAGTACTTGAGGCTGGGGAAATGGCTTAGTCAGTAAATTGCTTGCCATGTAACCATAATTCAATCTCCAGAACCATATTAAAAACAAAGCAAAAACACAACTCCAGTGTATGCCTTTGATCTCAGGATCTCAGTGCAATGCTAGAGAGGCAGGAGAATCCTGAGACTAGCTAGTCAGCTAGCTTAGCTGAATCAGTAAGCTTGACTTTCAGTGAGAAATCCTCTCTCTCTCTCTCTCTCTCTCTCTCTCTCTCTCTCTCCTCTCTCTCTCTCACACACACACAAGAAAAACAAGAAAGGAAAGGAGGAAGGAAGGAAGAGGGAGGGAGAGAGGGAAGGAGGGATGGAGAGAGGCAGAAAACAAGATAGATACTTGACATTGTCCTCTGGATTCCACATGTACATGCACACACACAAATGTGTACACATAGAAAAAGAAGTATTTATTTTTTACAGGACAACTGATACTTAATTTATCACATATTCATACAATATAAAAATATAAAGACTAAGAAGATGGCTGAGTTGGTACAGTGCCTACTACAGAAGAGTTTGATCCCCTCCCTAGAACCCATGCGAAAATAAAAAGTCTGGTGCAGCAGCCTGCTTCTGTAACTCACAGCACAGAGGAGGCAGAGACAAGAGCACCCTGGAGCTTGCTGGCTAGACAAGTCTAGCCCAACCAGCAAGCCTCGGGTGCCACTGAGCGATGCTATGTAATTTTTTTTTAAAAAAGCAAGAAAGGAAGGTAGATTCACAGATGTGGGTGCCCTGTTGAGTCTGCAGAACACTGCGCAAGGCTAAATCAGACAAAATCCCAGCCTGGAACAGGAGGTGGGCACCAACTCCTCCCATTAGGTGAGAAGCTAATGGCAACTGGTAGCCTCTCAGGGAGAGAGCTGGTTTTCTTTAAGGCAGCAGCTCCTGTTATGTTGACCACACTTCAGTGGATAGCTTCACACCCAAGGGTATATTGACAGCACAGACAGAACTTGAGAGGATTGAGAAAAAGAAAAAGAAGACGTCAAGTTGGATGGGTAAGGAAGAGAGGTGGGCTGGGAAGAGCTGGGGAGGATGAATATGGTCAAATACATTGTATGAAATTCGCAAAGAACTGTTGAAATATTTTTTTTAGTTTTGGTGAAAACAAAACAAAACAAGGCAAACATCACCTGACAACACCCAAAGCTGACCTCTGGTATCCATATGCAGGAGCACACACATGCACATGTATTTACATACACATGTGAACCCACACACGTGTACACACACAAACATAAAAACACACATACATATTACAATTCCTATAAATAATAAAATTAATACTAGATTACAAATAGACAATACATTTAAGTCATTAGGTGCTTCTTTTTTTCTATTTTCTTTTTTAGAAGAATGACAGGACTGATTTGTACAAATCTAAAGTGGAAGGAAACCTAAAAGAGAGAGGTTTTCAGAATAGAAGATGTTCATTAACTACAGAATACCACAGAGACTAAGCCTGGGGAAGATGGAAACACAGCTCACAGACTTTAGCAGCTACTGGTAGCTTGTCTAGAGCAATTTACATGGAAGTCAGAGAGAAAGGAAAATCAAGGGGGCACTAAGCAGCCTGGACAAAACAGAACTAGGAAAGCATCTTGCTAGAAGGTAGTATGGCTAAGAAAAAATTTGGTAGATATTGGGGTGGAGGTAACTTCAATAAAGCAGGAGTCAAGGTCCCTGCTTGACCGAGGGAAAGAAGTAACAAGAGGAGTTAAACACAAAGATGAATATGCAAACTATCAAGTTAGGGACCAAGATCTGCTTACAGTAAGACCATCTTGAGAGCCTAAAAACCAGAGTCTGAATGCATAGAGGGCACCACTGCCATGATTGCTACATTTCAGAAAACAGGGGTCATCAACTGGGCACAGCAGCAAGGTGGAACGTGGAAAACTGAGGTTCTGTAAAATGGTAAGGAGCAAGAGATGTGACTAAAACAGAAAAATCGATTAGAGGAACATGCAACACTTTCCAACTCAATACAGAGAAGGACAAGTCCACCGGCACTCAGACATAATAGTGTTCAACATCAGTGAGAAGTAAGTAGAAAAAGCGATGGGACACGAATTTACTACTAAACCTTCTTTAGATATGGGCAAATTTTCATCTTAAGGAGAGAGAACCAGTTCTTTATAAATTCATGGATTTGCATTGATCTATTTAAGACCCTAGATGGAAATCTACTTTCAATTATCATAAATTACCTTTAAATAATAAATCTTTTTCTGTCAATACCTATGATAGAAACTATGCGGAGATTATGACAACTTGACACAAGTTAGAGTCATTGAAAAGAAGGGAGTCTCAATTGAAAAATGCCTCAGTAAGATCTAGCTATAGGTAAGCATGCAGGGTATTTTCTTGATTAGTGATTGATGTGGAAGGGCCCAGCCTATGGTAGGTGTGCTCTCACTGCACAGGTGGTTCTGAGTACTATAGGAAATCAGGCTGAGCAAGAAATGAGGAGCAAGCCAGTAAGCAGCACCCCTCCATGGCCTCTGCATCAGATCCTTTTTCCAAGTTCTTATCCTGGCTTCCTTCAGTGATGAACTATGATGTGGAACCATAAACCAAGTCAATTCTTTCCTCTCCATAACAATAGTAATCCTAAGCATGGTTTGAAATTTGTACTGTTTCTATCACTAATAAAATTAGAGTTTCTTTTTGGATGAACTAAAAATGGTAACTAAAACAATAGGCTAATTTACCACCAGCCAATGGACACATGATGTTGACTGTCTACCTCCTTCGTTAAGACCATTTCTAGCATCCTAACTTTGTTAAGAATATTTTTTAAAAGCCATGACTTATTTAGAACATCTTTTATTTATATATTTATTTACTTATTTTCAAACTCAAAGAACATAATTTTACTACCTAAAACACCTATCAAAATCATTTGGTGTCCAAAAAGACCCATAGTTTGGACTCCCAGAAAGAGGCCTGCAATATATTCATTGTCATTAAAGAAAGCCAATGAGACAACCCCACACACTGTGGATGTTCTGTAACTAATAAAAGTATTTCTTGTTCTGGTTCTCTTTGGTCCTGGCTGACATCATCCTTTGATTTTTTTCACTTTTTCTAATTAAAACTTGTTAGAACTCAAGTTCTCTGTCATGCAGCAGTTGGCAACACAATAAAGACAATTTCTGAACTGTAACATTTAAACATTTATCACTTTTGACCAATTTTTCAAGTAATAATCAAATTCCAAGGACACAAGTCACATTATATAATTTTAAAATGCAATTCCAAGTATTAGTTGCTAAAGCTCAAACACTGACGCTTATTAAAACCCAAGGAGACACGTCTACATCTGATCTCTAAAGCTATTTGTGTGCAGGGTCACAGTGTCCTCATCTCCATGTGAAGAGTACCCACATGCAAACGTCTACTCTGCCCTCTCACCTAAGAGATCAGGATCAACGTATAAGCTATCTTTCTGACAGCTTTACCTTGTGCCCATAAAAATAACACACCTACTACTAAGCTGAAAGCTTCCCTCTCCTAGAACAACCTTTCAAATCTATTCCTCATCCTTGGTATCTCCTGTATTGGAGCCACAGGGATATCAATATCCTGTTTCCTGCCAGGGCGGACACCTTACATGTCCTTGAGGCTTTTAATATGTAAGATGTACAGATAGCATTCAAGTTCTCACAAAGCTGTTAAGCAAACACACACATCAAACTGTTGTCTTTGAACTTGATGTCCTAACTTTACTTATACCCTCCTACTCTAAACTGAAGCGTGCCATTAGAAACATTATTCTTACCTCAGTATCACCTCTTTCCAACTCAACCTTTGCAAGCCTGTTGTAAAAGTTTTTTGCTTTGTTTTTAATATACATTGAGATCATCCTTCATGACCCCTAAATGAGAGGCTATGGGTATGGGTAGCTAATGGCTTCTAGTGAAAGGAGAGTCAGTTTTCTGTAAGGGTATATGGTCAGCACAATTTTTGGGGTTGGGGGTGAGAGATGGGAGAGGATCTGGGAGGAGTTAAAAGGAAGAATAGGGAGTGACTCTGATCAAAATACATTGTATGAAATTCCCAAAGAATTAATAAAAAAATATTTTTAAAGTTCCCCTCTAAGCCCGACGACCTAACTAGACACAGGTAGTTGGTTAAGTTTCTTGTACCAGGCATGGATTCCTCCTATTGGGTTGGGTATTAAGTACAGTTATACAGTGACTTCTTGTTACTGCCAAGATATGAGTGCCATTCTTGCTTCTTTGGCACTACCTTGGTATGTTGGCTATTGCTGTGGTGCATAGGCAACACAAATGGGTAGGACTATTGTTTGTGTCCCTCCCTTGGCACAATAACTTCTGGCATTATGGATGCTAGACTGTAAGACAGAGGTTTTTAGGTTAGATCCAACCCCAACTCTTCTAAGTACTGTGTCTGAAGTGTGCAATGTCTTCAGCAATAGGGACATACTCATCTTTAATGTCTGAGAGGTGGCCAAGGGCAACACCAATAGCTTAAATTGTTTCGAGGGTCACTTACATTAATGTGACCAACAATTCAAATGGAGGTTTCTTATGCCTGGTACTGGGATTCTGTTAAGTAGTCTAAGGTTCTTGTGGGGAGCATTGTTTGGCCCAAGTGGCATAACTTCATTTAAGATACATAAACACGCACACACATCACATCACATATACATATGTGTGTGTGTGTGTATATATATATATATATATATATATATATACATATAAAAGATAATTTTAGGTAAATAATAAATTAATCTGATTCCTTGAGGCTTCATCAAACATCCTTAGTGTTATTTGTCCCTCCTCCCTACATCCTCCTTCTGTTTTGACCTTTCTCCTTCCCCTGCTGTTAAAGATCTCCTCCCTGTTTCTCCTAGTTCCCCAATACATCACCTGTATCCTCCTGCTCCCGTCTCCAGCCTCCCATCTTTATGGTTGCTTCTTATTTTCTGGTTTCTGTGATTAATCCAGGTTATACATTCACATCCAAAGATTTGGAGCTATGAACTATGTTAATTTTTCTGAATCTGGGTTACCGCATTCAATATAATATTCTCTAGTCCCATCGCTTTACTGTCAAATTGCCCAGCTGAATAGAGGAGAATGTATTACCACCACTTTACTATACCAGCATAATTCCTACCTGCATTCTAAAGCTTTCCCTCATACCTACAGATGAATGCAGACCAATCCTCCCTTTTAGCAGGCAAAGAAGATTCTCTGTGCAGACAGAGACCACTGCAGAACACCAGAACTCATCGTGATGGGGAGCTCAGATGATCTTGGGGAGGATAACCCCAACTGGGGCATCTACAGCATAAATCCTGTACCTAAAGGTTCAGAGAACATCACATAGAAGGACCAGGAAGTTGGCTGTGAAATTATGTCTCCTAGAAATAATAGGGAAGCTATACACATGGTACAGCAACAATATGGTTGCCTAAAGGAGGCCTGAACATATGCTAAAAGAGACAGAGGAAAGGTCGCTGAGTCCCACTCTTAGGCAAAGAACTACGGGCAACTGCTGAGAGGGAGAACTGGTCTTTCCTAGGGATGAGCTGCCTAATTCATTATTCAATACTGAGCGGCTGTCCCTGAAATCATAGGACAGGACACAAGCAACACTAAGTGGACTCAGCAGATTGCATTCATACACATGTACATACACATGTGTAACAATAAAAATCAGAGGCAGTGAGGGGGAGCATGGAAGGGGTTGGAGGAAGGAAAGGGGAGAGAAGTGAAGGGAAGAAATGGTATAATTATATTTCACCTGGGAATTTAAAGTTCTCAAAAAACTTTCAGTGGCATGACCTGGGAAATGCTGGCATACAGTGTTACATCGGATAAAAGCTGATAAAGGCATACTTTTCCATAAGGCCCTGCTTTTGTTGTGCGCCCTTGCATAAAAACACAGGCATATGTTGAAGTAGAATTACCTCTGACTGGTGAGACTTGTCTCCTGCTCCATATCTTCTGTGGGTTCTAACATTTTCAAAGGCACTCATATATATTTATGAGTTAAGAGGAAAACTGGTCACTTTTAATAGTACTGGCTACTCACAGCCAACAAGATGGTTGTGTTAGTAAAGGGACTGACACACGAGGCTAAGAACCTGAGCCGGGTCCCTCAACTCTCTGTGGCAGTAGACAGAAAGAATCAGCTACATAAAGCTGTACTCTGACCTTTACATGCACACACACTGTGACACACACAGAAGCGCACACACCATACACAGATGCACACACTAACAATTAGTTCATTAACTTTAAGAAGAGAGCACTGGATTCATATTAAATTCAGGTTCACATAGGCCATGTTCCAGTCATTGAGAGCTTTCAGTGCCTTAGACAGGACATGCCCATTCATACCTTTGTCTACGAGCCCCCTTCCTTGAGCACTGTCCTTCTGTCCCTGGCTCCTCTGACCAAGTAAGTCCTAAAACTCCAGGATCCCTTCCTTCTTGTCCTCCAGCTCCAACTGACCAGAGTTTGTCACAACAGCCTAGCAGTCAGCTTCTCAGTGGGCAGTAACATCATGCAGTCCCTGTACTTTCAGAGACTGACCCTCTGTACATGCACAATACTGATTCCATGACCAGGATGCTTCCTAACGTTCTAGTCCTTTGTGGAGATGCATATTACGTCAGGATATCCTGAGTCTGTGTCAGGCCTTTGGCTTACGTATCCCTGAACATTTTCTTCTACTGTTTATGGTCTGCCATTATCTACATGCTGGAAGAGCTACTAAGTTGACTCAGTGTATTGATGAATTTTCTTACGCTAAGAACTGCCCAGATACACAGTAGATGATGTAGAAGTTGCTAACCCTGGGACTTATTTTAGGAGAAGAGGCTAGTCACAAGATTAGACACTATAGGACCTCTGCAGTTCTACAGCTGCAGGAAGGGAATTCCTAGTTCACAAGCCTAACTTAAAGTCCTTTCTCAGTTCAGCGCCAGACCCCATTTGGATTTCTGGTTTGCTGAAGGTTAAAGCCCAGGCTCCTCAGACAGAGCTAGTATGCCTCATTCCTAGAATTCCTTCTACAGTTTCTAGTCACTGTGTTTTTGCTCTAACTGTTTTCACCACCTGGAATACCTTTCCCCCTCACTTACAAGGCAGCCTGTCAAAATCACCCCACACTCCGAAGTCCAGATCAAATGCCACCTCCTAAAGTCACAGCATCATAGAAAGTGAGAGCCAGTGGAGCCCACAGAGACCCTCCAGATACTGTCCTCACTTTTCAGAGAAGCTCCCTCCTACCGCCACCCCAGCACAACACAATGATGGCTGCAAATTCAAGGGACTCAGCCAAGGTCAATGCTGGGACTATGATTCAAACCCAGTCATCAACATCGAATCCAAATTTCAACACATCACAGCTCCAGTCTCTGGACTGCCAAGTCTGGAGAACTAAAGCACTCTGCATCTGAAACAATGCCTAGATATCTCCTTGCATTGTATTTGCATGGATTTAAGGAAACGGGGTGGGGGGGCTAAATTTGGAGTTGTTTCTGAGTTGAAATTCAGCTCCTGCCCTTTACTACCTGCTTCATTTTCTAGATTGTTAAGCCCCTGAGCACTAGTTTTCTTCTACCTTGGGTTTCCACTCACATGGCATCTTCTCCAACTCTCTTCCATCTACTAATATCACTGGTCTCTTACACCCTATGTTCTACTTCTCTCAACTTCTGAAGTCATTTTATTTATATGGCTCGATAATCGATAATTTAAAAACAAAAGGACAACTATTGAATACTTAGAACCTGAAAACAGCTGCGGGCAATATGTAAATGAACAACAAATCTTGTGTTCTCATAAAACTTTCTTTACAGAAGCAGGTAACAGGCTGGATGTGAACCACAGTCTTTCATTTGCCAAGCCCTGGCTAACAAGAGGAAAATTTAAAGCCCAAAAGGTTTTCTAAAAAGCATTTCTCGGTAATATCATTCTTTAAAAGCCTGACATCTCTAACCCACAGCTGCTTTGGCAGACTGCTGTAAAAAGTAAGAGGCCTTCCTTCCCAGCCGCCACTTAGCCTCCCTGCTCAGCACCTCCCGAGTGTGGCTAGCGTGTTAAGAAAGCACCTCAGCCAGGTGAGGTGCACACCTTTAGTCCCTGGCACTTAAGAGACAGAGGCAGGCAGATATTTGTGAATCCAAGGCCAGCCTGGTCTACACAGTGAGATGCTGTCTTTAAAAAGAAGTCTCTGAAGAAACAGAAACTTGAAGTCACTTGATCCTATAGTCTGACCCACTGTAGTCCAACTGCGCAATGACATCAAATAACTGCTAATCTCACATGAACCAGAATCTAGAGCCCCAATTCCTCCTTATCCACCCACTTTAAGTAAGCATACTAACAGACCTACTATAAGGAACTACATAAATTATCACCTCATCTTCAAAGATATTTTGGAGGTAAGTCTATTGTAGGGTAAATTCCTTCCCTATTTGGCTCTTGGGGTTAGGCTTAGACAAGACTAGTTAAAATGGTATTTTTTTTATTGTTGTTGTGTCATCAAAGTTCTTTTTCAGACCTACACCGACAGCCCTACTACCTGTAGCCCATTGTTTTCAAAATAAAAGGACTCACCGTTGGATAGAAGGCATGTTGCAGAAATCAAGAACATGACCACCTGGCATCAGATATAAATATGAGTTTGCATTCAGAAGCAGTGAGTTTTTGGGGTGAGCTCATTTTTCTCATCAGCAAGAGAGGAGAAACACATAGTACACAGCACACACACACACACACACACACACACACACACATCACTCACAACCATCACCCCCAGACAAATATGAAGCCATCATCCTTATACAATGTTGATGTGGGTATATTGAATTTCTGATATGCTATTTGTTTATCCCTGGTATGACTGGTTTCCCTTTGAGTTTGGTTACACAATATTGCATAGTCTATCTCTATTTATTTAGAAATAAAGTACAAAAAATGGTTTGGCGACATAATTTGCCTATTAAGAAAAGACTACAGTTCCCATATCAAGCTTGAATGAAAGCATATGATAAATGTTGAGGCCTGTTTTCTATAAGCCGAGTCATTCTAAATAAATTCTCAAATTCACTCACTATCTACCAAAGTTCTGTTTATTTATTTCCCTCTGTCTTCTTCTCACTGCTAATTGCTATTTTCTGGCAGCAAGAAATTTATATGCCCTGCTTTGCCTAAATATTACAGTTTCTGTAGAATGAAAACATTAACTTTCCTGATTCCTCTAATACCGATGAAGAAGAACATGGGATGGGCCACAGATAGAATTTCAGTTCCAATTTTACATCATCTGGCTATTGTCAGTTCAAGTTTGTTTCAATGGAAGGCTCTGAAGCACTTCTGAAGTTAACATTTATGAGCTCAAATGGACGGAGGAGGAAAGTTCATTCACTGGATTTGAAATGCTCTGTGGACATAACTTAGAACTACAGTCTGTATGCTTTGTTTCAACTGACTTACAGGATAAAAACAACAGTTTAAACTTTTCAGGTTTGATTTGCATCTATTTAAACGTTTTATTAGTTTAGCTATCCATGTATTGTTCCTTGCGAGGGAAAGCTCTTACATATTTTAAGGCAAAGGTAATTAACATAGAGCCTCAGCCAGATTCCTACTGAGGTCAATTCAAGCTTAGCCTAATTACGGTTTAAACAATTTGGCCTGTATTATATTCAAACAGCAGATATTATTTTGCTAGAGTTTCAGGTTTGACATTTTTAATTAGTGTCAAATAAAGGCATAAACAGAAAATAGAAAAGACACTTTACACTGCGTGGCTGTTATTTTATCAGTTATTTTTACTGACACTATGGCCCACGAGAGGGAAAAATGAATTACATGTTAGAGTCCTCAGAGGCAGAGGAGCATTCCATTTGCACAGATACTATAAGATGCAACTTCCAGAGGCTTCAATGTACACTAATAAGAAATATTGAACCACACCAACTGAAAAGCAATGTGGTCAATGCCTGCATGGATGGTAGTTGAATCTCCTGTTCCTCAATGGAGTGACACATATCTACATACAGAACCAGTTGCAGGCATGACCGTGGTCTGCCAATAAGCTTTGTGCCTCACAAAACCCCAAAGAGCTAGAGGATGACCTACATGACTTCCTGTGTTTCCTGTCAAGGCAATGCTTAGCTCATTCAGATTTTCAGTGATCAATATAGCCCATGCACACACTTACAGAGTCCTACCACACATGCTTTTGGGACAGAACTTCCTCTTGTGCTTGCTTTTTATGTGGAACCTATGCCACCCAGATTCTCTTCTTCCATTAGAGGGGATTTTTTTCACTTACTGTAAGATGTTTAAGAGCTCTCCTTCCCAAATCCCAAGTTCTGACTGCACCACTGTTCTATCTGTTGCTGTAGAGGAAATCTCCCAGTGATGAACTCCATAGGAAAGCATAGTGTCAGGCGCCTCAAGGATTGATAAGTTTCCTCAAATTCCAGGTAATTCTTGGAGTAGGATATTTCTGTATCATCCTGAATGTGCTGTGGCCTCGCCCTGAGATAAGGAATAAGCCTGGAAAGTTCAATGCATATTTTGAATGACCAGGAAGCAGGCCCAAGGAAAAGAAGACAATGTGTATCCTGCCTTCTGTGATGGCTCGGGTCTCCTGTGACAGGATTGGCTTCAGTAAGCAGCTAAACGTATTGACCAACCATTTCTGTCAGAAAGAGGTTTTGTTGCCAAAACCACAATCACTGTTTTTGGCAGACAGTCTTCCGCATTCATATAAGTAACAGCAAATGGCATGATTTGGGAGGTCAACTCATTTGGTTACCTGGAGCACAGTTAACAGATGCCCTGGCAGGCATGTCACAAGGTAGTATGCACCGTAACTTCAATGAAGGTTCTTTTAGGATGGCAGTTGGTGCTGAGCTGTACTCCATGTCGTGACACTCATCTAAACACTGCTCTGTAATCAACTCAATCTTTCTACTCAATCTTCCTGGGACCTGTGACTATACAATAGTGCCTGTGACCATACAATTCCCAAACATACCCACAGCTACTGGCCTCGGTTGACTGCATCATCTACAGCTAATTTCTCCAACATCTGTAACTAGCAGGGAGAATGTACAGTTGGCTTCTAGTTCTCCACAGTATGCTCAAGACCATTTCTACTTGGCTGTTGGGTGGTGGTACCTCCTCCTTGTAAGCTCATGCCATAATAATAGTTGTCATCTTTTGCCATAATTAGGATTTCTATTGCTGTCATTAGACATCTTGATCAAAAGCAACTTGGAGAGGAAAGGCTTTATCTCAGCTTACATGTTCCAATCATAATCCACAATGAAGGTAAAACGTGGCAGAAACTCAGGGCAGGAACCTAGAGGCAGGACTGAAGCGGAAGCCTTGGAGGAATGTAGCTTATTGGCTTGCTCTCTGTTACATACTTAGCCAGATTTCTTGCACAACCTAGGATTGCCTGTCCCAGTGAGCTGTGCCCTCCAACATCAACCACTAACCAAGAAAATGCACTACAGGCATGCCTATAGGCAAATCATACAGAGGCATTTTCTTTATTGAGTCCCCCCGTCTTCCCAGATGACTTCAGATTGTGTCAAGTTGACATAAAAATAACCAGGACACCTCCTTTGTTATATTTTGTTTATATCTCAGTGTATAGTCTTACTTTTGACCTAGGATAATCTGCAATGTACATAACTCCAATCCATCTGAACATCCTGCATAATAGACTAATCAAAACAAGATTAATTAAGAAACCTAAGATCATATTCAAACTCATGACTGACATCATCTAGTCATGTTCAAACTAAAGCTAAACCATGTATTGCTGTGAACAAAGGACACTGCACCCCAGCTACGCCATTACTCCCTTACTACATTTCTCTCTAATTCTCTAAATAGACTCCTAGGAGCGGACCTTGGAAGGGTATCTAGCCTGGCCCTGGATTCTGGTCCCCACTTCATAATTCCTGAACTACCACCATAAGACCCCACTATTCTGAACACTCATGAACTCTGCGTGCCTTATGTTGGACTGCAATCTTATGGAGCCATGACCACATATCTCCGCTTCCCTGAGCTGTTCCTTGAGGTATTTTGTCACAGCAATGCAAAAGCATGTAAAACAACTTCGTAACCTTCTTGCCTTTTGAGTTGTGCATCCATTTACCTTCCTGAAATCTCCAATAGAGAAAGAGTGGGCAACTCAGACATGACATAAGCCGTGAAGAACTCCTGCTTTGCCATCAAACTGTTACCTCCCTAGTTACCTGTAAGTTGTATGACTACCACTAAGGTGGTTGGATTAAGAACCTGTGAATGTGGCTGATGGAAGCAGAGGCAGACTCCCACGGCTAAGCACTGAGCTGAACTCAAGAAATCCAGTGACAGAGAGGGAGGACTGATGACCAAAGGGGTTAAGACTGGGCTGGTTTAACCCTCAGAAACAGCTGACCTGACAAGGGATAGCTCTTGAATCCCAGACTGATGGCTGGGAATCCAGCATGGGACTAATCAAGACCCCCTGAATGTGGGTGTCACTGAGGAGGCCTAAGCAATCTATTGAGCCTTGGGTAGTAGATCAGTATTTATCCCAGGTATATAAATGAACTTTGGACTCCCATCCAACAATGAGAGATTCACTCTCACCCTGAACTCTTGGGGGAGGGTCTAGGCCCTGCCCTGGATGAAATGACAGACTATGGACACCCCCATGGAGGTCCTTGCCCTCCCTGGGGAAATGAGGGGATATTGGGGGGAGGTTGGTGGGAGGGCACGGGAGGAGGGGAGGGAAATGGAGAGGGACATGGAATTGACATGTGAAGCAACCTTGTTTCTAATTTAAATTTTAAAAAAAGAACCTGTGAACAAACATCTCAGATTTCTTTGACTATAGTCTTTTTTTTTTCCTCCTCTGAGTCTAGTAGAGCAAAACTGCCTGCAACACCATTCGAGAGGCCTCAGTATCTGGTTTGTTCACAAATTTAGCCTTAAGTGTGTGGTTCCTAAACTGTCAGGTAAGTCTTATCTCAGTGCTCGATGGGAAATGTGAGAAACATTCCCAGTGTCTCCCCTCCAGGTATTCATATATTAATCATTTATCAAACACTGAGCATACAACGTGAGCCAACAAGAGAGTGAGTTTCTCCCTTGTGGACTCTGTTTAGTAGTGCAGTTGGAAACTAGAGATTAGCACTATAAGCCAATAAATAATCAGATAATTTCCAAAGTGAAAGGGGGATTTAAAAAGCAGGACAAGATGTGATTGCTAGTGATATAGTAGAGAGTGTGTCTCACACACACATACATCCACGTGTGTTCCTTCAGACAGATATCACGAAAGGCTGGGGATCTGGGGTAGACAGAATTCTGGGCAGAGTCTAAACAAGAACCCGGTATAGTACAAAGAGAAACCCCAGTGTGGCTAGCATATGATAAAGACACAGCATTTCTTTGGAAGAAATTGCAGCCATGTAAGGAGTCGAGTTTGCATTTTATTTCAAATGCAGTGACCATTCGCTACAGCTTCTAAGCAGTAACAAATTCTGATATAAGTGTGAAAACTAGTTTGGGTTACATGCAAATAGCTACATCATAAGGGAATAAATGACAGGTAATTGTAAGCTTAATAAATGATCACAAATGTAAATGTAGATTTCAGTAAATTGGGGACATTAGAATAATAAAATAAAAATTTTAAATGTTGGACACATGCAAGACATTTTTACTGGGAGACGAAAGGGAGGCGTATAGCAGATACAAGCAATGAGACGTGAAAGCACTCAGTCATTATTCTGTCACTTTCCACAAAACAATAAACATAAATGGGATAAATTTAGAAAAGTATAAAACTTTCCTTTTTTGAGTAAAATAGTACTCAACAAAATGTACTGAGTCACATGACCAATCGTTGTACTCCTCTGCTACCACGCCAGCCTGAGCCACACATCTATTTGCAGCATCAATACAAGATTCTCCTGTCTGCCCTTCCTACTTTTCCCTTGCTATACGGTAGACAATAAAAATTAAGACTTATCATGTCACTCCTATGCTCAAATCCTTTCAAGGCTCCCCCGTTCGTTTACAGTGAAAGTGGAATTTACCACCATCTGTACACCTACGTGACCTCTAAGGCTCTCTCTCCTCTCCCCTGCATCTACTCTGACCTGTTCACCCAGGACTGCATGTTGGTGGTGGTACATTCCAGGTGCTCTCCTGCCTTAGGGCTCTTGAGCCTATGTTATAAGACTAATATCCACTTCAGTCTCTGTCTAAATGTCACTTTCTGACTTCTCCAAATTCACTCTTCTCTGACCCTGTACTTCTTCAAACTAGATCTGCCCTACGTAGCCTTCATCATTCTAATGTACTATGAACATATACCTATGTTTATTAGTTATTAGGAGAGTTCTCCTCTCTCCTGAATATAAGTTGGGTAAGGGCCTTTGATTGGTTCACTGATTCTAGAAACCACAAAGAACAGAAATTGTTATGGAGAGATAGTCCACATATTTTTGTTGAATAAATATATAGATGAATGATGAACTAAGGGTTTAGGACAAAGTGGGCAGAGCAACACCAAAATCAGGCTGCAGGATAAAAGGGAATGAGAAGGTGGAGAACCAGACAAGAAGCAGGCCAGACAAGAGCCACTGAACAAAACCAGAACATAATTTGGGAAAGTCAAGAAACAGCACTAAAAACCTAAAAGGACTAAGTGTAATACAGCTGAGACAGAAGTGCGGTCCTCTTTGTTTCCCTCCTCCATGGCCAGCACATCTGGGTTGCTAGAATGATTGCTGAAGTCTAACTTACATGACAAGTGAGTTCTTATTTGCATAACATTTACTTTTAAGGCTCACTTTACTTGTACATACAGCAAAGAAAGACTCTAGAAATAGACCAGCAATCACTATAGCAACAGCTAATTAACATTATTTCATTGTTTGTCTTTAACTCAGAAAATATATTGCTCAAGTGGATTCTTGGCTGCCTACAGGTAATAAAAACATCCTTCCCACTCTCCATCCTCATTTAAGGTGGATGTACTTCCTTAACTATTCACTGTAAAAACCTCTAAATCAAGTTATCAGCCAAAGCAAGTTGTCCATAACAATCCATGGCAATCTTAAGGAAACAAACAAACAAAAAACCATATACAGAAAAATCACATGACTTCTGGAGTAAAATATCAAAAAAGGAAGGAAAGGGGCTATAAAAAATATGAGCAAATGAGGTAAAAATGAAATAGAAATAGGCCCTCAAAAATATTCATTTAGCATCCTTCCTGAAAGGACCTTTGCATTTTATAATCAGAGCAGAAATGTATCCAGGCACTGAGAGAGCTCAGACAGTAAAGCTAATGTCCTGAAAAACATAAGGATCTGAGTTCAATTCCCATAACCCACATGTTGTAATCCCATTTTTGAGGAGGTGGAGTCAGGTAAATCCCTGGGGATTACTTGCCAGGCAGAAAGCCAGACCAGCTTACTTGGCAAGTTAAAGACCAGTGAGAAACCTTCTCAAAAGGTAGATGGTATCTGAACAGTACCTGAGGTCATCTGTAGCTGCTTCCATATCTACATGTTCATGTATACACAGGCAGGCAAAAAAATCATATAAAAATATATTTCACAATTTATATAGGACATACAAGTTCTCTTTTATAAGTCATTGATTTTATAAATCATTCACTTTGCTATTTAAACACAAAATGTGTATCAGCAGTCCTTAATGGTTGACAAGTTCTCACTAATCCCAGAGGTGCATATGTATATTTTTTGCTGTCTGTGTGGGTGTGTACATGTGTGTGTTCAGGTTAGAGGTCATCATCAGATGTCTGTCTCAACCACTGTCTACCTTATTTCTTTTATTCTTCTACATTTTATTTTACTAAAAATACGTAATTCCTTAGGCAAAGTTTACAGAAATTATCTAACCATGGAAAGTGCAAGAGGACCAGTCTTACAATCAACTCACATCCAAACCGAGAGAGAAATTCCTTTTTATCACTAATTTCATTTAAATTCTGAAGATCTACATGGTATTTCAGAGGCAGTCCCAAGGCCCATCTTGAATTTTTGAGGCAGAGTCTCTCACTGAACCCAGAGCTCACAACTGACTAGACAGGCTGGCCAAGCAAGCCTCTGGCTCTGATTGTGCTTGACTCTTCACAAAGATTACAAGTGCGCACCACTGTGCCTGGCTTCTATGTGGGTGACAGAGAGTAGAATTGAGGTCCTCAGACTTGGGTGGCAGGTCCTTCACCACCTGAGCCATCTTGCCAACCCTATGTTTTCTAAAGCACACCTTAGAAATTTTAAATCCTAGTTTTGTTATCATAATAGTATACTTATAATAATTCAGTAGCATAGAAATATTTAAAGGGATAGTACAATTTTACTACTTACAACTTTCTATTTCTATCCAGGTTACTTTCTTATGCTTGTATAAATGGTCCTTATGACATCCTTAAAGAACCCACTTGTCATGGCTTCTTCATATCAAGACTATTTTATAGTAACACACGGTTTTCTTTTCTTACTCTCACATTTTCAGTATATATTTGGCAGTACTCCCAGAGGCTGCATGTTAAAAGTACAAACTAAATACAGAATCAGACAGGAGACTTTGGCTATCTCCTACTCAGCTAGACACTAAAGAGATTTGAACAAGCATTAAAACAATGATACCCTTTTCAATAATTGTTTTGCCTAAATAATAGTTATTTTCCATAAAACATTTGTTAATATGTAATGTATTTGCAATTCTATTTTCAAATGAATAAATCTTTAAAAAATTTCTGTTTTACTTTCCAAAATGATAAATATGAATAAATAAACCTATATGCACAAAACTTCACCAGTTTGAGATGACCTGAGAGCAGGACATTTGAGAGCTATTTGTCCAAATTGGCATCTATTTTTAATTGAAAACATTAATCATATTGTACATAAAGTTCATTTTTTACTCTTCACTTGATAACAAAGTTTTAAAGTAATGGATGGTAGGAGTGCCAATAATGTGTTATTATTCCTCATAATGGTCTGCACTAAATATTTTGGGTTAATTAGTATATTTAATAACTGTAACATCACAATGAATGTACCATAGGCACTTCTGATATAGGCGATCTGAAGTCTGTACTCTCTGGAGTACTCATTAGATATGACCGTGACCAAACACCCTTTCCTACAACTCAGTGAACAATACAGAATTGTTGGTCAATATTTAGATGGTACTTAAGACTCTGAGACTGAATGTTTTCACTGGGGATTGGCTAATTGTGAAGATTACAACTTTGGATGCTAGGACTACTGAGGGGAAGAAATGTCATGGGTTGGATATAAAATACTCCCTTCAACTCGCATGTTGAAGGCTTAGACCTCAACGCAACATTTATAGGTGGGAATACTGGGAAAGTGAATGCATCGGGAAGGCTCTGGTGTAATCAATGGACTCAAACATACATGAGTCAATTTATAACTGAATGAAACATTGGGAAATTGTGGGAACTGTGGGAGGCGGGACGTGACTAGAGAAGGTAGGTCACTCATCAAACGCTTTTGAAGGTTCTCTCTTGTCCCTGTCTTCACCCACCCACCTCTTCTTCCCGACTGCCACAAGCTCCCACACATCCTTCTACCATAATGCACTGCCTTAACCACAACCCAGAGCCAATGGAGCCAGTTGACCATGGGCTGAAACCTTGGAAACTCTGAGCCAGCCTAAATTTTCCTCCCTTACGTTAGCTCATATATGTTGTCACAGTGACTAGAAACTTAACACAGCATTGTTTTCTACATTGATTGTATAATATATTTCAGAAAGAGTGTGACATCTGTGTTAGGCGGGAGGTCAGGACACAAAAAGAGAAGTGATACCACAGAGACAGCAAAACAACAATGGAAGAAGATGGCTCAGACATGTGAAGAAAACTACAGAGAGCAGGAGAAACAAATCAGCTTTCCAAGAAGCTACAGATTCAGGGAAAGAAGATCCGAAAGCTTGGACAAGGGGCAAAGAAGGCCTCTCCCCAGGAACTCACAAAAACTTTCAACCTAGGTTATTCTTCTTGCGTTTGATACCTCTTTAAGGAATTCCAGATGGACAAAACAGCCCCCCAACCAAAGCTGGCCAAGTCTAGGGTTACTTGGGAGACTTGTGCACAGAGTCCAGGCATAAAGTCCATATGGAAACAGAGCTACTCAGCCCTCGATTCTCTGGTACTCCTACATGAGGAATGATTCTGCACTACTACTACCATGACTGCGGACAAGGTGCATTGAGGAATGTCTGTAAACAACTGGTGAGTGATGGGACTTAGAACACTACAGTATACAGGCCAGTCTCCATCATCCTCCGATGCACAGGACAGCTCCCCAACAAATGACGATATGGCCCAAGTATTCACAGAGCTGAGCTTTGAGAAACCTGCTTTAAGCAGATGAGCACGGGAGCTGTTAGGTTCTTTCAGGGAGGCAGATTGCCCATCCCTATGGTTTATTCATCCCCAGCCAGACAAGTACGACTAAGGAGTCAGACCACAGATAACCTGCCTTGTGAATTCCACTTCAAATACACTCAAATAGGACCTGGGAGAGACAAGCCCAGCAGATGTTAAAAGGAAACAAACAAAAGAAAAAGCAGTATCCTATACCAGACATTGAAGACAAGAACCAACAGTGACTTTTCCTTACTTTAAGACAGGAAAAAGCAACTGTTCGTTCTTAACAGTCACCACGTGCAGCAAAGCTCAACAGCCATGCACCCCAACTCTGCTCACTTCCAAAACACTCCTTGTGCACTAAAGTGCTTGTGTACTCTAGCCTGCAAAGGAGTTCCATGGAAAAGGAGCTTTGGTTATTACATATAAACTATAAACAATACCACCCTGGAATGCACAATAGCTAACAGGTTGTTCTAAGAACAGAAACTCTATTAATCTGACAACTGAGAGTCGAATGTGCATTTACTTTGTCAATATTTCACTGATGAAATCCAATTTTTTATTTGAAATGTTGAATAATCGTGAATTGTGGAAAAAGGAAATGCTCTTCAACCATCCTCCAATTCTCTTTCATGTTCTTTCAATGATAGCATAGTAGGTTTGCCCTTCCTTAAAAAAAAAAAAAAAAAAAAAAAAAAAACTTCTTCAAATGGCCCTGCTTTCCGTGTGGAAGGTGTTCTAACTATGGCATTCCAAATTCCACTTTAAAATGAGCTCAAGGAAAATTTCAACTCGTGCATATGGAGAAGAGATAGTTGTGCCTCAATGAAAAAGTAGATCCTCCTGCCTAAACATTTTATCCGCAGGTTGTCTTGAACCCACCGTGCTACTTTATCAGAGGGTGTCTTAAGGCAAGAAGGTTTCTGCACATGCCATTAAATGAGTTAATCCTCAGAGAAGATTGACCCATGCAAGTCAGTGAGCGAGCCAAGCCAGGCCTGGCCATCAACCCTGTGCTGAAGACCCAGTTGCATCCTCTGTGTGGGGCGCAAAGGCACTTATGGAGTCTCTGGAACCACACTTTTAACGTTTCCCTTTAAAGCACATCTCTCCCAGGCCTGCCACTGTTCCTCATAGGAAAATGGTCACCACAGCAGGGACTGTATTGATAATATAGTCATAAACTCAGAGAAAAGGCAATGTGTGTGGGCATTTTAAGAATCAAAGGTCATTTTGTACGTAATGTAAAAGTTACACCTATCTGTGTGCATACAAACATGCATATGTAATATGTAGGTATATATGGACATGTAGACAGAGAAAACCCAAAGGAGATTATTTGATTTTTTTACTTAAGGAAACAAAACTGGTTTGAGATAAAGGACTGCCAGTTCCTCTAATCTAATCAGTAAATAGTGAAGGCATAAAATGTTATGTTCTTTCCAGTAAATGTGTACAATATTATGACAATTTTCAAAAATGAATACTTAAATTTTAATTTAAAATGAAATTGGAATTACCTCAAGATGTCCTTCAGGACAACGGGCAAGAAATCATATTTATAACTTAAGTAATGGAAAATATGAAGAAAACTATAAGCATTCATAATACATGCCCAGTGTTTGCATTAGTAACTGGATTCTCTTCACCAAGTAGAGTTTTCCTAATGGTAGGAAGTATTAGTCCCTACTGCTGGGGGCTATGTGAGGAGCCACAGGAGAAAGGGAGCTGCCTTTAGTCCACACCACAGAAAAGGCAGAGCCAAGGCCACGGCCAGTGTCTCTCACTCTGTGTCCCAGACTTTCTCTCTAAACCTATATTTGGGCTAGATCAGAAAGTAGAACTTAAGATACAAAATAATGTTAAACCAAGCCAATCGCACTAAATACATGATGGATGTGTTGATTTTAAGCATATGAAATTTTATGTGTATACACTGAAAATAATCAGAGAAGACCAAGGAAAATGAAATTAAAATAGCCAGAACTTGTTTTTCCTATGGAAATGCCTAAGCACATAATAAGATCACTAAAATATATCCCTCTGTGTATTATGCCTGCTCCAGGTTAATTAAGAGGACGGGGAGGGGAAGGAGGAGGTGAGGAGTGGGGAGGGGGAGAGAGGAAAGAAGATAAAGGATGAATGCAGGTGAACCAGGTTAAAGGGTTCCCTTAACCCATCCTGTGTTAAGGTCCTGGCTCCATACAGCCCGCGTGACTGGCAGTTTCTTTGCTGCATTGGGGGATGCAATTTCTGCAAGCTGAGAAACTTTTCATGTCTCCACAGAAATCGCCTTTTCCTAAAATTAGCTTTTATGTGATATAACAATGTTTTCAGTTCTCCCTTCAGTTAAAAGAGTCCATCCTAGGTGAGCACACACTGCCTTGTAATGGTCCCCTTTCTCTCCCTCTCCGCTAGTTTGGGACTGTTCGGCTGTTTCGTAGAAAGGCGGACCCAAGCATGGGAAACACACAGCCCGCCTGGGCCTTTGCACTACAAAAAGAACCAGGTGAGCTCTAGGTTACACAGGCCTATGCACAATCCATAAGCTTAAAACGGAGCAGGATGCCACTGTTGCTCAACTCATGCCCTTATAAAGGCTGTTCGTTATGCATTCTAATTCAGGACTACAGTAGATGGATGAGATGCTGACAAGGGGTTTCTGAGACAGTTTTTAAAAAGAAAATTACAGATGCATTCACATTGATGTCAGTTTCTTTTATTAAAAAATGATTCTTAACTAATAATAACAACCAAAACTGGAGACAAAAGCTCCCTAAGTCACTTTCCTTTAGAAACACCGTTGTGTCTTGTTACACAGTTATAACCTCCCTAGGTCCCTTTTGCTTTACAACTCCTGGAGGCTCCTTTCTCAGTTCTTCCTTAAATTCTATTTTATCTTATTACTCAATGTTAACACTTGGCCTGGAACCCAGGACCTCTTCCATGCTCTGCATGTGCTCTGTCAATAAGCCAAACCACACCACGCCTTTTTTATCTTATGTATACAGGCTCTTTGTCTGCATGTGTGTCTGAAGACCAGAAGAGGGCATCAGATTGTGAGCCAACAAGTGGTTGCTGGGAATTGAACTCAGGACCTCTGGAAGAGCAGTCAGTGCTCTTAACCACTGAACCATCTCTTCAGCCACTCTCCTTAGCTCTTATGAACTAATAAAGTACCCTAGCTCACAAGAAGCTAGGGAAAGTGACTGAAATTGCTACAGTAGGATTAGCTCACTGTAATACTAAATTTGGATGTAACAGTTTGACCCACAATTCATTTCCTAATAACAACACACTGAAAAAAGAGATCATCTACCCTTTGCCCAGGCTTGGGGATCACTGCAGAAGAAGGGGCAGAAAGATTGCCTTTGGGAACCAGGGGAGTGGATGACCACGATGAAGCAATGTTCTCCAGACACAACGGGGGAGCAGTGCACATCAACTCCCACAGGTTGTGGCATCGTTCATGAGACCTGAACAAGATCCAGATGGACAAAAGCCCAACATGGAAGGAACCGACACTACGTCCCATGAAACGGAGGGAATATTGGCGGTGGATAGAGAAAGAACTGGAACAGCAGGAAAAGGGAGTGGACTTGATCGAATGTACATGATATATATGTATGAAATTCTCAAACATCAAAAAATAATTAGATTATTGGACATTAAAATATCTTGAAACAAAATTTAAAAATAAAAAACATAAATTATCTGAAGTGGCTAATCTTATTATTGGTTTCCTGTAACAGTCCCAAAGGCTGACTAATAAGGATACCTACTAAGATTTTTAAAAATATGTCAGTCAGCCTATATTAAATGTTTTGTGTGTATTGTCTCATTTAAATCTTACAGGACTGTTAGAAGGTTATAGAGAAAACTAATGTTACCTTACGGATAAGGAAAATAGAGTACAGAAATTAAGTAAATTGTCCCAGGTTGTTCACCCTGCCAGTTGGGAGCTGATTTTGCCACCCATAGGACCACTGGGTTATCACTGGCTCTGTGTTCAAGGACCATGGCTGCCAAGGTCAAGCCTGAATGTAAACTCACATCTCTCATCATTTTCACTGCTTCTCTGGTCCTCCCAAGTCTTCGGGCACACATTGCCAGTCTTCTCTTGATATAGACCAAGACATTGGTATCTCGTCCTGAGGAAGAGGAGACAAAAACATCAACATTAAAAAAATCAATAAAAACCAAGAGCTTTAGGTTAACCAGCAAGAAAAAATTCAGAGGCCCATTTGCCTTACACTTAAAGAAATTCCTCAAAGAGGACAGTCTGCTCCTTTGGCCTTTCCTACTGCCAAGAGCACAGAGAACTAGTTTTGTTAATAACAGAATGAATACAGAGTAAAGCAAATGTACTCAGATGCCCAAAGGCCAAAATCATGACTGATTACCTAATCTGTGCTTTTGAGTTAGGCATGTTGGATATTTGATAATAAATAAAATCTGTCATACAGGGCTAAGAAAATAAACACACCAATGTTGTGAGCAGTTTACAAGCAAGAATTCCATATTCCTAAGTGTGCATGCTTTTGGTGAAGACGCAGAGGTGAATCTCAGGTTGCATCCTGATGAACTATTTTTTTCCCGTTCCTGACATTAACTCTGGAGAAGCCTCGTCCTGAACTTCTGGTTCATATTATTCTTTCTCTAACACCAGTGACATCATAATCATCTCCAGGTCCCAAAAGCAGTTGGTTTTAGATGGCAATATAACACATTCCAGATATGACAATAGAGTATGCAACAAAATGAAAAACTACCCTAGTGTTAGAGAGAGCACTGACAAGCTAAACATTTACAACAATAGTCACTGAAATGGCCCTTAAAAAGTATATTAGCAACTTCTTATCTTAATCTTTTATTTAATTATGTATTTTGGATATGTTTCCAGACCAGCGAGAACATGCATATGCTTAATCCTCAATAAAATTACTGTGTTTGAGAACAATATGGCACACCTGTTATGGATTAAGTACATGTAGATACTCAGTTATTAAAAGATGTTGAGACCAAAGTCTGAACATTTCAAGTTTGAAACAATGAGAACAAGATGTGTGCTGAAAAACTGCCAAGTACCTACAAATTATTTTAAAGATGTGATTATATTTTTGGATAGATTTAGGCAACAGGTTGAAAGGATTTAATTTAAAGAAGAAAGGAAAGAAAATGTCTTATGTTATATTATAGGCTGTGTAGTTTATGTATTAGTTCCCATTTAGTTCCCAAAAATAGACATTTACCACACCTCTTCAAAATGCACTATTATATTCTTACAATAATCAGAGACCTTATTGCCATATATACTGGTTGCAGAATAAAACTGAAAGCGCGTGTATCGACTGCTTGTGAGGACATGCTCCCACACGTGAGGACTATATGTAATGATATTGCTGGCACCTGAGACCTAGAGACTGAGTCAGTCAGGCCCTACACGAAATCCAAGTTTAGTATTAAAATTTAATTATATAATATCAAGTATGAAGGATACATACACCTAGTTTCCAAACTAAAGGAGAGAGAGGTGAAGTGAGAGAAATTCTACCTAAAAGAAACAGCCCACATTTTCCTCAGACCATGAGAACACTTTTCTCCCACAAGGGTTACTGGATTTCTGTGGGAGAAATAACCAACCAAGATGAGCCAAGGGGCTCAGGGAACTCCAGTAATTACTTTGTCCTACTTCTATACTGCTCCTGAAAAGCATCATGGGTTCTCAGTTCAGGGTATTGAAATAAAGGGCCTCACCCTTTAAGGAGTTACCTTACAAAAGTGTTATTCGTAATAGAACTTCAATAATTAGAAACCTATAGTTCTTTCTCCAATACTAGTGATTTTTAAATGCAGAGAGACTATAACCAATAAAAGTTATCTTCTAAATTGTTATTTTTCAGCCATGCTATGCAAGACTTATAAGATAGCATTTTTTACGATACCAAACTTGAACTTAAGGTTACAAGATGGAGAAGCAACTGAACAGAAAAACTAGGTACGAATTCTGGGGAGAAGTGGCTACTAAAAGTTCCTGTGGTGGGAGGTGCATGGGAGGGTTTGGAGGAAGGAAGGGGAAGGGGGAAATGATGGGATTATAATCTTTAAAAACTGCTTATGGAGTGATTGCTGCTTGTTTATGGCAATGGAATTCTATGGGCATCAAGAAGAATGTGAACACAACGACAACCAAGTTGACTGTGCCCTGAGTGCTCCGTCTAATGGAGCCCACGTCTGTGTGGACTGAAACTTTGTTCCGGTTAACATTTTACCATTCTGATGCCCGGCGCATCTCACTGGGGGAAACCTTACTGTGTTGAGCTTCATACTGAGAGCCATGGTGCTGAAGCTGTTGAGAACGTCGGTAGCAGCCATCTCCAGCCTTCAGGGCCTGCTTAAAGAGTTTTTCGGCTTCAGCAATAGTTGTTGCTTCTTCTTCAGCCAGGAGGATATAAGCAGTTGCACACCTGTCCATTCAGATATTACAAATTACAAATCCAAGGACACTGGAGTAGGCTGTGGGGGCTCATGCAGAAGAGCGAGGAGTTACACCACACATGCAGCATGACCAACCGTTTCATGCACCTGTTTGTAGCTGTTGACACGGTAATGGTACAAAAGAAACACCTGCAGTTTAGCTTGAGAGGTAGGATGCGTAGTGTTAGGAGCATGGGGCTCATATTTGAGTTGACCCTTATTAATGTGTCACGTGGGGCAAGGTATCACTCTGCCTCCCTGAAGGATAACATGGGATCTGTTCTGTGTCCTTGTGAAGGCTCATAAGACATTTTCTGTGCAGTGCTTAGTGAAGCTGTCAGTTCTGCGGACATGCGCAGTGAATGTCAGCTAATGATGATGCCTATAAAAGCTACCAGTGAATGTCTCCTTCCAACACTTGGAGAGGTACATACAAGTTTCCTTTTGTTTTCAATATACGATTGTTTTCAACTCAAGAGTTTCTTCAGAGTGTAAAATTCATGAAATCAAGTTACTGGCTGAAGAAAAACAAAACAACTCAATGCTTGGAAATCCCATGGCAGCACTGATTTTCTGCATCAGGGAATATGAGAAGAACCTGGAAACGTAGTTTCTGCAAAGCTTGAGCTCTGACGCAGTCATGCTACCTAAGAAGAGCCCAGTCTCCTGCTGCTAACAACAAGCTAGCATTTGCTGCTTGTGTACAGTAGCACTGTACCCGGAAACTACACATCACCTCACGTAACCCTTTCAACAACGCTCTGAGGTAGGAAGCCAAAAAGGATATGCAGTTAACTCAGCAACACAGGAGGCTTTTAGAAACACAACCCTTCCTTATCCAGAGAACAGCCCAGTGGCAGGGAAGGGAGGGCCAGAGGGGATCAGAAGGCCAGAACAGACCACAGGGGTGTTGATCTACACTCATCCCTTCTCTCTCCTTGTCGACTTCTCTGTGGCCATTGTCCTAGTTGTCTCCATGAGACCACAAGAGAGGAAACAAACAGAAATTAAAACTAATTGTTACTGTGTGAAAACTGCAAAGTCAGCTAGGAGAAAGTCTGGATGTAACAGATAACGTGAGGTTTGGGGCCATCTGATCCTTGGGAGTGGGAAGGAGCCTTACAAATTCTTTATCCCATCTGTCTAATTTCAAGTGAGAACCGTCAGTGCAGTTTTAACTCAATCTGGCAAGGTAGGGAGAAACCCTGCAGAATAAAAGCTAGAAGAGCAATGACTATGGAGGGCAGAGGATATGACTTGGGAAGAACAATGGCAACGCTAAAGCTGTCCCGTGGTTTACTGAAGGAACTACTTGGGTAGGCATCAGAGGAAGTACTTAAGGCTTCAGATGCCCACATATAAATATGGGGTTAAAGTAATGAACTCAATATTGAGATAATAGTAACTGTAGACACGGTGTCAGAGGAACTAGTTATAAGACTGCAGCTGGTGGGGTGGGAGCTCTAGAATACTTAGGGCTAGGCTGCTTGCTTTCTGTGTTCTTACTTCAAATAGTATTCTTAGGAGGAGAGGCAGAGTAGCAGTACTAGCCAAGGATCGTTTCTATGTGGAAACTAATGAGTTTTGGGTAGAAACATGCCAAGAGCTTGTGAGTGAAAGAAAAAGGAGAGAGCAATAGAATTGCTAATGGTTCAGGGGACAGAACAGGATTCTCAGCTCGATGGAAGATGTAAATGATGCATCTTTGTCACAACACAATACACAGACAGAAGCAAGAAGTGTGGTGATGGGGTGTCAACCATCCAGATAGCTGCTATAAGTCTTGTTTGGTTAGAAGTAGGGTACCCAACAGGTTCTTGACTTACTTCGGTAACAATTTTATCTCCCAGATGGTAGAGGAAGCAATTAGGGGAACTTCAACTCTGGACCTAATTCTGACCAAGAAGAAAAAAATAGTTGGTGAAATGAAAACTGATAGGAACATTCAGCGAGAGTTACTATGTCATTGCAGAGTTCAGGGTAATCAAGGAGGTGGAGGTAGACTTCAAAACTTCACAGGAAAGAGGCATGACTCAATGGCACGAGATGTAGTATGGACAATGGCTCAAGAGGACCGAATGTTCCCTTGCAATCACAATGACAAATAACCTCCCAGGAAGGGTAGAGGGACTGCCCCGAAGTAACCAGCATGGCTTCACGGAGGGCTAGCCCAGGTCAGATTCTTAAAGGACATGCAAACAAAACAAAAAAATGAAAAGCAGGCTTATGATGGACTATAAGAAGTGAATGAATTCATAAGAATAACATCAGGGGAGCTGAAATCCCAAATTAGCAAGGCTTGGCTAAATAAATAAACAAAATTTGAAACATACAAAAACCACTAAAGAAAACTATCTAATCTCTGTTTTAAAAGTATTTCTGTTGCTCCCCCTCCTAATTTCTCCAAAATCACCACAAAAACAAATAAGCAAAAAAAGACAATACCACACATTAAAACAAAGAAGGTTTATGGCTAATAGTGGTAGATAATAAAGAGAAAAGGAAACTCTCACTCCCATCTTGTTCCTGGCTTCTTTAACAAGGAGAATGACTATCAGACTAAAAAGGAGAGAAGAAATTAAACTCTAAAATGGGTAAAAAGATGTAAGACAGCACATTGTAATACATTCTAAATGAATTGCTATTCTGGGGTGTGCAAATTCTAGAAAACCAACTGACCTTGCAGGCAGGACATGGAATTGCACTCAATGGATAGTGGTGGAATCACAAAGGATAGAGACTACAAGATGAGATGACAAATGTGGCATAAACTTTCAAAACGGGAAAGAAAGCTGACTTCCCAAATGACAGGACAGTGATTCAGAAAGAAATTCCAATGGACTATTAAAGAAATGGTCTCTAAGCACATTAAAAAAATAAAAATAAAATAAACGAAGCAGAAACCACTAGAAGTCAGTTTAAAGGGCTAAGAGTAACTAACACAGGATTGCTAGCTTCATTTTCCCTAGTAGACTTACAATACATTAAAGCTCTCTGAACAGCTGACATACTTAAGATCAAAATGGAGAAATGTGAGCTGAATCACAGTGTAACAGGGTCCTGGTTGAATAATACCAAAGGAAGACATTAGTCTTCAGGGTACTTTCTACATGTCATGCCCCAGGGTTTTGTAGTCCAGATACTTTCCTCAGAAATATGAATGACACAGAAAAGGCAGGCGTATTAAACTTGTAGATGACAGGAAAGCAAAAGGTATGTTGCATGACAGAGTCAGAAACCATGCAGATCATTACAGGGACAGGATTTGAAATTTAGTGACTCTTTTGTTTTCCAAGACCTCTGGAGAAGATTCTGTAACCTTCTTGAGAAAAATCATAAAATAGTTTAATAATGACCACTTGGCAAGGGCCCTGTTGAGGTGATTCAAACACCAGATGGGTGGTTGAGTGATTTGACCTTTAAGGCTTCTGCCAACCCTAGCTTTTAATGACTCCAATATTAAGAATCTCATTTTCTGAAACCTCCAGAAGAAATTTCACAGTCTTCCTTGATAACCCATAGCATATTTAGCAATGGTAAGGGCAATGTTTCCTCTTGTTTTCATCTTGACCTTAAATCATTTTAATCTTTTTTTTTTCACCGTTTATCTTTTTTGTTGCTGCTGGTTTTCCCCCTAGCAGAAGTTACATCTAGAAACAGGGATGCAGAGATGAGTATTCTACATCTAGAAAGGAAGGCCCCGGTCAAAACGTTCTAGATATGCCAAGAACTGTCCTCAGCCTGTGTTCTCATAATGTGCCGAGTATATTCCTTGAAGGGCTTAATCACAATAAAGCCACTTTGTTCTAATCCCCTGCACACCCGCCCCCCAGCTGTCCTTCATAGAAGCAAAATTTTAGAAAGCAATGCCCTCAGCAACAGCTCTTCAGTTCAAATACACAGCTTAACAGAAGTGTTCCATCGATGGTGACTGAAACACTCATCATGAGACCTGACTTCATTCTAATAGCAAGTCTGTTCCCTACTTACTCATTTATCTCCAAGGCTTCATGAGCTGCAGAAATCCTGGCTTGAGGGTTCCTCTCTCTCCAAGCTTTTTGCATTACTAGTTGGAAAACAAAAAGGAACAATGCAACTCAAGTGGTCATAAACAGGGAGTGACTGGATGGGCATAGGACAAACAGTAGCTGGCAGCGTTAATTGTAAGAGAACATGTTATTATCAAGACAGTCAGCCCATGTCTCCAGCATCATGCCAGCATTCTGAATTACTATTCATTGTTCTTCAGTGGGCAGTAACTATTTTGTGTGGGTATTAAAGTATAGACATAAACATCACATACTAAAAAAGTAAAAACAAAAGTGAACTATATTAGAGGTTTCGTGTCTTTTGGCTTCAATAAGCATTTGTTGTTAGAAAACATATTTTACACATTTTGAAATTGCTATTTTTATAGCCAGAGCATCCCGAATATACCTGCTTCCATCTGAAGTGACATTCTCAGCAACGTATTCATTCTATAATACATAGCTTCTACTTAACATGCTCCAAAGCCTTTGCTACAAGCTCTGGATATTTGAATGTGGAAACTCTGTAGATAATGTGAGCTGAGTTAAAGTACTGTAGTTAAAGTTGTGATAGCTTTCCCACCCTGAAGTATCTCAAGGGTTTTCCATACTTGCATCTGCAGGCCGAAGATGGTCCGAATCACAAGTAAAGAATGTCTGATGGTCCTGGGCAGAGAGATTCATGTCATAGTACGTCAGAGGTTCTCGTCCTGTGACCCAAGTGTACCTGTCAAGGGCAAATGTGAAGGTCAAACATTTCTGAGAAAGGAAAGAAGACCTCCAAAAGAGGAAGCTGTAGAGTAACTGAAATGCAAACCACTACTGAGCACAAAAAACAACTTTGCTCGTGAACACCAAAACATATTTTCAAAAGCCATCCAACTATGGGCTCAGGAGTTAAGAGTACTGACTGCTCTTCCCAGGATTCCTGTTGGATTCCCAGCAGTCACATGACAACTAACCTGTACTCTTAACTCCAGTTCCAAGGGAATCTGATGCCCTCTTCTGGCCTCCCTTGACATTGCAGGCACACACTACACAGCTATATGCAGGCAAACCATTCATACACATATAATAAAAATAAATCTCAAAAAATTTTCCTTCAGGAATTATGTAGCACAAAATAAATACAAATTTTCTCTTCTGCTTTTGCCTTAACATTTTAGTAGTCCTTGATAAAGAAAAATTTCCCTAATTAATATTACAAATAACCATTTCTCCCTAAACTATGAAATTTCTAATTTGCCTAATTACTTCAATATAACCTTTTGGGATCTATATAATTAAGTTCCAGGAAAGCTTCAGAATTTTGGAAGTGTACAATGTGTACTGAAAAGAAGATGTACAGCAGGCCAGTGAGGTGGCTTACTGAATCAGGCCCTTGAAGAAGAGCCTAAAAATCCAAGTTCAGTATCTAGAACCTAAATGGTGCAAGAGGAGCATTGACTCCAACAAGTTCTTCGGTGAGCATTACATGCAACATATACATACACATACACACATACTTAATATAGTTTTTTCAGAGAATAAAAGCAAAAGAAAAATTACAACCTATAGTTTTGCATATTATTCCCAACTACAATGTCAAAATCTCTATAAAACAGAAAAATAAAACCATTTTAAGATAGTATAAGAAATGGAAGTTGTTGGGCATGGTGACATGACTATAATCGCAGCACTCACTCACGAGGCAAAAAGATCAGGAGCTCAGGGCGCTCCTAGGCCACACAGCAGGTTCTGGACTCTGAAACCCTGTTTCAAACTAAAGCAAGCAAGAAAAAAGAGGGGGTTTAAGGAGGAGAGGAGGTGGAAAAGGAGGGAGAGATGAGGAAGGAGGGGAGGGAGAGAGTGAGAGAGTAAAGTCCGCTGCATGACCTCCATGTGAACTAGCAACAGCACGTGCTACTTTTGCTCTCCACACCACTCATTATTTCCTGAGCTGATAAAAGACTCACCGATTGTATTCAGCACCCCTAAACAAATTTAGTGGATTCCGCCACACTTTGCACTCTGTAACAAAGAGAATATGAAAATGTTACATGTAAGCCCAGTGACAGTAGGAGATAATTAAGTCAGTAAAACGCCCTTCCGGGCCATTTGATAAGATAGTTTTATTTCCTATCCTTTATATAGGAAACTGAAAAACAAAAGGCCACCCTTGAGATTAACCAGGTAATTGAGGCTAATCGGGACTGGGACAGGGGAAACTTCACCTAATCACTGGGCTCAGTTTCCTTGTCTTTTCAAATCATAGCACATGCCAATGTCAGCTACTGTGTGACTTTCTGTGTTATTCTAAGAGATCTGAGCAGATTTTATGAATTTACCTTTAAAAATATAGGTAAGGGTACATGTAGAGAAGAAACTACTCTCCATCACTGTGGAACACATCTCTCGGGGCTATCATCCACGACAGACTAAAGCTCTGCCGCACAACACAGACAGCGTAGACTCAGACAATTAAGGACAAAGCTAGTTTTTATGGGGAGATAATATCCTAGGTTGATATTGTCTTCCCAGGAAGGAATAAGACAATTAATAAAGTTACCACAGTTGCAGAGAGAAGGTCTATGCAAATAAACTGTCTTGGGGCATTTTCATTTTCATACTTATGTTGACACACACATGCAAGCCATCACTCTAATGCCATAATATTAGTTACTAAGATACAGTTTTGTTATACAGGGAGCACAGAAACTTAGGACCACGGGGCTTTTACTTTGAGAAGTCCATTAAGAGCTTCAAGGTTTGTTATATTAAGCATGCGATTAATAAGCTACAATTGTTTTCAAACATCCTATTAATCAAGACTTCCTTTGGATATAGTTTTATTAGGAAATAAAACTAACTTGACCAAAGCCAAAACATCAGTACTCAAAGAACACACCCAATGATACGTACAATCAAAACTATGGCAGAATTCCAAGAGATATTAAAGGCCGGATGATGATTCATTAGGATTCTACAGTAAGCCTGCTCATCCAAATTCCATCCCCCAGCCCTCTATCCTACCTATCCATTACTTTAACACTCAGTGGAGGAAACATGTGAGACAGTGTTATAACACTCTGCATGTAATAAAATAAAAAGCGCCGCTGGAATGCTCTGCATCACCACAGAACATCGTTGCTGGAATGGTAAAGCAAGTACGTACTTAGGATGTATGTTTTCATTTTTAAAAGATGAATTTATATTTAAATTAATCCAGTACCTCATGTTAAAACTACCCAATGTTTGTGATGGCCCTAAAATTGTCACCTAGCTTAATTTGTCATTTAACACAACATCTCTGAAGTCTGTTCTTAAGAAACTGAGATTTGATAGTTACCACATCATATGATACTAACCAGAAAATTGTGTTGCTTTTAGTTAATTCTTTATGTGCAAGTAAAAGTCTATTAGAAGGGTCGTGAATACTGTGATTCCAGATCTTGGTTTGAAATACCGTGGTGAGCCGAACAATCATGGTAACTCCACACCTTAGGGCTGGAGTAACTGTTAGTTACTATTCCCCAGTTCAACTCTTGAGATTCAAAATGTTCCTCTTGACACTTCCTGAACCCTGCAAGGTCTACAGTTAGTCTACAATAAACTTGTATGTGACTTGTATACAAGGATGTATATGGTAGAAAAATTTACAATAAAAGTTTTCAATATTTGAAAAGATATTTCTTCTCTGGCTTAGTTTTATTGGTAATATTAATTTTAAAAAATTTTTGGCAAATACTGTTCTCCAACAAGTACATTATTATAGTGCCTGGGGAAATAAGCACTATTCAAAGCCCAAATGACAAACTAGAATGAAAATTATCTCCTGTTAAATTTTGCCTCTATTACATCCAGTTGAAACTGAAAATATTTCTAAGGAAAAATAGCTCCAAAAAGAAATACAGTGTATACTCCAAATATTCAAAAAGAGTGCCTCAAGAACACTTTATTTAGGAATTTGCATAACATAGCCAGCAGGGGGTGCTGCAAACATTCTAAAACGTTAAATTTATCACTTAAAGAACAAAATCCTTGTTAACTTGGTGGTGCAAAATTGTTCTGTATTCACTTTAAACTATCCCTGGAACTTAGAACTTAAAAATTAGGATGCAAGTAACTGTAGAAGAAAATGTCTTACTAATTTTCTGTTTAAAATTGAGGGCAGGCATGTTCCTTTCCCTTAAGAAATAAGCAATATGAAGGTCATATTCGAATTTTTGTCTTAAGTGGCATCACAGCTACATAAATTTCATCTTTGTTGTTCTGTTCCATGATCTTTCTTTCGTATTGGAAATTCTTTTAGCATGGAATCACTCCAGAGACCACGCCCCATAAATTCAATCTCCTGATGTGACTTAGTACAACATGGAAAGGGTATAAGTGCCAAATGTGAAGATTTCAGAGAAACAGACTGTCATAGGGTAAGAGAGCATACACATATGTTCTTTTCTTGTGTGTGCTCGTGAGGAGTAAACTTATTTCAGGCCATATTTCAAAAAGAATGTTCCATTCTTCGTTATCTTCCACAATTTCCGTGCCCGTGGGAAGCAATGACGTCACCTGGGCTCCACTAAATGCCTGTCCACACCATCAAGAGTCTACCATAAACACGTCTCTAATACAAGCACACCGTGCCTGCACTCATGGACATGTGACCTCAGCATGCATGCAGGAACACCAAAACTCCAGGGAAAGGGAGCCAGGCACCATTAAAACGCTTGATATTTCCCAGAGTTCACAGGGCACATACTCTTCTCTGTCAAAATGGGAGAGCTGTATGCTTCTATGTGGGACACAAAGAACATAAAACAATCCACTAAGGATTTCTAAAGCAAGCTCTAGACGTTTTTGAAGCCTCCCCCCTCACTTGCTACTAAAAGCTTCCATCACTATCATCATTACTTTGTGCCTTTTGACCCAGGCACTGTGCTGGCTAATTTTATGTCAACTTGACACAAGCTAGAGTCTTCTGAGAAGAGGGAACCTCCACTGAGAAAATTCCCTCAGGAGGCTGGGCTGCAGAAACACCTGTAGGGCATTTTCTGAATTAGTGACTAATGTGGGAGGCCGGAGCTGGTTGTGGGTGGGACACACCTGGTCCTGAAAGCTGGAGCTACAGGCAGAAGCCACCACACTAGGCTTTGGTGCGCTAGACTTTTCATAGGAACAGAAATAACAACTCTTATCATAGCTATAAGCTTAGCTTTCATTGACCCTTCCCATAAGGAGGCCTAAAGCTTGTCATCTATACCCTAATATAAATGAGTGAGATGGAAAGGGTCTACAGACCCTTTTCTCAGGGGCCACAGGAAATGATTCGTCTCTTACGTACCAGAGGCAGCAAACCTGTTCCTACCAGAGCTCATGTTTCAATGTCCTGTAACTTCATCAATTAAACTGTCCAATGGAAGAACAGACTTCAAGATTCCTCCAGGGAATGTCAGTTACTTCAGAGGAATACGTCCAACATGTCTAAAAGTTTCATTGGACATATTAGATTAACCCCAAGTGAACCAGTCTTTGAAGTGATTTCAGAAATGAATACTCAATCGTCTACATCACATTGATCAATTTTAGGCAATTACTAGAAGTAGTCCTTTTGAAAAAGATAATTAACCCTTAACTACTTCATAGCTTTTCAAAATCACCGTTTTGAGAAGTGATGTGACCTGACTGCGGGGTTGGGCCTGCCTGCAGGCGGGCAAATGGGAGGCCCACAACACACAGGGGAACTGGCTGCAAGCTGGCGGGGGCTTCAGCTCTGTGAGTTTTAACCACCTCGCCTAGAAGGGAGAGTTTGGAGTAAAGACTTCCTACCCAGATTTGTGGCTGTCAGGACGGAACCCCGAGGGCACAAAACACCTAAAGAACTGCCAGCAAGCCACGTGGGTGATAGAGCCTGAGAGGGAGAGGCCTGTTCAAACCGCCATGCCGCTGGGAGTCCACTGTCCTGGGCCCACACACTGACCAACCAGACCACGGATGCGGACCTCCGGCCGCTGGGCACTTGTCCCTCCAGAGCAGCCAGCCTGGGCGGGACACCATGGTCCCACTGAGCAGAGCAGGGATGGGACCTTGGGTCTGAACCACGGGCCCATGCCCACGGCCGAGCCCAGCCGTCCAGAAACCCTAGAGGTGCCCAGCACGAGCCAGGAGGTCAAGTCCTGGGAGGGATCCACCCCAGGGCCCCGGGCGGGCGCAGGACTGCCCTGGCCTGACCTTGTTTACAACGTTTGGCTAGTCGTAGGCGCTCGGCACTGGTCCCCGCCGGGGCGGGCTGGGTGGGCGCCATGTTCCCGTGCCGCATAGTTCTTCACAGACCGGCCCAGTCTCTCCTACAGGGCCGGCTCCCTAGGTCTTCTGCATTCTCGCTGGTAGGTAACATTTGATTTCACTTCAATTTTGATGTCAGTATTTCAGCGGGGATAACGCGATACACTTGGGTAAATCCATAGGGATCTACCGCCTGTGCTTCAAGGTGCTTCAAGCTCCCCGCAGCCACGAGCATCCCTGTGGCTTACACTTGTCCCTTCCTCCCTACGGCCCCCTCTCCGGGACCTGGGCATTGCTTATGGGCCTCAGATCCAAAGCCTTTATGTTTTTGTGGCCATCTGTAGGCATCGTAGTTTAAAGAAACTGCTCGTATAAAGAAAAATAATTTTATTTTAAAAATTGGCAAAAGAAACATGGATAACGTTCATTCAACAAATTGTGTTACTACAAATTCTTGCACGGAATACAACGAAGGATTGGTGAGTGTGAGCTGTAAGGACATTTTTATTGGTGTGCTTTATTCAAGATAGCACTGCTTTTGTCAAAGATATCGTGAGACGGCTGAATCTTTTAATTCAAATGTCACATTTCTCACTGGTCATTTGTGACCACATCAACTCCACCAAACAATGTATTAACCCTGAAACAAGTCTCAAATACATGCATTTCACTAGAAACTAAAGCTGGTTCAGGCTTTGTCACCATTAACTAGAAATCTCTTCTTACTAGAATATGAATGTTAATGGCAAATAATTCTGAAAAGATGGCTAGAGAAATCACTTTCAGGCCATGCATTAAATGTTGGCATGCACATCCCTAGTTTATCTCACTGAGTCCATTAGCAGGCAATCACAGAGGTCCCTGATGCATAAAAGTTCGTAGCTTTGCAGAGGGAAACATCTGGACTAAAAGCTCTGAAAGGCCTGTGTGTCAAAGTCACTGGCCATGCAGCTGTATCCCTAAGTGTGGAGGCATTCTCCCAGACCTTCTTATACAGACAGTTTGTCTGGGAGGCACTGCTGTGTAAAAAGACATCCTCTGACTTGGTATTTCAGCAAGGCCTCATTTATTTACAAAATACTCGGTGACATTGATATTACTATTATCCCCGTGTTTTCAGAGGAAGATACTAAGGTATATTTGGGAAAGTTAAATGGCAAGGCTTAGCTCACTGACTATGAAAGTCAGAAGTAAGGCTAGAGCTACCTGAGCTGTCAATCATTGCCTCTGGGCTGCTTTTAAAGTCATTTAATGTTGTGTCATAAATCTTGTCATGAATTGTGTTACAGAGTATTAATACTATTGTTAGTAAGGTTTTTGAGGCAAGTTATCCCTCCATAGGTTAAATTGACCTTAAATTTTTCAATTTTCCTGGCTTTGCCTACCTAACACTGAGATTATATGTATGAGCCAACAAGTCCAACAATAAGTCTTTTAGTCACTTAATAATTATATTAATGTTAGCTTTATAGCCCTTAGAAGGTCTGGGGCAGCCCTTAAGAACTTGGTTGTGCACACCTACCTGTAGTCCCAAACTCTGGAGGGAAAGGAGGAAGTATTGGGCGTGTGAGCTATGGAGGAAAGCATTGCTCAAGAGGGAGGAGGAGAGGGGGAGCACAGAGAACGACTACCCAGGCTGTCAGTCATGTCATGGGACTTCCTCAAACTTAAAACAGACATAATAACAGTCATCTGCTTAGGGGGGATATTACAAAGATTAATTATGGTAATGTTTAAAACCGATAGCAAGTGCTAAAAGTGACAAATATTACCAGAACTGCATGGATTTCTATGGGGAGAATTGTTTAATTGTGAGAATTTGCCATCAATGGTGGTTTTGGGATTTTTTTTCCACTTCCCCCAAGTTAGTTACTTCCTTTGCTTCTTTGTTACCCTTTTCAAATAAGTGCTTGTACTGCCCCTATCATCCGGTGAGCATTAATTTAGAATGCAGAATATATTAAATGATTAGATTTAATTAAAAATTACACTTTTATAACTATCCAGTAGGATAAAAAATGAGATAACTTGGAGAGGAAGCCTAGTGGCTGTGTCAGAGCTGTGTGGAGAGCCAGTTCTCCTCAGGGGTTGTTAAAGTGTCTCAGAGCAGCTAAGCTTGACTTTGGCACCACGCTCGTATGATGGAACAGCATGCACTTTTCTCAGTATCTATCTGGAAAAAGACAAATGCTGCAAACCTTATCTTTATGATATTTTGTTCGAGAACAAGAATAGGTTACCAAAAAAAAAGTTCTCCTAAAGCCAAATCCAGGTCTCACTGGGCTGTGAGAATCCCTCCTTTACAGGAGAAGCTGGCCACATTTTAATCCGTGTCCATCACCAACTCATAAACTGCATTAAATTAAGAAATGGCAGCAAGACACATGATGTGGCCAAACACATCAGCACAGCTTATTAGAAACCAAACATTTGGAGGAAACATAGCAGTTCAGTTCCCAAATAAAATAACAAAATAAAACAAGAATATCCACAAACATGATCTTTGGTCAAACAAGATGAAATTTGGTTAAAGTAAGAAACTATACAATCAACACACTTCTCCACTGAACCACAGATAACAGTCACAGGACAATCTGAACAAGGTTTAATTCAGTCCACTTTACCCAGATAGGGGCTTTAAAATACACTCACAATGTGCCCCATTCCTCCAGTCCTCACATGACCACCCTCATCAAAGATCACCGTTAGCCACACCATGTCTGGAAGATTTTAGTTGGGCTCTGACTAGTTTTCACATGGACCAATGTTTGTATCTAATGTTCTCGCATTATTTTTAACTTTGCCTGTGATTTTATTTTTCAAATAATGCCTTGCCCAAGTCCATGGGATTTGCCAAGTTATAGTCCATGCAAAGTTCAGTGAAGATGTCTATGGCATCTTAGGTAATCAACAGACTCTTCCTTCTTTTATGAACTCAATAGACATTTTATTAGGTTAAAAGCAATACGAATTTTAATACAATGCCATCTATTTTAAGGAAATGCATGAATTATTTTCAGATCTGGACCCTTTTCTCCTAATACACTAAGCTGAAGTCAGACTATAAACAGAAAGTGATCAATAATAGAGATAATTTCATATAAATGTATTTTTGTAATACTTTCCTTATTCAGAAATAAAAGCCATCTAAGCATGGTGGCTCTTGCTGATAAATCCAGCATTTCAGAGGATAAGAAATGAGAAATATAGTGATTTACAGGCCATCCTTGGCTACACAGTGAATTTCAGGACAGTCTAGTAAGATTCTGTCTCAAATAAGCAATCAGTGTACACATACACGTACAGGTACACACACACACACACACACACACACACACACACACACACAATCTTGTGTAGATCTGGGTGGCCTTGGACTCACAGAGATCTGTCTACCTCTTAATCCTGAGTCCTAGGTTTGTACCACCATCTCCTAGCTTCTGGCTGCTGGGATTTAAGGTGTGTGCTCTAATTTTTTTTAGACTGATTCACTCTAATATATCCCTGGATGGCCTTGAACTCAGAGAGATACATCTGCTTTTATCTCCTGAATAATGGGATTAAAGGTTTCTGCCATCACCTACTGACCTCTATAGTTTGTGGCTGACTTTACTTTCTGAATCCCCAGGCAAACTTTAATAAATCATAAATAATACATCATCACAGCATATATATTATATGTTATTCAATAAATTTAAAAAAACAGGATGCAAAGTAGTAAATACTAGTGTAATAGTCAGTAATGATAATCAAAACCTTTATCTTAAACTGATTAAAACCTAATAGAAATAAACCTGAGAATGCCGATGACTATTTTTTAAAATATATTTTTCTTTTTGTTTTGCTTGGCTTGATTTTGAAACTAGGTCTCATACTGCCTAGGCTAGTCTTGAACCTATGGACTCAACTCATCCTTTGGTCTTTGCCTCCCAAATATCTGGGGCTACAAATGTATACCTACATGAATATTGTTTAAAAGGAGTTAGATTATTCCTTACAGATGATAATGTCAATATCACATAAGTTGTGCATGTACTAAGAAAGAAAGCAAACTTGTGTTGCTGATCACACAAGCCTGGTAACCTGAGTTGATTCATCCTTAGAACCCTCCTCAAGGTAGAGAAGGAGAGATCTGACCAGATAGTCATCCTTTGACCTTCACACACACAGGCTGTGCACATAGCCCAATTGTACACACACACACACACACACACACACACACACACACACACACACACACGCACGCACGCACGCACGCACGCACGCGCAGGATGATAAATTTAAAAAATAATGTTATGAGATGAACTATTTATTGAGGAATATCAAAAGCTTTAAGTTGGGCAAGGACAAAGGAGGGGCTTTCAGATAAACATAAATTAAGCATTTTAAAGATATTAAAAGGCATGCTTTCTGTTTGGAATCTGTTAGTTTTCTCTACCAGGCAAATATACAGAAATCCAGTCCGAGTCAATCACCAATCCAGTTCATCTCTGGGGCCATCGCAACAGATACAGTGTGACAGCAATCACCTGCCACTCCTTATGTGTTGATGATGAAAGTGACCCTCTTTAGAGAAATGAGTCACAATTCTTTGCGTTGATGACCAATGCAATGCTTTGCTGCACTTGGGTCTCTATTTCTTTTCATAAGGAAAGTAAGTTTACAAAGTCCCATATGATGTTAGTGACTGTCTGGTGCCAATTCTCATGTGTGACCCATTAGAATGAAGTAAACACACACTAGGAGCGTTCCAATACCATTCATGTCAGGCTGGAAAAGCATGGACTAAAAGCACTGCCCCAACAGCAGGAACAAGACGCTCCTTGGTGCTTAGAGCCTAGGTAAGGAAGTTATAAAATGAGACTGAGTTATGAAGAAGAAAACAAATCTAACCTAACTCCCTGATGTCTTCCTTTCATCCTTCAAATATCAGAACTAATGGAACCCCTTCTCTCGACTTGGTTGGAGATCCCTCCCCTGCTAGACTCAACCACTGTGGAAGAAAATGGGCTTGATGAGTACTCTATGCGTAGACAATATGCTGCATATACTATATGCTTCAAGCTAATGCTATTAACATTTGTTACATTAAAGCTAGCAGGAGCAAAAGTAAAATTAACAGCATACACATTTCCTGTCTCTAGGATGTTTGCACCATACTTCCCTGATACAGCTTCTTTAAGTCCTTTGAAATTTAACATATTTTTTTCTCTGATCTTAATCTTTTAAAATAGTTTTGCTGTGTTAATTTTCACAAAAATTTTGTAAGAGACATTCCATACCTGAGACACTCTGCCTGTTGGAATCTGAGTCCCCATTACTGGAATTAGAATTATTGGAAGAGTTGTTGTCAACCCCTCCCAGAAGGGGGCGCAAGTGGCTTACTGAGACTTGTTCAATGAACGATGTTCCATACTTGCGAAAATACCACCATTCAAATATCTAGAACAGAAAAATAATGCGTGTTTATGACCTCAGTTCCCATTTGTAATTTCAAGATACATTCCCCTAATATATGTTTGCTATTTCTGTCCATCTTTCAAATAATGTTTAATTCAGTCTAAGGTAGTAGATTTCAATAATTAACACCAATATTGTTTAGTTAAAAATGGTTTTTCTCTGCTGAATAGTTGTTTTAAAAAACAATCTATAACTACAATGACATATAAAAGAATATTGTTAGGGTGTATTCCAAATTAGTTTCCTCTAAGTTAATTTAATATTCAAATAACAAAACCATCTTAACTGAAAGACAACTCTAGAAATGCATATGGATTTGACAGTTTTCCCAAAAATATACCTCATAAAATGTTTTAATTCTTGACATTTTATATTTTTGTAAAATGATATCCACCATTAAAAAAACCTTTTAAGAAATGTTTTAACTGTAAAAGTATGATTTCTTTTGAGAAATGGTGTTTCTGGCAAAAACAAAACAACAAAAAAAAAAACAAGGGGGAGTCAGACCTAGACGCATGCTGCTTGAAAGGTGCAGGCAAGAGGATCCCTTGAGCCCAAGAGTTCAAGATCAGCCTGAGCAACATAGTGACACCTGCTCTTAAAACAGAGGAAACAAATGGTAGTCTTTTCATGCATGGATGGCACTCATGTCCTGAAACTTACCAATCCTTGCCTGCCAAGTGCTATACAACAAGTATTTGCTGTATACCATGTATGGTTTCTTAGTTCACAAGCTTCCTGATGCTAAGTACTTTGAACTCCAAAGGAGAAGAGAAATAACTGTCCTTAATAAAAGACAAACCAGCACGACTATGGCTAACTGAAGTCAGAGTTCCTGTGCAGAGGAAAAGCAAGTGTTCTTCCCATCTCTGCCTCCAGCTATCCTGTGTTGCTCTTTCCACCCTTTTCTCCCTACCCTATCTAATCATAGTTTGTTCCTCCCCAGCCACATATACCTCTATAAAAGAAATTTAAGAATAGCTACTAGCTGGGCAGTGGTGGATCATAACTGTAATCCCCGCACTCAGGAGGCCAAGGCTGGAGGAGCTCTGAGTTCAACGCCAGCCTGGTCTACAGAGTAAGTTCCAGGACAGGCTCCAAAGCTACACAGAGAAACCCTGTCTGGAAAAAAAGAGTTTCATTATCTACTCTGGAATAGACATTGGGTTATTATTTAAAAATTGGTGTTTTCTCACTTATGTTCTACTGGATTAAAACAACAGGAAGGGCATATATGAATACTATTAGGAAAATAGCAGCCAAACCAAATGTTCCCAGTCATATATGGGGTACCTTCATTTAATTACAAGGAGTTAATTCTCACATTGCAATGTTTAAGGAGAATATAGTTTGAAAGTTACGTGGATATGGGACTAATTTGTGTGAAGTAGGAAGAAAGTTCAAGAATGGTAAATGTTGGGAGCACAAAGGCCCTTGTGCCCACAGTCCAGGGAAGCCAGGAATATTAAGCATGCATGATTGTCCTCTCAATGGAAAGCATGTAAAACTTGTTGTCTACCCAGAATGCTGGGAATTGGAGGTAACAGCCTGGTGATCTGCATTATCTGAGTCACCAGGTCATATCAAGCTCCCACAACTTGGAGCGGAGGTAGCTAGTAGTTTAAATAACCCTTACTTTATCTGTGTAGCCAGGGGCTTCCCTAAGCTCCCATAACAAGGACTGGGTGTGACTAATAGCTCAATTGATCTCTACAATATCTGTATGACTGAGACCATACCAAATCCTTCCCTAGGCTCTTAAGCTAATTAATGCAAGTAGCCTATCTCCAGTACCCATATTCTTGGAAGAAATGTACTTGGATTTGACTTTCAATATAACTATGCCTCTTTGTGACTTTATTACACCAGGAAATGTTTTTCCAAATTGTACTGTTTAAATATTCTGGCAATAAACTGCCTGGCATCACACTCTCTAGAAGTTTGATTCAGTCGGATGAAGTTGAGCTAAACAGAATTTTCATTCTCCCCATCTTTGAAGACTGGATTGCTGCTAGCCATGATGCCTGCAGGAACTCCCACAGGTAAACATATAGATTATGGATCCATAAAAATGTCTATGAGTTGTATGATTTATTTGGATCAGTACCTTCAACTATAAAGTAGAAATCATATTTATCTTCAGGAGTCCTCAGTTTTCATACCAGCTCAATGTAAAACACTCACTTCAGTGTCTGGCCCACAGCTAACAAAGTTACCATTTAGTATACACATGGCTTGCACACCGCACCTCCCAAGGACGGTGCACCTATGAGTCCTGCAGAGAGGTGCCCTCTTTTTGCTGGTTGTGTAGTAGTTTCCTCCAAAACAAAACATTTCTTCCTAGAGGCAAGATGGTTAAGACATAGGATGAAACATTCCATCCTGCAGGCAAGCTCACTGGAACTCAGGAAGTAAATGACTCAGGAGCTTCTGGAGGCTTGAACTGACTAGATTCACTAGACCCCTCATTCTTCCTGCTCATATAAGCAGAGATGATTGCTAAGAGACACTGTCAGACCGACCACGCTGCCTGCGAAGGACACTCTCCAATCTGTCAAGTTGTGCAGTGTGCTTCAGGTGTCCCTCTTTTGTAAGCCATAACCCATGCTGGGTTGAGTTTTTGGTAATGCAGTTGTCTTTGAGTCATTCCTGCTGCTGTAAGTAACCTCTCACCTAAGTCACCACCAAAGGTTTGTTAGTTTAGCATGCTTGACTTAAGTAGTATCCTTACTGTCTGTCATTGATCCCACATCTGCGGTGAGCCAATGTTCATTCACATTTCCCCAAGAATAGTGTTGTGCAATACTAGTCCACAGCTCAGGTTACTGCAGCATCTTATCTGTCACCAGGATGTGACAGAAGGCCTTGTGACAAGGTAGGTCAGTGCTCAGCTCCAGTCAACAACGCTTTCAAATTACAAGAGGACCAAAGTTCCAAAGACTGACAGACGCTCTCCATGAGTAGCAATGAAGTTTCCCCCGTGTTATGCTACTGGGACACCTACTATGCTATACTTCACTCATTTCATCACACAGCACCAAGTCTCCCTAATTACCCATGAGTGATACCCCAGGGTTACCACAACCATGTCCCTACTAGGTGGGACTAGGAGTCAAGGAGGATTCTGGGAAAGAGAGGCAGAGTCACACATCATGTAGCCGCCACAGAAGTAAGAGGTCCGGACCCTTTCTCCGGTAAGAGAAATACTTAGATGGGTTAAATACTTAAGACAGGGATAGCCAGTAAGAAACCAAGCAAATGGCCAACAGCTTCATAATTAATATAGCCTCCTGTGTGTTCATTTGGGACTGATGTGGCTCTGGAGCCAGGCTGGCGGGAAGGCTGCACTCTACACAGACCAATACTAAAATGGACCTTAAAGAACTCTGTAGGGAATCCACTCACAGATGGGGAACAAAGACTGTTCATCAAGATGCAATGACCCGACCTAAATTGCAAAGCTAATTAAGTTGTTGCTTAGCCTGAAGCCCCAGCTCTCTGGCCCTCTTTCTAAATCTCTTTATTAAACAAACAAACAATAACAATGTGTCATTAACCAGCACTGACAAGCAGGCATGCTTCACTTCCCTCTAAGTGTCCTCTGACAGTCAGTCTCTCTATGCTGTCTTAGTTATAAAAACCAGTTCAGAAGCTGTCTATCAAATGTGACCAGATGACTCAGCCCGAGAGGAAAGTGCCTGCAACTGACTGGACATTTGCATTAGATCACAAGACCGGCTACAGGTTACTTAGGAAGTTGTTTGGGGGCAGGGAGGTTGTCTTCCCAGGCTTGCAATACATCAGTACTAATGTCCCATCAGTGTAGAGGGGGCACTAGTATAAACAATGACCCCTGTCCTTATAGTGTGTATCAAAAAAGAAAAGGAAGAAAGAAAGGACTCGAAGCTATCCTGAACTTCAAACCAAGCTCTTTAATTTGAGATAGCAGCATGACAATCTTCCAAAACTCATCAGACTTGGGCTTTGCAATATTTTTAAAGTACTGAACAGATCCAAATGGGCAGATGGTGTTATTTAATGCACACATATTTGGTGTCACTTTGCATACATTTCCCTGGTGCATACCTACAGTGTAAACAGTAAAGCACTCATAAACAAATTTAGATTTTAAAATAGTTCTTAGTCGCGCTAGTTTAGCGGCCCTGGGAGGGAGGGGTTGCCTCTCCAGTCTAACAAGTTATAATTTGGTCTCTCTAGTCTACCTACTTAGAAATTAAAATGTAAAATTATGCATTTCTTAGCTTTAAAACCTTAACTCTCTCCTACCCTTTCTCTTACCCACGTTCCATCCTTAGAGTGATACATGTTAAATAGGATTGGAATTCAAACGATCAATGGGGTGTGGCATTTAGGAAGCCAACACTGAGTCTATCTAGTTAAAGGGCAAAACAACTCTTGACTAGAAAGCCAGGGCTGGAGCTGTTTTCTAGCGTGTATAACCGGGTTAGCATGGGAAGGGAACCGTGGTGTTGTGGTTATAGTGCTGGATGGAATGCTGGTAATGAAGGGTGGTGTGTTAACTGCATGTAATCTAAATAAACAGCACAATCATAAAGGTTTGGGGGACTACTGCAGGTTTTCTGTTTGCTTTTGCTTATTTTAAATGGTTTCTGAGGGTTATTGTAGGTTTTTTTGTTTGGTTGATTTTGATTATTTTAAGAAAGAAAGGCAAAAGGTTCACACACACTATTGAAAGGGGAAAACCTGAAGATGTAAAAGTACAAGAAGCATGATGCCAAGATCCCAGAACACAGCCATCCTCCCTTGAAAGGCAGTTTACTGAGGGGGGGAGAGAGAGAGAGAGAGAGAGAGAGAGAGAGTATGGCTGGGCATGTGGGTGCACTCACCCCTGTGTATACACATCATTTTCTTTAATTAGCAAAAGAAGATTGTCTGAGTATATGAGATTAACCAAGGCGATTGACAAGCAAGCAAAGCAGTGGCATCTATAACTATGTTTAGTCTCCCTTGGAATTTGTAAGTATATCATTTTCCTTCATACTCACCGGCCCTTTCAAAGTCCCTTCCTCACAACTCTGCAAGACTGACATCAACTGAAAAGAAAAAAGGAAGGAGGGAAGGTCTGGAAGGAGGGAGGAGGGAGGAAGGGAGGGAGGAAGGAAGGAAGCGGGAAGAAAGGGAAAAATGCGCAAGCAGCTCCCTCTTATGTACGCTGTGTTTATGAATTCTGTACAGCTACTGTAGGCCTCCTGCTTCCTAAGGCTCAGCCAATCCCTCATCAGCCACCTGTTTCCAGAAGCAGCTGTGGCAGCTCTGTGTAGAACTGACACTCATACCCGCCCACCCCCCACTCCTGGGCACCTGCTGCAAAGGCTAAAAGAGGCAGGAAGATGAGACAGTCTTCAAGGTCAAAGCCCTCCTGTGTGCATATATACTCACTGGCTACGATTTCCTACTGTAACATTCATTATTGCGGCCTGGAGATGAGGATAACTCTCCTGGGGCTAGGGAGTAGTCCTGGAGATCACTAAGAATGGGAAGAATTTGGCTGTGTCATCTGTCCCAAGCCCTGTAGCGCATGCTGTGATGGTGCCTATCCCCTAAGACTCTACAGATTCTAATTGAGGCAGTCCTCGGCATCCAAAGCAAGCCCCTCAGATCATTCTGATGAAGCTAATTCATGTTCTCACTGTATTATTTGTACAGTCAACTAGTAAACATGGTGTTCAGGACACAGAGAAGTACATAAAAACACAAATATGGGAGCTGGCGAGATTGCTCAGTGGCTAAGAGCGTTTACCACTCTTGCAGAGGACACAGGTTCGGTTCCTAGCACCCACATGGTGGCTCACACCCATCTGTAACTCCAGTTCCAGGAAATTCAACTCCTCCTGGCTTCTGAAGGCACCAGGCACATACATAGTAAACATATATACAGAAATTCTGGCAACATACATAAGAAAATGAATCTAAAAACAATTTTGAGTTTAGAAAGGAAGAGGACAATAAATGATCACAAAATAAAAATCTGGTAAGTTGTGCTGAGTGTTGGTCTGTATTCTAAACTGGCCACATCTTACCTAATCTTCAGGACCAAATAGGAAAAGAAAAAGCACTGTTTCCTCCTAAAAACACTGTACTCTTCACTCTATCTCAGGCCTCCTTTAGTTTTCTTCTCTTTTACATCCCCTACTTGGTCCATTTCTGAGGCTGGGAGCCACCTTCCCAGGCAGCACTTTAATGAAGGCCGAATGGCAATGGACAAAGGACAATGTTCTCACTGTATTATTTGTACAGTCAACTAGTAACCATGGTGTTCAGGACACAGAGAAGTACATAAAAACACAAATATGGGCGCTGGCGAGATTGCTCAGTGGTTAAGAGCGTTTACCACTCTTGCAGAGGACACAGGTTCGGTTCCTAGCACCCACATGGTGGCTCACACCCATCTGTAACTCCAGTTCCAGGAAATTCAACTCCTTTAGTTGTGGTGGAATGGGTGGAGGGGAGATGCCCTCACTGCCCCCACACCTGTCAACCTCCCCCCTGCACACACACACACCTGTCATCCTCCCCTCTGCACACACACACACACACCTGTCAACCTCCCCCCTGCACACACACACACACCTGTCAACCTCCCCCCTGCACACACACACCTGTCAACCTCCCCCCTGCACACACACACCTGTCAACCTCCCCCCTGAACACACACACCTGTCAACCTGCCCCCTGCACACACACACACCTGTCATCCTCCCCTCTGCACACACACACACACACCTGTCAACCTCCCCCCTGCACACACACACCTGTCAACCTCCCCCTGCACACACACACACACCTGTCAACCTCCCCCCTGCACACACACACACCTGTCAACCTCCCCCCTGCACACACACACACACACCTGTCAACCTCCCCCCTGCACACACACACCTGTCAACCTCCCCCCTGAACACACACACACCTGTCAACCTGCCCCCTGCACACACACACACCTGTCAACCTCCCCCCTGCACACACACACCTGTCAACCTCCCCCCTGCACACATACACACCTGTCAACCTCCCCCCTGCACACACACATACACCTGTTAACCTCCCCCTGAACACACACACACCTGTCAACCTCCCCCCTGCACACACACACACACCTGTCAACCTCTCCCTTGCACACACACACCTGTCAACCTCCCTCCTACACACATACTTGTCAACCTCCCCACTACACACACACCTGTCCACACCCAGGACAGGTGGGAAAGCTGGCCCCAGGGCCATATGAGCAGGAGAGCTGCCCCTGCCCCCACCATCTGCTGAGCAGGCCCTGCACCTCACACAGGCAGCACAATGCAGCAGAGGGGTGGGTGAGCCAGCTCCGAAGTTGTGAGCATGGCAGAGTTGTCCCCATTACTCGTCATGAGATGCCCTCCCCCCACCCCTCATCCCCCACCCATCAATGCCTGAGGCAGGGGGGAGAGCTGGCCCTGAGGTCATAAGAATGGGAGAGCTGTTCCTGCCACTGGCCTGCTGTAGCACTCAGGAGAGTGGCCGCTATACCATGCCTGGGCAACACAGCAGAGCTGGCCCTGAAGATGCAGTGTGGGAGATCTGACCCTGAGGACATGAAAGCAGGAGAACTAGCCCTTCCCCTCGCTAGGAGTGAACTAGCCAGGGTAATGCTGGAGAGCTCTCCCTGGTGATGAGAACAAGGAGAGCTGGTGAGTCGGCCCACTCCAACATCCACCCCATCTGTGATCTGCTGGAGCACGTGAAGGGACCAGTCCTGCAAGCATAAAACTGCAGGATTTCTGTAACACAGGGCAACAACAGGATAACCAAGAAGAGTCCCAGTGAGGACCCAGCATAGACAGTGTGGCAGAAATCAGGGGCCTCAAGGCAGATCAATGATTCTTTGCGATGAACACTTGCAAGCCAAGGATTTATTGCATGGCTCACTATGCCACACTACATACAACTTCCGTGACAAGATAGATTTTATTTTCCTCTTTTATTTTATTTTGAGGGAAAGTTGCAAGGGCAGAGGACAGATATGAAGGGACAGGAAAATGGACGGGATGGAGATGCATGGTGTGAAAAGAATAAATAAAAAACAAAGTTAAGAAAATGGACAGTGAAATCCTACTTGTCACCCCATCCGCACTCAGCAAGCAGGGCTGCGTGCCCTGAGTTTGCACTGGATAGCTTCTGGGAATTTTGGCTCTAGCCCTGCAGTTTCATAGCTAGCCGGCTTACCAGTTTATGCTTTAATACACGTTGGAAAAAATAAATTGGTTGTATCTATCTTCTTATCTATTGCTAGTTTGTTTATCTTCTCCAGTTTTTCTGTGTCTAATTGTTAATCCAATCAAATGCTCTTGTTCACAGATCCTGAGTAGCACACATCCTCTCTCTCTCCTCTCTCCCTCTCCCCTCTCTGTTTCTGCCCCTTGGGTATCCTCAAAAACATCATAAATTTTCATGGTGAACCCAAGTGGATGTGGCTAAATAGGCTCATCTTCCTTTCATCGCCTGCAGGCTCCCCTGCAGTCTGGCTCCCACAACATCTCTCATTCTGAATGTTAGAGCTGAGAGATGCCTTGCTTAATTCCTGACATGACCTGACCTCTATGTGCTACTCTGCACTATTGAAAAACCTTTCTAATCAAGTGTCCCCAAGTCTTTTACTTTTCACCCTGAGCTCCACAATTGTCATCATTCGATCCATATGAGTAACAGGTCAAGTTCACCCGATGAAGAGTTGAAAGGAGACAGAACAACTACCTAATTGTGTTACCATAGACAGGGATAAGAGACACAGATCAGGATTTGAACCTTACCATTTATCTGCTCTGTAGCCTTGGGACAAACTACTTAATCTCCATGTCTGTTTATACTCAGTAGTATGAACACATAGGTGAAACTCATCATTTGAATTGTAATGAATACTAAGTGAAACAATGCATGCAAGGTACTTATTCAGTACCTGGTCCAGTACGAACTCAACTACTGGTTTGCTTGTTTGTTTGTTTTGTTTCTCAACTGATTGAAAAGACTTTTACATTAAAATATGATTACATCATTTCTCTTCTTCCCTCATCTCCCTCCAGTCACTCTCATACCTACCTTGCACCCTCCCAAATTCATGGCCTTTTTAAATGTAATTGTTATCACATACACACAAGCATAAGTCTATAAATACAACTTGTTCAGTCCATTTAGCATTAGTTGTGCGTATATGATTTCGTGCCAGGCAGGCAAGGCAAGAAGTCAAGCAGGAAGAGGCAGCCTGTATGGCATGGCCACAGGAACTGTGTCGAAGAGTGAGTGAGACAGGTAACTGGCAAATTCACTGCCAGTCTCAACTTGTGAAGAAAACCTACCGGTCAGATATGTCTAGTCAAATATGTATAATTTTAAAGAAATTGAGGTAAAAAATTTTTATTTCTTTCTATTTGTTCAGTTAATTGACTTTTGTTTTTACTTCTCTTCTTAAACATCAAGTGCCATGGTGATTTCTGAGTCTAGCTTAGGAGTCTAAAGGTTCTCAGAGAGTCAGTTTTCCAGGAGCAGCCCTGTGCTCTTGAGTATGGCAGGCATCCAGAGCATTTCTGGGGAAAGCACTAGTTAATTGTCTCCCTGATGCCTGGAAGCAAACTGCTCAGCATTCCATGCACACAGCCATTTTGCAAAGCATCTAACTTTTTCCTCCTCCTGGAAATGCACTCAGAAGACACAGTGGCAAGCATAGAAAGCTCACCTAAATTCATTTTAAAGCCTAACATGTCCGTAGAGGCAGTGTGATAGACACCAGGGCCATCTCTAAGGCAGGAAACTGGGGTAATCAATAACTATCACTGCACACTGTAGTTATGCCCTTATAAAAGGTCAAGATTTTTCAGACAGGCCATTCATGTTCTCCTACAAGAAAAGGCTCCTCTGATCTGGGCATTTTACCAGTCCACAACAATTTCTGCTTCTTCCAGGGAGCCCAGCAGTAACCATGCAGTTTCCACAGCTGCATGACAAACACAGGGAAAAGCATGGCCAGCCCAGACCTGCAATGGCCTCTGAGAGGCCCAGGGAAATCCCTTCACTGACAGGTTCTTCAGTCACCCCTGAGGCAGAGGACTGATGCCTCCAGCTGGCTTACCAGAGTGAAAGGAAATACCCTCCACGGTGGCAATTAATTTTCAGCCTGTAAACGCACAGCAAGACACTACCAGAAGGAAACCCAGAACCGCCTTTATGCCTAGGCTAAAGGCAGTGGGCGCTTAGCTGTTGACGCAAGACAGATGGCCTGTGTAAGACAGCCTGTGTTCTGCTCGTGTTCTGCCCTTTGCCAACTATGGACCCTAAAGGCAGGTTACTGATTTGCCTGGTGTGAAGCACAAAATAAATAAAAGCAGCAGCAAGCAGCAATTGCTCTGCTGATCGGAGGAAATGAGTGGCTCGAATCAGTGTCAGGCATAGTAAGCATCACTCGAGCAGGCTGGGTTCTCAAGGGAACCTTCTGAGAACAGGAATGCGTGCGTGCACAAAACTGACTTCCCCACAAACCAGCAAATACTGGATTCGGTATAAGTCATACCATGCTCCCCTCACCCCCAAGTTTGCCCTTTCTATTTGTTTAATCGAATTATCTCAAGGCTATATCATGAAGAAATGTTAAAAATATGTTAAAGTGTAAATGGGCCAGGAGGTGGTGTCGTGTGCCTTTAATCCCAGCACTCGGGAGGCAGAGGCAGGCAGATCTACCTATGAGTTGGAAGACAGCCTGGTTCTACAGACCAAGTCCCATAACAGCCAGGACTACGCAGATAAACAGTCTCAAAGGAATCAAAAATAAACTGTAAACAGTAACTATCAGATATTTAAAATACTGTCCCCTCTTCCTGAAAGACATAAGTGTGTGCGTGTATTATAAAATATCTTTTTAGAATGTACCTTAACAGGAATTTATCAAACAAATGAGAGCATCTTTCATGTCTGCAGTTTCCTTTGTCAACTGGCACATACTACAATGGGAACTTGAAAATGTAGGTTGGAAGCCTGACTACTTTGCTACAAAGTAATTGCATGACTTGAATCCAAAGAGTTTCTTTTATTCCTTGAGAAGTCTCAGATTTCTCACCTGAAAAAATGGCTTGGTCCTAAATGGCCTGAGGGGGGGAGGTCCTAGGAAGTTCACATTCCTCTTCCTCCATCACTAGGAGGCTGGTCATGATGCTTTTCTGTTACTCTCCATTATAACCCATGACTTGTATTCTCAAGACTATTGAACAGCTCCCAGCAGGCTAATGTAATTTCCTACCTAGTCCTAAGTAGCAAGCATGCAGTCCCGTAATGAAAAACTTCCATTTAGTTAATAAAGTAGAAGCTTTTGGAGTGATCCATTCTTGTTGATTTTCCCCCTGAAGTTTCTGAGCAAAGCAATTCTATTGACTTTGTTCAATGGAGCCATCTGATCATGTTTCCACTGCCCTAATTCCCCTAGATTGGAAAACAGAGATTATCAAAATATTTGTCTCCTCTGTGCCTTGTCAGATCGAAATATTTTATTCTCTTTTTGTTGATGTTTTGTGTTACCCTACAAGTTCAGTTAAATTCTTGCAATTGGTGATGTCTCACCATGGTGGTTTTCAGATTATCGGATTTCATGTTCCATTAAAATCTCCTCAGCTCTCCAATTACCTTACCAAGACTGAAGATGAATGTGGGATTGCTACAATTTCTCTGCCAAGTACGTATGTTAAAATAACACCATGCATCATAGTCACTATTATGGCACAAGAGAATTTTAACATTAAAAACCAGGAGGAAACCAATGTTGAATAAAATGCAGTTCCTGGGTAGAATACTTAATAACCAACCTCATGGCTTTATGTGCAACTCTCCATAGCAATGCACTTACTTTCTCAACTTTCCTCGACATAGAGGTGATGTCAGAGATACATATGAGGGCTGTCGATGCTTAAGAGGCAGAAAGCTACAAACTAGAAAACCTCCCTGTTATGGATGAGTTTTAGTATATGGTCCCTTGCCTCGGGATGGTGTTTGCATCAGATCTGGGCTTGCTACATAGATTTCTCTCTTGGCATGGCTCCTACTGACTTCCTTCACATCCCGACTCCGTTTCACATAACCATGTGACACAGACAACAGTTTGAATTTACATGTGCTCTCACCTCTAGAGGGTGCTCCCCCACTGCCGTTTTCTACTTCTGCTGCCTTCCTCTACCTATGGTGCCCAGACTTTGGAAATCTCTCAGTAGTCCAGGAAAATGCATTCTCCTTGCTCAGTATGTTTGGACCCATCTCCCCTTCATTGTTTTTCTACTGATAAGTCATTTGTCTTAATATTAACTCTGCAATCTTTTAGATATGTACCTATTTCTTGTGTGTGTGTGTGTTTAAGCCCAATTATAAATAGTTACTTGGGTTTTTTTATTTAAATTTAAATTAGAAACTAGGTTGATTCACATGTCAATCCCAGGTCCCTCTCCCTTTCCCACACCTCCTACCACACCCTCTCATCAACCCCTCCAATATCCCTAATTTCCCCCAGGGAGGGTGAGGCCCTCCATGGGGGGTGTCCACAGTCTGTCATTTCATTCAGGGCAGGCCTAGACCCTTCCCAAAGAGTCCAGGCTGAAAGAGCATCTCTCATTGTGGGATGGACACCCAAAGTCCATTGGTATGCCAGGGACAAATACTGATCTACTACCCAAGGCCCCATAGATTGCCTAGGCCTCCTCACTGACACCTGTCGCTTTCACGATAAACGGCACACATGTTGAGGGTATAGGTAACTGTTTATTGTAGAATTTACTTACAAGATAATATGGGCCACCAAGGTGAGTCAGCAGCTTTTGCCACAAAACCGGAAGCGGAAAAGAGAGCATGCAGCTCTCCTGCACAGTCTTTTATTAGCATCTCCCTACACGCCCAAAGTGGGTGTGGTTAGCGCCGAGGTTCAAGGCCCTTTCATTACCACACCCATGTGCGCATGGCTAGCAGCCCAGTCCTAAAGTCTCCTACAGACACCTTCAAGGGGTCATGATCAGTCCCACGCTGGATTCCCAGGCATCAGTCTGGGATTCAAGAGCTCCCCCTTGTTCTGGTCAGCTGTTTCTGTGGGTTAAACAAGCAGTCTTAACCCCCTTGCTCATTAGTCCTCCATCTCTGTCACTAGGTTCCTTGAGTTCAGCTCAGTGCTTAGCCGTGGGAGTCTGCCTCTGCTTCCATCAGCCATTGAATGAAGGTTCTGTTTCCCAGACTCTCGGGCCATGGAATTATAGGCTGGCACTCCCCTGATCCATGTCTAAAATCCATATATGAGAGAGTACATACCATGTTTGTCTTTTTGTGACTGAGTTACCTCACTCAGGATAGTTTCTTCTAGCACCATACATTTGCCTGCAAATTTCAAGATTCCATTGGTTTTTTTCTGCTGAGTAGTACTCCATTGTGTAAATGTACCACATTTTCTCTATCCACTCTTCAGTTGAGGGGCAGCTAGGTTGCTTCCAGGTTCTGGCTATTACAAATAATGCTGCTATGAACAAAGTGGAGCAGATGCCCTTGTTGTATGAATTTGCATCTTTTGGATATATGCCTAAGAGTGAAATTGCTGGGTCTTGTGGTAGGCTGATTTCCATTTTTCTGAGGAATCTCCATACTTATTTCCAAAGTGGTTGTATAAGTTGGCACTCCCACCAGCAGTGGAGGAGTGTTCCCCTTTCTCCACATCCTCTCCAGCATAAACTGTCAGCGGTGTTTTTTATTTTAGGCATTCTGACAGGAGTAAGATGGTATCTTAGAGTTGTTTTGATTTGCATTTCCCTGATGCCTAGAGATACTGAGCACTTTCTCAAGTGCCTCTCAGCCATTTTAGACTGCTCTATGGAGAATTCTCTATTTAGTACTATAGCCCACTTTTTAATTGGATTCTTTGGTGTTTTGGAGACTTCTTGGGTTCTTTGTAAATTTTAAAGATCAGCCCTCTGTCAGATGTGGGGTTAGTGAATATCTTTTCCCATTCTGTGGGCTGCCTTTTTGTCTTGTTGACTGTGTCCTTTGCCTTACAGAAGCTTCTCAGTTTCAGGAGGTCCCATTTATTAATTGTTGATCTCACTGTCTGTGCTACTGGTGTTATGTTCAGGAATCGGTCTCCTGTACCAATTCGTTAAGGGTACTGTTGTACCCTTCCCTCACGGGGGTCTGTTGACTGCTTGTTACTAGTGGCTTTTAGGAAAACATTTCTCATCCCCTCCTCCCAGTAAGGCCTGCATGCAAGTTCCTGTTTATTGTCTAAAAGCTAATTCCTGTTTTTGGCCCACCCTTTGCTGGAGGGCTTCTGACCTTGGTGTTTTCCCACCATACCTGCCTTTGGTATATAAGGCTTCACTCTTGTAAAAATAAATGCCATTCTCCTTTCAAGAATGAGCCGCTGTCTTTGTCTTTATTTTCATCCTTAGCCCTTAGCCTCGGATCGTTGTGAAGTATGGTAGCACTGTAGCTGTGAACACACCTGCAGCTCGCTACAGGGTACCACCCACTTTTTCTTCTAAGAGGTTCAGTGTGGCTGGATTTATGTTGAGGTCTTTGATCCATTTAGACTTAGGTTTTGTGCATGGTGATAGACATGGATATATCTGCATTCTTCTACATGCCAGCATCCAGTTATGGCAGCACCATTTGTTGAAGATGCTTTCTTTTTTCCATTGTATATTTTTAGCTTCTTTGTCAAAGATCAGATGTTCATACATGTATGGGTTAATATCAGGGTGTTCATTTCTATTCCATTGGTCTACCTGTCTATTTTTGTGCCAATACCAAGCCGTTTTCAGGATTATAGCTCTATAATAGAGCTTGAAATCAGGGATGGTGATGCCTCCAGATGTTGCTTTGTTGAATAGGGTTGTTTTGGCTATCCTGAGTCTTTCAAGGTCTGTGAAGAATTGTGCTGGTATTTTAATGGGGATTGTATTGAATCTGTAGATTGCTTTTGGCAGGATTGCCATTTTTACTACATTGATCCTACCTATCCAAGAGCATGGGAGATCTTTCCATTTTCTGGTGTCTTTAATTTCTTTCTTTAAAGACTCAAAGTTCTTGCGATACAGGTCTTTCATTTGTTTGGTTAGCTTTACCCCAAGGTATTTTATGTTATTTGTGGCAATTGTAAAGGGTGATATTTCTCTGATTTCTTTCTCAGCCCTTTTATCATCTGTATATAGTAAGGCTACTGATTTTTGTGAGTTGATCTTATATCCTACCATATGTACCTATTTCTATAAAAGTTAATAATCACAAGATTATGCATAGAGAAAAGCATCTTTTTAAAAATTTCTCTCCCTTAAAGATCATTAAATTGTGTGCAAATGGTCTCGTTGAGTTTAGACAGCCCCATAATGTTCACAAAAGTGAACTATGTTAGTTAATATAATCTTGCATACCTACAACTATTACAGAATATAAGGTAATGACTTTTTTTTTGATTTTTTGAGACAGGGTTTCTCTGTGGCTTTGGAGGCTGTCCTGGAACTCGCTTTGTAGACGAGGCTGGCCTCGAACTCACAGAGATCTGCCTGCCTCTGCCTCCCGAGTGCTGGGATTAAAGGTGTGCACCACCAACGCCCAGCTAGGTAATGACATTTTACAGATGTTATTTTTTAACCTATTTGAGTTTTTTTAAAGGAAGCAATAAAGAAATGAATGTAAACATTGAGAGAAAATAAGATGAAGGAGGGGGGGGGAAGTTTAGGATTGCCACAATCCATACCAACACATTAAAAAGCAATAAGCAATATTCCTACAGATATTGAGCCCAATAATTCATTATGATAAATACACGAAAATGGTTTTAGTTGAACTGAGCAACTTTTATACATCAGTAATATCTATCTGTCTGTCTCTCTATCTAATTTTTGTGGTGTTGGGGATTGAATCCAGGGCTTCATGAAGATGAGGCAATTTTTCCACCACTTATCCCCAGCACATTTTATATGTTAGGATACCAGAATCTGTCCTAGAAACATCTTCTCTTATTTTCCTCCATGCTATGAGTTATTTTACCTTTCAACAAAAGAAAACATTGATTTTTTCCATATCCAGAGCATATGACCTGGGTAGCACAAGTCTTCTCTTCAGCCCTCCTCAACATGTATACATGTGCAAAAGGAATACTGAAAAATGGCCTGTGCATATTCTCCCAGATATACTTTTTTCTGTGAAAACACATTAACATACATTTTAATACATTTTTAGATTAGAAGATTTCCATCACTTACCAAAATAAGTCCTGATATTAGTGATGAAGTGCCTGTCAGGGCCACGTAGAACTTCGGTGTCAATGTGTTCAAAAACATGCTCACTGAAAATAAAAGGAAAGAGGAAAAGAATCAGAAAGGCATGACTGTATCAGTAAAAGTTTCTATTTGTTTCTTGAGATTGTGTGTGTGTGTGTGTGTGTGTGTGTGTGTGTGTGTATGTGTGTGTGTTTGGCCTGCATACATGTATGTGTACTATATGCATGCAACATCCAAGCAGGGAAAAAGATCACCAAAATTCCTAGCACTGCAGTTACAGATGAAGGTTGTAGACACCACATGGGTGCTAGGAACTGAATCCCTGCCCTTGGCAAGAACATTGAGTGCTCCTAATTACAGCACCATCTCTCTAACACCTAACTCATTTACTTTTATTCCTTGTGAAATCACTTGTTGATGGTGACCGGAATTCCTAGAACCATAGCAAAGTCCCGCTAAAATGAGGAACTGGTATACTGATTGAGAAAGGCAGGTATCAAGTTACAGACTAAATGCTACAATACCTGCCAAGTATAATCTTCCTATTGGTACAATAGTGGCATGAATGTTAGGGACATAACCAAGAGCTTTCTGCTTGGATTTCAGAGAGACCTGCTCCCCAGAAAAGAATTTATGCCTAGTAACCTGGTCAAAGGACTATGGCTGAGGAAGGCATAGGTCTAATTACCCACTGCTATTATTTGCTCAAGGGAAATTTCAAATTGCCTTCTAAAATATTAACGTTTGTACCCATAGATTAGTGCTATTCTCAAGCTTTGAAACTTTTTTGCAGTAGGTATCAAACAATGAAGAAACTTATAACTGGCCAATGAGCTGAGAATAAGTGGCAATTGAGTGTTCGCTGCTAAATGAATATTTAGTCTACCTTCAAAGCTCAAGGAACATCACAGAAGGAAGAGAGAAAGGAAAATAAGGAGCAGAGGATGGGGAAGAGTCCTGTAAAATGTTATCTTCTGCACGGGACATGGCCATTCACTCACAAACCCATACCTTCAAAGCTCAAGGAACATCACAGAAGGAAGAGAGAAAGGAAAATAAGGAGCAGAGGATGGGGAAGAGTCCTGTAAAATGTTATCTTCTGCACGGGATATGGCCATTCACTCACAAACCCCGGGCAGCTGTGGTTATCAGTAAAAGACCTACACGGGAAAGCCAGGCAATACTCCTGTCTGTCTGGGAGATGGGTTCATGAGGCTTCAGCCCTAGATGAGGTGCTACTGGCAACTGACAGATGCTAAATAAGGGTGAGGCATTTTTCTTTGTGAGGTTATAGAAGAAAGTTTAAAGTCTCTATTGGGGCCATTTGCTATTTTGAATTAGTATTAGATTACTCTGGTTAGCTGGGACTGAAGAATCATCTGTAATTAACAAGATACCAGAACCGCTAAGTGAAACCTTTGCTTTGCTGGGTTAATCAATGGTGGTTGGCTGGAGCTTAGAAACTAGTGATGATTAGGTGAAATTTTATTTAGGTGAAATCTTCTAAGAAGTGTTTCCTCGGGGTCAGCACACAGAATCTGGGGTCCAGAGTCAGCCAAGGTTGGAACTTGTGCTGACAGCTGAACTTGGTCATGTGTAAGAGTTACCCAGGTGTGCTGGTTTTCAAGGGGTCATGGAGAGTAGCTGAGGCTTGGCACTTTGAAAGACCATAAGAGCCACTGGTGGATGGGCGGCCTCTGTGGCAGTTGAAGCCACAGGACAAAAGGGATCATGCAAGGAGGTTGAGGCTTGGTGTCATGAAGAAATCCTGGGCTGCTGGTGCATCCAGTTACAGCAAGAGAGCCCAGCATTTTGGAGCTGCTAGTACCATAGCATGACCACCAAGGAACAGTGGCAGTGGAGAGGAATCAACAGAGGCTGAGAAGACAAGCTGTGTGTACTGCAGAGGGAGGAGGTAGAGGCCAAAGTGACCAAAGCCCTTTGGAGGAATGCAGAGAGAAGACCTGAAGGAATCCCAGATATGGGACACTTAGGTATTCACACAGACTTTGGTTTTGCTGTGTTCAGGATTGTGACTGTACCCTGTTACCCTGGTTCTTCACTCTTGAAGTAAGAAAGCATTTAACTTAGTTTTGATTTTACAGCAACCCACAGTTGAGAGACTTTGAACTTTTAAAGGAGCTTTTCAGTTTTTAAAGACTGAACTTTTAATGTGTTTGAATTTGTAAATATGTGGCACTTTTAAACTTATTTATACTTTAAATTGTTGATTTTATATTAATATCCATCTTGGGGATAAATGAGAAAGGAAAGGTTCTAATTGAAAAAATGATACACTTGTGTGTCAAGTTGACAAGGGGGTCAGTGTGCTTGCTGGTTTTTTGTCAACTCGACACAAGTCGATACGAGTCATCAATTAAGAAAATTCCTCCAGAATATACAGATCTAGGCAAGCCTGTAGAGAATTTTCTTAATTAGTGATTGATGATGGATGGCCCAGCCCATTGTGGGCGGTGCCACCCCTGGGCTGGTGGTCCTGGTTTCTATAAGAAAGGAGACTGAACAAGCCATGAGGAAGCAAGCCAGTAAGCAGCACCCCTCCGTGGCCTCTGCATCAGCTTGTCCCCAGATTCCTGACCTGCTTGAGTTCCTGTCCTGACTTCCTTTGGCTGTGAACAGCGATGAGGAAGCACAAGCTGAACGAACCCTTTCCTCCTCAAGTTGCTTTGGTCACGTTGTCTCATCTCAGCAATAGTAACCCTAACTAAGACATGCTGCAACGAAGGCAGTCACCACCATGGTATCTGTGAAATGAACATCAGCATGGGCATTTGATCATGCTGGTTAATTACCGGGCGCCCCTAATGAGTGGTGAGGGAAACTGCAACTGCACCAAGAGCTCCTTTCTCTGCCATTCATAAATAAAACACAGCTCCTATCTCTGCTGCCACTTAGCAGGCTGAGACGTGAGTCTCTGAAAACCTGCTAAAATCGCAGCTGGGGGGGTCCTTTTTAAAAATCTGGGAATAAAATATCTTTATAATATATCTGTGAATAGTCTTTTGTTTTCTAGGCATATTTTAAATACATTGCATTTGTATCACCTTAAAAGACCAGTTTCCCATCCAGCCAGTTCAGTTAGGGTTAGAGCACAGAGGGAGCACTCCTCCCCTGCCCCCTCCCCTGCCCCCTCCCCTGCCCCCTCCCCTGCCCCCTCCCCTGCCCCCTCCCATGCCCCCTCCCCTGCCCCCTCCCCTGCTTGGGCCTCAGCTTTTATGTATCAGATCCTCTGAAGAAATGCTATGGCGCCTATGTTTGTGAGACAGAAGCATGAAGATTTATTTTTAGACTCATTGCTAAGGTAAAAAAACCCTCATAAATCATTCTGTCTACTCTTCCTCTACCCTTGATGTTGCCGTGGCAACTTTACAGACATCCAGTTTCTGCTTTACAGAGAGAGCATCCAGCTGAACAGGTTCTCCTTCCTCAGCTGTGATCCCAGAAAGTGTTGTTGCAGCATGCCGTATTAGTGTGACCAATGCAGCATTAGGTTTTCATGTCACCGTCTCCCTGCTCTGATGTTATCTCTCCTCTATGACGTGCTATTTAAAATCAGCTATAAACTCAAAGGCAGATAATCTGCTATAGTTCAACAAGAAAAGCTATGTATGTCCAATATGTACTAGGCATTGCATAAGGTTCCAAGGACTCAGACATGTTTGACACATAATTCTTGTCCTTAAGGAACTTAGGGTATTTTTTGAGGAGCAGGCATGGGAACAATATAACAGGCCTTTATGATTCTGAGTGTCACTGAGGTGCTCTTTCCTCAGCCCTGGCTGAAGTGGGAGACAATGGGCGCCAATGCGCTCCTTTAAGAAAGCCTCAGAACAGTGCATCTACTGGGATCATGCAAAGTAAGAGCTGTGATTGGCAGCCAGAATGAAGGGGCTCTCTGGCAGCCTTTGAGGCTTGTCCGTGCGTATTCTATGCATTGGCTTTCTTCTCATTTGTGCTTATGGTCTGAGGAGTTGAAAAGGCTGGGCTGCTGAATTCTTGACAAGCAGAGAAGCATGGTGCAAATGATACTCGTTCTCACAGGGCAGCTGTGGTGAGGGATGGAGAAGCACACTCCCAGAATTTCTTGTGTTCACCCTGGAGGCACCTACAGTATCGGCCATGCAAAACGTGCCAAGAGCTTTTTATCATCTTGAGAGAAATTTTGTCACTGACTTCTCACTTCTCCGCAGTTCGTTGGAATTAACACAGGAAATGTTATAGAACTGTCAGTGGTTAGGTTTAGGAAGACTACATGCTGCAAAGTGGAACACAGGAACTCATTACTTAGTGTGTCAGAGAGAACTGCCTAACTGGAGACTAACAATATTGGTAACAGGAATGTGTTACACCAAATAACTAACTTCTACATTCATTAATATTAGCTAATTCATTTAGTTATATAAATGGTACTTAGTTCATCAAAAGACACAGAACCAGCACTAGAAGTAGTATATGATATATACAATAATGAGATTGGACCTATACTTTTTAAATTTTATTTTTTGACAATTGCACAAGTGTGTTTATATTTGTTCCCTTTTATCTTCTTTTGTCCCATTGGCCCCCTTCATCTTCCAAACTTGTCCCCCTCTAACTTTTATGCCTTTCTTACACCACTGACCCCTACCTTTAGGGGGGAAATGAGATGCCCATGGAAAAAAACACAAGATAGTTCATATACCATCAGAAAGGTTCAGCAGATAAAATCTAAGGGAACAAGTATTGCCTCTAACTACACAGATCAGAATATTGTTCCTTGCAGGCTTTGAAAGGACTCACCCACACAAGAGATCTGAGTGGGGGAAGGGAGTCTAAGCAGATAAGACAACGTTTATGAACACATGAAGGAGTCAAGGTACAAGGAGGAGAGACATGGAGGCGCTATAACAGAAAGGCCAGGTCAGGTGGACTTTTTATTTGTTTGTGGTTCTGGAGCTCAAACCCAAAGCCTCACATCTGATATTCAAGGGTTCTACCGCTGAACTACATCAGACTCAAGGCAAAAAGGTGTTTACCATTCGTGAACTGAAATGGAAGGAGACAGTGCCTAGTAAAAACAGAGTAGCAGATAAAACTGGCAGCTTTGAGAATTACTTCTGAGGCAGCTCCTGCAGTACAACTACTGTGAGAAGTTGGGCATATCAGATGCTGCAGGAGTAAACTCAGCAGACATGTGTAGCTCTTGAGAATATTAGACAAAGAGCCAAAGTCCAGGCAGCACTGTTGAAGTGAAGCCAAAGTCACACTGCCAGTGAGTAGAGGCGGTGTGTGGTGGCTCTGAATGGGAGGTCTGGCAGTAAAGACAATTCATCATGATGCAAGGCCCCAAATGAGAAGACAGTGCGAGCGTGCATTAGACAAGGAAAACCCCTGCTCCACAGTGGGAACAGGGGGCCCTTGGAAGAAATAAACACTGCTTTACTCTCATATTACAGGTTTATGCTATATAGTTAATTATTAGAAATGTGTCAAACGTCTCCGACAGTCTTCTTGTTATAGACACCTTTAACAAAAATTTAAAACAGTGAAGGTGTGGCATTTCAACTGATTTGATTTTAAACCTAATAACTACCCATATGTGGATCCTTTCTTAACAGACGAGATAATATGACCACATAAAAATTACTCCTATCTGTTCTATTATGCTCTTTGTGCTATTAACTATGGGCCTGGTTTGCTTTAAATCCCTGGCTGACTCACAGGTAAAGTTTGAGTCACAGCAAGGTAACAGTTTGGGCCAAAGAAGCAACTGCAGGCCACAGGGTGGTAAAACTCAAATTTAATTCCAGGTTCAATCTCTCTCCTCTCTCCTCCCCCTCCTCTCTCTGTTCCATTCTCTAAAGGCTCACAAACTAATTTGCTTCTTTTTGAGGGTAGAGCTGCCACCCTGGAAGAAAGTCGGCTGGGAACTTGTGTATGATCTAGAGAATGATCTAGAACAATCGGTTTTCAACCTGTAGATCGTGGCCCCTTTGGGGTCGAATGACCCTATTACAGGGGTTCCCTAAGACCATCAGAAAACACAGTCATTTATATTAAGATTGGTAACAGTAGCAAAATTACAATTATGAAGTAGCAACAAAATTAATTTTATGGTTGGGGGTCACCACAACATGAAGAACTGGATTAAACGGTCATGGCATTAGGAAGAACTGAGAACCACTGCTCTAGAATAACCACATTTTCTGTTTTGACTGATTGAATATTAACCCGGTAAGGGAGGAACAGAGAGAAAAGCATTATCTAGTTGGGTAAAATTATCCCACAGAAACTCCCTGAGGAAGTCCCTTGCAAGCAGCCAGATGGAGCTCCCCAATATAAAGAGTCCCAGGCAGAGCCAAGTATCCCCACATAATTAAACATCAATAGCAGAAGAGTAGGTACCCAATGCAGTAGAAGTGGGCTGGGAAGCTGAGGCTGTCTGCTGGACTTTCTGGCTGAGCTTTATGCTGAGTTCATGCTGAACTTTTCACGGCTACCCTTTCCATTGCAAGCCCTATTAGGGTCAAAAACAGTAACATCTGCTGGAAGGGGTTCATCTCTAGCTGTTCTCTGGGACACAATGAGTTCACTCATGGGATGATTTGCTGTTCTCTTCCCTCTCTATCACAGGCCAGCCTCCAAATAGCAGATGCTCAGTGCTCTGATAGACATACATGTTCCCAGTCCCCGAGGTGACACTCTTCATTTTCAACTCCACTATCTCAAATGGTTTTCAGCCATTGCTATCCCTCACTGGGATATGATCTATTCATCTGTGACAAGGAAACGAGTAGTGCATACTTAGCACATAACTAATGCCTAGAGATGAAAAACCAAGGTAGTTATTTTAGATATAGGTAAGCATTTGACTAAAGGCCAATGTTAATGAAGCACCTATCATTAAGTCTGACTGTGGCAATTAACTGCATACCAAGAAACTGCAGCACAAATTCAGAAGGTACTGTCTAAGCAGCACTATCATGAATAGGCATTGTCATGGTGCATGGAATGTAAAACACTGCATCACTATGGCAATAGCCCAAATCAAATCTTTTAAAATGGTAGATTGACTTAGACCACACCAAATCATCATCATCATCATCACCATCATCATCATCCAAAACAACAAAAGTTACCTTCTACAGAAATAACTAAGCATGGGACATTATATTAACTAAATAAATATATGCTATAAAGCTATTATGATTAAAACAATGCAGCTTGTACATAAAACAGATATTTAGACAAATAGAAGAGAATACAGAATTTAGAAGTAAATTCATCTATCCACAGCCAACTGGTCTTTATCAAGGGTATGAGCAAAATTCATGGAGAAAAGTTTTGTTTGTTTTTGGGGGGTTGTTTTTTTATTTTGTTTGTTTGGATTTTTGTTGTGTTTGTTTTGTTTTTCAAGTCAGGGTTTCTCTGTATAGCTTTGGAGCCTGTCCTGGAACTTGCTCTGTAAACTAGGTTGGCCTTGCCTCAAACTCACAGAGATCCACCTGTTTCTGCCTACAAGTGCTAGGATTAAAGGCATGTGCCACCACTGCCAATAAACAGTTGTGATAAAATTGAATGTTCACATGTAGAAGAATGAGGCAAGGCCCATCTCTTTCAGCATTTACAAAAAATCAACTCAAAATAGACTAAAGCATAACACATTGTGGCAATGCATCATTATAAAAATACCTCTTACATTCTAAGAGACTGGAACTTTTGATAGACTTTACAGCCAGAGTCTATACTAAACTCTGAAGTCACTTAAGACTGCTATCATACTGTATACAGTCTGTTTGTTTAACCTGCCTTAGAAAGAACAACAGAATAGCCATCCTAATTTACCTTGCATTTCCCATGTAACTACTTTTTAAGCTAATGCATCACTGTAATATTAAATTATATATATTCCATGCCCTGTCCCAGAGTAATGCATTGCATTATGATAAGCATTTGCTGGAAATAACAATATATGCTGAAAGTGGTCTTTAAAATGAATATCCACCACACTGGTCGAATCCTACATACAGATATAGCCTGATAAACAATGGTGTTAGTAACACTGTCTATTATCTGGGTCACTTGGAGTCACTTAATTCCTTTAAAATTGTGTAAAAGATTTCTGTAAAGTATCCCTCATTCCTTCTCCATGTTATACTTTCTGTCCCATTCAATGAAGGGGAGAGCAAAGTCTCTTGTTAGGAACAGACACACAGGTTCAGACACAGACATGGGGAGAGATTCACAGATTCAGAGCCACACAACAGATACACAGGAATAATGGAAGACACTGGGAAAGTGAAGAGGGGAGTCAAATCTGGGCTTGCTCGCGGTTAAATCATGCCACAGGGAAGTGCTTTGATTTCTTTTCTTATGTGATACTGACTGATGATGGGTAATTCTGAGTGTGTTCGTAATGCATTCAAACTTGCCACAACACCTGAGAATTGAAACTGTGGAACTCCTAGGACTAAGCGCTAATGGTATTTTCTGAGACCTTGGATTGTTGCTTTGGACATGACTTCAATAACAAAGACAACACACGAAAAATAGAGAAAGTGGATGACAACAAACTGAAAGACTTCTGCACAACCAATTGTCTCATTCATGTGGGATCTAAGAAGGTAGGTCTCATAGCGTTTGAGGGTGACGGAGGACTAGGAAACTATGAGAGTAGAAATACCTGATAGTGTGCTGTTTCACATCCTTGTGGCTAAATGCTAAGGTACTACATAACTCTCTACTACCAAAAAGAAACGTAGGAGGAAGGATAGTGGGTGTTTTTATCCCCAAGAAGGGATAAATGCTTCAGAAGACTGCTATACACACCAAATGACAGAACAGGAACCTGCTTTTCTAAAACCAGCCATTTGGGGAAGGAGGACAACCTGAAATGGATTTGCTTCTATTAGATTTCATCAAAGTAAGAACATAAAATTTTTTAAAGATGTATTTGTTTATTGTGTATACAGTATTCTCCCTGCAGGCCAGAAGACAGCACCAGCTTTAAATACAGATGGTAGTGACCCACCATGTGGCTGCTGGGAATTAAACTCAGGACCTCTGGAAGATCAACCAGCGCTCTTAACCTCTGATAAGCCCTGAGTGACCTTATCCTGGGCTGATTACAGCCACATTATCACCACACACAGAAGCTAAGTAACTCTGACCTCCCGCAGGGCCAGCATTAGCACTGAAGCCTGATGGTGCTATTCTGTCTCTTTTCACTTATCTTACTAAATGTCCACATAGAACACAGTGGCTCCATGGAGACAGCACTAACCATCAGGACACGCAGATGGGCACTGGAAAATCTAGCTCCTTCCTTTCATTCTTTGCTTGGTACCACAACCTTTTTTTTTTTTTTAAATCATTTTGCCACCATATTCTCTGAAAACATATTTAATAGGAATGTTTCCTTTTAAGATTTTTCTAATCTGTGTAAGCACTTCTGCCACTGGAAATTTAGGTCATTGCTAAATATCTGTATTGAGAATACCTGCAGCATCAAAATGAAAATTGGCTTGGGGGGGCAGGATTACTAGTATACTAAAAGTTTTCTGTGCTTATTTTTCCTAGTGTCTGCTCACTGGGTAACTCCTAGTATGCATGGCTTGTCACCTGTTTATAAAACTTTCCTTAGTAAGTACATTAACCTTTTATCTGTCACAGTTGATGCAATTTTTCTTGGTTGACTTTTTATTTCTTTTCTGATTTTTATTTCCAGAATTTTAACAGCATATTTTCTATGTAAGAACTGGGATGACCATTATCTGAGAGAAAACTGCTACAGACAGTTACTGTATGGCAAAATTTATCACTGATGGAGAAAATACAAGGAACATTGAGTGTCAGGCTACAATAATAATAATAGTAATAATAATAATAATAATAATAAAATCATTACATTAAGTGTACCAAGTTTCTTAGTGTCCTAGGCAACTGCGTTGTAAAGAAATAGCATGCATGTCAAAACCGAAGATACCATTCAATAATAGGAAAGAATGTAAGTGGAGAGATATATCACATGACATGGTACAACTACTAGTTTAAACCTTCTCCAAAGAATGAAGAGCAAGCAGACACAAAACATGTACACTGTTTAAAGGATATTTCCCAGACTACACTACTTAAAGGATTTTCCTCAGCAAAACAAGACTTAGAAATGATGGGAATACAAGACAGACCCACACCTGCAGAGAAAATCAAACAAGAACCTTGTTGCTGCAAAGAAATATTCAGGAAAACTCCAACTGGAAGGATGCTGGAGAAAAGTGTGGGTTTGCCTGCTTGCTCCCTTGTTTTAAATTTTTAAAATGTATACTGTATGTATGTTCTACCTGCATGTATGTGTGTGTGTGTACCATGTGCTTCCTTGGCACCTGTGTTCAGAAGAGGGCATGGGGGCTTCTGGAACTGAAGTGGTCATGAGCCACCATGTGGTTGCTGGAAACTGAACCCAGGACCTCTGGAAGATCAGCCAGGGTTCCTAACAACTGAGTTGCCTCTCCAACCCTGGAAACTGCATTTAAAACCTAAAATTGGATGTGAAGTAACTACTTGTTCATCTATCACAGCAGCAGCTATCCAATGTGCTCTGTCTCAATGTGGTATCCCTCTTCCCTTCTTCTCCAGCTTATAGAGTGGGTGTATGCCTGCCTCCCTCATCTTCTGGTTTTCTTAGGAGCTGTCACTATGAAGGATGCTGCATGATATAGATGGACACACCCAAATGACAGAATAGAGGAACCTGCTTTTCTAAAACCAGCCATTTGGGGAAGGAGGACAACCTGAAATGGATTTGCTCCTATCAGATTTCATCAAAGTAAGAACATAAAATATTTTTAATAGATGTATTTGTTTATTGCATGTACAGTATTCTCCCTGCATGTATCCCTGCAGGCCAGAAGACGGCACCAGCTTTCAATACAGATAGTAGTGACCCACCATGTGGCTGCTGGGAATTAAACTCAGAACCTCTGGAAGATCAACCAGCGCTCTTAACCTCTGAGCCATCTCTCCAGCTCAAAAACATAAAATATTTTTATATCCTCACCATATTAGAAAACAAAATAGAGCCTGATCATTTTCCTGAATTTAAAAATAAACTTCTATTAATGAAATTTCTGAATGGCTAAAAATTTCAATGACCCTAACATGGTTTTTCATCCACAACGCTAAGAATAGCAACAACTATTCATGGGAACTTCATGAAACACCCACAAATGGGGTAAATGCTTTCCCATGCATTGTCTTGATTTTTAAATCAACAAATTTAAGCAAATGTCATTACCCTGCCCATTTTACAGATAAGGAAAGTGACATTCCAAACACTATTGTTCAAAGGCACGCAGCTGGAAGGAGCAGGTCCAGTGTATAGACTCAGACAAACTTGCCCTGCAGGCTGAATCCCAGCCACTTTTCTGAAGGTTTCTCTCACTGCATTCTTATTCTAGGGTTCCTCTCACTGGATCTCTGTTCTGAGGGCTTCCCCATCAGAAGATTCCAAAGCAGTAGATGCATGCAAATGCTGCACACAAACATGTAGTCACATCTATCTATACTAAGATAATCCCTTTCCACCTGCCCTGCCCTCAGTGTCCAATCTCCTTTCCCTCACCCGGACAACCACAGCTCTGACCTGCCTCCCTGATAACACTCTTTAGCACACAGCCTAACACAATGTGCTATAATGCCATCTTAACTGCCTTTCTGTATCCCTGCAGGCCAGATGAAGGCACCAAATCTCATTACAGATGGTTGTGAGCCATCATGTGGTTGCTAGGAATTGAACTCAGGACCTCTGGAAGACCAGCTAGTATTCTTAACCATGGTGTCATCTCTCCAGCCCCTAACTGCCTTTCTAAGCACTACTAGATTTCCATATTAAAGATCACTAACAAATGTGATACATGGGAAATTAATGCCCAGAGATTATGTCATTATAGGTCTTTTTTCCCAAGGACTAGAAAAGTCTTCTGATTTCTGACTTATACCAGAAATTCATTGCATAATAATAGAACAGAAAGTACAATTTCTGCTACTGAATTGTGAATCATGAATTTGAGCATTTGGATGTCTTTTTTTCCCCCTGCAGTTCTGGGGATTGAACCCAAAGCATAGTGCATTTAGAGCAAGTATTATATCATTGAATCATATGCCCTGTCTTAAGTGTTTGGATGCCCATGATGTTTTACCAAATTTTCTACATATGCTGTTAATGTTCTTAATGTTCTACATATGTTCTTCAGTCTCCTTCCCCCTTATTATTATTATTCATGAGTAAAGGGAAGAGAGAGAGAGAGAGAGAGAGAGAGAGAGAGAGAGAGAGAGAGAGAGAGAGAGAGAGAGAGAGAGAGAGAGAAGGCAAGCCATGAAGCTAAAGTTCACCTTATGATGCTGCCTCTGTTTGCTTACAAACAGCTCAGCACTGGCCTAGGTTTTGTGCTTAGACCAAACCAGGAACAAGTCCTATTGTTTTCTTTCTTTTTTGTGAATTGAGGGGAGGGGATGTACACATTCACATACATACACACACACACACACACACACACAATATCAGGATTATACAACAATAAAATATATCATAACGATATAATTTTCTAAAAACCAATATAATAATACTAATCTTTAATAGGATATTGTTACTTCCTTATCCCTATACTTGTTCTGATTCTTTCACAGTCTTACAAAAATATCAAAAGCAGATAGTTGATCAATTCCTAATTTAGAAATCACACTGAAATATACCCTTTGTCTTTGTTACTTTTCTATTGCTGTGACAAAAACTATGACTAAAACAACTTATAAAAGAAGGCATTTAATTGGGTTTACTGTCTCAGAGGATGTCTTAGTTACTTTTCTATTTCTGTGAAGAGACACCATGACCGAGACAACTTATAGAAGGAAGAGTTTATTGAGGACTTACAGCTTCGGAGGGTGAATTCGTCAACTGGGAATGGCATGGGCTATTGAAACCTTCACTCCCACCCACAATGGCACAACTGTCCAATAAGGCTCTTAATCCTTCCCAAACAGTTCCATCAACTGAGGACCAAGTATTCACATTTATGAGCCCATGGGATCCATTCTCATTCAAACTACTACAGTGAGCTTGTGTCTATAAATGGCAGAGCAAAAACATGGTGGCAGGAACAGCTGAGAGCTCACATATTAATCCACAACCCGGAGGCAGAGAGAGAAAGAGAGCAGTAGGAATCTTGCAGTCTTTTGCAATCTCAGAACCTGTCCCCAACACCATACCTCCTGTACATACTCCTAAATCTTCCCAAACAGTTCTACTAAGTGGAGAGCAAGCATTCAAAAATAAGAGCCTACAGGGCCAGTCTCATTCAAACCACCACACTGAGTCTCTGCAAAATATGGCACCACAATCATAGTAAGCCACAGACGAGATAAGTCTTCGTCAGTTAGCAGCAAACTAAAAACCCAGCCCATTGCCTATGTTAGTTAGCAAATGGAGCATTGTAAGCAACACCACATCATGTTTAGCTGCTTTTAGGCTAAAAGAGAGGGTTAAATAAGTGGTCTCAACCTTCCTAATGCTGCAACCCTTTAACACAGTTCCTCGTGTTGTGGTGACTTCCAACCATAAAATTATTTTTGTTGTTACTTCATAAGTGCAATTTTACTACTGTGATGAGTTGAAATGTAAATATTTTTGGAGATAGAGGTTTGTCAAAGGTTGTGGCCCATATATTGAGAACCAGTGAATTAAATGTATATTACATTTGGATATGAAGTATCCCACCTCATGCTAAAGGCTCTTGTAACTAGTGTGTGAGCGTGCGTGCCTGTGTACGTGTGTGTGTGTGTGTGTGTGTGTGTGTGTGTGTACACAGGAAGAAATTGAAAGCATGTTAGGACTTCATTGGATCCTTTCCTTCCAACAACATTGACATGCACTTCTGAGCATTTCATAAAACCTGTGCTTGTGTATATTTTTCACTCTGCATTTAGTTTGGAGATGATACTCTGTTCCAAGCAGTTCATGGGCCGAATAACTAAATGGAATAAATAGGGGCAGTATCAAATGTGTTAACAGCTGTCTTTTGAACACAAATATAGTGTTTAATATTAGAATATCATCTATTTAAAATAAGGCCTGAAATTTAAGGCTCTAAATTTTATTCACTAGAATCACTCTATAAATCTGATGAGATCTTGCTCATCTACTTTTCAGACCCAGAACTTTTTACATGATAATCAAGAACTTTTCTGGGATTCTTTGATAATCTCTAGACATCTAAGAACTAATTTTAAGGAGATAATAGTGAATGCATTTACTCCAATATTCACAAACCATAACTACACATGCAGTACCTGTAAAAACCAAATAAAAAACTCCCCCAAAACACAAAGGCATAAATATCAAGAAATAAGACATTTTCTAAAGCAAGTATATAGAGAAAGTTTTAAAGAACACTTAAGTTCAGTCTAAGCTAAGAAATTTAAGAATAATCTAACAGAGCAAACAAAACAACAATGACAAGAAAAAGACCTTCTGGCTCTTCTAGAACAATTAAGAGAACAGCATCATATGTGTCTGTGTGCCCGAATCTCAGTTTTTGAAAGATGGAAACTGAACACTGAAACATTCTTAGCGTCACAGTCATAGTGACACTCTTCCAGAGTTCTTTGTCTCATACATTTAGTACTGCATATGGATGCCATGGAGATCTATTTAGGAACCTAAAAGCTGTTCCCAAGCCAGAAAAAGAACTTAAGAAGCCAGAGACTGTTTTTATATGCACAGAGTACACTGTGTAGTGTTACCCACCCAGGCAAGGTCCTCTCCCTTCAGTGCTACTGTATGCCATGTCATGACTTCACCACTGAGCTACAGCTAATTACAAGGCAGATGAAGTGCTAAGCAAGAATTCATTCTAGACAATTAACAGACTGGACATTCATTGTCTTGGAGTGTTCTGCATATGCTAATTCAAGCTTCATCATCCATAAAGCATCCATGCAACCATGACTCTTTTTGTTCTGTTCTCTTTCAAGCTTCATAATAGCAGGAATGACCCTGGAGTAGAGCATCCTGCTCACACCATGTAGCTGCCATTCATCTCCATCCAGCTGGGCACAAATTGCTGTCTCACTCTGGGCTTTAAGCAGCATTGTTCTATTCAAGTTGTTGTGCGGTAGTAGAGTGGTAATAGCATAATAATTCGAGTACAAAGAGGGTAGCACAGTAATGTGGGTTCACAATGCTCACATGATAACCCAGTCAGTGTAGCAAATCTGTGTCACTGTAAGACTGGACTATCACATCTAAACCAGCACTTTGTGCTCCTTCAAGCTCCCAGGAGTAACTTTTTCTTCTTTTCTATGGTACTAGAGCAATGATTCTCAATCTGTGGGTCATGACCCATTTTGGGGGTCACATATCAGATATACTGCAGGTATTTTCATTACGATTCATAACCATATCAAAATAACAGTTATGAAGTAGCAATGAAAATAATGTTATGGTTGGGGCATTACCATAATATGAGGAAGTGCACTAAAGGGTTGCAGCATCAGAAAGGTTGAGAACCACCTAAGAAACCACCAGTCTACAGCCCCAGCCCTCTTTTTATTTTTATTTTAGTGTGTGGTCTCAATAAGCTGTCCAGGCTGCCCTGGAACTCACTGGGTAGCTGAAACTGGCTTTAGCCGTGCAGTCCTCCTAACTCAGCCTCCAAAGTAGCTAGATTACAAGCCTGTGACACCAAGCACAGTTGCATTTTCAATTTTATAGGGCTTAAAACTAAGCTTCAAATTCTATGTCGGTGCTGTGTAAAACTGCTATATCCACAATAGCACCAGCTAAGATTTCTTTGTTCTGTCCTTCAGTCCCTTACAGTGATGTGGCATGCTATTTCCTAGAAAGAATGGTCAAAGTTGACTTTCTCCTGAGTCAATAATTTATATCTCTGTATCAATTTTTCTCATAACAAGTTGAAGGATTCAGAGTGAGAAGTTCTTTTGAGCTCTATGATAAATGTTACCAGCACAGAAATTAAACTAATAATTTACAAATTTGTGTCACCCTTTAAAAGGTTCTTTTTAACCAAGTCTTTCACAACCCACACTGTGACACCTGCTCTCAGAGATGATGGAATCCCAAAGTCTGATAACATATGAATTTTTTCAGATTCGCTTAAAAAGAAGCAAGCCCACATGCTACCTACAGTAACAAATGTTATTATTTCCGTTGCATATTATCTGCTCTTGAGTTGTTAAACACATGGCGGTCTCCTCCAGAGCTCTGATGGCTTACACAATGCCTCAGCTGCAGCATGCTCACAGCTTTCTAAAAGCACATCTGCAGGATCTCTGAGAGCCATTCCCTCTTCACTTTGAGGCAGTCCTTTAGGCTCTTGAGTACATTTGTGGGTCAACCAGTTAGTCAAAAGTGTGCAACTGATACTTCCAACTCTCTTGAAAGGGTGTTATAGACAAGTGAGACAATGTTTACAAACCATTCAGAATTCTCAAAAGAAGAATGAAGTTTGGAGCATATATACACATAATAGATTTCTGAATAGGTATCTTGATTAGTTAATTAGTAAATGATAATCTGGGCAAGAGAGGTCTATTTCCAGTTTGCTACCAATTTACCATGACTATATGTGTGTCTTTGCTTTACAATCTACTTTAAGATGAGCTGTTCTGCTCCTCCCTCCTCTGCAGTGTATGCAGCACGGCTCTGGAACGCTCTAAGGACAGAGGAATGAGAAGACAGGGACCAGGTCTTCTGTGCATCTGTCCTCACCCTGGGGACAAACTTGTTCCTGGGAGCATGAAGGAGCACAAAGTGGCAGGATTGCAAAGGCATGAAGGGACTTCCTGCTGCTCCCAGGTTTCCAGAGAGTTGGGCTGCAGGGAGATGGCAGGCTATAAAGGGATTTGAACATCTCAGTCTTCTAATTAGTCTATATGTCTTAACTTGGGATTAAAGAAACATGTAACCCTGACTAATATTTCAATGATCTCATGCACCTTGACCACTATATTCCTGTAGGTATGACTTCTGTCATGGGACAAAGAAAAACATATCAGCCTGATGAGCTCAACTGTCTAACACACATGCTCAAAATAAAAATTATAAACTGCATATTATTTACTATAAAACATGGTTGCATGTACTTAAACAGCATGGAGGAAACTAGTCATAAGTATACTTTACAATCAAAAAGATATATTTTAATATGTTTGTGACATTTAAGGTGATTATTTTCATCTTTATTCTTCCTAAAATGCTTAGGAAGAAATAATAATTATTCTGATTTAATTAGCATTTCACAAGTATCATCCTCATTGCCAGGGAAGAATTCTTTTTTTATTTAATTTAAATTAGAAACAAGTTTGCTTCACATGTCAATCCCAGCTCCCTCTCCCGCCCCCCTTCAACCTTCCCCCAATCTCCACTCCTCTCTCCAAGGAGAGTGAGGCCCTTCATGGGGGATCTCAAAAGTCAGTCATATGATCCAGGGCAAGGGCAAAGGCTCTCCCCGATGTGTCCAGGTGGAGACAGCATTCCTCCACATGGAATGGGCTCCCAAAGTCCATCTGGATGACAGGGCTAAATGCTATCTATTGCCCAAGGCTCCAGAATGCTGAGGCCTCTTCTCTGACACCCATGTTCAGGAGGTCTGGGTAAGTCCCATGCTGGCCTCTCAGTCATCAGTCTGGGGTCTATGAACTCCCCCCTTGTTCAGGTCAGATGTTTCTGTGGGTTTCACCTGCAAAGTCTTAACCCCTTTGCTTATCACTCCTCCTTCTCTGCAACTGGGTTCCAGGAGTTCAGCTCAGTGCCTAGCATTACAAAGATTTAAGAAGTTAGTCTCCCAATATGTTATTCATGATGTATCTTGATATATTATTTCAAGTCACATTGTACCAAATAAGTCTACACTCGGGTCCAAAAGAGACTAACTGTGGTGTCTGCTGACCTCCTGGCTCACTCAGGACCTGTGACTGCTCTCAGCTCTTCTCACCCCTCCCCCTCTCCCAAACTTCTCCAGCTCATGGGTGTCCCTTCTCCCAGCTTCTCATTCCTATATAACTGTGCCGTGTCAGCCATGAGCTCTTGGCTCTTGATTCCTGCTTTAGCCTTATCTCCTCTCAGGTCTCTCCTCTTCCTCTTTAACTCTCCCTGACCTCTCTTCTCTCGTGACCCGGTTCTATCCACTGGCCATGTTTAGTCTGCTTTCTCTTCCTGCTCTGGACTCTTCCAGGTGGCTCTGGCTGCTCTCTCGCTCACATTTGCAATCAAAACCTTCCCCTCGACCATACCTTGGCAGGGTTGTGTCCTCACTTTGTACACCATGCACTAGTCAGTCCTAGGCACTCACAGATTTAAACTGGCAGGCACTCTCTTTTGTCAAGCTTGCTCGTAATGGACAGTTTGGCTGTGGTTTACTTTCCCCAGTATCAGATTGTAGGGAGGCCTGCAGGAGGGTTAGTCAGCTTCATGATTTCTCCTGCTCATTATTGCGTTTCTTTGGCTTCCTTTCCCATAGTCATTCCAGTCACCTGTTTTTACCCAACCCCTTTCCTCTCAAGCCCCACCTCCCTGTTTCCTGCTGGGGGCTGGCAGAGCAGGCCTAGACTTCTAGAACCCTGAGTCTCTGACAGTTAATTTCCACGCTCAGCTTCCCTGTGTTACACTCCCTCTGCTGTTTGCTGAGTTCCCATTGCACCTTAAGTCTGATACTATCGTGGACTCTGGACCTGACCTGACAGACACATCGAAGCTGGACTAGCTGAAGTGACTGTATTTCTTTCCCAATCCTGGCTCCTTCCCACTAGCCTTACTACTAGAAGGAATTAGCTCTACCTGGAGAGATCCCAGGAAGTGACGAATCAAACAGTCTCAATTGGTGGCAATTAAACTGTTGGCTCTCAATCCTAGAACAGATTGTCAATGGGACTTTACAGGGGATCCCATGACTAAGCATATAAAATATTCGACATTAAGTTTTAGAATCTGAATTCTCCAATAGGATGCAAAATAATCAAGAATAAATGAATGCAAAATTAAAAGAGAAAGAAGAAACAACACTAAGTACAAAACATGATTGTAAAGGAACCTATCATTTTCTGAAATCAAATGTCTATTACCAAGTGGATCAAGACTAATTTAAGTTGGTTTCCAGCTGAGCTGATTAAAATGCTTAGTTGTTATAACATAGATCATTTTCTTTTTTACATGTATTTTTGTTGTCATCATGTATTAGTTATATGGAATAATGGGTTTCACTGTTGCATTTTCAGATGTGTAAAACATGCCTTGATGGTCTCCACCATTACTCCCCTCACACCCTTTACCTTCTCTAGTAATTCCTCTTCCATACAGATTCCGAATCTAATCTATTCTCTTGCTACTTCTATCCCAGAATCTCTGTGTAAGCCATTTGGAAGATGTACAATGGCATTAGCTGAAATGCCTCAAAAGAGACCTTTAACACTAGCTGATCGGTAACACAGTTTAAAGAGTGCATTGATAGGAATATGCTTTTCCCCCATCTACTCCATCTGATTGCACCAAATAATTATTCCTCTAGGAAGTAAGATTTGAAAAAAATCCTCAATTAAATGAGAATTATGCTTATGTTGTCTAAACATTAACATAATCTCCCCTCTCCCTCCCTCCTCCTTCCCTCTCTCCTTCCCTCCCTCCCTCCCTCCCTCCCTCCCTCTCTCTCTCTCTCTCTCTCTCTCTCTCTCTCTCTCTCTCTCTCTCTCTCATCCTCTCTCTCATTCTAAAACTAGGATAGGATTTGCCAGGTATCAAACAGAAGGGTATTATCAATATCCTACTAGTAGATTAAAATATGTAATAGTTGTTTTCTTTCTTTCCTTTTAGTTGTGCTCAGATATCTGGCTTGAAACATTAAGTAGCCTGAGAGCAAAAACTGTGCTTCCTGAGGCCACGCACCACCTTGAGGAGCATTAAATGCCAACGCAGAGTGGTCCTCTTCCATTCCACGGTGTGCTCATCCTAGCATTGGGTTCTGGGTGTTCATTCTTCCCCAGCTGCTCTCTGTTCACACCCTCTAAAATCCTCTAAATCACAGTTACCAAAATGAAAGGCAACGAGTGGCATGTAAAAAGAAGGCATGGACCATGGCTACTAATATAAGCAGAGCCATTGCCATTATTAGACTCTACTTCCTGTAATAGAAGTATGCACAATAGAAGCCAGTCCGTGTTAGGTCCTAATACACAGGAAAAGTTAACCATGATAAAAATCAAGCTCTGTCTCTCCCAGACCTTCATTTTTCTAATTGAGTAACAACTCGGTTCTCTGTTTCCCAAGATAGGGAGCACTGCTAAGTTTCTAAAATCAATCTGAACTGGATTAACTGAAGGCATGTGGATGGGTGGTGGTTAAGTATAAAAATACAGGGTAAAATACTTTGAGAGAAAGTTAAAATCACTTTTAATAGTTGCCAATTAGTTTTTAAGCATCCTACACTATGCTTCAGTAAGTGGGATGAGTAACTAAACTGGAAATATGCACTATATGGGAACCATAGGTATACGAAGAAAAGAGGAGAAACTTTAAGAAGAAAAAGGGGGGGGAGAAGCAAAGGAGGTCAAAAGACATATTAATTTAATTGTCGCCAGTGTTCCAAACTGTGAATTAGACAGTATTTAATGTTGCTTTTTACTCTTTACGGATAAATTAGATTTCCAAAAAAGAGTAAATATCAGACTTGCCAACTATTACCATATAGATCTATAAAAAAGGAGAAAATAAAGTGATTTTACTAGCATTAAGGAAGTGGTTTGCCAAATGCATCCCAACTTGGCTACACCAAATCTACCAATACTGCTAGACACTGAGAAAAACATCACTCTGAGAATTTCAGGGCCTTGAAGGGACACCTCTTTGCTTGTACGTGCAAAGAGGTAACACTGGAATGTCTGGGTCAGGTAAGAAAAAAAGTCTCGATGAATCAAGGCAGGTTTCCTCAGATCTCACCCCCAGTGAGGCCTCAACTTCTAGACCTCTTGCTAACCATTGCATCTTCCAGTCTTGTTAAACCTCATTAGCAATAACCTCACACTATTCTCAATAACTTTTGCTATCAATTCCCACATTTCCTTATAAAAATTTCAAACCTGAAACTGGTTCTTTCCCAGGGTCTCTGTGCCCCTACCAGAATACTTCTGAATGGAACTGTTTTTACTATTGAAATGTAGTTAGCTGTGGTCTCCTTAGTCATTGTGTGCTACTCTAGAAAATTTGGAAGTTCTTCAACATGTTAAAAATGGGACTGCTGTGGAAGTGGTGGCACCAATAAGAATGTTCCCCATAGGCTCATGTATTTGCACACTTGGTCACCAGATGGTAGCACTATATGGCCGAGTTTTAGGAGGTGTGACCTTATGGAGGAAGTTTGAAAGTTTAAAGATTCCCATCATTTCCAGTTCACTCTTCCTGCTTTGGGTTTGTGGTTCAGGATCTGAGCTTTCAGCATCCTGCTCCAGGCCCCATGTTTGCCTGCCTACATTATTGACTCTGACTTTCTGGAACCATAAGACCAAATACATTCTGTCTTCCATAAGTTGCATTGGTCATGGTATTTTATCACAGCAACAGAAAAGTAACTAACACAGGTACTAAACTGCTTGCTGCATAAGCATGGGGACCCAAGTTAAAATCCCATCACCTATGTTAAATTCAGATACAGCAGAGACACAAAGTAGATTGGTGATTTCTAGGGAATGCAAGCAAATGGAAATAAAAGTAACTGATCATGGGTATAGGGTTTCTCTTGGAATGATTATGTTCTAAAATTAGACAGAGATGATGGCTGCACAAGTTTGTGAACATACTGAAAAACCACTGAGTTGAACAATTAATACTATAGTTTGCTGTGTGTAAATTACGTTTCAATAGATCTCTTATTTGAAAAGTCATTGATAAAGGTTCATTTGCTAAATACATTTTGTTGAGAGTCTACTATGTGCTACCACTGGAAACATATCAAATGTATGAACACAGCCACTGCCCTCTTATTTTATAGTCTTTCAAAAGAAACATGATGGTTAATCATTATTGTCAACTCAATCAAACTGATACTAATTTATGTGTTGTTTGTTAATTTATAATTGATTTTTTATGTATGGTACATGTATTGTGTGTTCGTATATGTGCAATTGCTCGTGCATGTGAAAACGAGAGGTCAAAATCAGATTTCTTACTCAATAGCTCTCTACATTATTTTTTATTACAGATTTTTTTCATGGAAGCAGGATCTTGCTAATTCAGCTGGACTGGTTGGCCTCCAAGCCTCCAGAATGCCCCTGTTTCTGCCTGCACTGGGATTGCAGACATATGCAACAGCACTGACTTTTTTATTTTGTTTTATATGTGTGCATAGGATCTGAACTCTGGGTCCTAAGGATTACATAGCTAGAATTTATCTGCTGTGATATCCATCTAGTTTCTTGACTGGGTTTAGGATCACCATGGAAACACAGCTATGGCTGTGTATAGATAAGGGTGTTTCTAGGCAGGTTTAACTGAGGAGGGAAGATCCACTCTGGATGTAGACCTGCACCATCTCCTGGGCTGGGATTATTGGACTGAATTAAACCAAGCAAGAGCTACACCAGCATTCATCTGGTTCCTGACGATGGATACAGTGTTATCATCCAACTCAAGTTCCTTTACCTTGTGTTCCCAGCAGTGATGAACTGGACCTCAAACTATAAGCTATTTTTGTTGGGCATTTTGTCACTGCAACAAGAAAAGCAGTTAATACAGACATCTCTGCTTAAATCTACAAGCTGCTCACACACTGGAAGGGCTTGTTAAATAGTAGTTTACACTGATACATGGCAGAAACAAGGAATGAGAAAAATGAATAAACCAGGCCTTTGAATGGGAAGTAGGAGAAAAGAATTCTTTAGAAATAATGTTTCAGCTGAAATCAGAATTAGAAGTAGTCAAAAAGAATGAACTTGAAGAGGTTGAAAAGAAAAAAAGATGCAAGTGCCAAGGTCCTGAAACAAGAAAACAAAAGAGCTTGAGGCACTCCAGGAAGTATTGTCAGGTGACACTGGACAAGTGAGGACAGATAAGCAGGTTTGCCTGCAATCATATGAAGGCAGACCTTATGAAGGCATCCTCTTAACTCCTCTCTGATGACTTTATCAGGCTCAGGAGGCAGAGGCAGCCTGGTCTACAAAACTAATTTCAGGACAGCTAAGGCTACTACACAGAGAAAACCTGTCTTTAAAAAACAAAACAAAAATTTTTTTCAGAACCGTGTGTGTGTGTGTGTGTGTGTGTGCATTTGTGTGTGTGCACATGAACTCATGCTCACACATGTGTGAAAGTAGCTACAGTCTCTCAGGTATCACATTATTCAAATATTAGTATCCCAAAGGAAAAACAAAGTCTTTATTTTGGATTCTCCCATCTTGAAATCAGTGTGTTTTGCTTTGTTCAGCATAAATTAAGGTTTCTAAAATATACTTTTGCCTTCTGGTTTCTTCACCAATCGCACAAGCCTTTCATCAGTTTCAATATGCAGTGCACTATGAAAGATACAGAAGGTTCCATCTGCTCCTGCCCTGTGGCACTGTCTTGGGGTTATAGGCATTAAAGACAAGCCACAGGAAGCTATTCTTTTCCTGAGCCTCAACAAACACCTAAACTCAAATGGAATCGCACTGGAGTTGTGATCACAGCACTAAAATGGGGCTATGTATCTGACCTTCCAAGGAATCAGACTAAATAAAGTATAACAGTCAGTTTTCCAAGTAGGCCAGCCAGGTCAGGTCATCATAATGATGAAGTTCCCTCTGCCAGAAGCTCACACAGCAGAGGTCAGATGAACACCCCAGTGTTGACCAATAAGTTGTTTTCTGCTGTTCTGTCCCTGTCCCAGAAGGAAAGGAACTCTGGAATGGTAGCCCACTTTGCAGGGTTTTATTCCAATTCTGTCTCCTGTGGCTTTCTCTTATAAATGAGACTCTTCTGCTGAGACTTGCTGGAACACTTGGTTTATTTTATAAAATGATGTGCTGTCCAGTTATATTACAATCGATATCAGAGTCCTAATATAAAGGTAAACACACCCAATTAATATCATTATACTAAACGCAATGCTGCCTCTCTGACCATCTCGAAGGACAGCATTTTATGAAGAGAACACATGTTTATAAGAAGCCCTGGGCCTGTGGGGGGGGGGAAGGAGAGCACCATCCAAAAAGGAGTCAGAGAAGCACCACCCTAGCAATAACTTTGCTGCGAAGCAGCTTGAGGACTGACGTCAAGGGACACGTTGGCAAAGTTTGTGCCAAAATAATCTGATTTCTATGCTTAAAATTCCTCTGAAATCACGTAATTCTCACCAAATTCCTGTGGTGTACATTACCTTGGTCTTGCCCTTGTAAAGCCACCAGCTGCTTCTGGAGTGTGTTTATACTTACGGTGCCCCCTGAGACATTTGTGAAGTTAATTAAAAAATGTTTTGTTCTTTTTTCTTTTTTTTTAAAGCAAGTTCTTCTGAGACTTTCCTGGAAACCCCTGACAGAAGCCAATGGGAAAGTAATGTTTTAATTACTTTGATGTGTCGTTAATATTTTCTTTTTATAGTTATTGTATCACATTTCTTCTTAAAATTTTCTAAGAACTTGCCAGAAAAAAGCAAAAGGATGTGTGTTTATTTAGGATACTGTTGATAAGGGGTGATAGAGAATGCCCATGTACATTTTCTCATTTCACACTCATCTTCAACAGGACACAGAAGCATTCTTTGCTGTGGATTAAATGTCATAAAAACTATCAAAGACAGCCAAACTAAAACACCTAAGTAAATTTCATATGATGTTGTCACAGCTACAAATAAATTCCTAATGAAGAATTTAATGTTCTCAAAATTGTTATTATTAATTCTTCTAAGAGAACACTGACATAAATTAATATAAACAAAACACCTCTTGAGGACTGCTCCAACTAGCCCACAATGACAATAAGTTGTATCCCCTGGTAAAGACACTGGAGCATGACAGTACCACTGGTATTCTCCAAGTTAGTGTCCATCTCCTGCGAGATAAAAGCATAAGCATTCATCCTCCTGTGTTTTGTTTTGCTCTCAGTTTTGTCCTTTTGTTTTGTTTTGTTAGAGATCAAATCCAGGGCCTCACACAAGTAAACAAATCTCTATCCAAGCTACAGCCCTCGTCCAACATTTACTTCCTCCTGCTAACAGCCTAGTTTAATTTTTAACTTGATCTGATAAACCACTGGAATTATACCATTTGAGGAGACTGTACAGATGTACACTACCATGGAAAGTTTGCTATGTTAAATACATCATTGTTCTAGAAAAGGAGAAAGAATACACATGGGAACTGGCTGTATACTATTGCTTAATATTCTATCAAAAAGTGAGCACAATAACATTAAAGTACTTTCCATTGGTTGCTATAAAGTCTGGTTGAATTCATCACAGTGATCAAGAGTTTAACAACTTATCACTTCTAATCAAACAATACTGACTGTGAATCCCATCCCAGCAAATACACCTCAATTAGAATGAACTCTCTACTGAAGAATTGGAAAGTGTAGTATGGGCTTCCTATCAGCAAAATCACCATAACTCTAAACTGTGTCCCCTGAAACCCTATGCTTAAGATAATCTCCCAATATGATATTTGGGGATGGGCAACGAGGAATCTCAAGGTGCGGTTGGTGACCTCATAAGGTGAGATAGGAGGCTTTCTTCCCCTGCCTACAAGTGAATATTTCACAAGAGGGTGACACACAAATCAGAACTTTACCAGAGAAGCATATCAGCTGGCATGTTTATCGCCTTAACTGCAGTCTCCTTAGTGTCTCCACATTCTATGTCATCATTTTTGTGAGTAGTAAGTTCCCGGAGTTTCATCAAAGTTGATGGCATTTTGTTATGGCAGATCATGCTGACTAATGGACACCAATCAATGATGAACAAATTACCCTTTGCCTCAGACTAAACCAGAAATCTATTCTGAAAATATATTTGTGTTCTTAAGCTCCATCTTAAATATTAATTTCTCAAGTGAGTAGTACAACTACTGTTTCCTTTTTCTGACATAGCAATGGCTACACTCATTTTGAGTGCCAATGCCACCTTCTAGCACTCACTCTGTAGTGCTGTGGATCCCAAACTCTCATTCTCATTACTAACTCAGTTTGGATCCTCTCGTGCTTTCCCAACAGAAATACAAAGGCTTCCACTAACACTTGATGAGAAGTAGAGCATTTACATGAAGTTTTTTCCTCACCAATTAGAGGTACAGATTGCCTCATACTTTGGATGTCTAACTTCTTTCAGTGTTAAATAATCTGCATCAATTACTTGCAAACAATAAAATAAAAAACAATCTTATTTTACATACCAATCCCAGTTCCCTCATCCTCCTATTGCCACTGCCAACCCCCCATCCCACTCCCCTATCCACTCCTCAGGGAGGAAGAGGTTTCCCATAGGGGGTCATCAAAGCCTGTCATATCACTTGGGGCAGGACCTAGGCCCTCTCCCATGTATCTAGGTTGAGAGACTATCCATCCATAGGGGATGTGCTCCCAAAGCCCATTCATGCACTAGGGATAAACAGTGATTTCACTGCCAGAGGCTCCATAGACTGCCCAAGCCCCCCAACTGACACCTACATTCAGGACATCTGGTTATGTCTTATGCTGTTTCCCCATCTGTCATATTGGAGTCCCTGAGCTCCCACTTGCTCAGGTCAGCTGTTTCTGTGGGTTTCCCGAGCATGGTCTTGACCCCTTTGCTCATCACTCCTCCTTCTCTACAACTGGATTCGAAGAGTTCAGCTCAGTGCTTAGCTGTGAATCTCTGCTTCTGCTTCCATCAACTACTGGATGAAGGCTCTAGGATGGCATTTAAGGTAGTCATAAATCTCATTATAGGGGAAGGGCTTTGAAGGTAGCCTCTCCACTATTGCTTAGATTCTTAGTTGGTGTCATCCTTGTGGATCCCTGGAGATTTCCCTAGTGCCAGATTTCTTGTTAAGCCCATAACAGCTCCCTCTATCAAGGTATCTCTTTCTTTGTTCTCCTTCTCTATTCTTCCCCCAACTCGACCTTCCTGATCCCTAATGCTCTCTTCCCCTATCCCCTTCTCCCCTACTCTTTCTCCTACCTCCCTCACCACCACCCCCATGCTCTCAATTTACTCAGAAATTCTTGTTCCTTTCCCCTTCACCAGGGTCCACGTATGGCTCTCTTAGGGTCCTCCTTGTTTCCTAGCTTCTCTGGGGTTGTCAATGGTAGGCTGGTTACCCTTTGTTCTATGTCTAATATCCACTTATGAGTGAGTACATACCATGTTTTTCTTTCTACAAGTAACCTGTCATACACAAAAGTTGCAGAAACAAAGTTCAAATAAGTTCAACAAGCAGGTCAGAGATAGCTCCGTACCAGTGGATTGCATCTTGTGAAAGCTGCCTCCCCCCACCTCTGTTTCCAATTTTAGAGTCCCAGGGTAGAATTGTGCAGCTAGAACAGCAGGCATGAAGCCAAAGGACCAATCTGTTGATTCCCTTCATCCCACTCACATCAGGGACCTGAAGTCTCCATTTCCCAGGAACTCCATGATGCTTTCAATTGGTCTCCCAAGTGCAAGAATTAGATTTCCTTTCTTGTTATTAATAGAAAAATACTATTACATTGAACATCATTTTAATTATTTGAAAATCCCCTGTAAACTATCCTTGATGAAACTGCTTCATTGCCTAAGAGCTTTCAGAAAAACAGCATTCTTGAAATCATATTATAGGTTCTATTCTCTTGAATATTACACACGTGTGCCACCACACCCAGTTTTAATATAGGTATCTCCCAACACCATTACAATCCTTCCTTTTTCCACGCAGTATAGCAACCCCACCCTCCACAGCAGAGGAGAGTCCTATTACACTAGTGCCAAGTGGCTATGCTAATCTATTGGATATAAAATTTCAAAATTAAAATCTAATTCTTAAGGAAATGTTAGAGATTGGTGGAAACCTAAGATTCAATGTCAGATTGTGTATGAAAACAGAATAGTTGGAATGTAAAAATTTGATTTAATATCACAAGTTAGAGCCACAGTACTTCTGCCCAGAGGTACACAACTTATGTAAAGTGACTAGTCTAAACTCGTGGGTATCTAGCTCAATATGACCTCACTTAAAGGCAATTCCATGTTACACATACACGTGCCAGAAACTGGCATATCTCTTATACACTATACACTCACATTCACACCCATAGGACTGAATGACTACAACATTGCTATGATTTGTGAACATTAAAGCATGTTTGAGATGGGCAGAAATACCTTTATTATTGAACTTTCTTTTCCTTTTTAAAGACAAACCCATCCGAAGGTAGAAATTATATCTACTATTTGCATCATACAGCAGTTTATCAAATAGATCAGGACAATCTATTGACTTATAAGTTGAGTAAAATTTGTCTACATTGTGATTTCTCATAAAAATGCTGAAGATGAATATGGATGAAGATGAATATAAAACAGCACTTAAAATTCTCAGGCTTTTCTTTTTGAAGATGCTCCGGTTTCCTCTTAAGAACCATACTCAATTCCATGACATGAAAGTCAACATAAATTCAGCCTTCAAGTCACGTGCCTTCAGGAAAGAGAGGTCTCCATTAGCAAGCAACAGACATACAGACTAACTAGTACCCACAGGCAAGAGCATGACTGCCAGGCAACTGCTGTGTTATTGTTAGTGTCTGGCAACCTGAGGAGCCAAAAGTTTACGTTTCACTGGAAGATACTAAAAATAAAAACATCATCACGCAAATTGTGGGGAAATAACTGCTCTTGAACCAAAAGAAAATGTACTATTGATTTTCCTGTCTTAATTGAGATAGATAGCTGAGTGGGCAGGGAACAGTCTAGTCTCCAAACCAAAGAGCAGATGGATCTCTAACATTTCATTCCCACAAGTTAGTCAACATTCTTAATACTTACATTCGCAAACACGATAATAAAGGATAAAAGTAGAGTGAGGTGTGATGGCATATACCTGAAATCTCAGTACTTGGGAGGTGGTGCTAGGAGGCAAAAGAGTTCAAAGTCACCCTCTCTGAGTTCTTGTATACAAGACCAAGAAAGACATGTTTGGGGGTGGGGGGATGTGGGAGAAGGAAATAAGAAGAGGTAACAGATGGTAACAGAACTTGGGAAAATAAAGGTCGAGTGATGGCTCAGCATTTAAGAGTGTGTACGCTCTTCTAGAGGACCTAAGTTCAATTCTCATCATACTTATTACATGGTTCATAACTACCAGTAACTCTAACTCCAGGGAATACAACACCCTCTTCCGCCTCTACAAGCACACACATATGTGTGGCTGACACACTACACACACAAGCATATGTAAAAATAAATATAATAAATATGCCTTTAAAAAAGAACTTAAAAAGACAAGAGAACTTGAATTTTAACCCCAGGCCTGTAACAAAGATTGTTTTTTCCTGAGAGTTCTGAGGTCATATTTGATATTATGATAAAACTCAGATTTTTTTAACTCTTTCTACTATATCATTTCTCTTTTGAAGGGTATTCTGTAAGGAAGAAAAGCAAGTGTCAGTAAAGATGGCCTCTGAATTATTCTCTAATTGACTACTTAGCAGTAGTTTGAAATATCATATCAAGTTAATGTTAGAGGTCGTCAATTATCTACCATTATGTTTGGCCATTTGAGACCAGATAATTGAATATAAGCATGTTGCTACATAAATCACACAATGTCTCATTAGGGAAGTCCTAATGCGAGGCAGGTGAACAAATATCACACCTCTCCCTAAGGGTTTTTTTTTTCGTTTAGGGAGACACATAAGTGTATACATGCACACACCTGTGCACACACATGTGGAACCCAGAGCAGGATCCTCCAACACTCTCTGACTTAGTGCCTTGGGACAGGATCTCCACAAGAGCTGCTATTCTGGTTAGACTGAATGGCCAGAGAACCCTCATGGTCTGCCTTCGTGTACCCTTAATTTGGTCACCAGTTTCTTATGTGATCATTACATTTAAACTCAGGTCCATAGGTTTGCAGAGCAAGTCCTGTTAACAATACATCTCCTGAACTCCTAAAGCTTAGTGTTCAATTTTAGAATCCATACTAAATCAATAATATAAAAAGAACTTGACTTGTAAGCCTAATGCTTTCAACTTTGTGGAAAGGAGAAAGGTTAATTACCAATTTACAGATGAGATAATCATTTGGGTGAAGGGTGAGAGGACAGTGCTGGAGAAAAAACACAGAACCTTGCACAAGCTACATACTTGTACTAGTGAACAGTAGCCCCAATGTAGCATAATCTTAGAGAAAAAAATCTAGTAACTCTACCAGAAAAATGAACAAAAAAAAACCCTGTTGAAACTAATAATCTAATTCAGTAGAGTAAAAAAGTAAAGTAACAAATGATATCAACACACAAAAGTTATTTGTCTATACACTGAACTAGCTCATAAGAAATCAAAAAGGCAATCCCATTTACAACAGCTACAAAATATCTAATATCTTTAAAAAATGAGCTTAAAGACACAAAGATTTTACAAGGAAAACTATAAAACACTGGGGAAAGAAACTGAAGACACACATGCATGCGCACTCCTGTGTGCGCACAGAGTAAAGATACCATGAACAGGAACTGTAAGATTTCACATTGTTAACATATACAAACAACCCAAAATAATTTATAATTTAATGCAATCTCTATCAAAATAATATTTACATTCTTCACACAAGTAGAAAAACAATTATAAAATACCCCAAGCTAAAAAAAGGAAAAAAAAACAGAATAGTCAAAATAAACATGAGCAAAAAGAATGAGCACAACACCGAAATTCAAAACATACCATAAGCAAAAGTAACCAAACAGTACAGCACTGTTAACTAAAAAGAACACAGAGCACTGGAACAGAACACACAGTTAAGAAATAAACACACGAATTTGGAACAAACTTACTTTTAACAAAGACAAGACACATACTGGTAAAGCCAGATGTCCTGAAGGGCTGTCCTGCCTTGTCTTGGCAAAGTTCGGGAGACATTTTTTTAATTAATTTTTTTATTTAATTAGAAACAAGCTTGCTTCACATGCCAATCCCAGATCCCACTACCTCCCTCCTCCCCCACTCCCCATTCCCTACCAACTCCCCAACCCCCCACCCAATCCCAAATCTAATCTCCAGGGAGAGTGAGGATACTCATGGGGGACCTGTAAAGTCTGTCATACCATCCAAGCATGGCCTAGGCCCTCCCCCCATGTGTCCAGGCTGAGAGAGCATCCCTCCATGTGGAAGGGGCTCCCAAAGATCATTCGGGTGCCAAGGATAAATATTGATCTAGTACCTGAGGCCCCAAAGATTGCTGAGGCCTCCTCACTGACACCCACATTCAGGGGGTCTGGATCAGTCCCATGCTGGCCTCTCCGTCATCAGTCTGGGGTCCATGAGCTCCCCCTTGTTCAAGTCAGCTGTTTCTCTGGTTCTCTCCAGCCCAGTCATGACCCCTTTGCTCATCACTTCTCCCTTTCTGCAACTGGTTTCCTAGAGTTCAGTTCAGTGTTTACCTGTGGGTGGCTGCCTCTGCTTCCATCAGCCACTGGATGAAGGCTCTAGGATGGCATACAAGACAGTTGTCAATCTCATTATCAGGAAGGGCATTTAAGGTAGCCTCTCCACCACTGGTTAGATTGCCAGTTGGTGTCATCGTTGTAGATCTCTGGAAATCTCATTAGTGCCAGATCTCTCTTCAAACCTATAATGGCCTGGCGGTAGTGGCACATGCCTTTAATCCCAGCACTCAGGAGGCAGAGGTAGGCGGATCTCTGTGAGTTCGAGGCCGGGCTGGACCGATAGCCTCAGAAACAATACAGAGAAACCCTGTCTCGTAAAAACCAAAAAAAACAAAAACAAAAAAAAAAACCCTATAATGACTCCCGCCCTCTATGTATCTCTCATCCGGCTCTCTCTTCTTCCCCCAACTTAAATTTCCTGCTCTGCCATGACCTCCACTTTCCCTTCTCTTCTCCCCCTCACTTTACTCAAGCTCCCTCTCTCCTCCCCACAAGCTCCCAGGACACTCAGGAGATCCTGTATCATGCCCCTTCTCTGGGGTACCATGCATATCTCTCTTAGGGTCCTCCCTGTCTCCCAGATTCTCTGGCGGTGGGATTATGGGCTGACAGTCCCCTGCTTCATGTCTAAAATCCATATATGAGTGAGTATATGCCATGTTTGTCTTTTTGTAACTGGATTACCTCACTCAGGATGGTTTCTTCTAGTGCCATCCATTTCTTGAAAATTTCAAGATTTCATTGTTTTTTTTTCCACCGGATAGTACTCCATTGTGTAAATGTACCACTCTTCAGTTGAGGGGCAGCTAGGTTCTTACAGATTCTGGCTATTACAAATAATGTTTCTATGAACATAGTGGAACAGATGGCCTTGTTGTATGAAGTGCATTTTTTGAGTATATGCCTAAGAGTGGAATTGGTGGATCTTGTGGTAGACTGATTCCCATTTTCCTGAGGAATCTCCATACTGATTTCCAAAGTGGCTATATAGGTTGGCACTCCCACCAGCAGTGGAGGAGTGTTCCCTTTTCTCTACATCCTCTCCAGCATAAATTATCCTTGGTGTTTTTATTTTATTCTAACGAGTGAGATGGTATCTCAGATTTGTTTTGATTTGCATTTCCCAAATGGCCCAGGATGTTAAATGTCTGTTACCATTTTAGACTCCTCTATTGAGAATTCCCTATTTAGTTCTGTAGCTCACTTTTTAATTGGATCCTTTGGTATGTTGGAGACTTGCTTCATGAGTTCTTTGTAAATTTTGGAGATTAGCCCTCTGTCAGATGTGGAGTTAGTGAATATCTTTTCCCATTCTGTGGGTTGCCTTTTTATCTTGTTGACTATGCCCTTTGCCTTACAGAAGCTTCTCAGTTTCAGGAGGTCCCATTTATTAATTGTTGATCTCACTGTCTGTGCTACTGGTGTTATGTTCATCAGGAAGCAGTCTCCTGTACCAATTCTTTAAGGGCACCTCCCACTTTCTCTTCTAAGAGGTTCAGTGTGGCTGGATTTATGTTGAGGTCTTTGATCCATTTGAACTTAAGTTTTGTGCATGGCGATAGACATGAATCTATCTGCAATCTTCTACATGCCAGCATCCAGTTATGCCAGCACCATTTGTTGAAGATACTTTCTTTTTCCATTGTATATTTTTAGCTTCTTTGTCAGAAATCAAGTGTTCATAGGTGTGTTAGTTAATATCAGGGTGTTCATTTCTATTCCATTGGTCTACCTGTCTAATTTTGTGCCAATACCAAGCTGTTTTCAGGACTATAGCTCTATAATAGAGCTTGAAGTCAGGGATGGTGATGCCTCAAGACATTGCTTTGTTGAACATGGTTGTTTTGGCTACCCTGGGTCTTTTGTTTTTCCATATGGATGATTATTGTTCTTTCAAGGTCTGTGAAGAATTGTGGATTTTGATGTGGATTACATTGAATCTGTTTATTGCTTTTGGCAAGATTGCCATTTTTACTATGTTGATTCTACCTATCCAAGAGCATGGGAGATCTTTCCATTTTCTGGTATCTTCTTTAATTTCTTTCTTTAAAGACTCAAAGTTTTTGCTATACATGTCTTTCACTTCTTTGGTTAGCATTATCCCAAGGTATTGTATGTTGTTTGTGGCTATTGTAAAGGGTAATGTTTCTCTGATTTCTTTCTCAGCCCATTTATTGTCTGTATATAGTAGGGCTACCTTTTGATATTTTTTAGTTAATTTTGTATCTTGCCATTCTTCTGAGGGTGTTTATCAGGTGTAGGAGTTTCCATGTAGAATTTTTTGGGTCATTCATGTAAACTATGATATCATCTGCAAATACTGAAAGTTTGACTTCTTCCTTTCCAATTTGCGTCCCCTTGATCTCCTTTTTTTTTTTTTGTCTTATTGCTCTAGCTAGAACTTCAAGTACAATATTGAAGAGGTATGGAGTGGACAGCTTTGTCTTGTTACTGATTTTAGAGTAATTGCATTGAGCTTCTCTCCATTTAGTTTGATGTTGGCTGTTGGTTTACTGTATATTACTTTTATTATGTTCAGGCATTTCCTGTTTTCCCTGATCTCTCCAGGACCTTTATCATGAAGAGGTGTTGGATTTTGTCAATGACTTCTTCAGCATCTAGTGAGATGATCATGTGGTTTTTCTTTTGCAGTTTGTTTATATGTTAGAATACATTGGCAGATTTTCATATGTTAATCCATCCTTGCATCCCTGGGATGAAGCCTACTTGATCATGGTGGGTAATTTTTCTGATGTGTTCTTGGATTCTATTTGCTAGTATTTTATTGAGTATTTTTGCATCAGTGTTTATGAGGGATATTAGTCTGTAGTTCTTTTTCTTAGTTGTGTCTTTGTGTTTCTTGGATACTAAGGTAATTGTAGCCTCGTAAAGAGAGTTTGACAATGAGCCTTCTACTTCTATTGTGTGGAACACTTTGAGGAGTATTGGAATTAGCTCTTCTTTGAATTTTTGGTAAAATTCTGCACTGAAGCCATCTGGACCTGGGCTTTTTTTGGTTGGGAGACTTTTGATGACTGCTTCTATTTTACTAGGGGTTATAGGTCTGTTTAAATTGCTTATCTGTTCTTGATTTAATTTTGGCAAATGATATCTATCCAGAAAATTATTCATTTCCTTTAAATTTTCCAATTATGTGGAGTACAGGTTTTCAAAGTATGACCTGAAGATTCTCTGGGTTTCCTCAGTGTCTGTTGTTATGTCCACCTTTTCATTTCAGATTTTGTTAATTTGCATGTTCACACTCTGCCATGGGTATTGAAGTCTCCTACTATAACTGTGCGAGGTCTTATGCGTGATTTAAATTTTAGTAATGTTTCTTTTATGAATGTGGGTGCCTTTGTACTTGGGGCATAGATGTTCAGAATTGAGACTTCTTCCAGATGGATTTTTCCTGTGAGGAATATGAAATGACCTTCTTCATCTCCTTTGATTGATTTTAGTTTGAAGTCCAATTTGTTAGACTCTTGGATAGCTACACCAGCTTATTTCTTGGGTCATTTGATCAGAAAACCTTATCCCAACCCTTTACTCTAAGGTAATGTCTGTCTATGAAGTTGAGGGGTGTTTTTTGTATGTAACAGAAGGATGGATTCTGTCTTCTTATCCATTCTGTTAGCCTGTGTATTTTTATAGGCAAGTTAAGTTAATATTGAAGGAGATTAAGGACCATTGAGTGTAAATTCTTGTTTGTTTTGAATTTGTTGTTGATGATGGTATTGTGTGTGGATTTACCCCGCTCTTTCTTTTGGCTTTTGGTAAAGCGGGATTATCTGTTGCCTATATTTTTGTGAGTGTAGTTAACTGCCTTAGGTTGGAGTTTTCCTTCCAGTACTTTCTGTAGGGCTGGATTTGTGGATATGTATTGTTTAAATCTTGTTTTGTCTTGGAATATCATGTTTTCTCCATCTGCAGTAATTGAAAGCTCTGGTAGGTATAGTAGTCTGAGCTGGCATGTGTGGTCCCTTAGTGTTTGTAGAACATCTATCCAGGACCTTCTGGCTTTCAGAGTTTCCATGGAGAAGTCAGGGGTGATTCTGATAGGTTTGTCTTTATATGCTACTTAGCTTTTTTTTCCTTTGCTGCTCTTATTATTCTTACTTTATTCTGTATTTTAGGGGTTTTGATTATTATATGTCGAGGGGACTTTTTATTATATGTTTATTTGGTGTTCTGTAGGCATCTTGTACTTTCATTGGCATGTCTTTCTTTAGGTTTGGAAAGTTTTCTTCTATGATTTTGTGGAATATGTTTTCTGCGCCTTTGAGTTGGGTTTCTTCACCTTCTTCTATCCCTATTATTACTAGATTTGGCTTTTTCATGGTGTCCCATATTTCCTGGATATTTTGTGTTAGGGATTTGTTGGACTTCAGATTTTCTTTGGTCGATGCATCTATTTCTCCTAGTTAATTTTCAACGCCTGAGATTCTCTCTTCCAACTCTTGTATTCTGTTGATTATACTTGCATTTGTAGTTCCTGATCATTTACTGACCTTTTCTAATTGTAGCTTTCTGTCAGACTGTGTTTTGTTTTTGTTTTTGTTTTTTTATTGTCTCTATTCAGCTTTCAACCCTTGCACTGTTTGAATTGTTTCTTGCAATTTTTGGTTTGTCTTTTCTTCCATTTCTTTAAATGATTTTTTCATTTCCTCTTTTAGGGTCTCTATAATCTTCATGAAGTTGTTTTTAAGGTCATTCTCTTCTGCTTCATCTGTGTTGGGATGTTCAGGTCTTACTGGTGTACAGTTCCTAGACTCTGGTGGTATCATACTGGTTTTTCTGTTGTTGAATGTGTTCTTATATTGTTGCCTTCCCATCTCTTCTTCTAGTGAGTACAGGTGGGATCTCTTCTTTTCCTGGTGGTTATGGATTCAAGGTTCTCTTCCAGTGGGTGCAAGCAGGTCCAATACTCTGATGGGCCTCACAGTGGGTGCAGGCAGGTCTGACGCACTCCCTCTCCAGGTAGGTGGAGCTGGATTAACACAGTGATATCAGCAGTTGCTTATTGAGCCTAAGGTGAGTCAACCTGTCTGCAGTCCCCAGGCCAGGATCTCCCAGAGAGAGCAAGAGGAAGGAAGTTGGGCTCTAGGGGGCTGGGGATCACCTCTGCCCTGAGTGGAGGCAGGGGTAGATAGGCACTCTCAACAGGCTCCTAGTTGCTTGGTCCTTAGGGGGCTAGTCAACCTGGCTGCAGTCCCCAGGCCAGAATGTCCCAGAGAGCAGCAGTCACTTTCTTTTGTGTTCAACTGTTAGTAGTTGAGGAAAGGACACTTTCTGCCCAGTAGCTAACTTCTGCCACAAAGAAAGTAAACTCCATGTGGAGTTTCTCTGATGCCCATCAGATTCTCTGTAGTAGATTGGTGCTGCCAGGAGCAGCAACTCTCAACGTTATATATATATTTTAAAAAGAACCTATGTTATTAAAACATCTTAAATGCCATATTCTGTAGATCTCTGAAATGCTTGAAGACGACCTGTCTATCTAAAATATATCTGTTTGACCTTGAAAACATACCAACTATGACTACAAGTTCAATTGTAATAGGTGACAAACTAACCTAAATATCCTTATTATCCTAAAAAAGCTGGAAATAATAAATCTCAAGGACTAGAAGTTTGCATTATATTGCTAAATGATTTGCATAGGTACAATACCTTGAACAAGATTAGAAATGTATGTACATTATGTTCTAACAAAACTAATCTTAAATCTGCATCAATGTAAGGAATCTGAAGACCACTAGACAAGTGAGACATGTGAAGAAGAAGGAAAAATCATTCAAAAAAATCGCAAGCAAGAGAGCAATTTGGCCTATTGATATATCACATTTTCAACAGGATAAAATTTTGTAAATCTATTGCCACTTCCTTCCGCATAGGGGATATCTAGAGTCTATCATTTCATTCAGGGTAGGGTCCAGGCACTTCCCTAAGAGTCCAGGCAGAGAGAGCCTCTTTGAAATCTGCTGCATATGACATTTTAAATGTTTAAGTTTTCTGCAGTGAACCATGACCACACCTAACAGTGACCTTTGAAGTTTTCAAAAGGATGATGGGGCCCCATAATGACGATTCTACCAGGATTATGATAATACAACTTAGCTGAAAAACACTACCTAAAGATCAGCTTTGGACTACCAACTGCTCAGGACAATTCTGAGGTGGCTAGCTGAGATGATCTAGCCTCACAGACTACTCTAGTCAGGACTTGAGACAAGACCTGCACTTTCCCATTATGAAAAGATTGGACAACAAATAATCTGGCTATCTCTCCCAGGACTTGACAGCTAACCCAAATTTTTCTTTTAGGATCACCTAAAAATGCCATCACCTCTAGACAGCAGGAAGTAAACTTAAAAACATGACCCCTACATTCACAAGTGGAGTGGGTGGCTTTTGGTCATTCAGTGAGTTATGGATATTTGTCATCCTTTAGGGTGTTGATAATAGATAGGAAAAAAGTGGAACAAAGGAGATTAGATTCAGAGCTCTTGTTTTAAAAACAACAGGGATATAAATGTGATATTTTGTTTGTGTTCTAACAAATAAAGCTTGCCTGGAGATCCGAGTGTAGAGCTAGCCACAAGTTAATCATAGAGGCCAGGCAGTGGTGTTACACACATTTAAACCCAGCATTTGAGATGGCATACCTTTGATCCCAGTACTTGGGAGGCACATGCCTTTAATCCCAGAACTATGGAGAAGGAAACAGGAAGTAATATGGCTGGGCTGAGAGAGCATATAAGGCAGGTGGAAACAGGAACTCCCCTTTTTTGGTCTGAAGATTTCATAGTGCTAAGAACTCTAGTGACTAAGTGCTCAGCTTCTCTGATCTTTCAGCTTTCATCCCCTCCCCCATATCTGACTCCGGGTTTTTATTATTAAGACCTATTAGAATTTATGCTACATTTCAGAACAAGGAAAGCTTTTGTAATAACTGGTGCTTAGAAAATTGAACATTAACAAAAGGAAGAGTGAAAGTTGAGCCCTGTTTCTTACTGCTACAAAATCTAAAGTCAACTTTAAATAGACCAAACACTCAAACAGAAGACTTGAAACTGTGAGTCTACAAAGAAGAATCAGGGAAACACTTGGGGACAATGATCTGAGAAAAGACTTTTTGGAAATAACCTCAAAACATAGGCAACAATCATGAAAAGCAGACCAACTGTGATGGTCAATCCTGTCAGCATGATTGTGTTGAGACATGATGTTTTTAAAGCTCCCTCATGGAGTGTTTGCGATTGTATTTCTACCATAATGAATGGACGAATCAACTGATGTATTAATATGATGATGCTGTTGTCTGTGTTTTGGGTATAGTGGCTAATGCCTAAAATCCCAGCTTTTAGGACACTGAGACAAGATGATTGCCATAAAATAGGCCAGCCTGGTCTATATAGTGTGTTTCATGCTGGCCTTGAACTGGATTAAAGGATGAGATCCTGTCTCACAGGGCAAGATCCTCCCTGGACTCAAAAATACTCTAGTCCAACTCCTAGGCTACCCCCAGTGTCTCATCTAATCAAGAGCCTTCAAATCAGTCTCCAGCTTCCATTCCTTTGTTTTCAGTGGGAAGGGGAAGATATAAAATTGCAGCGACTATGGAGCATCCTATTAATAGGTGCTTAAAAGATTAGGACAAAATGGTTTTTGTTTAGAAATCACAATGTTTGTACAACTTTTTTAACGTTTGAGTTTCTCTACAATAAAGATTTTATGCATAATAGGAAAATTATTTGTTTCAAAAGAAGATCTGATGAGAATAATCATTTTCCTAGGAAGTACCTGCTATAGAGGCTGCAGAGATATTCCTCTAAAACCCTTTCTCCCTGTGATTGGGGAAGAAGCATCTGAATGCAAATAGCATCAACCAACCTGTCTTGTTCCTATAAATAGAGCACAGGTGTTTTTACAACAGGTTGGGGGGCAAGTGACCTTTCCAGGTAAATTACACATGTCCAAAAAGGAGAGACCCAGCCTATAATACAATTGTGGCCCCTCAGGTTGCTACATAGTAAAAGATAGTGAACTTTCTATTTTCAAATCTTCCCTTTCTATCCATCTGTGTATTTCAAGGCTTAGACACCTATGCTTTTACTTGAGGATACTGCATAAATTATTAACCACATAGGCAGCACACTGTGTTCCAAGAGTCTGCAGGCGATGAAAAGCTACCATATTGGCTCAAAGCAAGTTGATGGGAATAAACACAGAGGTGGCTAGACTCCCCAAAAGACTGCCAATCTTCATGATTCCTTTGGCTTTTCTTGCATATCCTTCTGTAACAACTTCAGGTGATCCCGGCCACCCAATCCTCATGCTAGAAATTCAGGCGTCATTCAGGAGTTACTCCCCACATCTAACCCAAAGTGCCTTGACGGTTCTGCTATCCAAATATATCCTGGATTCATATTCCTCTCTCCCTGCCCTCCCAAATGCTCTAATCCCGCTCTTAGAATACTCCAGCTTCTCATCCAATGAAAAGCCTTCAAGCTGGCCTCCAGCTTCAATCGCCACTCCATGCCTTCTAGCCACTGCCCATATAATAGCAACCCTTAGCTCTGTTGAATTATATGCCCGCTATGGTTGGTTCCAATACACTCAGAATAATCAACAGATTCCATGACTGATGAGGTCCCTGTGTGGATCAGAAATTACCCACCCTTCCTGCCATGCTCTCTATATAACAAAACGGCTCCCTTTTCTGAAGGAGCCATAGTCAATCCCTTTCCTGATTCAGCATGGGCCAAGTCCCTGTCTAAAATGCTTATGTTTAACTCATAATGCCAACAAGCAATAGATATATGCAACAAACAATCTTACCAATAAAGGTGCAGGGATGGAGGATAATCGGGCTCTGACCCTGGATAGGTCAGAGAAAGCCTTTCTGATGACTTGAAGGCTAAAGTCAAGATTCAGGAAGGCAGAAACAATTCCCATCCTTTCCACTACTGCATCTCTAACAGCTAAACACAATGTTTTAATGAACTGAGGCACATTTTGCTTTGCATATAACTTGCTGCTTCTATAGTTATTTGATATAATAATGAAAGCAAAACAGAGAAAATAAATCTCTGACTTTGAAGTGGTTCTGTTAAACTGATGCAGTTTCTATATTTTTTCTTGGCATGTCTTTTCAGGTCAATGCCTAGTGTCAACATTTGGTCCAAAGATTTGTAATCACTCACAAAACTCTCAAGCTCACAACCTGATGGAAAATTGGCTAATACACACCCTTATCTAATATTACATCAATTGAATTCAGATCCTTTAATTATTGCCCACCTAGCAAGTCTTTTGACATAGATAAAGGACAAGTTGACAGGTATGAAATTCATGTAACATTGAGATTGGATATGCACTTTTGAATGGTTTCAAATTTTCCTGAGTACTCTCAAGCATAATTCTTCCTTATGGATGTATGTCATATCACAGGGCCTTCCACAGAGATTCTGGACAGGACTCATTTTTTAAATCAAATGATTCCCCTACTCCATCTCATGAATAGCATTCAAATTGTCTCTTCTTACAACTGAATTATTCCAACAAAACATACAACTTAGAAAGACAGTTTCTTAGGGGTCAATAGATCCCTTTATCTCTTACACTTTTCAGTATGACCCCAATGAATAAATCCCATTTCCCTGTTTCTCACTATTACTTTCTTTATAATTCATCCATTGGGATGATGGATTTTGAAGCCTAACTTGTAGTTACTGGAGCCCAGGCTTTTACCAAGAAATACTCATTACAATTTTGGCATAATAAGCTGGGGTGGGGAAGGGATACTTGCTTTCATCAGCAAGTTAATTTCAAGTGGAAAGGGAAGATTGAGTGATCCAACTCAGAAGTTGAAATCACTTTTATTCTACAGATTTTTTCCGCGTTTCTATTTTGTCCAGCACTGGCTGCTTTCATCACTCTTTAACAAAGCAGGGAAGTGCCTGGATAACTAAGGTCTCCCTGGTAAGTGCATAGTTGGCCATTCTCTTCCTTTTTCTTATAAAGTTGCTTTGAGTTGAGTTCTTAGATGAAATAATTTTAGTGTTGCCATTAACTTCCTGTCAGGTTCCTTGTCTTTTTGTGGGCTCTTAAGACAATCTGAAGATGTGTTGAACTATTATGTCATTTATCTAGAGGACTCTTTAGACTCTAAAGTTTAGAGCCAATCTAGATTCATTTGAACTATTTAGGCATCAGCTAGTGTGACAGGCAAGCTCGGTGTCTATGAATTCGTGTTTGTTAAGTGGCACAGAAATGATATGAAGTAGACAGAGAAACAAGAGTGTCTGAGACTGTCTACTGCCATTTGTGTGATTACAGGCCATGAATGGGAACTCTAACTCTGTACTACTTTGGCGCTCTTGTGAGAGAGAATTCTACTTAACGAGACTTTTGTAATTTCATGAAAATGTATCTAAGAGTATACTCTGAATTAATGTAATTATTTTTGTATGTCATTTTGTGTCTAAACCAGCATGAAGCAAAATTTAATCTGCCTCTAGAATTCCTGAAAATAACTCAGTGACAAGCCTATGGCCACATCCTTCTTACACTTTTTTTAATTTATTAAACTAAAATTACAGTTCTTGCAAGTTTAATATGTGTGTACGTGTATTTTGAAAGTGAATTTTGGCCTACAATAACATATAAAGGTTATATAGTATTGCCTGTTGGTCTTTCTTCCTCCTGCCCACCTCTACTATGGCCTCTTTTGTAAAAAGAAAGAATGAAGGGAAGGAAGGGATGGGGGGAGATGGGAGGACAGAGAACACATTTATTCCAAATGCTAATCTTAGCTAGACCTGAAATGAAGACATTTAAAAGTTAACTGTAAAAATTGGGGCTGAAGGGAAAAAAGCAAATTAGTTTTTTAACTTGAGGCTTTTGTTTCCACTTAAAGACTTGTAGAAGCATCATAACATTGTGAAGTTTGCCCAAGATAACAGGTGGCCTTTACTCCATTCCACTTTGTCATGAATAGAATTTGGAACCATTCTCCTCAGCAATATATTTGGGACTAGTGAGAAATTTGTTCTCATAGATTTCCAATGCACAAGAAGGAAGTTTAAGACAGCTTTCTTCCTGCATATTTGTCTAGCAAGAGATTAGTTAGAGTGAAATTGCTAATTAGCATATACAGTTCTACACACAGAAAACACAAAAGGAGTTGATCATGTTTTAACTAAAAAAAATAAATCTATTTTTAAGTTATATTTTATTTTAAGGAACAATTTTGTCTAAGCTTGAAATTTTGTAAGAAGTTTCAAAATGAACATTTATATAATGGATTTTCTAAGTTCAGATTTTAACTTACTGATGTAAAACTAGAACATAATTCTGTATCTAAAGCAACAAGAATCTTGTTAAAAATATTATTCTAATCTATATAGGATCCAGAGAGATGGAGGACACCAAGGAAACGAGTTGCTCTAAATCAACCCGATCAAAACTCACATGAACTCAGACTGAGGCAGCAAGCACAGAGCCAGCACAAGTCGGCACCAGTTCTCTGCATACAGATGGCTTCCAGTTTAGTGTTTTATGGGATTCCTGGGTGTGTGAATGAGTGGGTCTCCAATTCTCCTGCCCTCTCTTGAGCTCTTTTCCTTCTGTTTGTTTTGTCCAATTCCAATGTGTTAGTTTTTGGTTTATCCTATTATATTTTATCTTATTATTCCCAAGAATACTGTTTGTTTTCTGGTGATAGACAGAGAGGGAGTGGATCAGGATGAGAGAGGAGGTAGAGAGGAACTAGGAGTGGTAGAGGGAGGAAAGCCATAGTCAGTATATATTACATGAGTAAAAAAATCTGTCTTCAATAAAAATTATCCTTTAAAAAAGACTGTTCTACACTAGTAACTGCTGTGAAACACTGGCATACAGGATATGATTTTATGTTCTGTTAAGATAATTGCTGAGTTTTCTACTAATTTTTTGCAGTGTTTGACTATTAGGAAACTGAGACTTAAAGTCACAGTTTATTTAAGTATAGGTTTATGATTAATTTTTAGTGACCACATTATAAACAACTTAAGGAGAACTTTAATACACTTAGTGCTATATACATATATGTATGTATGTGTGTGTATATATATACATGTGTGTGTGTGTGTAGAGCTGTGTGCCTGAACATTATCTAAATGTTATGCAAAACTCTACAAAGTTAAAGGTATATAAGTTTAATTAGTGCAAAGTGGCCACCAAATGCTTTTATACAGTATGCATTATATCTAGAAAAACAAAACTTTCCATGGCAGATCACCTCTCAGATGCAGCTACAACTTGGATCTAAAGTGATCATCTCACAGAGACCAGATTAGTCTCCCCAACTCTCTTTAAGTGAGACAGCATGGGTAACTTAAGGACCACTATACAGAGCCAGAATTGAGATCATGATGGGTGGGACCACACTTTGACCAGAAGTGCTTAATTATGCATACCCATTTCTTCCCTAATTTTCCTTCTATTTAAATATTAAGCTCAATTCAGCACTGAAAAATGTACTCAGGATCACTGCCAGACAGACGTGAGAGTCACATATATACACTTGCAAAAATATAAACAAGTCTCTCTACTACTCTCTCTCTCTCTCTCTCTCTCTCTCTCACACACACACACACAAAACTCTCAGATTCCAACTGTTTCCTCTTCCAACAATAATCATTTCCAACTCCTCTTTATTTGAATGTTTAAAATTTTCAACCACAGCTCTTTATTTCTTCAGTCTCTCTAAAGATGATACCCACCAGTATGTTGTCAGAAACCCCTTAAGCAAATAAGAAACCCACAACAAAAGCAACCAAGATGCAGGATCCTGTTACTTCACATGTCCTGCAATGCTGCTGTATTGCTCTGAAGAAACGTGAACTGAGAAAAATAACACACAGGACGCAGAATGTTCTTAGCCTTTGGCCAAGAGTATGACGGAATGCCAAAGAAAATCTCCAGGAATGGACTGCCAAGAGACAAGCTGTGCTTGCTCAGAGTTTGTACTTCGAAGCCTAAGTTCAGTGGAAATTAACTATTAAGAATAACAAAGACATGATCAGACTTTGTACCTCAGAAAACAACAACAAAAACATCAACTCCAAATGGGTTCTCCTTGGGAGGGCAGGAGGAGATGAGTGGCACATTTTACTCTAGAGGATGATCCCATAATATAACACACACACACACTAGATAATTGTATTTAAAATGCCTTAGCATTTCTGTTCAGTCTATTCAATGCAATTTAGATGTAACACTATGTAATATAAATACAAACTCCTTCATAAAGTCTTGTTTAATTATATATGATTGTTTGGTGTCTCCTGTGCTATAGACCATTTACATTCTCTGTCATTATGTCCTCTTCACAACTGGTAGTTATCAGGACTGAAAAATGAGTCTCAGAGAGGAAAGAAGCTAGGCAAAGTTAAACACCAAGAGGCAGGGCAAGGTTTTTACCCCAGTAAGTCCAGGTACTCAGTAAGACTTCTATAGTAAGAAGTACTAGCGAGTTCTCCATCTGGGGCATTTCTGAAGTGTCAGCTTCCTTACATCACTCCTTATTGTTCCACTTTCAAGTGCAAAGTCCTCACGTGTTTTTATTACCCATTACCAAGGAAGTCATCATGCCACGGGATTAAAGTCGCTTAGGTACGTGCGTGCGTGCATGCGTGTGTGTGTGCGTGCGTGCGTGTGTGTGTGTGTATGGGGTCTAAGGCATTGGCAAAGCAAAGAATGAAAGTGTCCAATTCATGGACAACCCACTATATATATACATATACATGAATTAATAACTAGCAATAGTCAGTATTCAACAACCTTCTGGATAAAAGCTTTAAAAGCCTTCATGGAAGTAACCTGTGCACTGAGATTCAAAGGACCAGCATAGATTCCTTAGGCAGAAAGGGGAGAATTGGCTCTTAGGCTGAGGAAAAGCACTTGGCAAAGGTGTGACACTGCAAGCACTGGCCTTCTGGGTGAAATGCAAGGCATTTGTAAGAGAAACTCTGGCTGGTGGAGCCCTTAGGGGAGGAGAAGGAAATGATAAGACTTCCAAGCACAGTAGATACACACTAGGAAGGGTCTTACATTCTAAGAGAGAGAATGAGGTATACCTACAGGTAAAGTGGTGAGAGCCACAGAGAAAGCACTGGCAAGCATGGATGTGGCTCTCGCTGTGCTACTTACAGCAAGGTTGGTTTCCCGAAAGGTACATGATCACCCTGAGAAGTTTCCTTATTTCCAAACTATAGATCACACATCTCATAGACTCTATGACATAGAGGTCTGTGAGGTGGAGGTACATCCTATTTGTCTTCCTGAAGCATCTGATGCCAACCAACTACAACACACACACACACACACACACACACACACACACACACACACACACAAACACACACTGACTCCTCCCAGTAGGGGACACTGGAACTCCTATTTTTTAACTACTTGCAGAAATCCTTAAAAGGTGGAATCAAGTAAGAGTTGAAAAGGGATGGGTGGTTCCTATATCTCTCACTCTTACCACAGAGACTGACACATGTTGTGAACTTTATTGACCAGCAACAACAAGCCAGGCCTTAACATAAGTACTGGACCACAAGAATTAGCTAGCCAAACAAAAGTCCCTGCCCTTAAGAATGTTTTGGTTTATGTTAGAAATTCAAAGGCAAGGAAGATAATTAACATGTGACTGACACATGTGATGGAGGGAGATAAAACAGGATAAATTACAGGCATCAGCAAGTGGTCAGGGTAGTTCTCATCAGGAGGGTACCATTTGCTTATAGGTTTGTAAGCCTTCAGAAATGGAGAAGGAACATTCCAGTAGAGGGATTATGACTCCAAAGCAACAGTCAGTGTACCAAGTGCTTAAGGGGCAGCACCGAGACCTATCTGGTAGAGCAGGCTGTCAAGAGGTATTTTAGTGGAAGGTATCATGTGAGAGGCAATGGGATCAGGTCCTTTAGGTGCTTTAACTCACAGTTTTTAATCTGGTTAGTGAATACCCTGCCGACAGGCAAGGGTGAGGACAGACTGAGGCAGCAACGGTGGAGGCAACGATGTTATATTGTAAAGGTAAAGTGAACAGGGCCTTTAAACAGTGCATGTGGGTTGTATAAAATAAAAAAAACTCATGAATTGGCCGGGCCGTGGTGGCGCACGCCTTTAATCCCAGCACTCGGGAGGCAGAGGCAGGCGGATCGCTGTGAGTTCGAGGCTGGGCTGAAACGACAGCCTCGAAAACAATACAGAGAAACCCTGTCTCGTAAAAACCAAAAAAACAAAAAAAACAAAACAAAACTCATGAATTATTCCAATGTTTGAGTAACCAAAAGGATAATAAAAGCGTTGCCTGAGAGTGGATATCTGGGTGAATGGGAGTGTGGAGGAGGCATTAGAATCAGGCTGGACATACGTTCTAAGTCACATACTTATGGAATGTGGGAAGATCAACTAGGTCACTAGATGAGCAGGTCAGGAGTTCAGAACAAGTCAAAAATAACTAGAAATGTCTATGCATTTCAGCCTTCAAATAAATTAGAGGAATAATCCTAGATGAGTGAACAACTATTATTTTTTGATGGTTTTTTTGAAGCTTTGCTGAATTCTCTTTATCTTGTGTGAAATGGGATAATAAAACCTACCCTAGGATTTACATGGATCCAGTATGAAAGGCATGTAGATGGTGCCTGACACATTTCAAGGTCTCATATGGTCCTAATTTTGTCCGTTTTTTAAATAGACGTTTTTATTTATTCTTTGAGAAGTTCATGTGTGCATACAATGTATTATTAGCATGCCCTCCTATTTTCCCTTTCAACTCCCCTGGGCCCTAGTAACAATCCCCCTACCCTGAGCTTAATGTCTTCTTGCTTGTTTTTTGAAAATATTCCACTTATCCAATTATTGCTGCTCTTATGTGCATGAGTGTGGGTCCATCCCCTGGATCATGGGCCACATCTGCACCTACCTACTCCAAACAAAGGGCCATCTCTCCCCACCTGTCATTAGCTCCACAATGAGGGATATGCCTTGTGAACAGACCCCCTTCCACGCTAGAATTCTGACTAACTTGACCCTGTGAGTTTCTAACTATGGGGATGCTGAGAGTTTATAAGTACAATGATCCCGGTACGTCCAGAGGACAGCCTTTCACAGCACTCCTTCCCATCTCCCAGCTCTTACCCCCTTGCTGCCCCTCTTAACAAATGAATGGCGTGACCAAATTTGCCTTATTAGAAAGACAGGCTCCTCCTTCCTGCTGTCCATCTCCCCCTCTCTTTCGGTAAAATACCAACATGGAACATTTTATAAGGCATGTGAACCAAAAGTGCAACAAACTTCTTTCTCATCTTTATGATGCCAAAGAAAATGGTCTAGGGAAAAAGGGAAGGAGCAGAAGTATTTGAGTTCCCTTTCCAGAGCTAAGAAAAGGCAGTGCAAGTTGGCAACCAGATGAAGGGAGGTAGGGGTGATCTAAGAGGAAGAGCAAGCAAGCATCTTCCAGAGCTGCCAGTCTAGTGGTAAGACTGTGGTTTCCCATGGGCTCTTCACTCAAGAGATGCACTGGCAGTTAAGGAAAGGGGGGTGGATGCTTACAAAGGACAGAACTGTCACCTTCACCTTCAGAAAGGCAGGCGACAATACTCATTCAGCTAGAATCTCTGCAAATGGAATGCAAATTATGCTTGGGATCTCATGGATGTGGTGGTTTTATTTTGCATATTTGGAATTTAAAATGAGTATCAGTAGAAATAAACTCTGAAGGTCTGAGGTAACATTCCAGAAGAATCCTGTTAAGAGCAGCAGCTGCACTGTGATTGTGTAGGTAGCCTCTTCCTCATCTGGGAACATGAGGTCAGGCTCCCTTTTGAGTCCACTCATGCAGGACAAGCCATAGTTGGCTAACAGCAATTCAACAGGTCAGGAAGTAAGTACCCTACCCTCCTCTAAGAAGCCTTATAGACTTTGTTATCAAGGAGAAAATGAATATTTAATCAGGAAAATATTTCTCAACCTGACAATTAATTTGTCTCAAACATGACTTTTTTTCAACTAAAAAAGAATTACATTAGACACAATGGGAAAACTGAAAGGGAATGGTCACAGATGTACTACCAAAGCATACCAAAGCTTGTTTCATTTGTCATTATTTTTATCAATGCCAGTTTCAAACAACTCTAAGAACATACAGCATTAACAATGTTATGCCTTTATTCTTCCACTGGAAAATTAAGTTTAAAAGTTAAAACCCCAAAACACCAGACTAAAGACACCCCCACCCTGTCGCCAAATTGCTGTAACCAGCCCTGGGAGCACTCAGAAGGTGCTCCCTTTATTACAGCCAGCATTCAATGATGACTGAACATAAGCTCATTCCTGAATGGCTAGGTAATTCTCTATGAATTACTATATTTTTTTATTTCTTGGCAGTTTTATGAATGGAAGCCAGAGTCTCCCACATGTTTCCCAAGTGTTTTAACCTTCACCTATACCCTCAGCCCCGATATATTAATTCTAAAACAAAAATATGAATTTTTGTGTTGTAATAATGGCTTAAGACATTATTTTTCCTAGTTCTAAAAAGTGCTGGGATATTTCAAAAGTGAAAAGAATTATTTAAATAGCAGCCTGATGAAAGAACACACAGATTAGAAATACTAAATAATGTTATATGTTTAATAGAAAAACTATAGAATGTGTCAAAGAATTTTTCTTAAAAAGAGAAAAAAGTGCCATTACTAAATCAATCATTCAAAAGTAAACCTGAGAAGAATGCAGGTATTAAGAGTCCATGCAGGAGGGGTTGACAGGGTCTTTAATTTCAGAGAAAATGTGGCCTTGGGTGGTGAGATCCAAAACAAAAAACACAAGAAGCTGACTATATAGACATCAACATGTCTACAGCTGATAAAAAATGACAGAGATAAAACATGCAAAAAAGTAATCCTCTTAATAGAAAGTAAACTACTATACATTAATAAAAACAATTTAAAATAAAATTAAGTATCAATTGAGGCACTGTTAAATGAATCTCCTAAAGATCTCTAAGCAGTTAGTGGTTGCTTGGGGAGAGGGACAATTTTCTTCATTGCTGTAGCCACCAGTTAGATGTTCACGCTTCTGTAAATGAAGCCCTCACCTTTGGGAGCCTGGGTAAGCAACTGTAATGAAACTCACCAGATCATGTACAGAAACGCATGAAATCACAACTGGTTGGGATGAAGAAGGGGCTTAGAGGAACTGAGGACAAGGACAAGCAAGGGGAACAGAGAGTGGATATAGTCAAAATACATTATACACATCTATTAAAATGTCACAACGAACATGAATATTATATATAATGTACATTAATAAAGACTTTGAACATTGTCAAATGAATGTTCAAGCTGATTTCTAATTCACAAAAGAAGTTGGAATGAGATGCTCTTTTCATTCATGGGTTTAAGAGAGCTGATAGTTTAATTGGAACTTGCTTGCTGTGCACTAATGGCTTCACTATGGTGAGGCCATGGGATCTTCCTAAGATCACACAGCTAGGCTTTGGGAGTTGGCACTTCTGAAGTCTGTTAATACAGAGCATTGGTGAATGTGAGGTGTAGCAGGCACTGCCGTACATCACTGCCAACTGTTTTATTGAAGAATTCATGTTTTACGTGTTCTACAGGGGCTCTAGGGACTCCAGAAATACAACATGATTTTTCCTATAATATAAATATAAAAGTCTCATTTTATTTGTTGTTACCAAATCAAGACATATCTATTTCTCATGCCCCTTCTAAAAACAAGTTTTTATGTTTCCAAAGGAATAAAATGCATACAGAAACCCTGTACTCTAGTTCAGTATTGTGTTTCTATGTGTATCTGTATCACAAATATGGTAAAGACAAGGTTGGATATTATGAGGCTCCCTCCCCTTATCATGACTATGCGGTTATCTCCGGCAGCAGACATGGCAAAGTGCCCATGTTCACTTTCATTACTGCCAAAAAAAACCACAGGGTTCCTAAAGTCCAAGCCAGTTGGACAAATGAGAATCTTTCCTTGCAATGCCACAATATTTAGCATTATATTTAAAAAGCAATAAAGAAAGGTTTCTAATCTCTTGGTGTCTTACACTTTTCCCTTCATTGTCACTAAAAAATCAAGGTACAAACTATCCTAGATTTGGACTACAAACAATATAAACTAGATGACTTCTTTAAAGGAATTTAGCAATATTTTAGCAGAATCCTAAATTCCCAAGTGATGATTCCATTCATACAAACAGTAGGTACAGTCATAGAAATGTGTAAGAGTTCCATTTAAATAGATCACACTATAGTCACATGAAAACAACCATGGAGTCATTTTTTTAAAAAATAAAATGGTTGGCTCTATATGTTTTTAAAAGCACATTTTAAAAAGAAAACCAAAGGAAATTAAAAATAGGAACTGAAATTTCTTTAAAGATTTCTTTTAATTTTTGTTCATGTATTGATGCTTGTGTCTGCCATAAATGTGCAGCAGCCAGAAGAAGGCATTGGGTGCCCTGGAGCTGGAATTGCAGGTGGTTATGACCCACCCCACATGGGTGCTGGAAACTGCAATAAGCACTCTTAACCACTGGCCCATCTCTCCAGCCCCCAGAGCTGAGACCTCTCATTTAGGTGAGCCAAAGGGGAAAGAAATACATACAGGAATTTTTAGACACTAATGTAGCTAGAAAGCCATATAAGGCCATCGATATGTTTTGGTTACTGATCCTCTTCTTGCATTTCACAGGCAGCAAAAGAAGGTTGCATTCTCAAATCAGATTACTCTAACTCTGTCTTCCCAGTCCACATCCAATAACCTCATAATTTTACAGATCATATGCGGATGACCTGAGATAACCTCTACATTCTACATACACTGATTGGCGCCTCATTTCCATCTAACTTTCTCCCATTTCATGTAGCATGTCTATAGATTCCAGGAATGGAGACACAGACATGTTTTTGTGGGATGCTGCATCTCTCTGAACTGCATGCTGATACTTCACAGGCATTCTACAGATATGAGAGGAAAGATTGTTAAGGGTGACTGGGTGTTAGATGTTCGCGCCCTAAGAATGGACTAATCCCTGTGTCACATTGGGTAGCTATCCTGAAAGCTCCTGACTCAAAAACAGAAGCTGAACCCACATCTTCTCCCAGCGCTTGACACCCATATTCTGCGATGGGATGTCACAGACATAAGGTTCCCACTACATAATACCCTCAGTCTTGGACTTCTCCATCTCCTGAACTGTGAATCAAAGAAACAGATTGATTCTAATTGGCCTAGTCTATAGTATTCAGTCACCATAGCAGAAAACAGATGGAGACAAGGCCATCAGCTGCTTATCAAAGGTATGCATAAACAACTCATGGAAAAATAACTTTCTTAATCTTGATGCAAAATATGCTTCATTAAAATAGTCTATTCAGCTATATTGTGAAAGAAAGAATAACTATGCAACATTTGTGTGTCAAAAGTGACTCCATAAATTGATATAGAAGATGTATGTCAAAAGTAGTAATACAATGAGAAGCAACATATAGGGAACACATAGAATTGAAGGGAACATCCCAACAAAATAGCTGTTTCCACAGCAACCAGTATTCAGTTCTTCTACCTCTGTAAAAGTATTCATGCCATTGTGCTGCTGCTGCTCTGTTTGTTCATTTCTCATTAATAATCTCTTTTTTTAAAATCCCATTCCACTATCTTATAGGTCTGGGTAATTTAATGACTGTCTTAATGACTTTTCTAATGCCGTGAGGATACCATAACAAAGGAAACTTACAAAGTTTAGCTTTTGAATCCCAGACTGATGCCTGGGAATCCAGCATGGGACTGATTAAGACCCCCCTGAATGTGGGTGTCAGTGAGGAGGCCTAGGTAATCTATTGAGCCTTGGGTAGTAGATCAGTATTTATCCCAGGTATACAAATGGACTTTGGGCTCCCATCCAACAGTGAGAGATGCACTTTTGCCCTGGACTCTTGGGAGAGGGTCTAGGCCCTGCCCTGGATGAAATGACAGACTATAGACACACACATGGAGGGCCTCACCCTCCCTGGGGAGATGAGGGATATTGGGGGGAATGTTGGGAGGGCACGGGAGGAGGGGAGGGAAAGGGAGAGGGACCTGGAATTGACATGTGAAGCAACCTTGTTTCTAATTTAAATTTAAATTTAAAAATAAAATATAAACAAAAAGTAAACATTTATTGGAGCTCCTGGTTTCAGAGGGTTAGAGCAAGCAACAGGCAGGTATGGTATGGCACTGGAGAACTAGCTGAGTTCTTATCACAGTCCACAAGTTTCAGGCAAGAAAGTACACTGGGAGTGGCTCTAGTCATGTGAACCCTCAAAACCTGCCCCAGTGACACACCTCCTCTAGGAAGGGCTCACCCCCCAATCTTTCCCAAAATGTTCCAACATCTGGGACCAAGTATTCAAATGTATGAGCCTGTTGAGGCCATTGTCATTCAAATCACACACACACACATCTCCAGTCTTCATTGGAAGAAAAAAGCAGCATGCTTCATAAGAAAAGATTTTACAATATGAAACAAATCTACTTACTACAAAAGTTGTAGTATTAGTGGGAACTATGAGTGAATTTGAAGGAGAGGGAGGAGGAGCATTCAAGGTTTTGGAAGGAGAAAAAGCAAGTTAGAAACACTGTGATTATGTTATATTCTCAGAAGGAAAAAACCGTAAGTTTGCAGTGGAGAGTCAAGTCTGCATTACACAGTGACTTGGTTCCACACCCTTCAATGGAAACTAACACATGTCCTTCCACAGACATCACCCAGGCTTCCCTTCTTACACCCAGTCTCTAATCATCAGGCAGAAACAGTTCCTGAGAACTGTTCTCTAGAAATATCCTGAATACACAGAAAGACTTCTACTAATAGTAACTAAAAATCAACCCAGTGAAAAGTGGTGGGAAATTTTATGATGAAATATAGAGGTTTCTAAAACCAAAACAAGGGTATAAGGTTTGAAGGTGTCTGTGTGTGTGTGTGTGTGTGTGTGTGTGTGTGTGTGTGTGTGTGTGTGTGTGTGTCAAGGTGTATCTCCTGGGGAAAAAATTCTGCCAATAAAAATAGAGAATAGTCTTCAACATTAGATGTATTCAGAGTTAACTATACAATCTTTTGGCAATGACACTATATAGGCTAGCTGATATAAATATGAAATTCTAAATATATCAGCATCTGTTCTACGGGAAGTATTTTTCCCCTTAAGAGGAACTGGTAGGAATCAACTCTCCACTACATCAGATGTATATACCCAAATCCACTAGTTGAGAAAAACACAGCAGCTCTAAGTTGTGATGCTCACTTAGAATCATAGCGTTGGGGTGGGCTAAGATGTAAGGATTGCAAGTCCAAAGCCAGCCTGGGCTACTTAGTGAGACCCTGACTCGATAAATAATTAAAACCTAGTATGGTAGATTAAGATGCCAGAATTTAAAACAAAGTTTGCTAAGGAGCATTCCCTACTGAGTTATAGCACAGCAACATGCTTTATATAAATATGCTGCCCAAGAGGAGATTGGCATACACAGATACATACCTCATCACTGATGTCTGGATTTCTTATCATACTAAACTGCTTTTATGTGCAGAGCTTATTACTGGCAAATCTTGTGTTCTTCTAGCTCCTATGACAGAATTTTCTCTTGGGAACACTGTACCAATTTATAAGATGACTGACAAGCAGAGGCAGTATGTTTTTTAACCATGAAAGAGAAAGACAGGTGGTTTAGACTGAGTACAGCCAAAGTTTCCAGGACCACAGCCTAGTCTTTGGAACAATCTCATGGGAGCTACTTGGAGGCAGAGTGAGAAGACACTTGTTTCAGACTTTGCACAACAGAAGGGGTGTGTGTGTGTGTGTGTGTGTGTGTGTGTGTGTGTGTGTGTGTATTTTTTCCTGAGACAGGGTTTCTCTGTGTAACAGCCCTAGGTGTCCTGAAACTAGCTCTGTAAACCAGGCTGGCCTCGACAAAGAATAACATCTTTTAAATATAATAAAAATATACCTTTGTTACATAAAAATTAGAAAATAAAGGCTATCATGTGCTCTTCCATGTCTTGACCACTTCCCCCTGGTCCCTTTTAATCAGGAACACTGCCTTCAGCATCTCCACATACCAAGCACGATGACCCAAACCAACTGGAAATCTACTGCAGTACATTATGTATCAAACCACCCATTTGTCAGCTTAGGTTGGGAAGAGATTAGCTAGACTATATGAGGTATTAGATCCAACCATATCCAGAAATAATATCATGATATTTAAGATGATATTATTTGCTGTATAACTATCATTTGAGTCCTCCTTCATTCAAACATATGCAAAATAAAACCAATCTTTAAGTGCAATGCTGAATATTTAAGTGCAATGCTGATAATTTTAATACTGTTACAAGAATGAATAAAATCATGTATTCTTAGTCAGTAGGACGATTTGAAAAGAATAGGATTCTAAACGATAATGTCCTAACTTGGGTTGCTGGAGGTGGTCTGTAGGAGTGCTATCAACCATCCTTGTTCCAGCTTGTGTCCTCTCTCTCCTCTCCTCTCTGTCTGTCTCTGTCTCTGTCTCTGTCTCTGTCTCTGTCTCTCTCTCTCTCTCTCTCCATTCTAACCTTTACATCTGAGTGCTCGCTCAGCTTACATAGCGTCCTGAGTTTGTTTCCTCTTCATTTCTTCATCTTGGAATCAGTTCTCTTCAGAAAACTTTTGCAGTAGAACTGTGCACTACATAAAAATTTCATGCAGCAAATGCCACATTTTCCTAATCGCAAGCATAAAATACTAATACAAGGGAAGCTGCCTCATGAAACACATAACTACCCTGTCTGTCCTTGTATCTTCCATCGAAGCTAGTCAGAGCAGTATGCTCAGTATATCCCTAATTTTCCTACAGCCAGGATGCAGGGTCCACAATAACTTTAAATTATCTGGGAAGAAGGAGACATTATAAAAATGACCTGTGGGCTTTTGTGAATTTGAAATAGGATTTCATGAGGGTGATGCAGTAAAAGAAAGAAAGAGAAAAGAAAGTCTGACTCTTCATCGTAGCCCTAGGAAGGAATCTGAAACTGGTGTAGATGGGGGAGAGTCAGACAACTTTGCTTCTCCCCCGACTGAGGGGCATGTTTTTATTACACAACAACTATTTAAAGACACAAAACAGGTAGCCAAACCAAGGGCATGTGAATATATGCAGGATGTCCTAGGATCTCAATGTCATCTAAATGTTTTGGGTCCTTTAACCTGCTTCCTGGTCACTAGGGTTCTCTGAGAAGCACTGCAAATAATTCTGGCTCACTTGTACAAAAGAGTGGTTGGACAGAAACCAAAGAGAGCCCATCATAGCTCACACTCAGCATTATTCCTTCTATCAAATCTCAAAAACAAACAAGTCCATTTACTTAATGAGTAAAACACTAGGAATTTCCTGTCCAGATAAACCAACCCCACTGAGTCATGATCATGTTGTGTTATCCATTTTCCCAGACTAGATTTTTTTCCACCTCCCACAGTATAAATGATAAAATAACCTATGCCGTTTAGGCTCATTTCCAATCATCTGTACCAGACATGACCACCTCCACAGCAGCTCAACTGTAGAAAGAGAGTTTAACTGAATGAAAGAGAAATGTCACTGTTCCGGGAGTAGGGAGTTTTAATCAAGCACAGGAAAGTTGAGTCTTAACACAGAGAATCAGCTCCAAACAGAATAAACATTCCCAGGAAGACCTTCAAACAGTAACTGACTTGACTACTTTTTAGCCTGGAACCTCCACAAGTGTAAATCATCTCAGAAGAAAAGCCAGTATCTCAGGCTCACCATGTTGATACCTTCAGAACTCTCCAGATGGGTTATAGAAAAAGTGTAAAGCTTACATTCAAGAATTCCCAGTTGTCTAGCTTTTTACATTAATTATCAACAAATATTTATTGACTTACATTAGACCCTGAACTAATATTTTTAGGGAAATTTATTTTCAAAGAATTTACTCACTCAAAAGAAGAGAAAGACAGGCAGAGAAAGAGACAGGGAAAAAGAGAGGGAGAGAATGGAAAATAAAAAAGTAAAAAGAAAAGCAAACAAGACTAATCCTAATTTTAGAAGCATCAAATGTCAAAAAAAAAAAGGAGACATCAGAATTCAATTCTATTCACTTAAAAATGTTAAGTCAATTAGATCCTGGAAACATTCATGTAAAACAAAAAAATAAAAAAGTCTCCATACTGGCCATGGTGCCTAAAAGACAAACATTCTTTTGTAAAAAAAATGAAAACTACCCCCCAAAAGAAAAACTAATTACGTAGCTATAACAAGAAAAGGTCTGACAACTCTGACATTGTCTCAGTTAAAATGTCTATGATTGTGTTTTACTTTAAGCAAATTAGATGTGCCAAAGAAAATTTGAATTTGCAGATGAACTGCTTTTAAAACTCTACACCCACCCACTGAAACTAAAAATAGAAGATGTTGCTTTCATTCATTTGAAACAGTTTACAGACAAAGAAATCAATGCACAATATCAGGAAACAAAAGCAAGACGTGCTCTGCATCCCTGAATTATTGTATTCGTCTGACACTACACACAGATGGCATTTGAAGTCCTCAACTTCCTCAACAGAAGTTGGAAACAGTCAGTTTAGCATTAAAAACAAATAGACTGCAGTCAGGTGGGCAGCTGACAATGACCCAGTCGATAAAGACCTAAGTTCTTAGGGCCCTGGTAGTTTATTGATAGCTGAAAAAAGAAATCAAACAACAAAACCAGGTCTCCCATTGAATTCAAAATAACCTTTGCTTGGTGGAAGCTTGAGGGAAACAAGGCTGTAGCAACTACAGTGGGAGATTCCCAACACATACAAGCTAGTACTAGAAAGGGGACAGCAACAGGGTGGCTGCCCCCTCCTGCAGACAAACAAAACCATCTCATCCTACCCTACTATGAATTCGAAAGGAAACAAAGCAACAAGTAAACCCACAGGTATTTTGTTTTTACCCTAAATGGTGATAGACTCTGTCCATCCTCCAAGATGTTTGGGTCAGTGAGATATCCCACTGGGTAAAAGCACTTTTCATGCCAGCCTGATCATTGAGCACAAATCCCTGAACCCCCAGGAGAAGCAAAGAACCAATTGCCAAAAGTTGTCTTCTGACCATATATGGAATCTATGGCATAGAATACACGTGCGCACGCACGCGCACACACACACACACACACACACACACACACACTCAAATACACACAATAATAATAACAAATTTTAAATGGAAATGTTTATCAAATTTCTCAGAAGGTAAAAGTGCCAATGAATCTATCCAAATTGCAATAAAATATTTGCAAAGCCTGTTATAGTATATATATCAAATTATCATAAAACTTTCAAATAAAGAATTGCAAAAATGTCTGTCTTTAAGAAAACATAAAAAATAAACATACAAACATAAAAAATCATATACTAGCTGGTGACTCTTTAGAAAGAGCTTCTTTATAAATCAGGCTTAAAATAATTTCAAATAATATTAACATATATACATATATATGAGCTCTGTTTACATTTTCTGATATGTTCCTGAAATGAGGAGGATACTGACATTACCATGTTTAATTCAGTAGCTAAATCCTTTGGAATGAGATGAGGTATAATTGGTAGCTGACATCAGGATTAAAAACTGTAACCACTGAGGTTCTGTCTGTAAAAATAACTCTCTAGCCTCCCTCAACACATCATACTGTCAACTATTGAGTGGACAAATTACTCTTAATACTCAATTCAACGAGCACCAAAATAAACTCCAGGCCTAGGGAAAATATCGTGTAACTGAAAAGATAAGGCACTAGCATACGTGACTGACAGAGCAGCATCTTACAAGAACAGCCTTCACTAGAAGTAACTAGCTTAAGGCACTGAAACTGTCAGTACCTAGCATCACTTGTGCCCTCACTTGACAGAGGTAGACACTGAGAAGCTAGTTAGTCCACCTAAGGTCATTTAGCTGGTAAGTAGAATAAAGATTCCAGTCCAGAAAAAATAACTGCAGAGCATATGACAGAGTATCCATGCTTCCTCTAGTATAAACGTGGCAGAGTGCTGGAAAGTGTAGGATACTTTTGGTAGGAGGCAGTGACTCAGGGGAAAGGTATAGAGGAGAGACGGTGCTGGAAAAGAAGTTGAGAGATTTGTAGGTGTGGTGAAGAGGAACTTTTGATTGCGGTGCTGGGATGAGGTTTAAAAGGAGAGTTGGGAATTACACGGGAGACCCAGGGAGGTAAGTGGCACTCTGAAAGCAAATCAGAGTGAAAGACAGTCACAGCTGTGAACAGCTAGAAAAAGAGGAAGGTCACGTGGGAGACCCTGCTTGAGAAAAAAACGTTTCCGAAAAGGCAAATAAGCCCTGTTCGCCTGCGACATATACACAAGTAGTGGTGGAGTTAGGACAGGAAAGTTGGGACCATATGGTGGCTAGCTTGCAACACCCAACCAAAGAGTTTGTATTTAATCCAAAAGCAATGAGAAGTTACTGAAAATGTTTTAAACAGGTGCTGGGCATTGGGGAACACAGTCAATCAGCCAGCTCATACAAAGAATGTGAATTATATAATTCTAAAGCTAATTTTAAACCATAAAAATAAAATAATGCCTGGTGAGAAAAGAACCTATTCAGAAGAGGTTCAAGGGGGCTTTCTAAAATGATAGAAGTGTCATGTATCTTACTTTGGGTGTTAAGATCAACCATGTTACCTGTTTATCAAAAAGAAGAGAGAAAATTCGCCCTGTAGAGCAAGCCTGGGCATTGAGAATGAAGAGTTTAGGAGAAAAGGTGAAGGTGATGATTACAAACACCCAGAAGAATATGAGAAGTCAGAAGATGGTATATAAAGATATAAATAGACCAGTAACAAGTGTGTGTGTGTGCGTGTGCGTGCGTGTGTGTGTAAGAGAGAGACACCAAACCTAATGCTTTTATTTTTTAAATCTCACTCTTTCCTCTTTGCATGTGTTTAATGTTGCCATTTGTATCTTGTTTACACTCAATTTCATATCAGTTAAATGTACTCATGACTAAAAAATGTGTTTGTGGAATGGAAAATTTTAGCCATTCAAGTTGGTCACTTAATCTGTCTACTTTATGCATCATTACAATCCCAGGAGGTTAACTATTATGCCCATTTTACAGGTGAACAAACCAAAGCTAAAGGATATGGTGCCCAAGGTAACATCACAAACCCAGGCTATCTTATTTGCCTATAAATACATATTTATGATAATAAAAAATATTAACAAAGTCGGACTGCCAAGGACCAACTCATAAAAAGGATGAGAAAGTCAGCCCAAACGAACCCACAATACATTAAATATATTCATCTTGCAGGTTTCAAAGGCTACAATAGCTGGCTGGGCTTGCTTCTTATAGATTACTAGTAGAGGCTGCCCAGAAAAATAATGGGGAGTGTGATGCTCATACTTTTGATATGACATATATGTCATATACCATTTCAGGCAATTTAATCTTTATCAAATAAAAAAATAATGAACTTGCAGACTTTGAAAATTATTACAGGTAATGGCAAAGAATTAGAAAGAGTTCTTAGAAATTCAGGTTCTAATTTAGTTTTTAGGGGTGACAAATGTTATGGTGAATCTTTTTCAAAGGAGGTTTTCTTCATCTCTTGGGGTCAGGAGGAACAGAGATATATAAGAGTCTCAAGCAAGCCAGTAACCCTAGAGGAGGACTGAAAAGGCTTACACATGAGATCTCTCTTATCAGTTTGTTCCATTTTTCGAGACAGGTTCCCTCTATGTAGGCCTGGCTACTCTGTAGTAGGCTGGCCTTTCCAACTCACTCTCTAGACCAGGCTGTCCTCAAACTCAGAGATCTGCCTGCTTCTACCTCCCAAGTACTGGGATTAAATGCTTATCATCACATAAGGTTCTAAACATAAACACTCACTAATTTAAATTATCCTAGCTAAAGAACTACAAATACTTAGGCAAGAGTTAGGGGGAGTATAAGAGAATAATGCAGTTTCCAAAGATGTAGAAGAGAACACATGATATAAAGGCATTTGTAACCCTGACACGAACATAATTCTAAGCATACTAGGTACAAACGTCCCTATCTAAAGTTCTTCATTCCTATCAATATTCCATGGCAACATTTGTTTGGTAAAATCCCACTTTCTAGTTATTTCAAATTTTTGTAAGTGTGAATATACCTTCCAAATTCAAAACTTTACTATCACCAGTAATTTCACCTTTTATACTACATAGTACTTTTTCTAGGAGCATATAATGGGTTAAGTGATGTAAGTTACTCCCCTTCATATATTCTTTTGTTAATGAATTTAAATACATAATCTAACTGTTTTTTAATTTTATAGCTGATTTCTTCCTTCCTCAACCAAAGTCCAGGCATAAATGAAGGAACAAATATACCATCTTCATGAAGGCTGCGGGAAAGACAGAGTTCAGCTGATAAAGGTGTTTGCCAGCAGGCCTGACCACCTGATCTGATGTCCAGGTCACATAAGTCGTCATCCTGTGAACACCACACATGCAGCATGGTATGCACAACCCACACACATACACATAAAATACATAAAGGAAACTCAATTACTGGGCGAAGAAAGAACGCCCATTACTAACATACACTATGTGTAAAAGTGCACACAGAACTAAAACATTTACAAGAAAATACAAAGGACAAAGTCTTTAGAACCTAGAAGTAGACATAACTTCTACATAGTGCATTAAAAATTGGTAACTGACAAAAAGGCAGTCCATAGAATGGGAAAAGATATTCACTAACCCCACATCTGACAGAGGGCTAATCTCCAAAATTTACAAAGAACTCAAGAAGCAAGTCTCCAAGACACCAAAGGATCCAATTAAAAGGTGGGGTACAGAACTAAATAGAGAATTCTCAATAGAGGAGTCTAAAATGGCCGAGAGACACTTAAGAAAGTGCTCAACATCCTTAGCCATTAGGGAAATGCAAATCAAAACAACTTTGAGATACCATCTACTCCTGTCAGAATGGCTAAAATCAAAAACACCGAAGACAATTTATGCTGGAGAGGATGTGGAGAGAGGGGAACACTCCTCCATTGCTGGTGGGAGTGCCAACTCGTACTGCCACTTTGGAAATCAGTATGGAGATTCCTCAGGAAAATGGGAATCAATCTACCACAAGACCCAGAAATTCCACTCTTAGGCATATATCCAAAAGAGGCAAATTTATACAAGGGCATCTGTTCCACTATGTTCATAGCAGCATTATTTGTAATAGCCAGAACCTGGAAGCAACCTAGATGCCCCTCAACTGAAGAGTGGATAGAGAAAATGTGGTACATTTACACAATAGAGTATTACTCAGTGGAAAAAAACAATGGAATCTTAAATTTGAAGGCAAATGGATGGCACTAGAAGAAACAATACTGAGTGAGGTAATTCAGTCACAAAAAGACAAACATGGTGTGTACTCACTCATATATGGATTTTATACATGGATCAGGGGAGTGCCAGTCTGCACTTCCACTGACAGAGAGTCTGGGAAACAGGAAAGAACCTAAGAGATATGCATGGTACCCCAGAGAAGAGGAATGAGGCAAGATCTTCTGAACAGATGGGAAACACAGCAAGGGGTGGGGGGGAATGGGAGCTGGGAAGAAGAGAGGGGGAGAAGAGGAAGAGAGAGTAGGTCATGGAGGAACAGGAAGGTTGAGTGGGGGGTAGAATAGGGGGGAGAGGGAATCATAGGTTAGAAGACAGATCGGGCACCAGTGTGACCTCTAGTGATCTAAAGGGATGACACCAACTGGCAAGATAAGCAATAGTGGAGAGACCACCTCGAATGTCCATTCCTGATAATGAACTTGATGTCTATAACCATCCTGGAGCCTTCATCCAGTGACTGATGGAAGCAGAGGCAAACACCCACAGTTAAACACTGAGCTGAACCCATGGAACCCAGTGACAGGGAGAAAGGAGTGATGAGCAAATTGGCAAAGAATGGGCAGGCAAAACCAGCAGAGACAGCTGATCTGAACAGGGGAGAGCTCTTGGACCCCAGACTGACAGCTGGGAGGCCAGCATGGGACTGATCCAGTGTGAGAGTCAGTGAGGAGGCCTGGGCTACCTATGGGGCCCTGAGCAGTGGATCAGTGTTTATCCCTGGCATACAAACAGACATCGTGTGTCCATAACACAAAGAGGGATGCTCTCAGCCTGGACTCTTTGGGGAGTGCCTGGACCCTGCCCTGAGTGAAATGACAGACTCTGGATATCCCCTATGTGGAAGGACATGGATATAGGGTGGGAGGCTGTGGGGGATGTGAGGAGGGGGACCAAGAGGAGGGGAGGGAGAAGGAACTGGGATTGACATGTAAAACACACTATTTAAAATTAAAATAATAAAAAAGGAAAAATTGATAACTGGGGCTTGATCAAATTTAACACCTAACATTGTTAGAAAATACAACCAAAAAGAACGATATAACATAAAGAAGTATTGTCAATATCTTTATCTAACAATAGTATTATATCAAAATATATGAGGAACTCTTAAAACTCAATAAGGATCGAACACTCCTCTACTGCTGGTGGGAGTGCCAACTTGTACAGACACTTATGGAGATTCCTCAGGAAAATGGGAATCAGCCTACCACAAGATCCAGCAATTCCACTCTTAGGCATATACCCAAAAGATACACATTCATACAACAAGGATATCTGTTCCACTATGTTCATAGCAGTATTATTTGTAATAGTCAGAACCTGGAAGCAACCTAAATGCCCCTCAACTGAAGAGTGTTTAGAGAAAATGTGGTACATTTACACAATGGAGTACTATTCAGTGGGGAAAAAAACAATGGAATCTTGAAATTTGAAGGCAAATGGATGGCACTAGAAGAAACGATACTGAGTGAGGTAACCCAGTCACAAAAAGACAAACACGGTATGCACTCACTCATATATGGATTTTATACATGAATCAGGGGAGTGCCAGCCTACAATCCCACTGCCAAAGAGTCTGGGAAACCTGCAACCAATGACTGATGGGAGCAGAGGCAGACTCCCACAGCTAAACACTGAACTGAACTACTGGAATCCAGTGACAGAGATGAGCAAAGGAGTCAAGACTGGGCTGTTTTAACCCACAGAAACAGCTGACCTGAACAAGGAAGAGCTCTTGGACCCCAGACTGATGGGTGAGAATCCAGCATGGGAGTGACCCAGACCCCCTGAATGTGGGTGTCAATGAGGAGGCCTAGGCAACTATGGGGCCTTGGGTAGTAGATCAGTATATATCCCTGGCACACAAATGAACTTTGGGTGCCCATCACACAATGAGAGATGCTCTCTCAGCCTGGACTCTTGTGGGAGTGCCTAGGCCCTGCCCTGGATGAAATGACAGACTATGGATACCCCCCATGGAGGGCCTCACCCACCCTGGGGAAAGGAGTGGGGATGGGGGAAGAGGGGGCTTATGGAGGGTATGGAAGGAGGGGAGGGAGAGGGAGAGGGACCTGGGATTGACATGTAAAGTAACCTTGTTTCTAATTTAAATTTTAAAATAAAAATAAGACATAAAAAACTCAATAAGGATCTAATTTGTAAAATAAATTATTTAAATGCTATTTCATCAAAAGATGATAGACAAATGGCCAAAATGGTATGTGAAAAGCTGTTCAATATATTTAAGAGGAAGGAAAATGCAAATTCAAATCACAGTATGCCATCGCACACCCACTAAATTATATACATTACAGGAAATGGCAATAAAAAACATTGGCAAGAATGAGGACAAAATCATTTCCAATCTACTGCTGTAAAAAAATATATATATAAAATCATTTTGGAAAATGTTTACACAATTTCTCAAAAACTGTATTTCCAGGTGTTCAATAGTTGAGAAAGAAAAAAGAAAACATGAGGTCTGGGGGTGTAGCTTGGTGGTAGACATTGACTATATGCACATGAGGCCATGAGTTCAATCCACAGCACTGAAATGTAAAAGAGCCAAATAAAATTAAATTGTGGCTAAGAAATTAAAACATGTTCACATGAAGAATTACCCCTGAGGATTTATAGGGTAGCTTTATTCACAAGAACTAAGGACAGGAATAAACTCAGCCCTGACAGTTAAGTGAGCCAGTACATTCATGTCTGCCATCCAGGAGTAAAAAGGACTTTCAGTAGCTGCAGCAACATGGCTGAAAACATTACATTGAGCAAAAGAAGAGCACATTTACACTGCTCCATGTATATGAAATTAAGTGAATATAAACATGGGAATTGGCTGGAAAGCACAAGAGAACTCTTGGGAGTCAAAGCATGTTTAATCTTGATTATAACAATGCTGGCTACATAAATATACACATTTCATTAAACTGTACACTGAAAGTGAACACATTGTATGTAACATCAATAAAGTTCTTTTAAAAACTGATTTCCCGGGGCTGGAAAGATGGCTCAGTGGTCAAGAGCAATCCTTGCCTTTGCAGAGGACACAGGTTCTGTCCCCAGCACGTATAAGCTCCAGTTTAAAGAGACCCAGCACCTTCTTGTGGCTGGTCACTGGCTGCAACAGGGATGATACACATACATACAATCAGGCAAAATTCACATAAAATAAAGATAGAAACAATAATAAAGTGATTTCCCTTAAATATTCTGCACATTTTATAATTCCAATTTAAGGAATACATAATTCCATTTTTCCTTTGATTCGTGTGTGCTGGCATAAAACACAAATTTCAAGTTACATGGATGTATATTAATTGTCTATGCTAATTTTGTGTTATAATGGCAGAAATGAATAACTAGGAAAGAGATAATATACAAGTCTAAAATAATCACTTTCTGAAACCTTATATAAAATGCTTGAAGATCCTTGAGCAATGTCTCTTTAGAAACTACTTGTGGCAAACTCTAGCTTCCAGATAAAGCCACAATTATATTTTCCACATTACATGATCTTCTGCAGTGACCTTGCTGCTCACACTTTCACCACAAAACAGCTCTCGTTCCCCTCCTTTTGAATCTGGCTCATCCTGGTGACTTATGTGGCCACGATAATATATGGAAGTGACTTCTCAGACCTCAGAAGCCAAAACAAGAAACACCACAGCTTCTATCTGATCTCTCAGAACACTCTGTCATGAGCTATTCCTTCCAAGAATTTGGTACCATGCTGTAAGAAGCTCCAACCACATGAAGAAGCTAAATACCAGCACTTCTGCCCGTAGCTCCAGCCAAACCCAAGTCAGCAGGCAAGAACCACAGTTATTCTGGCCCTCCAGTTCACACGAGCCTTAAAAAGGACTACAGAAATCTGGCCCTAACTGCACGAGAAACCTAGAATGAGAGTCATGAGTAGGACTTGCTTAACTCAAAGAACAGTGAAAAATGGAAAGACATACTTATTGTAAACTGCTGTGTTTGGGGATTACTAGCTAATAATAGGCAACTGATTAACCATTATACTAAAATAAGCCTAGGAAAGTTCAGGTTGAGAAACTGCAGGTTTCTGGGTGAGGCAAGGCTAGGCTGAACCACCTGTGAGTTTTTCCCCAGGTCAAAGCCTACCAAGAGCCTTGTCTCAGTCTCAAGTACTATGTACGTGGCCAAAGTGGAGGAAGTGGCAAAAGTTACAACCGTGAAGCACTGTGATTTCTCAGTCCACACATATCATCAACAGGCTTACTGCTGCTCAAAATATAGGCAAAATCTGGAATCGTAAACACATGCTTAACTTTGAATTTTAACAGGAATGCAGTTTTGTCATGCTGTAAAGTAAGCAATAGCTAGAGTAACTCATCATTATTATTGAACCTTTCAGAATGATAATTTAACTTAGATCCGAAATATAAAAAGCTATCAATATTAGGGAAATTATCAATACATTTCAGTTCATCTATCCACAATAAATCTGCACTTAGCAATCAATGTCTCCCATGCTATGGCTCTTTCATGTCACCTGGTCTTCCTCTGAAGGGTGACAAGAGTTTTCTTTGACATATTTCTGGCATAACAGAAATACATGAAAAACTCTTTAGCCTAAAACATCTTCTTAAACCCTATATTAACCTCATATAATTCAGCATACCATATTTCCAATAATATGCTCTAACCCATAGCAGATTCAGATTTAAGAATATGAATTAATGAGAGCTTAGTGTATGTTGGTACCTGCCATGTTCTAGAGATGTCCTTTAAATTGGAGGAAGTTTTGTTCACAAGAGATCAATAATGACTGACTCATTAACTCACTGACATGCTGGGAACCACAAAGTGACACAGCTCATACGTTTTACATCTAAGGGTACATTTCTGGAACCTTGAGGATTCCTACTTTTCCTCAATCTACTTAAATTACACATTCATATGACTATCACACTGACATGACAAATTTATACTGACAAAGCATTTTAAGTGGCAAACATTCCAAGTTAATAGGCTTAAGCTATTTCTGCAAGTGTTATGGTCTTGAGAGTGACCACAGGCAGCAAATACTCAGGACATCTTCCATCCCTGACCCACTCATCCAGTTCTGTGTAAACTCTTCCCGCCTAAGGTTCTCTATGAGACTTTCAGTCTTCCACTCAGTCTGAGGAAGTGATGCTTCCTTTCTTTTGTTACTCTTACCCACCGCTGGATATTATTTTACACAGATGTTTCTTTGGTAAGCCCCTTCCTGTTACACATGCTCTGGCCCTGAAAAGCCAGTTCTCCTAACACTAAAATTTCATTCAATAAGTCACACTATAAACATACCCAGCAAACCCTGGTAGTATATTCTACAGACACCATTTGAAAGCAGCCAACTGAGAGTCTATACTTGGTACTCCTTATCTGTCCTGATTGTCATTTCTACTTCATACATTAAATTGTAAAATAATTTTAATTCACAATTAGTCCTATGACTTAAGAATACAATTAAGATAGAGTGAAAATCTTATGGTTTACTATTATAGCATAGGATATATGACTTTAATATAACCTGTGTTTTTTCTAGGTTAAAAACAAAAAAATGACTGTACAATTCATATAGTATCCCCAAAAGTCTTATATTGAGGGTTAAAATAACTGATTATATTAATTATAAATGGCTATTATTAATGTTCAAAAACTATGCATGTCCAGTGACTTTTCTAGCTCAGAGTCCCTAACAACAAGTAGTATTCACATCCTGTGTAATTCCATGGGAATTCTATGGGGAAAGTTCCATATATGGTAATTTCCCTGATGGATTCCCCACAGTTTAGACAGGATATGAATCTGGTCCATTGTAGCAATGAAAACAACAAACCACTGAACACTTGTGTGATTGTTTTCTGAACGTAAACTACAGGCGAACAGTTAGGGAGTCCAACAGTGAGTCGAAGGTAAGAAGCCAGTGGATATTTTATTCCACTTTTGAACTAGTGGATAAACATGAAAATATACACAAAAGAAATTAACTCCTGTCTTCATTTAAAACATCCTCTTGGTTCTAAAGTTACAATGTTAATTATCAGCAGAGAAAAAAATTCAAAAGGAAATCTCACATCAGACTTTGTTGTTAGAATAAAAGTAGAAAGAGTCTTCCAAGTCAAAAATATTACATGGCCTTAACTCCCCGAGCTCCATGTGGACTCTTCCCAACATAAATGCCTACAAGCCAGGGTGGTTTTCATTTATCTACATACTTTAGCTGTCTGTGCACCCTACTTATCTAAAGCTATGCAATAATATTTTTCTTTTACATTCAGGTTCTAAGTGCAGACTTGGGAGTTTAGTACAACCCCAGTTAAGCATTTCTATTTTTGCTTTGAGATGAAAGCATCTAAAATCCAATATAGCTCAATACTAGCAGCCAGATTAATGCCATAGGAGAGAAAAATAGCTGGTGTTCCTAAATTACCTAGTTACATATGACAAATACTAAGGGGAAAATAAGTAATAGTAATAAAATGTCAAACATACTAACAGCAAAAAAAGTTCTAACAGTTATTAATAATAATTAGGTGTTTATATTGACAAATGGTATATTTTAAAGGTGATTTGGGGCAGCTATACTCCCTTTTCATATTTCAACTTATTCACACACATTACAGTAAAACAGCAGACCAAAGTTCAACTCTACACATAGCCAGCTGTCAAGAAAGTCCCTGGGGTGCACATAAAAGTGTGACTTTTGTTTCCTTGCCAGATGTACTTCATCCCAGCAACCTTCTGACCTATGTGACAGAGTGTATTCATTGGATTATCTCTCATACAACTGCTCAAAATCAAATTTTGAGAATTCCCATGTTCTTAGTTCTACTAAGCTGCCAGTTCCAAGTTAATGAATATATCTATAATTAAAGTGATGGCAACAGGTGAACTTTGGTGCCCATCACAGACAAATTATATGAGTAACAACCAACAGATCTTTCTCATCACCCCATCCAAGGTGATGCAGGTCAACTACAGAGGTAACTCTGGACTCTTGTCTCACCTCATCGCTGCTAAGATCAAATGGTTGAGTCTCATACTAGTTACTATTTTGTTGGTACTCTGGCATTTTCCTCCATGCCTCACAATGCCCTCATCTAGAAGGTTCTCTTTAGCAAATCTGTAACAAAATGTTGAAGGAGAGATTAGATGACATTTTCCTCAGGGATATTCTATTTCTCAGCAGGTACGGTACTAATCTAATAAGGCAGGTGTTTTGGGAGACAAAATGTACCAGGGCACAATTCCCACCACTGCACAGCTTAAATGGTCCCTTTCATTGGCACCCTTGAGAAATAAAAAAGTTAAATAAGAGGTGGGGTGGAGGCACAACTGAGCCCAGGCAATACTAATTGAATAATGTGCATTACAGATAAAGTGTCTGTCCTTTGAAGAATAACCAACTTTATGAGGCAGAGTGTAACCAATGGCAACACTGCAGTTTTCCTCACTCAATAAAAATAAAAGATAAATGTTCTTTCTCCTGTTACCAGCTTTTTTTTACTTCACAAAAGTCAAAATTTTGTTTTCCTCTTAAACTTTTTCCAAGAAAATTTTAATTTTGCAGAATTCAACTGATTTTTCTATATGAACTCCATTACATCAAGTACTCCAAATATGTATTTAATGATTATTTTACTCAATAAAACTTTATTGATAGCATTCTCCTCTTACACTTAAATTATTCTGTCCCCTACAAAGTAAAATTGCATTTCTTCAAAACCAACAAAGAATAAAAAGCATTAGTCCCACTTTTAGACATGAAAACATCCCTATGGTAACAGAGTGACAGAGTTCATCAGAGCTTTGTACTTCCTACTTCATCATGATGAGTCTCCTAACACTACAGGCAACACATGTCAGGGGCCTCAGGAGACAACACCAGTCAACACAACTACAGGAAGTTGATATCCACTAGGCAGAAAGATGAGAGTAGGATTGTTAGACAGAAGAGTAGATGATGTTAGCAGTCTGGGAAGAGAAGAGTGCTTGCCTAGTATGTAGGAATCGCTAGGTTGAATTACTTATACTATTGAAAAAAAACAAAAATTTAAATAAAATAAACTGTATCAGACATTACTGGAGACTTATTAATTATTTCTGCATGGTTATCTAAGTCTTTAACTTTAAAAATATTTGCTCTTCAGATGAATTTTTGTCATTTAATAAGACTATTTTTTATTTAGGGATTGTTTAGGAGGGAGGGTTATTTAATGTAAGCAACATCTTGGTGAGATAGAAATACAATAATGTAGAACCCAGGCCACTACAGACACATGAACTCAAAAATCTAAGACATAAAATCAACTTAGTTATATATCCAACAAGTTGAAAATGAAGATGTGCTCCCTTGTCTTATATGTAAAACGTAAGAAGGCAAGAATGAAAATTTAAAAGAGTCATTAACAATGAGCATTGGAAGTCACAGATCAGAACGGTGATTATCACTTGGCCAGGAGAAGTAATAATATTTCCTGAGGAAACAGAAGTGTTCCGTATCTCCATCCAGGCAGGAGTTCTACCAGTACCAACACGGGCACCAATGCACAGAAGCCATACTAAAACCTAGCCATCCTATGATACACCAGTCACGCTTCAATTTAAACAACAGGCAACTAAGGAATGCTGAGAATGGAGCTAGTCTTCCCAAGGAAAGAGCATACCAATTGGTTACCCAATACCAAATGCTCAGCCCTGAAAACATACAAAAAAGTAACATTGTACAGATTGAGCAGGTTGTCGTTAGGCATTTAGGAATAAATATATACATACAATGAGTGTATGTTAACAACAATTAATGAATAAAAGAGTCATAAATCTGAAAGAGAAAAAGGAAGGGTACACAGGAAGACTTGAAGGGGGGAAAAAGAAGGGAGAAATGATGCAAGTATATTATGATCTAAAAAGAAAGGAAATCATTTTAGTAAAAAAGTTAGGTACAAGTAAGGCACAGCAGCCTGAAATCAAGAATAAGACTCACATCATGTCTGACGGAAGCTTCTCCTAGTGTTTCCAGGCCCTACCACCCATTGCAAGCAAGGCGGATAAGGCATCCCAAGACAGTTCTGTGAGAGCATCAGGTTGGTTTGGGAGGCTCCTTCTACACTAACTAAAACTTCAGAGAGTTTGCAAGTCTACAAAACAACACCCGAGGTGAAGTAAGAAGGTGAAGGGCTACAGCCACAAGCAGAGCAAACACACTCAGCACAGACACACTTGGCACACAGGATCTCCTCACCTAAAAGAAGACAGTCATTTACAATCCCAAATACCCACAGGGAACATGGATACCTGTGGGCTTTTAGTGACAAGCAAAAGATAAAAATTAATCCTCAGGCAAAGCAAAAAGGTTCTAAGTAAAAACTAACAAAAAATGCTAAAAAAAACTTGCATGTCAGTGTTCTGTTCACTAAATAGTATTAAATTCTGTTCCATAATGGTAGCTATGGAGATGAAAAGCAATTTTCAAATATACCAGATAGCACATGCATGAGACAATCAAAAGATAAGGTTTAAAACTATTTGGAAAAACAAACCAGACAATGGAAGAGAGCCTAATATAAGAGCCAACAATGTATTTCAACTGCCATTAACAGCACTAATTGTCCTTTAATACATAGTATAAATATTCCTGTCCTCACCTAGGGTCTCATATCAATTAAATTCCATTACTGAATGGGAAATTAGGAGATCTCTGCCACTGAATGATCGACAAGAATTCCAAATGTACCATTAGATGAATTTTTAAATATTTTCAAATTATTAAGAAACATGTTGAATGGACACTAAATCTCATTATTAGTCTGTCTCGAACTTGATTACAAAATATGGTAGCATTGGAGATGGGAGGTTTCTGCAATAAAACAACAAAAATGAGCTTTTATAAAAGCCAGTCAAGAAACAAAAGAACTGAGGGTTGTTAGCTCACTTCAAATGCTGTTCTACAATCAATAATCAGCAGCTATCCAACAGTCACATGGACGGCTGTGACCAGAAAGTTAAGGTCAAATTACAAATTCATCAGAAATAGATTTCTTCAATGTCCTGCCTTAACCCAACCCTCTCCTCCCCCACAAAGCCAGGGCAGTAGGTCGAATCTCTAGACATTCATAACTGTCACCTTTGCTTACAGACGATGGTAAAATGCTCTGCAGAGCCTGTACAACCTCACTGACAAGCTATGTTACTTCACATCAAACATTAAATAGTCCTCAACTACGTTGACCATCACCATTTTTTAAATACCTATTTAGTGTGTCTACAACTGCTGTCCAGCCCAGCCCACTGTGCAGGGCCTGCTCTGCACCAAAGCAATTTCATTGTATAAGTTTAAAATGCATACAATGCTGCTATTCTGTGATGTTAGCCAACATATCAAAATTGAAACCAGTGTGAAAAAGGCATGCTGTCTCAAGTAAGAAGCTATTTATTGGCCTTCTTAAATCTACATGTAGCATCTGCCTATGTGTTTTTGTAAAAATATGGAGGAAGATATATAAAGACACCTTTCTCTCTCCTTGGATGAAAAATGTCAGCCCTTATCTTAGAAACACTGTCATCCCATAGTCTTCTAGCACCTACATTAGGGATTAAAGACAGTAGGAGCCTCCTACAATGGATCAGTGACAGACCTGATCCCATCAATTAGCAAGGTCTGGGAGGCTGCCTGCATCCTGTCTTCTTACCTCCTCCCTCTTGGAGGCCTCGTTTTGACCACATTGACATGCCTGGCTTTTAAGAATGAATAATCCACTTCAGGGAAGTCTCTTACCCAAGACCAATTCTTCTGTAATTAGAGGCAAACGCAAATATCATTAACCTAAGGCAATGTGACATGAACTCAAGCCAGTGAAACCCTGATAGCCCACAAATTCTATAGAAGAGAAGTAGGATCCATTTACTTACATGAGGATTCTGTACCAAACATGGCTGGCTCCAGAAGGTGTTTTTTAAAAAATTAGAAGACAGGAAAGAAAAGGAAAAAAGGAAGGAAGAAAACGTAAGATGTACATGTGCTCCTGAGAGCGAAGAGATGAGCCGGCTACCCAGCAGGGGTCATGAAACCAGACAATGCAGTCCGAGCTGTGTCCAGCTGCCAGATTCTCCTTAGAGCTTCAGCTTTCTCTCGAGAGTGGAAGGCAAGGTCTCCTACACCATCTCAAACCGAAAGGCTGCTTTTCCAAATCCACCAGGCAAAGAAAGGCCAACGCGGCTGCTGTGGGATGCAGCGAGGCAGGGCTAGGTAGCGCAGGGCATGTCTGAGAACAGCAGCGCGGATACTGCAATCCTCAGCCCCGCTGTAGCAGTAAGACAATAGCAGGGCTTATGCATACGCCGGATGACGTCAGAGACACTGCACAGACGACTGCCGCTGCTTGAACCAGAGGCTCCAGGGCTTCAGGGGAGCAGCGCGATTCAAAAGGGAATTCCTTTGTCATAAAATGCACAAGCCCGAAAACCACAGGCACATTCCCCCTGCTCAAGAGCTCTTCATCCCGTGATGCCACTCAGCAAGAGACCTCAAAGAAATTTAAATACTGGCCTTCTACCAACTAACCACAAAGATCCGCGGATCCGCGATGTTGGTTGCTTTACAGCAAATAAAGCTTTGCGGGAGAATTAACGAGTATCAGAAAAGAGAAAAATAATCTGCATTTAAAAGTAATTACACAAGAGTTCAAAATTGTTTTCTCTAAATTAAGATGCACATTTGATCACAAATAGATAAAGAGATGCATACTACATACGTTTGGAGTGTTTAAGCGCATGTGACTGTTAGTGAAATAGTGTAAGTGGTTGGCGCACAACCTCAAATAGAAGAGGTTATACTTTTACTTCGTGGCAAATGTTATTCAAATATGAAAACCACAGATTTGTGTAGACATATTTCTCCTCTTATTCCTTCTGCTTATTTTGAATTTTACCTTTTGAAAATTTCTGTCATTTCAGAGTATCTCAGGCATTTTAAGGCTGTGGTCAATGAGGGTGTGCACTTGTATATGAATGGGCATTTGTGGCTAACATATTTCTTCTTAATCTACTCAAACAAAATAACTGAAAATAATATCAATATGCTTCTTGTCTTCCTGAGCACAAAGAAGCTTTCCTACATGATCTGATTTTTATTCTAAATCTGGTTTTAAAACATATATTAGAAGTATGTGGACTTTCCTTAGAGTGCCTACTCAACCCCAGAAAGAAGGAAGTTTGTTTTAGTGTTTTAACAACTCTGAACTGTACAAAAAGCATATTGTGTGCATAATGTACCACTTTAAAAGTCATATACAGGAGGAAGTTCAAGAGTTCAAGACTCCCCTCCACCCATTCACAACATGCATACCTTTTCCAATAATTTCTTTCGTTTACAAAGAACTGTCTTAATATGGATACAGCTTTTAAACATTGAATTTATGACAGGAATGTGGGACTGCAAATTACCACTCCAAAAATAGCATGAGTGGTTCCTCTGGTTACTAGACAGGGACCCTCCTCATCAGCTTAGCTGCTTGCATAATAGTTCATTGTACTCACTGTACAAGCATTCAAGGTAAACTGGCTTAGCATCCAGAAAAGGCTGAACCACAACTGGTGAGGAAAGCTGGTGTTGCAGAAAAGAGTATTAATACGTAATGTTTCTGTTTGCTATGTGTCAGGCACTATTTGGGACTTCTACATACACTCATTCATTTAATCTTACTAATCCCAGGAAGAGATACTGCTATCACCTACATTTGCAAGTTAATTTGCAAAGATAGTGTAAGGAGTAAACATTAGGCTGAGACTCAAACCCAGGAGGTCTTATTCCAAAGCAAAGCTGTTAGCCTGTCTACTGTAACACCTCTTGAAAAATTAACAAATACTTGCCAAAATTAACAGCATTTTAAAATTCAAATGAAAGGGAAAACAAATGAGTAGAAAATGTGGATAGAGACCCCCCCAAAAAACAGTCACCAAAGAAAACTGAAAAATTGTAGAAGTACTGAGAAATTCAGTATCAATTAAATTGTGAATATATAAAAAATACCCCTGCAAAAAAAATCTGTCAAGCCACAGCTAAAGATGAATATTAATGATGCTGAGATGTATCTGGAGCAAGTGGCAATGGGTAATATACTTAAAGTTGTGGAACCTTAAAACCAAAGGCTATCTTATGTGAGCTATTTGTTTACTTACTTTTACCTTAGGAAAGATCTACTTTAAATTCTATACAAGATCTTGTATATTAACTCATCAAATAATGAATGGCTATGGCCATTAAAAAATTAGAGAAAGCAGAAAAGAAGGTGACCCCTGAGGATGAGAAACTTTCCAATGAAAACCATGATGATCTCTATGCAACGACTCCTTCACCAATTGACTAGGTGACCCTTGCTTCAGCTTACATGTGAGCCCAATGCACATATCATACATCAGTATCTCTTTCTGGCACAGGGCTATGAGGATTAAGTTAAAGGTTGCAATCTCTTTCAAGAAGTTTCCTTTTTAGATAATCTTAGAGGTGCATGTCTGCTAAAAACATTACACATCTAACATGTCAACAACATTGGACAGAACTCACACCACTTGACTCTGTGACCTGGAGGCCAGAGCTGTTTCTAAACACTTTGGAAAGTTCAGGTGCTCATCATTGAACCTCCTCACTGCCGAAAATTATTTCATGAGTTTCATTTGCTCTAATTATCTCCTCTAGTATACCCAGAGAATAAACCCAAATTTTAATGTGTTGCTTAAGGAAAATGTAAAGGAAGCAAATGAAGGAAAATAAAACTGATTTGAAGTTCCAAAACATTCTACTCCCCTGCCACACATACCAGCACACACACACACACAAAAAAAGTCAGATAGATTCTAACACCAAAGTAATCTCTGAATTCCTTTTGTCTAATTATTAACACCCAATACTTTGCCCTTCCACTCACAAATACAGCACTGCTAATGTCAGGATAAAGTTAGCAGTGAGGGCCAGCAAGGCAACTAGTTGATAAAATGTTTTCTGCACAAGCCTGAGGCAGTTCAGTTGTAGAAGCCGTGTAACGGTGGGAGAAGAGAAGCACCTCACAAACTTGACTTCTGCTGTCCACATGCACACAGTAGCATGTGTTCCCACTCACACATGTAGCACAAACACATGCAATAGTGACGATAATAACATTTTAATTTAGTTTCATCAGAGATCTGATTTTAAAATAAATTGAAGTTAACAATGAGAGAAAATGCTAATAGCCAAAATAATTTTATTGTTCCAAATAATCACAAGGGGTTGGGGCATGGCCCAGTGGTTAGAGCAAACTGTCGAGCTACTAGCCATATCTGGGAGCTCTGGGTTTAACTCAGACTCCCACTTCAGTGAAGACAATGGAGAGTGACTGAAGAAGACTCCGATATCGACCCTGGGCCTACACACAGGCAAAAGTGACCATGCACACCATAAACACATACATGTAAAAAAAGACATCCTAAAATTGGAAACATTGATAAAATCTTTTGAAGTAATTATTTAACAGTGTGTGAGAGCACATGATGGAGGGGCACAAGTCACAGTGCACGTCTGAAGGTCAGAAAAATGTTTGTAGAATTGGTACTTTCCTATATGTGGATTCCAGAGATCAAACTTGGGTTGCCAGACTTGAGTGGCATGTACTTTTACCTGCTAAGCAAGTAATGGAAGTCAGTAAGCACGGATTTTACTGGGCTCTTTCCTGGAGCCTGCTGCTTTACTCTATGGGCACAGTATGATCTAATGCCTTCCTCCCTAGAGCCTACTCTAATCCTAGTTGATGGGACAGAGAAGCAGGTATGTCGTATGCCAAGCGGTGGGTGGTATACAGATAGATAGAAAGGAATAGGAGGAAATTGAATGAAAGGCAGAGCATTTTAACAAAATGTCCAGGTGGCTGCTGAAAAGGAGACATTTCAACAGAGATCCGAAAACAAAAAAGCCATGTGAATAACACAAAAAACCAAGTAGAAGGTATAGCAAAGGCCAGAAGCACGGATGGGTGTGGCCCCTTACATGTTCTGTTTTACAGAAAATCTATTATTAAATCACCAAGTATCAGTTTTCTATTGGAAGCTATCCCTTTGGGTATTCTAGAAATGCGATTTAGTAGGAGAGGGGTCATATTGGACTGTGCTGACCACACAGTGAAGACTATTCCCACATGACTGTCCAGGAACTGAAAACGTAAGTTACTCGTTTCAAATGTAGTGAACTAAATGTAACCATGTTTGAAAACAAGTAAGATAATAATGGAAGATAAGATTCAAAAAAGCTCCCTTTTACATCAGATAGTTAATCTGATGAATGCATTTATTAATATGACAGAACTTAAACTATATATTCTTTCTAAGTATACGCACAAATTTTTTTTTGGTTTTCGAGACAGGGTTTCTCTGTATTGTTTTGAAGGCTGTCTTGGAACTCACTTTGTAGACCAGGCTGGCCTCGAACTCACAGAGATCCACCTGCCTCTGCCTCCCGAGTGCTGGGATTAAAGGTGTGTGCCACCAACACCCGGCTGCATACACACAAATTTTAAACTGTCATATCCTAATTTCCATCTTTACCTCCTTTTAAAGTTTTTCTTAGTATCTCCCTTGATGCCTACCTGCTAAAGTTGCATCTTTAAAAATCAATTATGCAAAAATAAGTACAGCATTACTTGAAAACAACAGAGAAATGTATTAATGGCAATATAAAAGCAATTAAAAATGAAAGAGTTAGCATTTCTAGTATGGGGAAGTAGGTACAATTTCATTACTGCAAGCATACTCAGTGGGCAAGATGGTTCAACAGGTTAACTATCTGCCATGTAAGCCTAATGACCTGATGTCCAGAGCCAATGTCAAGTGAAAAAAGAAAAGAATCAACTCCATAAAGCTGTCCCCTGACTTCCATATGAGTCTAGGGACGTGTACACCTGCAATCATACAAATACACATCTCTCTCTCTCTCTCTCTCTCTCTCTCTCTCTCTCTCTCCTCTCTCTCTGTCTCTGTCTCTCTCTCTCACACACACACACACACACACACTTTCACACAACTACAATAAAGTTTGCAAAAATTACAGCATTACAGCATACTTAAAGGAAGATTGTCTGTTAAAATGTTACAAAGTTGGCTGCTTTACATTGAGCTATGAGGTATGCCCTTTCCTGTTTCAACACAATGTGCTGCAGACAGTGACTTTTCTAAAATCTAGGCAAAGTTTAGTGTCCCAAATAGAGTTGTTCTATAAATATTTTTTAAATTTTCTCTAAAGCAAGTACAAGTACACCTCGTGTGTGTATACCAGGACTTTAGTTGCAGAACTCTGTATAAATTTTATTTTCTGTATGGCATAACCTGCACTCAAATGATTTTAAACTTCTGGCCAAGAGAAAAGAAATGTGACTTCATTGTGGGTTGCAGTTTAAGTCTCTGTGAGTGTGACTCATACAGATGAAACAACGGAGTATGTCAGAGAAACTCCCCTGCATGGTTATCGGAAATTAGTCACAATGTGTATATAACTAATTCACACATATTTAGAGAATAAACTGGTATATACTGTAAGTTTACATAATGCAACATAATTTTAAAAGGGCAAATTTAAGTATTTGCTTTAAAGTAATTCTGTTCTAAATTTCATTTTACCTGTGTATTCCATAATGAAGCATTTCTCAAAGCACAACTCTATCGCCCCAAAACCAAACAGCTCCCTGGAAAGGCAACATGCCTGGTGTTGGGGGTGAAGCCTGCCTTGTGGTGCTGTGCACACACACACTTCTGCTTATCTCAACCCAGCAGTAACCGCTGGGGCTCTGCACCCCTTTGACCGTTTTTGTGAAGTCATCTTTAGAAAAGTCTCTCCAATTTCCACTTGTTTCCTGTTGTTTTAGGTTAAAACTGTGGAGGAGGAATTAACTCTCTAATTTCCCTAGGTGAAATACAACAAAAATTAGAGGCTATGAATTACTTGCCCTAGTTCTCAGTGTTGCGGAATTCACATACTGAAAGGACCAGTGTCCAAGCATTTGGTCATTGCGTTCATTCATTTCATGGTATGTATATGCAGTTTATCTAAACACCTAATAAGCCTAACAGAGGTGATAAAACAATCATTAGGAGCATATTTAGAACCTAAGACCACCGACTCATTTAACCAAGTCCTGAAATAGATTTCACTTGGTAACAGTATATGCTCATTACTGAGACCACTCTGTCTGGTGTGATCTTTAATGTTACATTACCAAACACCCTGAGCTATCTTTTCCGTCACTGCCAACTGTTGGTTTTTTAAAAATGTTTCTTGAAGCAGGGGTTCTCTGTGTAGCTTTAGCTACCCTGGAACTTGCTCTGTAGACCGTGCTGGGCCTCCCAAGAGCTGGGACTGAAAGCGTGTGCCACCGCCATCTGGCCCTTCACTGCCTGTTGTTACGATCTTGAGTACATGGCCACTCTACCTTGATAGAATTATTTACCTTTCCTAATGATAAGACAAAAATATGTTTTCTACAATTTCCCTTCCTTTTCCAAGTAACTTGAACATATGGACAATTTAGAGTTATTAAATAAACACTAAAATTGCAGTTATTTGCTTTGTTTTGTTTTTTGAGACAGGGTCTCACAGTGGGGCCTTGGCTGGCCTGAAGCCTGCAATCTATAGACTAGGCTGGCCTTGAACTCCCAGAGATTCACCTACCTCTGTCTCAGAACTGCTAGGATTACAAGAGAAGAAAATATGGTATTGGTTGCTAAGACAATTTGTTGTAAGAGCCAGAGGTGGGGGGAGGGGTGTTGACTGCAAGGAAACTATCTTCTGGGCACAGCAGGGCAGTTGCACACATGAACTTACAGTGCCCACAACAAGCATTAGGCCTGCGACAGCCCACGCCATCTAGACCACAGTGACAGAGTAAAGACTGAGGAAAGCTCCTCTCCCTTCCATAACTTTATTATTTGGAGTATTCTACCACGTGAGGCCCTGGCTCTCTATTTTCCCCAGAGGAGAATGAACACAGCTCCCACTTCTCTGTTCCCTCTTAAACCCCCAAACCATAGCTTTACCACAATAGCTTATATTTCTAACTCATGCAGTCACTCACTTTATAATTAAAGGTTTGAAATCCCCAGAGTCAGACAATAACCATTCATCCTCTGTTCCACGTTAAAGAAATGATAATATAGGGTTTCCCTATATTATCCACAACTCATTTCTTACTCTCCTCAGGACGCGTCACAGCTAACCTTAGATTATACCTCACCCCAACTTCCTCTTGCTGAAGCATCAAGAGCAAACTTTACTTAAGATGCCTCCCCTCACCACTCTCCCAGTTTCACACGAGACACTCAGTCTGCAGACAGTCTCGGCACTCCCTCTCATCTTTTGGCACTTCTAACTTAGCTTGCTTACTGAGCATCTCGGGCTAGCATCAAAGTGTGAGAAGGCTCCACTTGCAGGGGCTGTGGCTGAAGCAGATTCCCCCAGACTGAACCCAACTCCTTATTAGTAAGTTCCACCCACATCCCTCACCTCACAGACCAGATAGTACAACAGCCCTGCAAAATAGGTAGGTAAGCAGTGCAAAGCTCGTTCCTATGACTCAGACAGGTGCTATACCTTCACTACGGCACAGGATACAGTTAAGATTTCTAAACCCCAAATCTTCAACTAAGGACACTTTCTCAATGGACAGCACCTACTTCTAAGCTTTCAAAAAATAGCGACAGCATTCAAAGCTTTCAATGGCTGCCAAGCACAATCTTCTTATATAGAAGCAGGGACCTCTCTTCTTCCATGAACCTCAAAGAACTCAACACTGAAATACCAGAGTGTGTGTGTGTGGGGGGGGGAGACAGCTTTAAAAGACTTAGAGTGAAATATCCTGACCATTGATGCTTTTCCTCTAAGAGAAGATGGGGGAGCAGGCAGTGATGGCTCATGGCTTTAATCCTAGCACTTGGGAGGCAGGTGTATCTTTGTAAGTTCAAAGCATGTTTCACAGAGTGAGTTCCAGGATAGCCAGGGATACACATAGAAATCCTGTCTTGAAAAACAAAACAAAACAAAAAGATGCAGGGGGGTGGAATGGATATTTTAAGTATTGAATCATGAAAAACATACCTAAAGTTATAAAAAATGCTGCTGAAATATGAAGTTAAGATTTTTCTCTTTACAAACATAAACCAAATGGCAATAGGTTTATTCAGCTCACTGAGAGTAAAAGCTACATTATATATGTTTGAATCAGTGCTCTCCTGTGAAGATCAGAATCATATTCCAGGTTTCTACAACAACCAGGGAGGTAAGATGTCAGGTACACCCTTCTATAGAACAGCTTCATCAGGCAGACCACAACTCTTCCTGTGTGGTTTTGGTCTGTTCATCTGGTTCACAAAAAGAACCACTAGAAAATAAGCAGATAAAGTCAGGAAAATAGTCACTAATGAACTGCTATGGTTTGTTCTGGAGGGGGACAAAATGAGAAATTCTTCAAGAAAATATGGTAGAATTCAGCTAGCATCCCAGGTAAGCAAATGAGGTCACAAGGGTTATGGCTCTCCAATACATAAATCATTCTTACTATTTTGTAATGAGTTGGCAAAGTCTTTCTATACAATGCCAACCACTAAATATTTTAGATGTTACAGCACCTTTCCAGTCTCTATCACAACAGAACTGCCATTTTCATTCAAAAGTTCCCATCAATGTTTTAAATAAACGAAGGTAGCTGTGTTCTGATGAAACTGTATAGACTCTGAACAAAATTTAAAATAATCATCACATATCATAAAATACTGCCCTTCAGAAATTTTAATCAATATTAGAAAACAGTCAGCTTGGGAACTCACAGAAAGGCCGAGTCCAATTCCCTGCATTTCAAAAGACATTGTGAGAGAATGCAGTTTTGGTAGTCGAGTATCTCGTTCATTCCATGTTGCATTTGAATTAGTGACAGGTAAATGCTAAAGCACCTTCCAAGAAATCCTTGGCTATTTTCACAGGACAGAATCATTCCACTCCACATATATTTCTAGTCATTGAAACTCTTTAAAAAATTAAAATCACAGGCTGGGCGTTGGTGGCACACGCCTTTAATCCCAGCACTCGGGAGGCAGAGGCAGGCGGATCTCTGTGAGTTCGAGGCCAGCCTGGTCTACCGAGCAAGTTCCAGGACAGCCTCCAAAACAATACAGAGAAACCTATGACTAAAGCTGGCTCTGTCCACCAACGTTGGCTCAAACAGAATTAATGATAAATAAATTTAGATTAAATTTTAACCACACAATTAATTTATTTAGGAGATTCGGCATTTAAACACAAAACCTGATTTGTGAAACTAAGAACGTGGATTATTTCTGAGGTTCCTGCATCCCTAAAACATAATAATGCCATAGTGAGCTGCACCAGTCTCTTATCAACCAAGTTCCTGGGGATGGTGTTTTCGTTTAACCTTGTCCTTCAGGTAAGAAGCGGATAATTTCCTCTCTCTCATCTCTGGATTTTTGAAAGACCATGGAAAACCTATTTCTGATCAAAGAAACTATTATTTTCTTGGAAATAACCCAGTGTTGACCCAGAAGTGAAGCTAAGAGAAAATACAGTGAAGGATAATGCTTGGGAAATGATTTGTGCTTACTAGAACACTCTCCACGTTATAGCTTCTCTGGAACAAAGCGTAAGGTCATGTATAGTTTTTGGCTTCAAAGAAACTTTCTTTCAGCACTGCTTCATTTAAAACACTCACAGTCCTGGCTGATGGAAATTATAATGCATAAACTAGGACCCTAGAATCATACAATCCTGGGTTTAGATCTGCAATTGCTACTTATAAATTAGTCTCCTCTGAGCCTCGGTTTTTCAATCTGCAGAACAAGAATATCAGATCCTTTACAGATGAACAGTCCAGAGAAGGAAGACTGGGTGCTCAGAACACAAACATCTACAGTGCAAGCATGCACTCCAAATGGAAAATTCCACACCTGACTCATGCAACACATTTCAGTCAAAATACAGGCACTAAAAGTGTATTTCAATTGCTCACAGACTGTGGATATAAAGTATTCACGAATCATAAGTAAATTTTATGCCGACACCATGGGCATGGCCCCAAAGATATCTTTTTTGTTTTGTTTTGTTTTTACGAGACAGGGTTTCTCTGTATTGTTTTGGAGGCTATCGGTCCAGCCCGGCCTCGAACTCACAGAGATCCACCTGCCTGTGCCTCTAGAGTGCTGGGATAACCTGCCTCTACCTCAGAAGTGCTGGGATTAAAGGCGTGCGCCACCACCGCCCGGCCCCAAAGATATCTTACAATGCATATACAATATTCCAAAATCTGAAGAAAACATGTATCTGGAAACAATTTTGGTCCTGAATATTTCAAATAAAGGATACTCAAGCTGTAGAAATGGAGATGATATATACATGATAACATATATTGATATTGAATAACATCTGTAACACATTTTTGTTACAGGCAAATAATTTTTTTTTCAAGACAGGGTCTCTCTGTATAGCTTTGGAACGTGTCCTATGACTCACTCGGTAGATCAGGCTGGCCTCAAACTCACAGAGATCCACAGACAAATAATTTACACAGAAATAGGAATAATATCATAGCTTTGTGGGGATTTAAAAACACTACACAGACCAAAAAAAGATACAAAGAAAATTCTGGTATGTGCCGTAACACAGATGAACCTTAAAAACATCATGATAAATGAGAAAGCAAGTCACAGAGGAGCAAATCCAAATGACTTCATGTACAGGTGGTACATAAGGTACAGAGAGAGAGACAGAAATTAGAGGCTGAGGGAGAGAGAGATGGGGATTTACTGCTTAATGGATACAGAATTTCAGTTGTGTAAATTAAAAATTGGTTAAACAATGTAAATAAATATCCTACTACTGAACTTGATGACTGAGAAGGTAATATTTTGCTACCGTTAACTTTTTAAAACAATATATTTTTAAAATAAAATTAACTTTTAAAATGCAGAGCAGCCAGCTAATGCCTGATAGTAGAATCAACGGCAGCTTCTGCTTTCTAGTTTACAGACATCGCCACTGTTGCAAAAGTAGTATAGGTCACTATGAAACCACTCTGTCCAGTTTTCTAAAGGGCACTTTCATTGTGTATGTAATTTCAGTCTAAAACCTGTGCAACCCAGCAGCTAAGGGACCAACTGATTTTGATATAATATATTAAAGCAAAATTTTGTAACCATAAACTATATACAATCACAGCCAGAAAGAAATAGCTAAAGAATTATAAAAGCTTCATAAAACTTAATTATATTTCTGTTTTAGTTTTGCTAATATTTATTCTAAGTGGCAGTTACTTTGAGCCATAGAAATTTTAATTATAAATAGACATTATAAATGATAAAGAATACAAATGTACTGTCTAATCGTATGTTCAGCAATGCTCACTAAAGGATAAATGGACAAGCTTGAGTAGTTGGCGACTTCCTATATCCAAGGAAATCTAATCCTCTAGAATAGGTGAGTATGTTTTATTGCTATCAACTGACAGTGGCATTCCTAATTGCAAGGACACTATAGAGGAAAGAACAGAGTAACTCATGGTGACAGCTGCCCTCCTACAAAAGCTTTACTAATTCTGAAAAGTTACATTGATTATACTTAGAAACTACCAGGCAAAGGGCATGAGAAAGACATTGAAAGCATTAGAGAAAGATCTCCTTTGGGTCCTTCTTAAGCAACTCTGACCTCAGTTGCACAGGTAAGAGCTAAGTTGCTGTTGAGTTCATGTGGAAATGCCATTAAAAGCCAACTGTTTACATGGGAACATGGTAGGAGCTGGTATTATTTACTAATTAGTATTATCAACCTACCATCACTGACTTTCTTTTTCAATAGTAAAACAGCTGAGACATTTTTGTCTCATGACTTGTGTAGTTATAGCTCTCAGACAAAACTCATTAGTCTTTTGAGTGTGAAAGTGACTAATTAAAGAGGTCTCTCCACTGAAATATTCTTATACATGAAATTGCTCAATTCAACTCAGATTTCTTTTCCTAGGCCCTTGTTTCCCTTTTTATTCTAAGCAGAAACATGTCCTACATACTTTTCATGAGCATAATTTATTTTTAAATTAGTGTCTAAGAACTGAGCTGCCTCTCATATCTTAAAGCAGTGTTGACGTTAGTCATTGTTTCCACAGCCCATCAGCCCTTCAGAGGACGTGTGATATGATACGCAAAGAAGGAACCCAGTCTCATGAGCTCTGTCAATTACGCCTTTAGCAATTCATTAAAAATTTGAAAAGAGAGGCTGGACAGAGAAGGCTCAACACTTAAGAACACACATTGCTCCTACAGAGAATCTGGGTTTGGTTCCCAGCACCCACATCAGGTGGTTCACAACCCCCGGAACTCCAGTTCCAGGAGCACCAATGCCCTCTGGCTTCAGTGGGCGCTTTGCAGGCACATGATGCAAATAAATTCCCATGACATACATAAACGCATGCAGGCACATACACACATATACAGAATTAAAATAAATAAATCTTTAAAAAAATTGGCACACGTGCCCATGAAAGCCGCACATGCTTTCTTACTAATGCGAGCCACCAATGTGAGGTGTTTGTGGCTCACTCTAGGCAGCAGACAGCTGAGAGGAAAGGTCGCTGAATCTAGGACGAGGTCAATGGCTTTTAGGTTTTCTACAATGTTAAAACAAAATTGGACTTTTTAGTCATATAATAGTGTTGAATGTTTCATAATAAATCATAAGTCAATAGTGTTGAATAACATGAGCAACTTTAAGTATTTTATCATAACATATTAACAAATACATTCCACTTCACCAGAACTTGTCTTCATATTAAGAATGTAAAACAGATGCCAGGCTGAAGAGATGGCTCAATAGTTAAGAGCATAGCTGCTCTTCTACTAGAGGACCCAGGTTCAATTCCCAGGACCCACATGGCAGCTCAAAACCATGACTCCAGTTCCAGAGGATCTGACACTCTCATACAGACAGACATACATGCAGACAAAACATCAATACATATAAAATAAAAATAAATCACTTTTTTAAAAAATCTGGGCAGTGGTGGTACATACCTTTAATTCCAGCACTAGGGAGGCAGAAGCCAGAGGATCTCTTTGAGTTCGAGGCCATCCTGTTCTAGAGTTCCAGGACAGCCAGAGCTTTTATTTTTTACATAGAGAAACCATGTCTTGAAAAGGAAAACACCCAAAAAAATTAAAAGAAAGAGAGTAAATGAGTTAGCCTGTTGGTCTACATTGAGGGTAGATGAGGTCGTATGAGCAAAACGCAGAGACCAATGAATTCCCAGGCATTACACATCCATATTTAAACAGACCCATGTTGCAAAAATAGCTAAGGAAGGGAAACACAAAACATGCCTTTTCCCCACACACTGTTTCTGCCAAATATTCTCATTGCATGTGAATCAAGTTGTCCTTATAAAATATGGATTAAAGTATGAGAAGTGGTTCCTTTTACCCAAAATGTTTCTTAAAAGGATATTCTTTTGTTTGTTTGTTTGTTTTTTGTTTTTTGTTTTTACGAGACAGGGTTTCTCTGTATTGTTTTGGAGGCTATCGGTCCAGCCTGGCCTCGAACTCACAGAGATCCGCCTGCCTCTGCCTCCCGAGTGCTGGGATTAAAGGCGTGCGCCACCACTGCCCGGCTAAAAGGATATTCTTTTTGACCAATTCTGTAACACAACTTTTTTGCCCTATGTACTAATTTTAAATTATACTTAAGAATTTAATCCTAAATAATAATAAAAATAAGTATTGGTATTTATTTTTAAACACCGGGTATAAGGTATAATCATATTAAGTGTTACATATAAATAAATGTAAAAACAAAAGAGGCTTCACTTCTATAATCAAAGCTCCATTTCCAGATATTCATCATTAGAATCTATGCCTACTGAGAAAAAAATGCCTTGAAGGTGAATAACTTAGTTCAGTTATTTAGGGGGACAGTTCAGCTATAACATCCACTTTTCTCCTAAAGGTCAAAACAACTTAGCTGTTCAATGACCCTAGGCTAATTCAGTGCCTTAGGAACAAAATGTGTGATAGGCACTAAGTTTTGAAATTTGCAAATTGAGGCACTCTTTTTGGTAGTTCTCTTCAGTACTAGAGTGTAAGTACATTTGTATGAATTAACGAAAAATACAATTTTTCTATTGCTGTGATAACAAAAAGGGCAACTTATGGAGGACGGGGCTTCTGTGGCTCCAGATTACAGTCCATCATCCAAAGGAACTGAGACATGAACTCGGCAGGACCCCAGAGGCAAAGACCATGGAGGAGTGCTGCTTCCTGGCTGCTTTTCCATGCAGCCCACAACCACCTGCCCCTGGATGCACTGCCGACAGTGAGCTGGGTTCCACATATCCATAATTAACCCTGAAAATGCCCAACAGACTCCTCTTCCAGCCAATCTGATGGAGGCAATTCTTCAAGTTAAGTTTCCATTCTCCCCCGGGACTAGGGTTTGTCTCAAGGTGACAAAAACTAACTAACTAGCACCATGGACGTCATATAAGATGAGGTTATGATGTTTGTTTCCCACAGTTTCCATACCTGAACGTATCTTGAAATAAAAATCCTAAAATGAACCAATTACCTTAGTATACTTATACTGAATTTTTACATGGTCAAGATCATGTTCTCTATCTCTACCATAAAGCTATGAAATGCTCTTTTAAAGCATTAAAAAAATTGTAATCAAAGTTATACATTTTTAAAAAATCTCTACTTGCAAAGTTTTTTTTAAGTTTTGTAGGTCTACATGTTGTTTGTTTTGTTTGTTGTTTGTTAGTTTTTTTAGACAGGGTCTCTCTACAGAACCCCAGCTGTTTTGGAACTATTTGTTATTCTTATGATGCACACAGCATGCTTATATGAATGACTGCGAGATTTTAATAGCAGACTATTCCATCCTTTCTGGAGACTTGTCCACGGTGAAGTGGTAAAATTATGATCCAAATGGATCCTATGAAGTGGGTCAAAGCACCTTCTCGTCATCTCCCTTGCACCTCTGGTCATCACTATCCATGAAAACTTCTTTAGAGCACTGCAGGGTTTGTCCATAATTCAATTTTTTTCTGATAACATATCCAAAAGTTTGTCATTTTGTATCTGGACCAACCTATTCTACTGAAAGTTATATTGCCTATATTTGTCAGTATTCATTCATCAGGAAAATCCTAAATGAGAACTTCTGTGGGGATCCATATATGTCAAAAAGAACAGACTATAGCAGTGCAAAGATGCTCCTGGTAAAGAGACTCAAAGTCAGTGGATACTATAGCTTACAGACAACACATTTACATCTCTTCCTCAGAAACCATTCAAAGTCCCTCAATAGACCACAAGGAAAAGTCCAGTCTAAAAGTCAAATTCAGAAAATGCATATGATATTGTAAGCAACACAATAGATTATATGCTCTATGTATTTGTTTGGACAAGTTTTCATTCAACAGCTCCTACTTAAGTATTCTGCCTTTAAAGTGTACAGCGTCAGGGAGCAGGTAAGGCAAAGGAAGAGAGAGGGAGAACACTAACACTCCAACATATAGGATGATAACAAACGCATAGAGATGGTATATACCTGGATAACATATGAAGTGTAATGCTCTGAAAATATATCATGTTATCAAGTAGAATTAGTTAAACGAACCTCGAAAATAACCAAATACTACATTGTAAACCTGAAATACCAAAATAATCTTAATTGATTTATAGCTAAAATAAAATACACAAAGCAGCTTTCCATGTACTTTTATTATACTTTTTCTCTTAGCATAATGGAAATTCTGATCATATTTTATCAGAATATAAGGAAAATGGTCACCTCTGTCCTTTTAAATACATAGCTTATATTGACATTAACACAATTATCAGTCTTTCGCAAATAATTGCCCCCAAAGTGATAATAGTTCTGAGACTATCACACACATTCTCTGGTTGATGTGTTACAGAGGCTATGACTTCTTTCAAGCTTGACTCTGGGAAATCCCGGACATGGTAGGATCTGCTAACACCTAACACAGACCTTCCAAAAGTACCATCACCTGCCCTACACCTGGATCACCTTACTTTCTCTCTCTCTCTCTCTCTCTCACACACACACACACACACACACACACACACACACACACACACACACACACGGGGGTGGGGGGGAGAAGCTGACCTATCAGATGGAAAGCTCCTTTCCAAGCAGACTCCTGGAATCCACATCACAACAGAGAGCAGGTGAGCTGCTCAACCTCGCCTAGCATTGGTCGTTTTCTTTCCTATGATGTTCTCTGAAGAAGGTAACCTGGAAATTTAGAAATACAACTTATAAATATGCTCTCTTACACAAAATACTACTAGTGATGCAACTTGTCTTCTAAGATGGAGAGAAATCGTAACTGCTTGGGTTTTCAACTCACATGAGACCTATACCTCCACCATTCCTTTCTCCTCTACTTGAAGAATACACTTTTCAACCATTTCCCTGGATTTTTAAGCATATCAGATACCATACCAGTTTCACTATGTCAACCCTAAGCAAATATCAATAGCTTCTTATGTTTTCCAGTGTCAACTTTAAAATACTCTACTACTTGTTTGACGCAAGCTAAAACACAGAAAATCCTTAGGGTGAGGGTTTGGGAGAATGAAGATCAAATATAGAAGCTTTTCAAAAATGTTGCGGCCTTTGAATGTTGGTATCTCTAAACTTTAATAAAATTCTTACCTTTAGAAACAGCCACCAGCATTTCTCCAATAGGATGCTATAAATGCTTTGGGCAGGAATAGACTAAACTTCCAACACCTCTAGCCCCTAGGCATGGATGCCCAGTGACACTGACCAGTCATTATGACAGCACAAAGCCCCTATATGCTTTTCCACATGCTCTCTGGTGGGATGGTACTGCCCTCCCTCCAGAGACCTTCTAATGCGTTCACTAGTATTCCCAGTGCCCCAAAACCTAGGAGAAACTTCTGTTTACTCCATCAGTTATTTTTTGACACTACATAATTAGCTGTAAGTGCACATGATGATAATACAGGATAATGGATGGCCACTGAAAGGGATAGTAACTGCATGAAAAGGCCCAAAATCACTTTGCTCTTTGGCTTCTAGTCTCTCCCGTCATGGGGGTATTAAAGCTCTTATCTAATAGGTGGCTATATATATCTATTTAAATTTAAAATGAAGAGCCAGACATGGTGGTACAGACCTGTAACACAGCATTCATGAAGCTGAGGAAGGAGGTTTGTAAATACAAGCCGAGCATAAGTAACAGAGACCCCCCTTCCCTCTCGAATTTCTACCTTGCTCCTCGTATTTAACTCTTTTTTAAAAAATTATTTTAATTTTAAATAGCTTTGTTTATATGTCAATCCCAGTTCCCTCTCCCTCCCCTCCTCTCGCACCCCCATCCCCCCCCAGCCTCCCACCCTATCACAAACGAAGAAAAATTAAGCCAAGTGGCTCAGTAGATAAGGTGATTGCTACCTATCCTGATAAGCCATGTCCTACAAGTTACCCTATAACCTACATCTGTGAGCTATGACAAGCATGTACACACACACACACACACACACACACACACACACACACCACAGTTTTTAAATGTAACAGACTAAGACTCTACCGTTTACGGTGCCATCCACTCCATTCTGTAAGGCAGTTTCTCTCTCCAGGGTTGTTTTCCATGCTCTTCAGGTCCAGTGCCAGCCCTGGCCATATAAAGTCCTGATACCACATTCCTGATCATCCACAGCCCTCAGAAGGAACGGTTTGTTGCCCTCACCTGTTAGTTCACACTACTCATGAGTACCATGCTTCATTTTTGCTACGTGATTTCAAAGATGCTTAAGGGAAGCACATAGACATATGCATATATATACATATGTAGACATACATGCATATCTGCACAAATCCACTTCAACAAGAGGTAGGGAGATTAATATTACCGCTTCTAATTTGTCAATGATAAATTCACAAGGAGAACAAGGAGATTTACTATCCAGTCTCCTGGGGTTGTGTTGGTGGGCTATTCTTACCTTCAAGTAACTACTTGACTGTGTTATTCACAGTCCTAGCAAAAATAAGGCCCCACAAGAAAATTAAGATATTTGGAGGAAAACTTAACAATAGAACAGTATAAAGTTGTGTAAATGGCTTAAGAGTTGGTGAAGGGGCACAACTAGATGATTTACTTTGTTTAAAATCCTATCCTACTAAATGCAGTTAGAAAGTAGAGGCCAGACCACTGCCTGGACTAGTCAACTTCCTCTAGAAAACACATGATAAAATTGGTACAAACTTGGGGCTGAGATGGCTCATTGGTCAAGAGAGCTCAATGTTCTTACGGAGAATGAGAGTTTGGTTCCCAGCACCCAGCACCCATTTCGGGGCCCACAACTGCCTGCAACTCCAGCTTTGGGGATTCAACACCCTCTTCTGAATTCCTCAGGCATTCACACTCATGTGCACATACATGTGCATGCACGCACACACACACACACACATACCACAATTAAAATAGCAAATCTTTTTTAAATAAAAGGGTAAAAACAATCTGTGTGATACATTGATTTGGAGGCCTTGTGGTAAGTACCTAGGAATGAAACAGCTAGGTCATATGGTAGATCTGCTTTTGATTTTGTGATTAGTCTTTATGTTAATATTCTCTAGAAGCTAGACAAACTTACAATCCAGTCTGCAGGTTCCCTTATGTCCACATTCTCACCAATATATTTTAGCATCTGTGTTCTTAGTGATTTCCAATCCAACCAAGGTGATGAATGTCAATATAGTCTCAATTGGCATTTCTCTGATGCCCAGTAAGGCTAAGCATTTTTCATATGTTTATTGGCCATTGTACTTCATCTTTGGAAAACACCTGTTTATTCCATTAGCCCATTTATTGGCATATGTACATTTATGTTTATATTCAATAGAAACAAAACTGTCTAGAAGAACAACAAGGAACGACTGGGAAGGGGAACAGGAAATAAAGGGAAAATGATGGTGGTAAAGACAGGATCTGTTAAATAAACGCTATACACTTGTATGGAAGTCCTTATGTGACACATTACCCTGTACAATAAATAAGTATAATCAACTTTAAGTTGAAAAGTTAATTTGAACAAGAAAACAGAAAATAACCAGTCTGTAATGAACCAATCATTTACTTAAATGGGACATTGTGCTTATTTAATTGGGGAGAGATTACATTTATTCCCAGAATTGATTTCTTAACATAAACTATTACCAAATTTTTATCTAGAACCATACGCCTACTTCTCCTTTTTTATTGTGGTATCTAACAGAAATTTCCATGTCAAAACGTTTCCTCTAATGTCTTGTAGAATTCATTTTCATAGTCTAGAGCACAAAAACATCACCAAAGGTTTCTTTTCATCTAAAAACATTGAGTCCATGGTTTGAAAGTAAATTACAGCCTCTCAGACAAATCTAGTTAGTTCTGTCATAAAAATCATGGTAAGTTCACCCCCAGAGAGTTACAGTGGTTTCTTTAGCTGGGAAGCCTATATGTATTATATAATGTATTATGTGAAACACACTGGTAATTAGGGGCTGGGGAGATTGTTCAATGGCTAAAGCATGAATGAACGTCAGCACTAGAATTAAGACCCCCTGCATGAGCCGGGCGTTGGTGGCGCACGCCTTTAATCCCAGCACTCGGGAGGCAGAGGCAGGTGGATCTCTGTGAGTTCGAGGCCAGCCTGGTCTATGAAGTGAGTTCCAGGACAGCCTCCAAAGCTACAGAGAAACCCTGTCTCGAAAAACCAAAAAAAAAAAAAAAAAGACCCCCTGCACCAACATAAACACCAGGTAGACTATCTTCTAATTTCAGCACTGGGAGAGTGGAGACAAGGGGGCAAGCTGGCCAATGAGACTAGCCCATGTTGGCAAGTCTGGACTCACCGGAGAGACGGTGCCTCACTGAATACGGTGCAGTGACTGAAGGCCTCTTAGGCCTCCACATATACACAGAAGCACACGTGTGTGGAGGCCTTAAGACAAGACCCTCACTGGAGCTGGAGCTCGGTTTGTAGCTAGGCTGGCAGCCAGTAAGACCTAGTGATCCTCCTGTTTCTACCACCGATCAACGAACTCTGGCATTCCAGTAAGACCTAGTGATCCTCCTGTTTCTACCACCGATCAACGAACTCTGGCATTCCAGGCATTGCATGGTCCATGTGCACTGGGATCTGAACTTAGATTCTCACACTTGTGCAGCAAGCACTCATACACTGATCCTTCCTGCCAGCCCAACTCACCAAAAGATATATTCCTTCCATGTGTCTGCAAGAGAAGGCTCTGGATGAGACTGTTCATTTTGCTTGTTTGTTTGAGTCAGGCTCTCACCATACAGCTCTGGCTGTCCTAAAACTCACTATGTAGACCAGGCTGGCCCTGTCTGCCTCTGCCTCCTCAGTGATGGGATTAAAGGTGGACACCATCACACCTGGCTAGGATCAGACTCTTGATCCGTGTACATTCTGTAGTGCTCTGTTGAAAACACAGGGATGGGAAGGGGTACTGCTAAAGAATTGGGGGACAGGAAGCTGGAGGTCAGTAATGTGGACAGACAGACGAACTGAACGGCTCAGAATGAGCATAATTCTCATCGAAAGACCCTGCTGCATAACTTCTGGACCAGCCTGTTTTCTTGGCTGCTGCTTCTGCTTCTTCCCAATCACTTGGCCTTAGAAAGCCCAGAATGTTATTTCACGCTTCCTGTGTGTAACTTTTTTCAGTAAGCACACCTTCTCTGAAGACTTTAAATACACCAATGGGCTGAGCGTGTCCAGATTCTATTCTCTGTACCTCTAACTCACCCATCTGAGTGTTTGAAGATCTGAGCATCTCCAGTCTAATGCAGTGTCCACCCATAACTTGCCTCTCCCACTTCTCTTCCCTACTTATCAGATACCAGCAGGGATCGGGGCATGGTGGTCACTTTTTCCAAGGACCAGTGGTTATCAGTCAGTTGAGGAATAAGGACATGATAATAATAAAAACTAAAGTTGCTGGGAAGCATTCATTATAAGAACTATCCTATTCTGGGAAGAACTGCTTCCGGCTATGTCGCTGCCTAGATTCTGTGCTCTCTAACATAATCCCTCAGCTTTTCATTCGATTCTAATATTTTCTCGCTTTCTTCAAACATAAGAGACTCTGCTCACATGTACCCAGATCTGTTCTAAGTGCTACTTGGTGAATTCCAAAAATTAAAATTACCTACTTATCCAAGTATTAAATCCCAAACTAGTTACGTCATGTCATCTCTCCATGGAAAATACAGCAAGTAGGAACATCTCACAGACTTCTGCTTTCAAGTCATCTAAAATTGTCCTCGGCCACGTACTTGGGTAATTCTTTCATCTCTTTCCTATACTGTATTGCCAGAACAATTAACCTCAGCAAAATACAGCTAATTGTGTCTCCCTTCTTGCAAGGAAGGGACTGGGTCTTCTCTATGTCCCTTTAAGTGAGACAGACCTAATGGCTGTTCCTGGGATGCTACCAAGAGATAATGCAGAAAATGCTGCACTTTTTTTTTTTTTTTTTGGTTTTTACAAGACAGGGTTTCTCTGTATTGTTTTGGAGGCTATCGGTCCAGCCCGGCCTCAAACTCACAGAGATCCGCCTGCCTCTGCCTCCGGAGGGCTGGGATTAAAGGCATGCGCCACCACCGCCCGGCTAATGCTGCACATTTTTAAGTAGTCACTAACTTGGAGTGATATGAGCTTCTTGCATGTACAATATGGTGATTGTCCACTGTCAACAGGTCTCAGTGTAAACTATATGCCATATTTTCCTGATTATACTGAAAAATCAAAAATAAATTACATTTTTTTATTTTTCCTTGTTTTGTTTTTATTTTAAATAGGGGGCAAGGTTGCAAGGACAGACAGCAGACACAAAGGGATGGGAATATGAATAGTATTGGGATGCATGATGTGAAATACACAAAGAATCAATAAAAAGTTTGGGTTTTTAAGTAAATTACATGGGAGAAGTTGTTTTCAGACTCTCTACAGTTGGTTTGTAACTTTCATAGTTCTATCTAATTCAGGAATTAGCCTCATTCCAATTCTGAACACATCTCTACAATACAATATCATAACCCTACTATTTCCTCCTCTCATTTTTTTAAATAGCTCATATTTACATTTAGGGGTTGGAAGTTAAAACAAACAACAATTATAGAATGGCCAACAATAAATTATCAGAAAAATTGTGCCTCTACTCAACTGTTTTAAAAAAATCATCATTGGGGTAAGCATGATTATAAACACCATTACACAATCCTCAAAGGCACACAAAATGTGTTCCCCCAGATAATACAGGCTCCCATAGGGGAGTCACACAGATATGTGAACACGCATCTTCTAGTGGCAAGAATTAATCCAGATAAACGGTTGGTTGTATTAGATGTAAAGGACTTAGGATCCAAACCCAAACCATAGACAGCTCTTATTCAGGACCTAATTTTGTTAACAATTTTAATCATGTAGCTACTGTTTCCAGGGTAAGGCCAGGTTTCAGGTAATGGTAAAAATTCCACAGTGATGGGACCTTATAGTGCTGGCTCACTTAGCATCCTATGAACCTCTTGAAGTGGGTAACAGTAAACAATGTCTACCATGAATGGGGCCCCAATTACATATGTTATATCCTATTTAATCTTCACAATCACCAGTAAAACAATTATCACATTACCTACTATATAGAAACTAACCCTCAAATATTAAACAATGTAAGTGTCACTGGCATTAAGTGATAGGATCATCACTTATACACCTCTTATCTATTACTGTGTTCTCAAACACATGGGAGTTAATCAAATAAAGCAATAAGAGGGACATCTAAAAATACACATTAGACTGTGCATAACATGATGACTTGTCAGATATCAGAAAATCTCTCAGACTGAAAGAACCACATGCTAGCTAAAAGGGGACAGGGCCCATTAAGTTGGTCTGTAACCCAGTGAGCACAGAAGAAAAGATCATTGAGCTTGGAATCAGATCTAAGTAAAAACCAAGGTGAGCAAACATTATTAACTCAAGCCAGTGCATCCTATAACTGGACACAGTGCTGGGACAAGACCACAAGTGTCCACACAGACTTGCCTCGTTCTCACAGAGCCTGCAAGTCCTGTCCTGAAATAACTTTTGGTCTAGTGGAAAAGTTGGCAGACCAGTAGATCTTTCTGCCACATGGAAAGAGGCTGATTAATCTATAATCTGTTTCAGGCCAAAAGGAGATGTTTCCCAGAGATTTAGAAAAAAAAAATGTCCCCTTCACAAGCGAGGCCTTTTTAAGTTGCTGTCTGAACACTCATTCCCAAAGCACTCTTTCCTCCCTCCCCCCCCTTCCTGAGCAGTGGGTGGGTATAGGATGGACCCTGCTTTCAGGATGTTGCTTCCTGGCACACAGGATCTTTTGAATACAGTTCCATTCTCCGAGTCCTCTCATAGTCACAGAATTAGACCAATCCCACCTTAAGAACGGAGGGGTGTAACACACACAATGGCACAGCTTAATGAAAGAGGACAATACTTTCTCAATTCCAGATCTGGGGCCGGGGCCATAGTGAATCAGTGGGGTTTATCTATGCTGTCCAAGGCCCCAGGTCTGAAACCCTGAACCATTATTTTTTGTAAACTAACAGTAATGGAAAATACAATCCCATATCTGCAGTAACTGGAAAACAGATTATTTAGATTTACAAGTAAAAAGAAGAAAGAGAAAATAGATCTCCCTCATCTTCCTCTCTCCATTCCTAGAAATGTTAGTTTTGTGACTAATAAGAGGATCAAGCAGGACAGATATCTTTGCAGACATCAGAACAGAGAGTAATGGCTAAAGACAGCACTGAGACCCAGATGAGGTTGAGAGCATCTGTGGCAGTTTGAATGAAAATTGCCATGGGCTCATAGGCCCATAGGCACTACTAAGAGATGTGACCTTTTCAGAGTAGGCGTGGCTTTGTTGGAGGAAGTGTGTCACTGAGGGTTGGCTTTAAGGTTTCAGATGGGCAAGCCAGGCCCAGTATCACTCTCTCTTCTTGCTGTCTGCCAATCTAGATATAGAATTCTCAGCTACCTCTCCAGCACCATGTCTGCCTTCATGTCACCATGCTTCCCACTGTGACAATAATGGACTAAAGCTCTGAACTGTACAAGCAGCCCTGCCTAGGGGTTAGAGTCTAAGCAGGAGGCTATAATAAGCTGACCACAAATGGTGTCCAGGCCAGCGGTATTGGAAGATACCCATGTCCCAGATAATAGGATGCAGAGAATACTGCTGCTAGAAACCAGACACCATAGTACCGCTTCTGAGAGAAGCTTCTCAGAGACCAAGTATGTCACAGCTAGAGTAAAAGGAACAGAGGTGTTAATAGACACCGGTTACACACAGGCAGACTGAGTAATAAGTAAATATATTAAGGATAATACCCATTCCTTCACTTGTAAAGGAAGGAACAAATAAGGACAGGAAGAAAACTGGAATGATTTTTGGACATAAGGCTGGAATTCAAGTTACAAAGTAAACTCATGACCACAACACTGAAGTAAAGTAAAACTAAATTGATAAGAAAATAATTTCCATGTACCACTGTGTGTCTGTCTGTATGTCTCCACCTCTATCTCTATGTCAATCTTTTGTTTCTCTCTCTCTCTCTCTCTCTCTCTCTCTCTCTCTCTCTCTCTCTCTCTCTCTCTCTCTCTCTCTCTCTCTCTCTCTCTCCCTCTCTGGTGTGGGTGTGGGTGTGTGGGTGTGTGTGTGTATGCCTGAATGCTCCTTCACTCTGTCATGGAAAACTAGGAATGACAACTTCCAAATGGAAATAATCATCTTATGCTCAGATCATATCTTCTAAATACTTTCTCCAAAACAAATATGAGTAGGAACCCATGAGAAAGTGCTGATGATAATGCAGAAGTAGGATAATGAGACTGAATATGGTAGAAAGTAGTTAAGTGTTCAAGACATGATCCACTGGCTGTGTGTGGTGGTGTTACGAGCCTGAAATCCCAGCAATTTGGAACATCATAACTGGAAGGTCAGGAGTTCATGATCATTCAAGGTGACATAGAAAATTCCAGTCCAACCCTGGCTACATGAGGTTTCAAAAAAAACAAACAAAACAAAATCATAATACACATATGTCAAAGAATTACAGACCTCAGCTTCAGCCTAGGGTTCTTTCACAGGCACCACTGAGTATCAAAGTGATAATAGATGCCAGAATGGTGGTATAGGCCTATCACCCCAGCATTTGGAAACTAAGGCAGGAGAACTGCTACATGTCTGACCTGGGTACACAGTGACTGATGAGCCAGATAGACATGGTAAAACTTGTCAATAATAATAAAAAATAACAATAGCAAATTATTCTCTACTGAACAGAAAGAGAAGCCAAGAATCTATACCGATGCGAAGAACTAAATAAATATACTAAAGTCTGATGCAGAATTCCAGAGTTTCAAAGTGCCTTTCCAAAAGTACTCATTAACTACAGAAGGAGGTAACTGCAGCAAAGAGTTTGCTCAGAAACAAACTCAGTGATAACCATGAGACCAAAATGAGAATCATCAGTACAAAACAAATGAAAATTAAGGGCAACTTAGTAGGCTCCAGTGAGAAATGCATAGCCACTCCTGTGATAATCTAGCCAAAGAATCATAAATCACCTAAACCCAGTCACAAAGAACAATGGACAAGCTCAAACTAAGGGGACTTCTACAAAGTAACATCACGAAGCCCTCAAAAGTATCAGTCATAAAAGTCCAAAAGAGATGGAGGAAATTTCCAGAATGAAGGGGTACAGAGAGAGGAGGCACTTGAGTGCAAGACATGATTGAACATGATGATTTTGTTCTAAATCCAATTCCCAGAGGCGCTGGTGAATAAGATCTGAGAGTTACATGCTGATACTATACCAGTGTCTGATTAGTTAATCCACTTTCTCATTTTGATTGTTACCTGTGGTTATGTAAGAGAACATCTCTGTATGCAGAAAATACACACTGATGTATTCACACTAATAGTCAACCACATCAACAGTGTATCCTCAAATGACTGGGGCGGGGAGCGGGCACGAGCTGAAATTTCAAATTTTCTGTAATTACCTTAAAATAAAAATTCTAACACACACACACACACACATATATATATATGCATATATATGTATATGTATGTAAGTATGTCAGGCTTGTGAGAGGGCTGTCCCTATCAAGTGTAGTATTTTCTTTGGTAACAAAACCAAATAGAAGAGCTTAGCTTATATACAATGGACATGACTCAAATAACACTAAGGGGAAAGGCAAGGTCCTCAGGAACCACGGGGCAAGGGGGTGAGTAAGAAGCAATGGGACATGCTGGTCATGGGACAATGCAGACTGCATGCAATTGAAACCACTGCGATTCAGAGAGCTATAGGAACTGTAGATGAACTGAACAGCCTTCACAATAACTAAAGTGCAGAACTTATAAGATGATGAAGAACATGAACATGATGAAAATGATAACATATAAAGTAACACATTCCTTAAGTGCAGTTTAGAATAAGAAGGAAAGCCATACTAATAAGGAGCTATACAGACCCACTAGCACTAAAGGCAGAGCCTAAGATACTAGGTTTGGATTCAGCATTTTGTTTGCTAGGCAACAGAAAGATATTAAAGGATTTGAAAGCAATATCCTGGTTGCAGGAGAGATTAGGAGAGATTAGGGGCAGGAAGATCAGCTAGGAGATTAGTGTAATAAGATTATAAGGGTTAAAATAAAAGCAGAATAAGAGCTAAAGAGCATGGATTCATGACGCACTCTAAATTTGATCAGATTTTCTAACTGAAGACAGGTAAAGGGAAGAATGGATAAACTATTACGATTCTGTTTGGGTAACCTTAAGAAAAGCTGAGCTCCATCAGGAGGCAGACAGGTTGAGCTAGAGGTCTCAATCAATAAACTGACACAGTGTTATTGATAATGTATTCCTTCTCATTATCCTGACCACATCATTGAAAACGGTTATTTCATTACTGTCTCCTGCTAGGATTTCATTAACATAAGTCTTTATCTTTACCAACATAAATATTTCCATAGTACGTATCTAAGCATTTAATTTTCCTTACTACCGCTTCACAAAATCCTGCCACTCTTAAGCTGTTCTGTGATGTCTTTGTTTTCCTTTTTTCTCTCTCTCTCCTTCTCTCCCTTCCCCCTCCATGCTAGGAGTATGAGGATAGAACTCAGAACCTCACTACACCTAAATATTCTAGCACGGAGCCATATGTCCAGCCCCTCTACTTTCTTCTGATGGCTTCTATGGCACTAGAATCTAAGATGTCAGGAATGGGATTTGTCCTAGTGGAAACTGGTGCCTAAAAGAAGGAGGTCTGAGAACATGAGGAATCAGAAAGCAACCTCTCACACTGGAAACTCTCTATATCAAAGAAGGAAATCCAAGTGTCATCAAGATAAACAAAGTCCAGTGTGAGTAAAGAAACAAAGTAAGTAAGTTAGCTCTAAGGAAAGAAAGAAGGGGCTCTCCTTTATCTGGTAAGAACAAGTCCCAGCCTTACTGGCCTTGGTTTGTCTCTGAAGATGTCTGCCAAAGGTCTGTAAGTCTGTCTGTCTTACCAATGGTTGAGGCTGCCAGAAGGTGTCACACAATAACTCAGCTGAGCTACTGGCACAAAAACAACCAACCAAACACACAAACCAAATGCCCTCCCTCTATTTTAGTGGATAAAGTGGATTGGTACTGAATAATGCAGCAAATCACCAAGGACCAGCATATCAAAAAAAAAAAAAATCACAGGACTGGCCTAGCCACCTGATCAGCTACTGAAGTGGTGACCCCAAGGTCCAAACTCCTCTGCCATCCAGAATTGAAGCTAAAGTGATTAAAATCTCCTCTTTAGGACCAATGCCTGTTTGTCTTAATTTGGCATTGAGAAGAAAAGGGCAAAGGAGTTGGGTTGTGTGCATGGGAATTCACCAAAACCACCCCGAAGAGCTTTAGAAATGGCCTTGTAAAGCCAAACTATCAAACATGAAGGACCCTCTCCACTGAGGCCCCTCGTGGGCTGTGTAAGATTTTCTGTATGCCCACCTTCCTATCTGCATTTTCCTTCTCCACTTCCCATAAGAAAAACATGTCCTGCCAACAGAAGAGGCCAGCAGCAGACATGGGTCCATCCTCACTTGGGACTGCAGACTGAAATCCAGAGCCCAAAGTCTAGAACCTAGCCCAGCTCAAGTGGGTTATAGATTAACAAGGAAAGAGACCTGCTTACTGACTTACTTCACTGAGTTTAAATTTTATTTTATTTACTGTAGTGGAAGCAAGAGTAGGTGACACACATATGCCACAGCACATTTGAGGGGGTCAAAGGACAACCTTTGGGTGTCAGTTCTCTCCTTCTACCGTGTAAGACACCATGCTTGCTCAGCGACTGTCAGCACCTGCTGAGCCAGCTGACTAACCCCAGTCCTTACATCTCCTTTCATAAACAATCCTTTCAAAGGCCCTCCAACCCACAAAAAAAATTAATAAGAAAAAACATCACTACTAACACATAAAAACTTTTTTTAAAAAACTACATGATACTATAACTTCAGTATAAAAGAGAAATAAGCAAAACATAATTTGCTATCAGAGAAGGACAAAATGTGGTAAACAAGGTACTTAGGGTACAGAACTGAAGGAAGCAAAGTCACGTGAGTGCTCAACTTGTACTTGCAGGATTGAGAATGTCTTACATTCTGCAGCTAAGCAACCTCACATGCCTCAACTCTGTCCTTGCCCTGTCCAAAATCATGGTAATTGTATTAAAATGCAAATATGTTGTAATTTTGGTAAGGACTTAAGGAAGTAAATAGACACTGGCATCCCCACACAGCATCACCATGAACACAAACCCTACAAATGCAGGCTGAGGCAAGTGTGATAAGCTGGTGACTCAGATACTATGAATTGCTATTGGATGTGTGAGTTTCTCAACTGGCAAACAACTGTCAGTAAAGTTCTGAGAAAAGGAAAGTCTTCATCTCATCTGTGTGGGAGTTTTTAATACAAGAAACAGCAGCATACTTGGTGGCACTCTGACTGGGGCTTCTGGAGGTACTTGGGTCTGGAGATGACAGCATTCACTGAAGAGCTTATTGTCCTAGAGGAAAGACACAAGAAAACTCGCTCCCTTTCTCTGCTTTATTTCTCTGCTTTTCACCATGTATGGACACAAGGAGATGGTTATCCGCAAACCAGGAAGCAGGACCCTACTAGACACCGGGTCTGTCAGCACCTTGATTTGGGAATTATGGCCTCCAGAAAGGAAGTGATAAATACTGCTTAAGCCACCTTGTCAGAGCTACTGAACTCACCAGGCACACAGCTTTTGTACCAAATAGCTTAATGGTCAGGATTTGATCAACACCTCCCATATTGCCTCTAATTTCTCTTCCCAGTTTTGATTTGGGGCTGTCCAGACAAACTATATTTGTACCACTATGTATGTACACCTCTGCTTGGCTCACATTAACACTTCCCATCCAAGCAAAGCTGAAGCTTCCCCTGCCTTCCCCACTACAAAACATCCCTGTTCTTGTGCCTGCCTTTGAATCTCTGCCAAGCACAGATGATGGTTGCTGCCTCCCTTGTTAGCAAGCTCTGAATGATAAACAGTCTTTACTTGTTCTTGCTTGAGTGTTCTTCACTTATTTCCATGAAGGGAAACAAAACTCTTTCTTCTCTGAGTGTTGTCTGCACAGAGTGAGCCCTTTCTATGGAGAACATCATGGGAGAAGAGGGTAGCTTTACAGAGGAGCAATGGGAAGAACACTAGTGGTGAATGGAAAGGAAGCTGTGATGAATGGCACTGTGGTCTCCTCCCCAAACTCAACAAGCCATGAAAATTAAACGAACAAAACTCAATGAAGGGAGAGCAAAACATGTCTTGAGCAATACTCCTCAAAAATGTCAAGATATTCAAAATCAAGAACAGTCTAAGGAGTCATGACCATTACACTAAATGGCATGTAGTATCCAGAGACAACAAAATAACATCCCACCAAGACTAAGAAAATCTAAACACAATATGAACTTCAGTCAATAATAATATGAATTCATTCACTGAAACAAATATCCATAAGATTTTGCTATCTCACAAGTCAGGTACATGTTACTAACAGGGTAAACCGGGGATGGACCATGCCTGGACTCTTTATTCTATCTTCATAATTCTTCTGGAAGTCTTAAAATATCCCAAAATATGGTTTAATTCTTTAAAAAAAAGAGAGAAAAATAATATGAACTGTTGACACAAAATGTTAGTATATGTTTTAGAAGGATTATGAACCACCTGCTATTATTATTAAACTCTACACAGCTTCCTATCTTTTCTGTTTGAGTAAAATCCATCAGAGTTTAAAGAATTTTATTGAGCAGAATGAACACAGATTGTGCCTTTTCACCCTCATATACTATTCCATGAGCTGCACATGGATCCCCAGTGCCACGTTTACTAAGTAGCGCGGGAACTCCTAGAGGAAGGCCCAAGTGAACAACTCTACCGTGAACTGAAAGTTTCTCTTACCTCTTTCTTTAGTATTGGTAGTGATTTGAATAAGAATGCTCCCCAGCACTCAGGAGGCAGAGGCAGGCGGATCTCTGTGAGTTGGAGACCAGCCTGTCTACAAGAGCTAGTTCCAGGACAGCCTGTCTCAAAAAAAAAAAAAAAAAAAAAAAGAAAAGAAAAGAAAAGGAAAGAAAAGGAAAAAAGAATGCCACCTCAGCTGGGCGTTGGTGGCGCACGCCTTTAATCCCAGCACTCGGGAGGCAGAGGCAGGCGGATCTCTGTGAGTTCGAGACCAGCCTGGACTACCGAGCGAGTTCCAGGACAGCCTCCAAAGCCACAGAGAAACCCTGTCTCGAAAAACCAAAAAAAAAAAAAAAAAAAAAAAAAAAAAAAAGAATGCCACCTCACTGACAGTTAGGCTTCCGCTTAGGGAGCATTGAACTCAGTCCAAGTTGTTCAAATCTTTAATAAACATTCATTTGAAAGGACTGACACTATCTGCCTGCATTTATTAACCTTGTCTAGATAACCAGTGCTAAAATGTTTTTATAAGACTAAGTAACAAAAGTACTCATATGTGAATACCATGTTTCAAATGAAATGCAATATATATTACAAGTATAATAAATTGCAGAAAAGAATAAATGTAATTCACCAAAGAGATGATAACTACACATTTCTATGTATTTCTTTAGGTATAAACCAAAAAAGCTATAAAAATACCTTGCTGTTTATTTCAGTTTAAAAATCTGTTAATCTGTTAATTCAGGTACAGGGTATGTTATAGTTGTATCAGCTAGGGTGGCACCCTACATCTGCTGCTCTCTGCATTTTGACCAGTTGTGTATTTTTGTTATGGTTGCCATCTGCCGAAAAAACAGAAACAAACAAGAAAAACCTCTTTGATGAGGAGTGAGAGCTACACTCACATTTGGGTATAAGGATAAATATTTAGGATATATGAATTTAGGAAAACAAAAGTAGCAGGCTCTCCTCTAGGGTCTATGATCTCTCCAGCCATGGGTAATTGGCTAGGTTTACAACACCAAACATGAATTCCCATCCACTGAGTAAGTAGGTCTTTAGGTCAATCGATAACTGTTGGTTAGCCCCAAGATGTAAGTCTGACTATGGCACTCCTGGAGTATTCTTGCTGGATTGGTCACTGCTGCAGGGCAGGCTTTGTAACTGAGTAGGACTACTGGTTGCTTTTCTCCCTTGAAAGCTTGCATGTGAGAGAGAATCCTCACGGAATAGGCTTCCCGGTCAATTCCAGCTAAGTTCCTCCAAGTCATTCGTCCAACATGTGTGATGTCTTCAGCAACAGGGTCTTACCTTCAAGTTCTAGGAAGAAACAAGGGCAATGACAATGGCCTATATTGTTTTCAGAGTCTGTTGAACCAACAACTAACAAGAGGGTTTCTCTCGCCAGGCACTAGTAATTTTTTTACATAGTCCATGGGTCCTAGGGGAGCATTGTCACTCCATGTTGTGTAACTTCATTTGAACTGTATTAGATGTGTATATACATATATTTTAATTACGTTTACAAAATAATGTGTTTACATATGGCTTTTTCAAATATCCTTCTTACCTCTCTCTCCTTACTCCCTTGCCCTGTGTACTACCTATCTTCCCTCCTCTCCAATTAGGCCATTCCCCTTCCCCATGTTTGCCCCACTCCTGCCTCACAGACCCTATGCCCTGCATCCCCCCTAGAGCTCCTCCCATCCCCATCCCCCTCTAGAGCTCCTCCCATCCCCATCCCCCCTAGAGTTCCTCCCATCCCCCTCTAGAGCTCCTCCCATTCCCATCCCCCTCTAGAGCTCCTCCCATCCCCATCCCCCTCTAGAGCTCCTCCCATCCCCATCCTGCTCTAGAGCTCCTCCCATCCCCATCCCCCTCTAGAGCTCCTCCCATCCCCATCCCCCTAGAGCTCCTCCCATCTCCATCCGCCTAGAGCTCCTCCCATCCCCATCCCCCCAGAGCTCCTCCCATCCCCATCCCCCTCTAGAGCTCCTCCCATCCCCATCCCCCCAGAGCTCCTCCCATCTCCATCCCCCTAGAGCTCCTCCCATCCCCATCCCCCCAGAGCTCCTCCCATCCCCATCCCCCTCTAGAGCTCCTCCCATCCCCATCCTGCTCTAGAGCTCCTCCCATCCCCATCCCCCTCTAGAGCTCCTCCCATCCCCATCCCCCTAGAGCTCCTCCCATCTCCATCCGCCTAGAGCTCCTCCCATCCCCATCCCCCCAGAGCTCCTCCCATCCCCATCCCCCTCTAGAGCTCCTCCCATCCCCATCCCCCCAGAGCTCCTCCCATCTCCATCCCCCTAGAGCTCCTCCCATCCCCATCCCCCTAGAGCTCCTCCCATCTCCATCCCCCTAGAGCTCCTCCCATCTCCATCCCCCTAGAGCTCCTCCCATCTCCATCCCCCTAGAGCTCCTCCCATCTCCATCCCCCTAGAGCTCCTCCCATCCCCATCCCCCTCTAGAGCTCCTCCCATCCCCATCCCCCTCTAGAGCTCCTCCCATCCCCATCCCTCTAGAGCTCCTCCCATCCCCATCCCCCTAGAGCTCCTCCCATACCCATCCCCCCTAGAGCTCCTCCCATCCCCATCCCCCTAGAGCTCCTCCCATCCCCCTAGAGCTCCTCCCATCCCCCTCTAGAGCTCCTCCCATCCCCGTGCTCCCTTCTCACTTTTCTGGCTTCTGCAGCTGCTACAGATTATATAAGAGCATCTGAAGACTCGCAGTTAGGATCTACAAGCAGGGAGACCATGTGACATTTTCTTCCTGGGTCTGGGACATCTCATGCAGTATAATATTTGCTAGTTCCATACATTTACCCACAAATTTCATGATTTCTTTGCAGCTGACTAGAATGCTATTGTGTGCATATACCAAACATTCATTATCTAGTCTGTGCTGCTTCCATTTCCTAGTCATTGTGAAGAGAACACCAATGAACATGGCCAAGCAACTCTCTTCAATAAGACATATTTTATTCTCTTATTCCAATGACAAATTAAATATATGAACTTGAAAAGTTTAACCAAGGAAAAAAATTGTAACCATTTTACCAGAGTCCAATGCTAATGAAAATACCACTTCAGAATGATACAGCAACCACTTCAAAAGAGAGCAACCCCCACAGAAAATAAAAGTCTCTAACTCCAGAGAACATATAAATCTAGACCCAAATTGTTTGTGTATAAAAGCTACTTCTTCATAGAGAAAATGTTAGGACTCGGGCATTTTTTCCGTTTGTACTATCCTAAATTAAATAAAACAAATAAGTCTTGCTCACTGTACAGCTTGTTTTGTATCAGCTTGACACACACCTCAGGTCTTTCTTTTAGATGAAGGAATTTCAACTGAGAAACTGCTCCTATCAGATGGGCCTATGGGCAAACCGATGGCGCGTTTTCTTGATTGATGGCTGATATGGGAGGGCCAAGACCACCATGGGCGGTGCCAACCCTGGGTGGGTGGTACCAGGAACTAAAAGAAAGCAGCCTGGGCAAGACTTCAGGGTCAAGCCAGTAAGCAGCATGCCTCTGTGGGCTCTGCATCACTTCCTGCTTCCAGGTTCCTGCCTCAAGTTCCTAGCCTTTCTCAAAATAAATCCCTTCTTCCCCAAGGTGCTTTCACCATGGTGTTTTATCACAGAAATAGAAACAATGACACTCACTGACGAGTTCCTTTGAAGTTCTTTAACTAGCCACAAGCTTGCTCAGCACTAGGGAAAAACTAACACTTTTACTAGATTTGGAGATGAACTTGGGGATCACAGTGCTTGCTCAGACACACATCACCTTATGTTTTAAGGTCTACAGTAACTGCCTTAAGCTGTGATTCCTCTGGCCATAGCCACAGATGATAAAATACTGAAAGAGCATACTGGGCCTGTCAGTTTCTTATTCTGACCCACAAGGTGATGCAGGAACCACTAAGAAGGACAGTGAAGCTATATTTAAATAATGGGTAAGAGTAATGTATGAGGAACTGCCCTGCATCAAAAAACTGTTATTCTCTTCTCTCCTACTTAAAATCCTTTAAAGATGCCTTTACAATGACAACAAGGATAGTGAGGGACAGTATCTTAGGTTCACAAAAGCCAGGTATTTAGTAAAGTGTGGATCCAAATAATCAATAACTCATTAACCTGATTACTCCGGTGTTAGAGATAACATGCCGGGTAAATGTTCCCATTCTATATTTTAACCTATTATTTTAGTGTGCAAGCCAAGCCTATGGGATACAAGTTTCTGGAAAATCCAGCTATTATAATGTATTTGATCTAAATAGTATTTTGCAGACTAAAGAGCACAGTCTCAGACTGAAGTAGTAGTACATGCCCGTAACCCAAGTACTCAGGAGGAACAAGAGTTCAAGCTCAGTCTGAGCTACATTCAAGATTCTGTCTCAAAAATGAAACACCAAGAAAGGCACTTTCTCATTCATTTTGGCATCTCATGTGAGCTATACTCTCTCTAGGCAAAGGACCAATTTCATCATGCTGATAGACAACTAGCTCAGTCCCACAAATGTTTCTAAAACACCTGAGGGGATGCCTATTATAGGCTATCTTGAGTACATACACACTCTCTAACTTGTGGTCTTTGTCCAGCTGCATATTGTGACTCCCATTCTATGCCCTAATCTAGACAGTCGCTGAGCTGTTCTGCTCCAATTCCTCAGGCATGTTTACAGCATACCATCCAGGTTCCCTCCTCCCACTTAGTGATTCCTATTGGGTTTCTCCACTGGTTTCTCCTCTGATATCATGTGTTCTCTACACACAGGAATGCTTTTTCCTCCCTTATCTCTGAACCTTTGAACAGTCACCTCCAGGAGAATTCTCTAAGTTTCAATTGTAACACAAATAATAAGTCCTGTGTTGAGTACTGAGTATTAGCCATACCCTTGTGAGCTAGAAAAAAAAGAAAAACATTGGTGGTGAGGTAAAACAAGGAAAGACCCAGAGTTCCAGAGTCGTGGAAAGTCTTAAAGATACCTAATCTAAGTCACACATCTTTCTCTGTGTAATCACTGGACAATGGCCACACAGTGAAAACACAAAGATAAAAGAGTTACAATCCTTGCACTCAGGCTCTGCAAGTACACTAAGGATGTGCTGTCTTCCAAAAGTACTACAAAAATCTATATTAAGGGGAAGCACCAAATGTCATTGCTTCTATTTTCCTGTATCACATGGTCAACACTAGTAAGTGACCAGATGAAAGACGACAAAAGCAGAATGGACATAAAGTCAAAAAGCTTGGGTGTAAATTTGAAGATGATCAAGGTGGTCAGATGATTTGGTTTATCCTAGAACTACTAAAAAGATAAACACATTGAACCAGGTTCACTTCATTGCACTTATAGGGGTTCTAAATTCTGGGTTCTCTGGAGCATTCTCTGGGTTCTCTGAGCCACTGGGAATGGGAAAATGACCTGAACAACAGTCATAACGAGCCTTGGAAACTCCCAATGAAATGGTTAGGTGTTAGAAGGGTAGCCAAGGTATCAACAGCTGTCATACACCTCACCTAGGATCTGCTGAGTCAGATAAAAGGAAAGTCTCTGCCCACGGTGTGTTTTTGCAACAACAGAGGGGTGTTGCAAACATTAACAAGGACCAGATCTGAAAGTACCGCGAGTCCAACCCCCAAAGGCTTTTATGACCTTTCCTTAAAAAACATAAAAGAAAGAAAGAAAATCCCAAAAGGAGATACTAGCCTTAGCAAGCACATACCTGTCAATATTTCTATTTTGTTGTAAAAGAGTCTCTTTTTAAAATAAAAACAGAAGAAACCTTCACCAAGTTCTCATCCTCGCCCATTAACTAAGCTGCTTTCCATTAAAATGCACTTTCAAATGTGTTCACTTGCATAATGAGGACAGTATTCATTTTATTTTGAGCTATCTATTCTACACATACACATAGAATACCGGCTACATTAAAGGATATAAAGAAACTTCTACAAACTAATCCCTGAAGTGTAACGGCAATGTCTGACTCATAAGAACCCGATAAAGGCTAATAATGGCTAATCTCTTCCTAGCTGCAGTGAGCAGATTGCTCCCAAAGCTATCGTTTGGCTATGACTGCTACGTCAAGTTCCTGTTCTCAGGAAGCATGGTATGTCTGAAAGCATGGGTGAGCAAGACAGCATGTTAGATGACCCATAAAACAAGCCCAGACATTTGGAGGAAAATACTGGCATGAGATGTTTGTGTCTGAATAATAAATGACAGGAAAAACACAGCTTCAAGTTTATAGGCACCTACATATCCAAAAACGAATGGGCAAACTAAAGAGCAGATTAATTATTAACTGAACACACGTCAGAGTGAATGAAATGGACTAGTAAAAACGTACGCAATACATGGTGAGTAACGATCTGTACTGTGCTCTGCTTGGTGTTCTGTCCTAACTGCTATTCCACTCACACGGCAAAGAAAACCAATAACAGAGAGGTCACTGCCCCCTCCTATAAGAAGGAATCTTATGAAGTAATGTTTGCAGTTACCCTAGCACTTCAGAAACCAGATTTCCAACTTAAATCTTCTTGTTCTAAATACAACACCCTTTTCATTTCATCACTGCTGATATTTATTTTACCTCACACACACACACACACACACACACACACACACACACACACACACACTATTTAGCATAGAAAGGAACACTAGAGTACAATTGTCTAGGAAGCAAATTTCTGTCATGCCAAAACTATTTTTCCTCATGCTCCTAGTGTTTTAGAAATGGTTCCTAAAGTTAGAAATGGGGGCAGGCAAACATACAACTTTCAGTGAAATATTTCTAATCCCCTCACGTTGTATTTCTGACTGATGGTTAGGCTTCACTATGCCTGCAATATCATCCTGGAAATTCCACCAAACACACCTTCCTCTACTGTCTATCTTCCATACAAACAAAACAATTTACCCAACTTACCCAGGTTGGTAGGCCCCTAAACTACATCCTGGTGGCAGAAGGTACTTTGCTTTACAAACAGCTGTGATTGACACAGCTCCTAAGTTATCAATTGCCGATGCTTAACTCATTATATTACACTTACAGAAAAGACTAGACTAGCCTTCTTTAAGTTCTACCCCTAAAAATGGATCAAATAAATTAATATTTTGGAATGCCAGTAAACAACACAAGACAAACAAGGTCCCTGTCTTCATAGGTTTACAGTCAGGACGGGGACAATGCAACCATTTGATAAATAAGAATTATATCCAAGTGCACCAAGTGTTGTACAGAAAACTCAAATGTGTTGAGGTAACAGTGACAGATTTAACATTCACATTTCAGACCAGGTCATCAGGGAGAGAATTTTGACAAAATGAGAATGGTAAGGAGACTACCATTCAAGCATCAAGTGGAAGGGCTGGAAAGTTGGTTCCGCAGTTAAGGGCACTGGCTGCTCTTCCAGAGGACCAGGTTCACTTCCCACCATCCCATGGCAGCTCGCACGGACTACAACTACAGTTCCAAAGGACCAAATGCCCTTGTCTGGCCTCCCCAGACACCCAGCATTCAAGTAGTTCACAGACATATGTACATGCAGAAAAAACATTCGTAAATATGCAGTAAGTGTGTTGACTAGTGTTCTGTCAACTTGACACAAGCTATAGTCATACGGAAAGTGGGAACTCAATTGAGAAAATGCCCCCCAAATATTGGCCTTTGAGTTTATTATTGAATAATGATTGATGAGGATGGCCCATGAGGACAGGAGGTCCTCAATGGTATCAGACAGCTGAGTGAGCCAGTAAAGCAGCATTTTCCCACGTATGCTTTATCAGTTCCTGCCTCTAGGCTCCTGCCTCGAATTCCTATGCTGACTTCCCTCAGTGATGGACTGTTACCTAAAAGTATAAGATAAAAAAACAAAAAACAAAAAAACAACAACAACAAAAAAACTCTTACCTCCCCAACTGCTTTTGGTAATGGTATTTTATCACAGCAATAGAAACCTACAGCAATAAGCACTTCAAAAATTTTTTAATTTATTATGTATACAGTGTTCTGTCTGCATGTACACCACCTGCAGGCCAGAAGAGGGCACCAAATCTCATTACAGATGCTAGTGAGTCACCCATGTGGTTTCTGGGAATTGAACTCTGGAGGCAAAATCAGGCAGATCTCCGTGAGTTCGAGGCCAGCGTGGTCTACAGAGCGAGTTCCAGGACAGGCTCCAAAACGATACAAAGAAACCCTGTCTCGAAACAACAAAACAAAATACATGTATGCACAAACACTGATACACAGAGAAAACATACCACATTTCATATGAGGTATAAATGTCAATACTCCTCTCAAAGAATGCGCCATGAGAGTCAGAGGGAAATGTCTTTCAGTTGAAGAGATATTAAGGTAACATCCAAACTTGTTGTTAAAGGATGAGTGGGATTTACAGCTGAAGGAATGATTTTAAACAAGAGCAAAGACAAAAGACGTATATAAACTGTAAATAGGCCCTCCAGAAAACAAATCTGGGGCATCAATTCATTTTAGAGCAACCATCTCCAACTTGGAGAAAAACACAGTAGTAATTAATATTATTTAAAAACTATGAGTTTTATATCTGTATTCATTATCATAATATAAAAATATTTATAATATAAATAATTTTAAGCTTAAGTCAGGCTATTCAATTACATCTCTGTTTTCTAAACAGAGTAAAAAGCGAATTCAAAGATCTTTTAAATTTGCATTTTGATAGACTGAATTTAAAAATCTCTTTATACAAAATATGGCAGAAGTGCATATTGTTTTAAAGAGATATTATGCAAGGTGTTTAAAATGCAGTATCCAAAGCCTTACAGCTTAGGGTAGATGAAAAAGTACTATTAACAACACAATATGAAGTAAATTACTTTTCTTTTTCTTTCTTTTTTTTTTTTTTGGCCAATCTATTGTTTCTTCCAAATAATACCTATGTGACTGCTCTAAACTGAAATAAATTTTCTGCTTTTCTGGAAAATTAATTCACTTGAAAAGCAACAAGCAATATATCTTGTGGTATTTTTTATAATCCTATTCATCCTAATTTCAGTAAATCATAAAATTATTTAGACTATCTATAATCTGAGTTGACTTCAAAACTAATCAGTATTATTAGAAAATAATATATGGTTATTTTCTTCCCTGCCATTTTTTTAAATTCATTTTACATTACAAGATTTTGCTGCCCCTTGTGACATGTTCTCTGCAAGGTCTGCATTTATCATCAGAATCCTGTGGAATTCTATGAACTGTGTCCATACTCTTAATGCCACTACTCCAGTGCCCTGATGATTGAAGCCAAATGGTCAAAGTGGGAAACTGTGATTTTTTTAAAGAAAATGGCCCCGATGGGCTCAAAGGGAGTGGCCCTATTAGGGGATGCAGGCTTGCCAGAGAAGGCATGGCCTTGTTGGAGAAAATGTGCCACTGTGTGTGGGCTTTGAGGTCTCAGATGCTCAAGGCAGGCCAGTGGCTCACAGTGTCTTGCCTACAGATCCAGATGTGGAACTCTCAGCTACCTCTACAGCACCATGTCTACCTGCATGCCTTCACGCCACCACACTTCCTCCCATGATGATAATGAACTAAACTTCTGAACTGTAAGCTATCACCAATTAAATGTTTTCCTTTTTAAGAGTTGCCTTGGTCTTGGTATCTCTTTACAGTAATAGAAACCCTTAAAAATAATATTTAAAAACTGTGCTATACTTTGAGAAGAATCTTATAATTACTTCTATGTGGAAAGCTACATGTGATAACAGAATTTTTTAAATTATAGCTGCTCATGGAGGTCCTTCTCTTCTATTGCTTTAAATTCCATATGATTCATGGTTCTCTAAACCTGTCCTGCACTTTCAAGTTTGTGCTTTCTGTTTGGAAGGTCCATTCCTCTGCATTCCCAACTCAGAACCAAAATTCTCTTCACTCTCAGAGGCTCAGCTCAGGGATCATTCCCATTTAACTTGCTCTGCTCCACTTTACATGATGGGAAAGTGCACTTATGCTGTAAATGCCTTATTTAGCCTGACATTTACACACTTGCACATCTTTTTCATATTACCTATGTCACAGTGTCCCATGCAAAGGCAGCAATGAGGAAATCAATTGTATACACATAATTATGTATGCAACACAATTGCATATGTAAATCAATATATAAATATATAAAGCACATTTACCTCAATCTAATGAGGTTATAGTTAAAGTTGTCACGTGCAATCAAGATGTTGAGGAGACGGCCAGAAGACCAGGTAGACTGCCCACAGACCTTCATTCTTTCTGTTCCCCTACACCCAAGCCCTCAGGCTCATCCCGACAACAGCACACCATCTGCAGCCTCCCTTCCCCACTGACCACTGTCTCCTGTGGATCCCACCAATCATCCCGACCTCCCTCCACTTGTACCTGCAACACCAATAGACATTCCCTGTGAACACATCAGCCAAGCAGGTCAGTAAAAGAGGCAACACACAGCCATCACACCCTCTGAAAATTCAGAGAGCAAACAGAAACCAAGGAACAAAACACCAACCCAACAAGGACAAACCCAGAAATCAGCACCTCAACCTATAATTATCCCAAACCCAGATGCCTAGACACCAGCATAAGAACACAATCAGTTAACACCTGGGGCAATATGTCACCACCACAACCCAGCTATCCTATGGCAGCAAGACTTGAACATTCCAACACGGCAGCAGCACAAAAAAAAAACTTCATCAAAAATAATATATTAAGGTGATAGATGTTCTTAAAGAGGAAATGAATAAATCCCTTAAAGAAGTCCAGGAAAATACAAACAATTGGAGGAAATGAATAAGTCCTTTACAGAAAGCCAAGAAAAACAAACAAACAAATAGCTGAAGAAAATGAATAAAACTGTTCAAGACCTGAAAATGGTAATAGGAGCAATAAATAAAACATAAAGTGGGTGAATTCTGGAAGTGAAAAATTTAGGAATTTGAACAGGAACTATAGAGGCAAGTTTCACCAACAGAATGCAAGAGCTAAAAGACAGAATCTGAGGCATAGAAGACATGATAGAAGAAAAAGATATATCAATTAAATCTAAAAAGAAAATCCCTGACACAAAAAATCCAGGAAATGTGAGATATAATGAAAGGAACAAACCTAAGAAAAATAGGATTAGAGGAACAAGAAGCTTAAAGGCCCAGAAAATATTTTCAACAAAATCATAGAAGAGTTTACTAATATAAAGAAGGAGATGCCTATAAAGGTATACAAAACATATAGAACAGCAAATAGATTGCACCAGAAAAGAAAGGCCCCTCACCACAGAATAATCAAAGCACTAAGCATGCAGAACAAAGAAGGAATATTAGAAGCTGCAAGGGAGAAAGACCAGGTAACTTGTAAAGGCAGAGTTATTCGAATCACACCTGATTTCTCAATGAAGATTCTGAAAGCCAGAAGGGCCTGGACAGATGTGTTGCAGACTCTAAGAGACCACAGATGCCAGCCCAGACTACTATACCCAGCAAAAGTTTCAATCACCATAGATGGAGAAAATAAGATATTCCACAATAAAGTCAAATTTCAATCATGTCTCTCCACAAATCCAGCTCTACAGAAGGTACTAGAAGAAAAACTCCAACCCAAGGAGGCTAAATACTTTCTATCTTGACCCATTTTTCATTCAGTATAGAGGTGATCAGTTTTCATGAATTTGTAGGCTTTATGTTGATACCCAGATTTACTAATAAATAACCTCACACCACCAAAACCCAAAAAAGGGAAACACATACCACACACACACACACACACACACACACACACACACAACAACAACAACAACAACAACCTCCACCACCAACAACAAAATAACAGGAATTAACAATCATTGGCCACTAGTACCTCTTGATATCAATGTACTCAATCCCCCAATAAAAAGACACAGGCTAACAGAATGCATATAAAAACAGGATCCATACTTCTGCTGCATACAAGAAACACACCTCAACATCAACAATAGACATTACTTCAGAATAAAAGGTTGGAAAAAGATACTCCATACAAGGGTCTTCTTGTGGGAACAGGGGCTTTTCTGACTCTTCTGACCCTATTCCTCATCCTGGGTTGCCTATGAAGGGAAGTGCTTAGTCTTAATGTAAGTTGATAGGTCATGTTTTATTGATATCCATGGCAGACCTGTTCTTTTCTGAATAGAAAAGGAGGAGGAGTGGATAGGGTGGGCAGAGGGAAGGTAGGGGGTGGGACTGGGCAGAGTATGAAGGGAAGGGAAATAAAGGAAGGAAGGAATGGGGAGGGAGGGAGGACGGAAGAGAGGAAGGGAAGAAAGAAGGAGAAACCCACGCAAACTAATCTAAGAAGCAGTTGATATAGGCATTTTAATATCTAACAAAATAAACCAAACCAAAACTAATCAAAATATGTGGGCAAGGACACTACATACTCATCAAAGGAAAATCTACCAAGAGGACATTTCAATTTTAAGCATCTATGTCCCAAACATAAGGGTAATTACTTTTATAAAAGAAACATTACCACAGCCAAAATCACATATTGACCCTCACACACCAATAGTGGGAGACTTCAGTACCCTACTCTCACCAACAAACAGATCATCCAGACAAAAACTAAACAGAGATATACTGAAGCTAACCGATATTATAAAGCAAATGGGCCTAACAGATATTTACAAAACATTTTCACCCAAACACAAGAATATACCTTCTCTGCACCTCATGCAACTATCTCCAAAATTGATCACATACTTGCACACAAAGCAAGTCTCAGCAGATACAAGGAAATTTAAATAACTCCCTACAACCTATCAGACCACCAGGGATTAAAGCTGGGTATCAACAGAAAGCCTACAAATTCATGAAAACTGATCACCTCTGTACTGAATGAAAAATGGGTCAAGATAGAAATAAAAAGAGAAATCAAAGGCTTTCTAGAATTTAATGGAAATGATTACACAGCATACCCAAACTTAAAGGACACAACAAAAGCAGTGCTAAAGATGAAAGTTCACATCACTGAGTGGCTACATTAAAAAAAAATTAGAAAGATCTCACTCTAGAAACTTAACAGCACATCGGAAAGCTCTAGAACAAAAAGAAGTAATCACACCCAAGAGGAATAGACAGCAGTAAATAATCAAGTGGAGGGCTGAAATCAATAAAATAGAAACAAAGAAAACAATAAGAAGAATCGATGAAACTAAGAGTAAGCTCTTTAAGAAAATCAGTAAAATAATAAACCCTTATCCAAACCAACTAAAAGACACAAAGGGAATGTCCAAATTACCAAAATCAGAAATAAAAATGGGGCATAACAACAGACAATGAAATCCACAGAATCCTAAGAACACATTTTAAAAATCTGTACTCCACCAAATTGGAGAACCTTAAAAAAAATGGTACATAGGTAACACTAAGGTTAAATTGTAATTAGATAAATACTTTAAATAGAACTATAACCCTCAGTGAAATAGAAACACTCATTAAAAGTCTCCCAACCAAAAAATAAAGGTAGGGGGAAGGAAGAAAGAAAGAAAAAGAAAAACCATAGAGACAGACAATTTAGCAAAAAATTATACAAGACTTTAAAAAAGAAGTTAATACTGATACTCCTCAAATTATTCCACAAAATAGAAACAGAGGAATATTGTCAAATTCATTTTAAGAGGTCACAGTTACCCTGATACACAAAATCATATAAAAACTCTAAAGAAAGAGAATTATAGATGAATATCCCTTATGAACATAGAGGCAAAAATACTTAATAAAATACTTACAAACCAAAGAACACATCAAAAAGATCATCCATCATAATCAGGTAGGCTTCATCACAGAGATGCAGGGATGGTTAAACATATGAAAATCATTCAATATAACCTGCCATATAAACAAACTGAAAGAAAAAAAAACCCTACATGATCATCATAACAGATGCCGAAAAGGCCTTTGACAAAATCCAATACCCCTTCGTGATAAAAGTCTTGGAGAGATTAAGAATACAAGGGCATACCTAAACTTAATAAAGACAATTTACAGCAAGTCTATAGCCAACATCAAATTAAGTGTAGAGAAACCCAAAGTACTTCCACTAAAATCAGAAACAAGACAAGGTTGTCTACTTTCTCCATAACTATTAAATTTCAACGTAGTACTTGAACTTTAGCAAGAACAATAAGACAACTGAAGGAAGTCAAAGAAATACACATTGAAAAAGAAGAAGTCAAAGTATTGCTATTTGCAGATCATATGATTATCGAGGCTATATAGGGAAAACAATATATTTATCAGAGAGAGAGAGAGAGAGAGAGTCGCACCGACCAGGAGTCAGAAGCGTGGCTGGCTTCCAGGAGAAAAAAAAGGGAAGCCCCTTTTCCTTTCACTTCCTTTTATCTCTACCTTGACCACGCCCTGTTGGGCGGATAGCTTTATGGGGTTCACTCCTACAATTCCCCTTTTAGTCTAAATAGAAGATTTAAATTTGATACAAATTCAAACATATACAACATATATATGTAGCGGGTGATAATTAAGTTATAATCTACTTATCCTAAACTAAACATATCCATTCCACCTAAATTCTAAACTTATCTGAAAGGGATGCCTAAGTCTGAACACCTCCTTCCAATCCCAACCCTAAAATAATTGCAAAGTAACACTAACAGGTGTAAACTATCCTCTAATGTCAATAGTAGGGAGATGGGACGTGGAATTCTCAAATTTACTTCCTGCTGAAGTGGGACGATGACAATCATGGGGACCTGTGGGAAGAAATTGTTAGTGTAACAAGAGTCTTGAGTAGGTCAGTTAGTCTCTGTTTAAGAGAAGCTTTTTCCTTTAGAGGAACCTTCCCACCAGCCTGGTTCTCGAACTGCATCAGTCCCAAATAAACACACAGGAGGCTATATTAGTTATGAAGCTGTTGGCCTTGCTTGTTTCTTACTGGCTAGCTCTGACTTAAGTAATTACCCCATAATTGTTAATCTAAGTATGTCTCTTACCGGAGAATAGTTCCGGGCTTCCTACCCCATGGCGTCACATCTCGACTCTCTGTGTTTCTCCTTCCCAGAATCCTCCTGGACTCCTAGTCCCACCTATCTAGATTACTATTGGCCAGCAGTGCTTTATTGACATAATCACAGGACTTCCCACATCATATGATAGTATTCATAAGTGGCCCTAAAAATTCCACCAGGGAACTCCTACAGCTGAAACACATTTTCAGCAAAGTAACTAGATACAAGATTGACAAATAAATAAATAAATAATCCTCCAATATATAAATGGCAAGTGGACTGAGAAAGAAATCAGGAAAATAACCCTTTTCACAATAGCCACAAATAGTATAAAATATCCTGGGGTAACTCTGACCAAGCAAGTGAAAGACTTGTATGATAAAAACTTTAAGTCTTTAAAGAAAGACATTGAAGAAGGTATCAGAAGATGGAAAGCTCTCCCAGGCCGATGGACTGGTGGGCAGTATGGAAACCGAGTGCAATGCAAACTCCTGAAATCTCTGAGAGTGGTCTTAGTGATGACTCCTAGGAAGGGGGGTCATGGAGTCTCAACTGGCCATCGTTTGTAGCCAGGTAAGGTTTCCAGTTGGTGGGACCAGGTGGCATTCAGTTGAGTTATTGGCCAGGGGGGTCCTATGGAGATCCCCCAAACAACCTAAGTTGATGCTAGGACAGAGGGTTGCTCTCACAAACTGACATGGAATCCCACTGATGGGGACAGCATCCACTCAGCTCATTGAACATGGATAGGTCCAGTGGGTGCCTGCATGGAGCCTTCGGCCCTACCTTCTAGTCTCTTTGGTGCAGGAAGGTACTCTAGAGGCTGTCAAAAGAGAAACGTGGACATGATGCCAGCCACAAAACCTTTGACCACAATTAGTCCTGACCATAAGGTGTGCTGGAGCAATGGTGGTGCAGAATTTGTGGAAGTGGCCAGCTAAAGGAAGTCCATGCCTGATACTGCTTGGATGGCCAGGAACCATACTGGATATCCCAGAGACCTGGGGTAGAACCAAACACAATTAAAAAAATTTTTTTAATAAAAAGATTCCTAAAGATATTCTGCTACACTTATACATCGGTGCCTTGTCCAGTCATTATCAGAGAAGCTTCTGCCAGCAGCAGTAGATGGAAACAGATCCAGAGACCCACAGCCAGGCATTATTTGGAGAGAGAGTATAAATTGGAGCTCTCCACAGGTTCCTCCACTCAGAGTTAGGAGAATCCCAGGAAGAAGGGGCTGAAGGACTGCAGGAGTCAGAGGGGGTGTAGGACACCTGGAGAACATGGCCCACTGAATCAACTAATTAGGGCATATATGGGTTCATAGAAACTGAAAACCCCAGGTCCTCTGCGTATAGGTTGTAGCTGTTACCTTTTTTATTTTGGGGGGTGAGGGCAATTCGTAACTGTGGGATTGAGTGTGTGTTTGACTCTTTTGCCCTCTCCTGGGACTCTTTTCCTCCTATTGGGTCTCCTCTTCCAGCCTCCATATAAGGGCTTTTGCCTTGTCTTATTGTATTTTGTTTTGTTGTATTTGCTTGTTGCCTCTTGGGGCTTTGCTGTTTTCTGATAGGAGAGGGAAGCTGGGGGCGGGGGGACTGAGAGGAGTGGAGGGAGGAAAAACCGTGGTCAGGATGTACTATATGAGAAAAGAATCTATTTTCAATTTAAAAAGAGAGAGAGATACTGAGGAGAGCATGCTATATATCCAGGAAGAGTTCACAGCATTTCCATCAGAGTCCACTCCCTATAGATGCAGAGAAGGCGCTGGACAATGGAATTCCTGTCTTCTAGTTGCTTCCTAACCCTGCTTACTTCAGTGCTATGGAGGCCTGCATCACCTGCAGATGTTCTAAAAAGCAACTCCAGACCCAGCAGCCTCTGCGCTTCATCGCAGGAGGAGCAAGCCTCATGGGGCTAAAGAACAACAAAATGAATTGGATTAGACCGGGCATGGTGGCCCACACCTTACATCCCAGCACTTGGGAGGCAGAGACAGGCGGTTCTCTGTGGGTTCCAGGCCAGCCAGGGCTAGGCCGAGAGATCCTGTCAGAAACAACAATAAAGGAGGAGAAGGCAGAGGAAGAGATGGAGGAGGAGGAAGGAGGGTTGGAATAGACCTCATTTAAAGAGCTCCGTGAAAGGACAAGCTGGACGGCAGGAGGGCAGTTACTGGGAGGTGTGCAAGCAAGCCAGCAAGTTCTTTCTTTAAAGAACGTTGTTTCCATGGGAAAGGGAAATTGGCAAGGAAAGGAGGAAAATAAGTTGACAGGACTCTTCTGGCAGTCTTCCTACAAGAACTTCTCACTTACTTAGAAGGGAGAAAAACGCCATCCAATGTCTGCCACTGCCTTTTGAGAAACCTAATCTTAGCTGTGGTGGCTCACTGCCATTGATGCTAAAGCCTTCCCTCGTCTACTATATCCTCAGAAACAGCAGAGACGTGAACATTCTCTGTGAGCTTCTCCTTTTGTCTCCCTTTATGACAAGAAAGTGCAGAAAAGCCAGGACAAACTGAGGTCCTGTATCACAGAGGAAAGAACTTCCACACGTTGTCTAGAAAGACACAAGCCAGACAGCAAATTTACTCATGAGTCTCAATTAGAAATGCCCCTGTGCAAACAAACCACCTGTGAAAAATGTCTCATGCTGCTTGGGTATGGGATGAAATTCCAATTATCTTCCTGAAAAGCCATCCCTCTTCTTAATAGATATCCTGCTTCCTGTCTGTTCCGTATAAAGTGGTAGTATGTGGCTCTCTGAGTACATTGCACACGTTTACATATCTATATGGATGACTACTTAACCTATTTTAAGCAAATGTGGTATACTGATATTTGATCTAAAATAAATATCAATGTGTATTATGCAAAATGTTCAAGCTCTTAAAAATTCTACAACCAATTTTCTGGAAGGAAAAAATTGGGGTGTACGTTCCAATAAATAGCTGATAAACATATTTAAACTAGTTTAAAGACCAGACCTCTGAGACTAGACTCTAGTCTCTAGTCAATAGTCATAGGAAAATACCTTACCCTCAAGCAATGGTTCTCAACCTTCCTAATGCTTCGACCCTTTAATACAGTTCCTCATGCTGTGGTGACGCCCCATCCATAATAATAATTATTCCATTGCTACTTCATAACTGTAATTCTGCTACTGTTATGAATCGTAATGTAAGTATCTGACATGCAGGATTCACAGGTTGAGAACCACTGCCCTAAAGCAGGGTAAGCAACAATGTAACTAGCAGCCATGCTAACAGATAAAAAGCCAAAAGAGCTGAGCATCTGGTATTGAAGAGCGAGATGATCCTATCTATGTGCAGAATCCTGTCTGGCTCCCAGGGAGACCATCCAAAAGATACTATGAAACAAGCATAGTAACCCAGTCACATGAAAGGACATTTATAGTGTAAAAAGGTCATGTCCAAACAAAACGAGTACACTGTGGCAAAGCATCTAAAAGGGTCTACCTCCCACGCATACTTATGGTCACAGGAAATGCATTTCCAACCTTGGCCCCGCAGAGTACGTCAACTGAACGACAGAAGGCACATGAATGTGCATGCGTATCGGTTTCTGTCAATATGTCAGAACTCTAAAGACTTCCCAGAGTAGTGTGAGGGAAAATAGGTGTATCTATCTACCTTGGATCCACAATAATTTGCTGTAACCGTTCCTTCAAAGTACTTTTCGTTTCTAAATCGTCTCTGGGGTGTTCTCAGCCACGAGTTTGCCCTGGCTGCAGACTTGTTAAAGACCCTTCATCGCCACAGGCACGCTTTAGTTTTAAGCCCACCGCGCTTCAGCACGAGCTCCGCCAGAGACCTTGAAACCTTCAGCTCCGGGATGGAGGGTGGGCGTCAGAAATCCTGGAACCCCCCCCCCCCGTCCGCGTCCCCCTGGACATTCGGTTGGGTGGACCTGACACGTCATCCCCGCTCCTGGAAGGACCTGCGGACGACGCGCCCGCCTCCGGGTCCACCTCCCAGCGACACCCCGCGGGCCAAGGCTCCACTCGCCACCCGCGGGGCGCGCGCCCGCAGCCCGGGCCACGCGTGGGCCCTTCTCGGCGCGGCCGGGGGCCGGGACGCCAGTCGGCCGCGGTTCGGACGCTCGGGCCCCGGGGCGGGTGGAGGCTCGGGAGCTCTCGGGACTCCCGCGCGTGGGCTCGGTCGCCGCGCGCCGGCCGCCCCTAGAGGCACCCAGGGGGGCCCGCCGAGGCCGCGGGGCTCGCGGCCGGCCGGGGCCGCCCACCCGAGGCAGCGCGTCCCCGAGAGCGCGGCGCATGCCCCCCGCCGGCCGCGACCCCGGCGCGAGCGACTCGCACTTAACTTTTCCGGGGCGGGGGAGGGGCGGCCGCCGGGCCGGGTCGCGCCGGGCCGGGCCGGGCAGGGCCGTGCGGGGACCTGACCTGTGCTCAGGTTGTCGTTGATCCTCAGGGGCACCCGGAGGACGTAGACCAGGAAGAGCACGATGAAGAACCACACGGTCCACAGATAGGTCCACGACCACACGATGCAGGACTTGAGCTGCTCCAGGAAGCCCGCCGCCGCCGTCGCCGCCTCGGCCATCTTCCGGCGCTGCTGCGGGCCGCCGCGGCGCTCGGTGGCTGCCGGGATGATTCACCGGCCCGAGGCTCCGCTCGAGACGCCGCCGCCGCCAGGGCCCCGATCGCCCCGCTCGCCCGCCCGCCCCGCTCGCCCGCCCGCCGGGACGCGGCGGGAAACCGCGCGGCCTGCGCCCCGAGCCCCCGCCGGTGGCCTTCGTGGAGCGGTCACGTGGGCCCGGTCCCTGCACACTCCCGGGCCATTTATACTTCTTCTACTAGTATTTTAGGAGGACAGCCCGGGCGCCGCCGAGGGAACCACTGACGTAACAGCTCGCGCGTGTGGTGCGCTCCCGAGAGAGCCTGGCTTGGTCCACACTTTGTAACGTCTGGGGTGACAGAGCCTGCAGCAGTTGCCAGGAACCCTGGTTGTATACGTGGGGAAACTGAGGCACAGGAGCGCTGCAGTGTGTCTACCTTAAGGCGGAGTCAGAATGCAGTTGCAATCAAAGAAAACCCAGAAGAGCTAGAAGATAAGAAAGGCAGTCCTGGTCAGTAGGCCTGAAGGGAAAATCTCCCGTTTGCCTTTGTTCCTGTTGGGTTTTGTTTTCTAGCGGCGCTATGAAGGGTTTTTTCAAGGAAATTGACAAAATACATATTTCTTATTCTTTTATTTTTTTGAGCGATCACCATTCAAACAACTCTTTCACGTGGTTTTTGTTTTGTTTTACATATAAGCAATTTATCTAGGATAAGTTTGGCATAATTCAACTGAACCTACTGAAGAAAATTTTTTAAAGAAAGAAAACTGTGAGCATTTTTCCCACACCTGAATTATTAGTGTATTTTATACAAGTCTTTAGATGACATCTCCAAGTCTGTCTCTGTCCGTAAATGATATGACTTTTAATATATTCAATGTTAATGAAGCAAGTAGAGGCTGTCCCAACTGTAACCAAGACATTAAAATTCGTCACCTACTAGAATATTTTATTGTAAGTTTTATGTTCAGGCTCGGAATGCACTACTTCAAAATGTGTGTGACACTTTGCGAGGCCTTGCTAAGTGCCTTGCACGGAAGGAAATTGGAAAGGCCTCAGAAGCAAGGTGTCTCTGGGCTCCCAGCCTTCCTTCATACCTGTGTGTCCTCCAAAGCAAAGCCAGCTCCCAGAAACCAAGATTCCTCTTCCCCAAGGTGAGCTGGAGAAACTAGAATGCATCTCCCTCAGACCAAGCCATAAAACCTAGGAAGATCACCCCCCCAACACCTCATTCTAGGACATTCTGCCTAATAAACCTTGAGAAGAAGGAATGCTAGGGAGAGGCAAGGATGTAGACGGACTTCCCTCTCGGCCTCTCACTACCACATTCCTGAGCTGGAAAAGTTTTCTCCGGGTCTTTCAGTCTTCACCTCTGGCAGCTCCTGTGTCGTAGAAGATGCTGACTGGATGCATTCATCACCCTTTCCCGCTGTCGGCCTGTTTTATGGGAATGTTGGCCATTCCTCTTACAAAGGTGTGGAGAGGCGTCACACCTTTCTGCTCCTACCAAGTACGTGTAGTTCCCTCCACAGTAAAACAGGCTGACTTAATCTCTGGATGCGGGGCCTGTTTATGCACACAAAACGGAACTGTCACACTTTCTGTAACCCAGCCTCATTCTCCACTACTGTTTGCTCCACACGTGGACTCTTCTATAGTGAGATGCAGGTTTTGAGAAGAGAAACTGCTTCGTGCATGCTTTTGGCATAGTTACCTCTGGCAACACACTGCCGTGCGATTTTATTTTTAATCTAACAAAGATGCCTGGAGTCTCTGTAGAATGGAAGAGCATGGATGTACTCTATGTGATGCTAAAGTGACCTACAGAATCTCCACAATCCACAGAAGTAGGTATTGCTGGTTTCCAGTAAGTGAAGAATTTGGGGATGTAATTTTTTTTCCAGTTAAGAAACCTCAGTGAAGGGACATGAATAGGACTCATTTGAACCACAACTTTCCAAATAGGTGTTCCTGGAGGGTCAGTCTATCCTGCTACTCACCATTGCCTCTCCTGGTGTGCGACCAGAGATGGGGGTGGCAAGCGCTTCAAATAAATAAATAAATAAATAAATAAATAAATAAATAAATAAATAAAAGAGAGACAGAGTGTAATCTGTTACACACTTCAGCACAGGCAGAGTATGGGCTATGTGCAGACATGCCCTTGAATACCTAGGACTGTGTCATTCTGAAGGGCCTGACAGTAATGCTAGTTAGCTATTTCAGTTGCTTGGCATTGTACACAGTAGAGCAAACAACCAATCCAGATGTAAGTGGGGGTTTTACAAATACTGAGACACAATTGGTGGAATTAAGCATGGCGGTTTCAGGTTGCAACTCGGTTGTACAAAGGAATAATCAGTCTACTTGGGGATTGTGAGGGTATTTCCAGAAGAGACCGATCAAGGAGTCTGAGTCCATTCGATGGGGAATGTCCACCTTCAGTGTGTGTGATTACCATTCAGGGACCCAGAGGCGATAAAACAAGAAAAGAACGTACTCATCTCCCAGAACAGTGTTCTTTCTGACCTCTTCTTCTGTTGTCCATGGCCATGAGAACTCCATGCTTCATGGATTCCAGGACCAGTGCCACCCTCAGGCCTCCAGCCCGGCTGTAGCATGAGTTCCCTTTCCTAGCATGGGTCATGGCCTTTGAAATTAGACTGAGCTGAGCCACCGTCTCTCAGATTCCCCAGCTTGCAGAAGTGGCCTGCATGGAGCTCCTCATAATTTATAATATGTGAGCCAATTCCCTAGTAAATCAACCTCTCCTTTTTCCTTTCCATTTTCAATTGGGCCTCAAGACATCAAGATTCAGATCACTTCTGTTTGTTCCCCAGTCATAGCCTTAGTTACAGCTTGATTGTTTTACACGGAAATTGGGCTCCTACTACCACCACTCCCCATTGTCTCCATAAAGTATGATATACAACACCTTTATCACGACTCTTCTGCCAACCTGCTCCAAATATATATACTTGTCATATATTTCTCTGGCTATCCTTCACAGCCAGGCATCCTGTAAAACTGCCTACTGGCAGATTTTTCCAGAGACTCCATTGATGCACAATCTTCTCTGACACACCAGTTTGATCAGAACATCAGAATACTGGCCCTTCTCTAGAAGATACAGCAGCAGGAGGCTTGTAGTAACCCACTACAGCACCGGCCTACAGCCATTCAGTAAATGATTCCATCATTCACTAGCACGGTGCTTCTTACACCGTGTTGCTGAGGTTCTCTGAGCTACAGTTAAGACATCTGTACAAATGGATTCCCTTGTACCTATTCTGAAGGGCCTCGGTGCTGAGCATGACACCTGGTTCATAGCTTTCCTCCTGTTAGTTATTTACAGGCCTTTAGTATTAAGCAATTTGTGGTTGATTTTAGTCTCCCAAACCTCCTAGGGCATACAGTACTGTTTGGCACATGGTACGCATTCAGGAAACATTCAGTGTCATTTAAAGGAATGAAAATTCTATCACACAGAAAGAGAGTCAAGAGATTTTATAAATGCATGCTTCCATTCCTAACATTTAACACAAGGGCAAGTTTTAAGATTTAATGTGTTTACTTTATAAACTACTTTAAATGTTTGTTTAAAGTACCTGAATTAGATAACATGAGTTAAGGAACCATTAACTCCTGGGAATTATGTCAAAACAATATATTCCTAAATTCTTCTTAGAATACTTAATATATAGTCATGCACCGCACGGTGAGGTTTGGGAAGATGATTGGACCTCATATACATTAATAGTCACAGCAGGATACTGTACAGTGACTTAGTAGCCACTTTAAGTTACCCTGTGATTTTTGCTCAATAACAAAACTGTGTGATGGTGATATATAATGCTTAGGCATGTGGGTGTGTGTGCATATGTTTGCACATTTGTGGAGGTCAAAGGACAATGTTGGGCACCATCCCTATGGTGGTTTGAATGAGAATGGTTCCCACAGGCTCACATGTTTGAATACTTGAAAGACTTGTTTGAAAGGATTAGGAGGTGTGTTCTAAGGTGTGGCCTTGTTGCAGGAGGCGTGTCACTGGTGGTGGGCTTTGAAATGATCAGAGCCATCCCAATGTGCCCCTCTGCCTCGTGTTTGTGTATCAAGATGTAAGCACTCAACTGTTTCTGTCACCATGTTTCTGTCACCTTCACTTGGCCATCATGGACTCTAACCCTCTGAAACTGCAAGAAACCCAGTTAGATGCTTTCTTTTGTAAATTTGCTGCGATGACAAGTGTATACTGAAGTGACCAACCCCCTCCGCCTCCAGCCACCCCACCCCACCCCTATTTTAGCAGCCATGACAGGCTCAGATGACCTTGCTGCTCCTGTCCTGGTCACTAGGAGGTCAGATGTCCTCCTCATGGCAAAGAACCACTCAGAAGTTAGCTGTCAGGCTGTGCTTTACAGCTCTGGGTGTGCTTTACGGACAAGTGCACAACAGTGATATACAGAGCCCAGCAACCACCCAGGGAGAGCCTATGGGCCAAAACAACCAGTTAAAACAATCGGCACAGAGCAGGTCTTCCAAGCCTGGAAACGCACCAATCCTGAGACTCTTGTGTATTCCTAGAAACTCCCCTTAGACTGCCCCTTAAGATCCCTGCCTCATGATTTCTTAGGGTCTTTTCCCCAGCCATCCTCTGTAGTAAATGGATGGATGAAAGGCCTGAGCTAATGGGGTTAGCTCGTTAAACAACTACAATAAAAGACTCTTTGCTTTTGCATCGAAATGGGCCTCTTGGTAATTTGGGGGTTCAGAATTTGAGCACAGCAATACCATCATGCCTTGCTTTGCATAGATGTTTTCTGGGTACAAACTGAACTGAGGTTCTCATGCTTGCAAGACAAGAGCTTTTCCAACAAAGCCATCACCCCAGCCCAAAATGTATGTTGTATTGATAAAATATCTTGTAAAAACAATAAGAAAAAGAGCCAGAGACTCATAGTGGGATTCAAGCTTCAAGCTGAAGAACAGAAAAGCAAAGCAGCTAGCCACTACCTCTTTCCTCTATCTCAGATTGAAAGGAAATCCTGGCTCCACCAAACCACAGACTGCAATCCCAGACTGCTATGCTCTCCTCAAAGTGACTGGAGAATCCTGAGACTGACTACTGAAGACCCTTCTCCTACTTTTTGTACCTCTATAGTGCTGGATTAAAGGTGTGAGTTCTGTTACTCTTCTAGACTGATTCAATCTTGGGTAGCCCTAGGTGGGCTTGAAGTAACAGAAATCTGTCTCCCTCTTAATCCTGAGTCCTGGAATTGAAGGTGTGTGCCACCACTGAATAATTTCTGGAGTTAACTAGTGTGCTGGCTTTGCAAACTGATCTCCAGTAGCTTTATTAGATCATAAAAATATATCACCACAATATCTGAGTGGAATAAGACACCAATACTTAATAGCAAAGAGCTTCAAAAGTTTTTTAAAGTAAATTTCTTTTATCTTTCCTGTAGCATTTGATACTGTCTATGTTGTAACAGTTTTTAACTGTATATTTGGTTTTAAAGCAGTGGTTCTCAAACTGGGGGGGGGTGAACACCTTTAATTCCATCACTCTAGAGGCAGAGGCAGGCAGAACTCTGGATTCAAGTCCAGCCTGGTCTACAGATAAGTTCCTAGACAGCCAGGGCTGCACAAAGAAACCCTGTCTTGAGAACAAAACAAACAAAAGCAGTGGCTCTCAACCTGTGGGTTATGACCCCCACAAAGATAACATATCAGATATCCTGCATATCATATATTTACAATATGATGCATAACAGAAGCAAAATTACATTTATGAGGTAGCAATGAAATAATTTTATGATTGGGGATCACCACAATATGAGGAACCGTATTATAGGGTCACAGCAATAGGAAGACTGAGAACTACTATATTAAAGTCTATTTTTGTAAATTATTTTCAGACTTCATCTACGATTTAAACACTAGGAATAACTGCTTTGATTTTTTGTGTTATTTGAAAAAATTGTGAATTAAATGTTGGATATCTTATATTCATAACCATCTACACAAGAGGCTATTCTTATTTAGTGATTTACATACAACTCAGTAAGCACAACTCCAATTTTGTTTTTGGAACAAGAATTTCTCCAACATCCTCTTTCATAGAGTATTAAAGAGATAAAATTTCAGCATAACAATCTGAGGCCTGGGGACTGACACTGTGGTTCCCATTCTGGTGGGAGCCAACCTGTGCAAAAACTGGAGCAGTCTATAAAGGCAAACCTATCAAAATTACACCTGACTTCTCCATGGAAATTCTGAAGGCTTGAAGGTCCTGGATAGATATTCTACCAACACTAAGAGACCACAGATGCCAGCCCCGACTACCATACCCAGCAAAGCTTTCAATCACTATAGATGGAAAAAAGCCAAGATATACCATGACAAAACCAGGTTTAAACAATACATATCCACTAAACCAGCCCTACAGTAAGTTCTGGAAGGAAAACTACAACCCAAGGAAGTTAACTACAACCAGAAAAACATAGGCAATAGATAATCCCACTTTACCAACAGCCAAAAGAAAAGTGGGTGGAAATCCACACACAATTCCACTAACAACAATTCCAAAACAAACAAGAATGAGCAATTAATGTTCATTAATATCCCTCAATATTAATGGTTTTCACTTGCCCATAAAAAGACATGGGCTCACAGAATGGATTCTAAGACAGAACCCATCCTTCTGCTGCATACAAGAAACACACCTCAGCTTCAAAGACAGACATTACCTCGGGGTTAAGAGTTGGGAAAAGATTTTCCAATCAAATGGACCCAAGAAACAAGCAGGGGTAACAATCCTAATATCTAACAAATTAGACTTTAAACTAAAATCAATCAAAAGAGATGACGATTTCATACTTATCACAGGAGAAATCCACCAAGATGAAGTCTCAGTTCTGAACAACTATGCCCCAAATACAAAGGCATCCATGTTCGTAAAAGAAACATTACTAAAATTCAAACCACACATAAAACCACACATACTTATTGTGGGAGACTGCAACACCCCAGTCTTACCACTAGAAAATTAACAGCACAATTGAAAGCTCTAGAACAAAAAGAAGCAAACTCACCCAAGAGGAGTAGACGCCAGGAAATAATCAAATTAAGGGGTGAAATCAATAAAATAGAAACTAGGAAAACAATACAAATAATCAATGTAACAAAGAGTTGGTTCTTCAAGAAAATGAACAAGATAGACAAACCTTTATCCAAACTTATCAAATGGCAGAATGTGAACATGCAAATTAACAAAATCAGAAATGAAAATGGGGACAGTGAGGAAATTCAGAGAATCATCAGGTCATATTTTGAAAACCTGTACTCCACAAAATTCAAAAATTTAAAGGAAATGAACAATTTTCGGGATAGATATCACTTACCAAAATTAAGAACAGATAAGCAATTTAAATAGACCTATAATCCCTAATGAAATAGAAGCAGTCATCAAAAGTCTCCCAACAAAAAAAAAAGGTCCAGGGACAGATGGCCTCAGTGCAGAATTCTACCAGAAATTCAAAGAACAGCTTATACTAATTCTCCTCAAAGTATTCCATGCCAAGCTTTTTTTTTATGAGGCTTCAATAACCTTGATCCCCAAGCCACACAAAGACAAAACTAAGAAAGAGAATTTCAGACCAATATCCCTCATGAACATTGATGGAAAAATATACTGGCAAAAGCAATCCAAGAACACATCAGAAAAATCATCCACCATGATCAAGCAGGCTTCATTCCAGGGATGTAGGGATGGTTCAACATACGAAAATTCATCAATGCAATCCACCATATAAACAAGCTGAGAAACAAAAATCACATGATCATCTATTTCACTAGATGCTGAAAAAGCCTTTGATAAAATCCAACATCCCTTCATGATAAAGGTCTTGGAGAGATCAGGGATAACAGGAACATACCTAAACATAATAAAAGCAATATACAGCAAACCAACAGCCAACATCAAACTAAATGGAGAGAAGCTTAGCACGATTCCGCTAAAATCAGGTACAAGACAAGGCTGTCCACTCTCTCCATACCTCTTCAATATTGTACTTGAAGTTCTAGCAAGAGCAATAAGACAACAAAAAGACATCAAGGAGATACAAATTAAAAAAGAAGAAGTCAAACTTTCACTATTTGAAGAGGATATGATAGTTTACATAAGTGGCTGGAAAAACTCTACCAGGGAACTCCTACAGCTGATAAACACCTTCAGCAAAGTGACAAGATCAACTCAAAAAAAATCAGTAGCCCTACTATATATAGATGATAAAAGTGATGAGAAAGGAATCAGAGAAACATCACCCTTTACAATAGCCACAAACAACATAAAATACCTTGGGGCAATGCTAACCAAACAATTGAAAGACCTGTATGACAAGAACTTGGAGTCTTTAAAGAAAGAAATTAAAGAAGTTACCAGAAAATGGAAAGATCTCCCATGTTCTTGGATAGGTAGGATCAACACAGTAAAAATGTCAATCTTGCCAAAAGCAATCTACAGATTCAATGCAATCCCTATCAAAATACCAGAACAATTCTTCACAGACCTTGAAAGAACAATAATCAACCATATGGAAAAACAAAAGATCCAGGATAGCCAAAACAACCCTGTTCAACAAAGCAATGTCTGGACGCATCACCATCCCTGACTTCAAGCTCTATTATAGAGCTATAGTCCTGAAAACAGCTTGGTATTGGCACAAAAATAGACAGGTAGACCAATGGAATCGAGTTGAAACCCCTGATATTAACCCACTCATGTACAAATACCTGATTTTTGACAAAGAAACTAAAATTATATGATGGAAAAAAGAAAGTATCTTCAACAAATGATGCTGGCATAACTGGATGCTGGCATGTAGAAAACTGCAGATATAGCCATATGTATTGCTATGCACAAAACTTAAGTCCAAATGGATCTAAGACCTCAACATAAATCCAGGCACACTGAACCTCTTAGAAGAGAAAGTGGGTGGTGCCCTCGACCGAATTGATAGAGGAGACCGATTCCTGAACATGACACCAATGGCACAGATACTGAGATCAACAATTAATAAATCAAACCTCCTGAAACTGAGAAGCTTCTGTAAGGCAAAGGACACAGTCAACAAGACAAAAAGGCAGCCCACAGAATGTAAAAAGATATTCACTAACCCCACATCTGACAGAGGGATGATCTCCAAAATTTACAAAGAACTCAAGAAGCAAGTCTCCAAAACACCAAAGGATCCAATCAATAAGTGGGCTACAGAACTAGAGAATTCTCAATAGAGGCATCTAAAATGGCTGATAGACACTTAATAGAAAGTGCTCACTATCATGAGATACCATCTTACTCCTGTCAGAATGCCTAAAGTCAAAAACACCACTGACAGTTTATGCTGGAGAGGACGTGGAGAAAGGGGAACTCTCCTCCACTGCTGGTAAGAGTGCCAACTCGTACAGCCACTTTGGAAATCAGTATGGAGATTCCTCAGAAAAATGGGAATAAACCTACCACAAGACCCAGCAACTCCACTCTTAGGCATATATCCAAAAGATGTACATTTATACAACAAGGACATCTGTTCCACTATGTTCATAGCAGTATTATTTGTAATAGCCAGAACATGGAAGCAAGCTAGATGCCTCTCAACCGAAGAGTAGATAGAGAAAATGTGGTATATTTACAATAGTACAATGGAGTACTATTCGGCAGAAAAAAAAACCAATAGAATCTTGAAATTTGCAGGCAAATGCATGGCACTAGAAGAAACTATTCTGAGTGAGGTAACTCAGTCACAAAAAGACAAACAAGGTATGTACTCACTTATATATGAATTTTAGACATGGATCAGGTGAATGCCAGCCTACAATCCCACTGCCAGAGAGTCTGGGAAACAGGTAGGACCCTAAGAAAGATGTGCATAGTACCCCAGAGAAGGGGAATAGGACAGGATCTCCTGAACAGATTGGAATCATGGGAGGAGGGGGCAGGGAACCGGGGTGGAGGGGGAAGAGAGGAGGGGAGGGGAGGGCATGGGGGAGCAGGAAGGTTGAGTTGGGGGAAGAATAGAGGGGAGCAGGATGAGAGATACTATAATATAGGAAGTCATTATAGGTTTGAGGAGAGATCTGGCACTAGTGAGATTCCCAAAGATCTACAAGGATGATACCAACTGGCAAACTAAGCCATAGTGGAGAGACTACCTTAAATGCCCTTCCCCGATGAAGAGTTTGATGACTAGCTTATATGCCATCCTAGAGCCTTCACCCAGTGGCTGATGGAAGCAGAGGCAGACACCCAACAAAACATTGAACTGAACTCCTGGAACCCAGTTGTAGAGAGGGAGGAATGATGAGCAAAGGGGTCAACACCAGGCTGGTGAAGCCCACAGAAGCAGCTGACTTGAGCAAGGAGGAGCTCTTGGACCCCAGACTGATGACTGAGACATCACCATGGGATTGTTCCAGAACCCCTAAATTTGGGGGTCAGTGAGGAGGGGGGCCTTGGGTAATAGACCAGTATTTATCCCTGGCATAACAAATGGATTTTGGGTGCCCATTCCACATTGAGGGATATTCTCTCAGCCTGGACACATGTGGGAGGGCCTAGGCCCTACTCGGGATTATATGACAGACTTTGGAGATCCCCCATGGAGGGCCTTACCCTCCCTGGGGAGCAAAATTGGGATTGGGTAGGGGTTTGGGGTTGGTGGTGGAGGATGGGGGAAGAGGGGAGGGAGAGGGAGCTGGGATTGACATATGAAGCAAGCTTGTTTCTAATTTAAATTAATTAAAGAAAAAAAGAGATGAAATTTCAACTGTTCACATATAGTTGAAAGGATTTTTCAGATAGCATAAGGTTTAGGGGAAAACCTTAATAAACAATCCTATACAGAAGAAGAATGCATGTTCATAACTGATTCATGTTTATGAGCTGAACTGTGAATGAATGATTCACAGTGGCTGTTTTTAGAAACTACATGAACTTCCAGGGAAGGGGAGCTAGAAGAGATCTCGTGGGTGGACTGGGAGTAGGTGGAGATGGGAACATGAGGGATCAGACTGGAGAGTGGATGGAGGGGGAGAGTACTAAAAAAATGTCAGAAAAGTAGAGGGGATTTCAGGATCAGGTAGAAACCTGGGGTAAGAGAAACTCCCAAGAATCTACAAGGATGACCCCAGCTAAGACTCCTAGCAATAGGGGATATGTAGGCTGAACTGGCCATCTCCTGTGACCCTTCGGGACTTCCAGTGAAGGGACTGGGACACCAGTCTAACCACACGACCTTTGACCTACAGTTTGTCTTGTCTATGGGATGTGGGGGGGTGGGGAAGTGGTGAAGGTGGCATGGAGATTGTGGGAGTGGTAAGCCAAGAATTGGTCCAGCCTCACACCAGACCACAAGTGTAGGACCACCCCTGATATTGCCTGAGGTGCCAGGACCCAGGTGGATGGTCCAGAGACCTAGGATAGAACCAAACACAACTAAAGAAAAACAAAAGTAATGACGCCTAACGATATTCTGCTATACTCATTGATTGGTGACTACTCCAATCGGCATCAGAGTCTTCATCCAGGTACTGATGGAAACAGATGCATGGACCCTCGGCCAAGCATCAGGCCAAGCTCCTGCTGAAAAGAGGGAGGAAGAATTGTATGAGCAGGGTGGAGTGAGGAGGTTGTCAAGGATATGATAAGGGAAGCCACAGAAACAACTAACCTGGACTCATAGGAGCTTAACTGGACTGACAGCCAGAGAGACTGCCTGGGACTGACTAGGCCCTCTACAAATATGTGACAGTTATATAGATTGGTCTACTTGTGGGAATCCTAGCAGCAGGAATAGGTGGTGTCCCTAACACTTTGGCTGACTCTTGGGACACTATTCCTTATACTGGATTGCCTCGCCCAGCCTTACTACAAGAGGAGGAGCTTAGTCCTACTTCAACTTGATATGCCATGCTTTGTTGATACCAATGGGAAGCCTGCCCCTTTCTGAACAGAAACAGAGGAGGAGTGGAGCAAGGGGGTGTGGGGAAGGGGGAATGAGAGAAGGGAAGGGAAACTGTGGTCACGGTGTAAAAATAAATGAGTAAGTTTAATTAATAATAAGAAAGAAATTACATAATGAGCTGAAGTCTTCACCATTTGTTTCCCCATTCCTAACAAAGGTATCTTAGTTTCTATGCAAAGTTTTTTTTTTAACAGACAAGTCAATGCTCAGGAATGATCATTGAAATTCCTGGTTGGTTTTCAAATGTGGGAGGAAGCACTCAGCCTCATCTGTCACATTAGTGGCTTTTATGTATGCAGAAAAATTCTCATAGCAATAACGGCAAAACATTCTTGAACAATCAGTCTTGTATAAGTATTATGAAGGCAATAATCCCTATTTCCTTTCAAGAAACCCATGACTGCCAGTGCAGGGTGGTTCCTTCTTTTCAAGGAAAAACCAAACCATGAAATTCTACTGAAAAGAAATAGAGAAGTCAATATGGCCTTCTCCCTTACACCCTAAAAACATAATCGAAAGAAGTCAGATGTGTGAGATGTAACACACACACACACACACACACACACACATACACACACACACCCTAGGGATCAGATGAGTGAACCCTTTAACCGTCTGACACATCTCTTACTTCTAAAACACAACATGACAGCAACAACTAGCCCACGCTCTTCACATATTCTGTCTGTTCTTACTGTAATATTCAGTCTCTCTTCTCTTGGAAGATGCAGGTTAATGATTCTGTTGCACTTGTTAATATTACCATATTTTATTCTTGACTCTCAAACCCAATATTTCTAACATATCTTCTTTTTTAAGTATAAAAATTTCTAATTCATTTTAAAAAATAATTTTAAATTTATTTGTGTGTATGTCCCTATGTAGGTTAGAGCACATCTTTTTCTTTATTGTTGCGTTTCATTTTGTCTTTTGACACATGATTTCTCTGTGTAGCCTTGGCTGTCTTGGAACTCCCTCTATAGACCAGGCTGGCCTTGAACACACAGAGATCTGCCAGCCTCCCTCCTTAGTGCTGGGATTAATGGCATGTGCCACCACTGCCTAAGTAGAGCACATCTTGTAGGAGTTAATTCTTTCCTTCCACCAGACAGGTTCTGGGAATGGAACTCAGGTCATTCGGCTTGGTGGAAACATTATCTGCTGAGCCAACTCAATAGCCTGAAATGTCCACTTTTGAAATACAGTCAGCATGTGAAATATCATCTGTGGTCCGGATTTTGTTGCTTTATTTATTTTAAAGATGCATAATTTGAGTCCACAGCTGGCTCAGGTTTCTAGAGCCAGAATTGCAGCTAGAACCTTTAGGTTTTGAGTTCATGCCCATCTGACAGAACTAAATACACAAATCAATGATGTTTTTGCACTGGAAAGTCAGATGAAAGATTAGGACAGTGTTTATACTTTATACTGATTTATACTTTATGGGTTATGTTATTTTGTTTTCATTTTTAATTTAGAATACAATATTTAGGAAAGTCAATTCCAGAGGCAATTTGATGATCATCAGTAACTTATTCTTTTTTTTTAAGTAGAGGCAGGGGGAAGTCACATTATTTTTTGTCTCAAAGTACATTTCAGGCTGGGAAGATGGATCACTAGTTCAAATCATTTACTGCTCTCACAGAGGTCCCTAAGCTCAGTTCCCATCATCCACCTCATAAGTGGCTCACAGCTGCCTGTAACCCCAACTCTAGGAGATATTACACCTCTTCTGGCCTCCACAAGTTCCTACATATACAGAAGCCTACACATATACACATTTCAGGGAAGCAATAGATAATGTGACTACACACTACCTAAGTCAGCTGTGTCTCTAGTATGAATAGTAGCAGAACTGAATACTGAATGCATATTTAACTCTAAGGCTTTTGTGTGCATGTGAATAATGGAAGTTACTAGCTATGGGTGTTAGAATTCAGGCATCTGTACTGGCCTGCCCTTGGGGTTCTGACAGGATGTCTTCAACTGCAGCCATTGAGAGCACCACCTGTGGACATTCACTATGTTCCCTTTTAAAAGGGCCCTGCCTATTTCCTTCCTTCCCACCCCCTCTCTCTGTGCTGCTGCTGCTGCTCCCAGAGGTGGGTCTTCACCCTCCCCTCCCTGCTTTTTCCATTCCCCTTCCCTTAATAAAAGACCCCTCCTCATGAGCTCTGTCACATGGCATCTTTCTCTTTCGAGATGCTTTTTTAAATTACAACAATGGGTTATAAATGAAGTTGTTGCTTCCCTTCAGTTTTTTCTTCTCCCTCAAAATTAGGATCATAATATCAGTTTACAGTACAGTTTTGTCACTTGTAACAATCATGAGCTGAAGATGTCTACATACACAAACAAGACAGCTTGAATGAACTTCTCAAGTATAGCTTGGACCAACTAAAGTAGATAATGTTCTACAGTTTAGACTTTACATTTTGAACTTCTATTTCTTATATTCATTGCTTAATACGCCTTTAATTCAGATGCTTGTTTTGCAACTCAAGATCTTTCTTTAGCCTTCAAGTGCTGAGTTAGAGATATGTGGCACCTGGTTGACAAGCATATGTCAAGCGATGGTTCCTTGGCCCAAGTTCCTTCCTTAGATAACTTCATGGAGCTAGAATAAGTGTGGTATAATCATCAGAACTGGACTGAGTATAGTGAGTTGGAGGGCAGTAAAGAATAAGGTGGAGGCTTGATTTCTTGAACTCTCCACAAGAATACTTTCTGTACTTCACACACAGAAGCCCTGTGTGGTCTTCAGGTAAGGACTCAATGCATTTTCACAACAGGAGAGACATTGTAGTTTGAGAGAGCAAAAGAGATAGTTCAGTAAATATAGAGATGGCTTCACAAGCATAAACACCTAAGTTTAGATTCCTAACAGCCAAATAAAAACCTATACCCAGTGGTGCACATCTGTAACCACAGCCTTGGGTGGCAGTGGGGGTCAGAGACAGGCATCTTAGGCTCAGGACTGGGCTCTTGCTGGTCCAGTTTCAGGTTCAGTGAAAAATCCTGTAAAAATAGGTGGAGAATGATCCAAGGAGACACCAAACATCACACACACACACACACACACACACACACACACACACACACACAATTCAATCTGAGGTAGAAACATGCAATAGAAACTTTTAGTTTCATGTCACTGAGAGCATTCTAACAGAAGTGGAACCAACTGCCCAGCCTCATCTATTATATTAGAACCCAAAATGGCCTATGTTATCTTGTCAAAGGGGATTCTTGAAGAAGGTGGAAGGCTGTATGACCAACTCATCCTGTTTTTCTGGAACTTTCCCAGTTGTAAAACTGAAAGTCTCAAGTCTGGGAAACCCCAGTCATAGCTGAGCTAAATGATCTCTGTGTTTTCTTTGTTTCAAGTTTTAAGCCAAGTCTGGAGGCATGAGGAAGTCTATTTTCTTTATGTCTTGGTGGGTTTTCTTTCCCCAGCTGCCTTGGGACATTATTTCTTTCTCTTGTCTACTTTTGTTTGCTTGAGACAGGGTCTTTCTATGTACCCTTGTTGGGCCTGGAACTCACAGAGATCTGCCGGCCCACTGGGATTAAAGGCATGCATCACTATGCTCAGCTCTTGTCTACTTTTCAAATCCGTTCTCAGCTATTTATGCAAGCATAATTTATGTCAGCTTGAAGTTATTCTTTCAAGTGCTATTTGATACCAAATATCAAAACCACAAAATAAAACAATGCATCTGACATGTTTCCAGACATCGCTATAGCTTAGGGCTCAAGGGACGTGTACTGAACTTTAATAAGGTGACAAATTTAATTCTATCATACAGGTTAGGTTAGAACAAAAATTTGTGGGTATATTATATGTCTTCAATTAAGAAGTCACAAGAGAGTGTATCTGTAAAGAACAAAAAGCCCAAAAAAGTATACTTTGCTCTTTCAATATTAATTTACTGATTATTCATTTTTATTGCTTTTTTAATACTCTAGAGAAGTAAAGTCGTGTGTAGCTTAATGACAAAAGACTTGTGTTGAGAAATGTGCTTTGCTGAGCAATTTCATTATTGTGCCAACATCATGGAGCCACTAAAATAGCTACAGGCACTGGTAGTTATCACCTTCTGGGATCCTCATTGGACTTGTGACCTAAGGTGAGCTAAAGCATGTCCATGTGGCATGTGAATGTAACATCACCAAGCACAGGTTTAATAAGAAGATATAAACAGCGGACATGGTGGCACACAGCTTTAGTCCCAGGCCTTGGACAGCATGGACAGGAGTGATGCTGGGCACTTGAGACCTCCTTGAACTACATAACAAACCCCACAGCTATAGAGTGAGACTTTGTTTTGTTTGTGTTAAGTATGGGAAAGAAACTCAAAACCTTGAGCAAACTATGCTTCACAGAACTCAAGACTGGCATTTTATTCTCATCCACAAAATACTTCAATTCCAAAAGTTTACAGGTGGAGAAGACAAAAGTAAATTCAGAATAAATTGATGTGATTTTAATTGTGTGCTATGGCATTAAATAAATAGGCAAATTTGATGTCCAAACTTTGGACAGCAAAAGGGAGAGAAACAGTCTTCCCCAGGAAAGATCACACCAATTGATTATCCAATACCAAGTGGTCAGCCTTGAAAACATAACTAACAATTACATTAAATAGACTGAGCATGCTGTATTTATATATTTAGGAATACACACATATGCACACACAACAATTAAAGAAAAAGAGGCCATGAAAGAGGGAAGGTGGGTATATGGAAGAATTTGGGGGAATAAAGGGAAGGGGGAATGATATAAGTATTATGCAATCTTGAAAATTATATCTATCTATCTATCTGCCTAGATAGATAGATAGATAGATAGATAGATAGATAGATAGATAGATAGAGTGTATATAATTTTGGCCAGCAAGAAGGGTGATTTAAAGTAACTTCCAAAATATGCATATTATTTCATTTATTTTGCAAAATTAATATGTCCCAAAATGCCAAATACACTAAATGCACAGTGAAAATAAATACATATTTAAAACATGAACATAGCCATGGTCCTACAGCAGCCAGGGTTTGACTTGATGTCCATGGCTCCTGTTACCATCGGAAACCATTCGGATGCCCAGGGCCTGAGCCGCCATCTGGAGCCATGTTACTGTCCAAAGGCCACACTGCCACTGCAGCCATGCTGATCTGAGTGGTCTGCACTGCCACCCAGGGCCACAGTGACATCTGTACTGGCTGTTGCTGAGGGGTCTGCGATGAGCTCCATGGCCTGTGTTGCCACCAAAGGCCACATAGTAGACTAGGGTCTGGGCTGAAACCTGTGGTCAGAGAAGGGGCGACAGTCATGTCTGGATCTGTGGTCCCACAGTAGCCGGGGTCTGTGAGGAAGTCCGAGGCCTATGTTGCTACCGAAGGCCACATAGAAGCCCAGGGTCTGGGCAGCAACCTGTGGTCTTGTTGATGTCTGAGGGCTGTGCCGCCACCACCAGAGCCAACCCGATTGGAGTGGTCGGTGCTGCCACCTGGAACCATGGTGTTGTCCGGATCTGAGCTGCTGCTGCTGAGGGCCATGTCTGGTTGTATGATCCTGCTGCATCTAGTGTCTGTGTTAATGTCTGTAGCCCGTGATACCACAGGGGGCCATAGGAACCATGCATGACAAATCAGAGGGCCATTCTGAGCTGGCCTATCCTTTATTGGCCCTGGGAAAGCTACCCTACAGCAAGAGAGATGGTCCCACTCCTCGCCGCGGGTGTGGGAGAAATGGTCCTGATGGCCTGGGCATAGAAGAACTGGTTCCACTCCTAGACTGAAGTGTGTGTTTGGGAGGGGGCAGCGGCCCGGGCTGTTCATCTCAGCTGCCACCCAGGCCGTAGCCAAGGCCTCGGATTGACCTACCTTAACATCTACCCCATCTGTGTCCTGCTAGAGCACATGGCGGGACTGGTCCCGTGGAATACCTCCTACAGGATCTCCATTCCTGGGGCAGCAAGAGAATATCTGAGAAGAGTTTCCGTGGGGGTCCAGTGATGATTCTATGTCAGAAACCAGGGCTCCTGAACCAGACCAGAGACTCATTGCAATGAGCACTTGCTAGTAAGCTGACTGGACAAAAGGGTCTGCAGTGTGACACACCACAGCTCCCAGTGCCACTAAGATGAACCGAGAAGAGATGAAGAGGCAGGAAATATGGAGGAGCAAAGAGGTTTTGTTTGTTTGTTTGTTTTTTTATTCGGTTTGGTTTTGATTTTTTTTTATTTTCTTTTGGGGAATGCTGCAAGGATGAGGGGCAGGAATGGGGGGCTGAGAGATGAACAGAATTGGGGGGCTTGGTGTGAAATTCCCAAATAATCAATAAAAATTATGTAAAAAATATAAAAGTAAACATAAACCATGAACACAGGCATCAAGTTTAGCCCTGCACCCCACCTTAAAGATCAGTGATGTAGAAAAACTTACGTATTATCTTAGTTCACTATTGCTAAGCTCTTGCACAGCAATTGGAATGCTGCAGTTTGAGGCAGCTAATTCTAAAACAAGTTTGGAGAGGTACCACACATACCTCTATTGATTGTTTAGAAGACCCCAGCATTTACAAAATGAGATTGTTCTCCCAAGCAGAACAGAATGTATCGCCACGATGATGCATCCTCTTACGGAAGCTGGCTTACTCTCAATCTTCATCTTTCTACTGACGGATGGTGCTCAGAAATCCCCAGTGAGGTGCCCCGCCTTTGCGGCATCATGCTCTGATGGCAACAGGCATCCTGTCTGTGTGACCACAGGCCCTTTCTTTGGAACTCTAGTTATCGTCTCAATCTCCTCAGTCCCTCAGCTTACCTCCAGTTCAAGGTTTCTGCTAGTCTTTTCCTCTGTCTCTCCTACACACTCAGGCCTGGAAATTCTCTCAAAGGGGCTCAACTCATTGGATTCTCAACATTCACTGTCACTGTTCCTCATGGTTAGTGTCTTAAAAATTGTTGCTTAATATGCATTTTGTCGTTCTAGGTGTAAGGGGAAATGATGTACCAGTCCATCAAATATCTCCCAAATAGCAATAATACAGCAGACAATAATACAGCACAAAGCTGGCCAGGTGGCTTAGTGACCGAAGGCATTTGGACACCATGCATGATTACCCAAGCTCAATCCCAAGTACCCACATGTAGAACCCACTCCCACAAATTGTCCTCTGCACATATACATATACACATAAATGCACACAGATACACCCAAACACATATTTAAAAAGAGAGTACAAAGTGTTTTAAAGTGAGAAATCAATATTTAGAAAGCGTTACGGGGGCATTGCATTAGTTACTTTCCTATTGTGATATTTAACAGTGTGATCATGACAGCATACAAAAGGAAGATTCCAGAGGGCTGAAAGTCCATCACTGTCACAGCAAGGAGCATGGAAGTGGGCTGGCATGGTACTGGAGCAACATCTGAGAGCTCGCATTCCCATCCACAAGCAAGAAGTAGACCTGACTTCGGTGTGAGCCTTGAAACCTCAAAGGCCACCCCCAATGACATATTTCCTCCTTCAAGATCACACCTCCTAACCCTCTGCAAATAGACATCAGTGGAGATCCAGTATCCAAATGCACAAAACTTGTGGGGAAGAACTTAATCAACCACGGGAGGTGAACTGACTATTTTTATTAGCTTGACACAGTCTAGAGTCACCTGGAAAGAGGAAACCTCAACTGAGGCATTGACTCTATCAGACTGGTCTAAATGTATCTCTGTGGGGGATTTTTTTTGTTGTTGTTTCTTCTCTTAATTAAAATTTTATTGTAAAAAACTTGAAAGTAAGACAGGAAGTGGTGGTACATGCCTTTAACCCCAGTGCTCAGAAGGCAGAGACAGGCAGATCTCTGTGAGTTCAAGACCAGCCTGGTCTACAGAGGGAGTTCTAGGACAGTGAAACCCTGTCTGGAAAAATAGAAACTAAAAAACTTGCAAACAAAAAAGCTCTGCCTAGAAAGATTAGCCAGACTCAAAGTCTATACGTCTCAATGAACGTCTGTGTGATTAGGAAAGCCTTCCCGATAGAACAGAGCTTCACACTGAGTTTTACACTTTCACTATCAATTATATTACTATATATTTACACAACATGAAAACAAAGCCAAAAGCAGTAACAGAATTAAAACTAGAAAAGCACTGGGCAGTAGTGGCACACACCTTTAATCCCAGCACTTGGGAGGCAGAGGCCAGCCTGGTCTACAGAGTGAGTTCCAAGACAGCCAGGGCTGTTGTTACACAAAGAAACCATGTCTGGGGGGAGAAAAAACCTAGAAACACAATTAGCTTTATATATTCCTTCATGATTTGTGACCATTATCTTGACTATGGTTGATGATCATTTTCCTTCCTAATGATTGTGGGGGGGGGGGGGGCCCACTGTGGGTGGCGCCACTCCTAGACAGGTGGTGCTGGGTTGCATCCAAAGCAAGCTGAGAAAACCATAGAAAACAAGCCAGTAAGCAGACATCCTTCGTGGCTCCTGCTTCAGTTCCAGCCTCCAGGTTCCGGCCTTGAGTTCCTACCCTGGCTTCTCTCAAAGATGGACTGTAACCTGTAAGCCAAATAAACTGTTTCCTACCCTAGTTGATCAGTGTTTAATCATAGCAACAAGAAGAAAACTAAGACAAGAGGATAGATAACCTTTGTGTCAGGCTGTAGGGTATAGGTGGAATTTGGACTTGAATAAAGGGACAGAGAAAGGAGAAGGGTAATCAGGGAGGAAACTAAGCACCACAAGGAAGATGGCTTGAGAAAGTGAGCCTTGACCAGGAATTCTGTCACATTAGAAGAAGCAGTAGAGTTCACGACTTAAGTAGTAGTGCTTCCACTGTGACCAAATGGCTGACAAAACAGCTCCAGGAAATGCTTGGTTTTGGCTCATAGCTTGACACGTCATCATGGCAGAGAAGGCAGAGCAGCAGAAGCAGCTCTTGGTAGCGACGGCAGGATCTCAGGCAGCTTGGTAATACTCAGAAGGGTCAGAAAATATAAACTTCACCAGCGCCACTGGGATCCTCTTCTTCCAGCTGGGTCCCACCTTGTATAGGTTACAGAGTCTTCTAAAACATCACCAACAGCTAGGGCATTACTGTACAAACACATGATCTTCTGGGGGGAGTTGTACAGCCAAACCATAGCAGAAGGGTTATTCTTTTCTGCATGAAATGATCTATTCCTATGTTTTGTGATAATTTGGATTTGATTTGGTTGTTCCAAGGGTCCATTATAGGAAACATTGAACCCAGTGAGGCACTATTGACAAGTGTTATGGACCCTTTAAGAGGCAAGACTAGTAGGAACTGCTTTTTAAAGTAATTCTTGGAAGAACCTACCTTAATTCCTCTTTTAAAGATTTGTTCATGCGCACATGTGTGTGCGTGCACTCATAGGAGCCAGAGGAGGGCATTGGATCCTTTGGAGCTGGAGTTATAAGCTACTCAGTGTAGGTGCTGGAAACCAAACCCTAGTCCTCTGCAAGGGCAGCAAACTCCCTTAACCACTGAGCCATCTATCCACTCCCTGACTTAGTTCTTAAGATAACAAGTTAATGTCGGAGACAAAGACTTGCCCTTCTCCACTCCCAGGTTCCTGTCTTTCCATGTACTCACTCTCAAAGGCATCCCCACATCAAACCTCTGCCATGAGCCCCTTGCTAGAGACAGTACTATGCTAGTCAGGGTTCTGTCCTCTACAATTGTGAGTTAAGTGCATTTATTATAAGCCTCCTAAACTCAAGTATTTTGTTACGGCAAAAAAATGCTAATACACATTTTAAACAGTAATCATTCACAATTTACTTACTCTACATGATGCAATTATACTGTTTTCTGCTCCAGATTGTTCGTTTATTCTCCAAGAAGGCTTTGTTAAGTGCAGTTCAGAAGTCTATGTGTATAAGCTACTTTGGTGAATAAAACAATGACCCATACCCCGTGGAGATTACAACATAAGAATGTGGGCAATAGGAGAATAGAAGGGAAGGGGAAAAGCTAACAATAATTGTGGTATGGACTAGTCTTTCCTATGCATCTTCATCTTGTTCAAAGAAAATCTCTACCTTTATTTTGGATATGATCATAGTTTAACTTCCTGAGTGACTTTGTGCATCCTCCTGTTTCTTTTCTGTTTTAGAGTTATTATTTTGTGGATATGCGTATTGCATGGTCTTGACCTCTTGCCTGGATGTATGTGCACCATGTGCATGCCTATTGCCCCAGAAGGCCAGAAGAGGGCATCAGATCTCCAAGAGTTAGAGTTATAGATAGTTGTGAGATGCCATCTAGGTGCTGAGAACCTAATCCTTGTCCCGTGCAAGAGTAAGGAGTGCTCTTAACCATCTAGCTATGTGTCAGGGGCCATAAAGATGGCTCTGCTTCATCTTGGGTCAAGGTCAGAGAGTTCAAAACTGTCCTTAGTCTTCCAAGGTTAAAATCATAGGACCTAAAGGTCTAAGGCGTGAGCTACTGTAGGATGTTTTGATCTTGGTCATAGACGTCTTATCTAAACAACAACAGACTTGGTCTGAGGTGTGGTTACTCTTGACCCTCAAGGCTGGATAATGGGGAAATTAAGTCTAAGGTGTGGTTACCAAATGTTTGGAGGATTAAAGGAAGACAGTCTGTTTGTTCCTTATACATGATAAAGAAGTCTTTTGTCATGCCTCTCTTTTGGTTGGAGTACTTAAGAGTGTTGAAGAATAAACTTGGGGTGTCCAGTAGTCACTGGATCACCCTCCTGACTCTATCCTGTATCTCTGTCTTTTTCTTAACATCTCTACCTGCTGCACATGGGGTGCCCTGAAATGGTAAAAGGGTTGCTTTCTAATTTAAATTTTTTTTTTATTTTTGAGAATCTCATATGTGAATACTATGTTTGCATCATTTCCACCACTCTTTCTCCCCCCCAATTCCTCCCATGTCCCTTTAACCCCCTCTTGAAGTATTGATTTCTTCAATTATTATTGTTACATATACATATATTCATACATATACATACACGCACACACAATCTGTTGAGTCCATTTAGTGTTGCTTGTATGTGTATGTGTTTAGGACTGACCATTAGTGATTAGATAATCTATCAGGAGTTTGTTGAAGGATAAGACAGCTTCTCATTAGCTACTAATTGCTTATACATCCTCAACTATGGGTAAGACCTTGTGAGATTGCCCCATCCATGTTGGGATGTGAACTGATATTGTCATTGTGCTGCTCTTATTTAGCCGGCTATACTGTTGAGATTTCATGCATGTAGCATTCCTGTCATGTCTAGAAGACCCTATCTCAAAGCAGGTACTCTAGATCTTACAGTGAGATTTTCTGCCCTTCTGTTACGTTCTCTTAGGAACAGGGATTGTTAAGAGAAGCTTTTTCCTTGAGAAGGAGCCGTTCCACCAGCCTGGTTCCAGAGCTGCTTTCCCACCAGCCTGGTTCTAGAGCCGTATCAGTCCCAAATAAACACACAGGAGGCTATATGAATTATGAAGCTGTTGGTGTTGCTTGTTTCTAACTGGCTAGCTCTGACTTAAGTAATTACCCCATAATTGTTAATCTCAGTATGTTTCTTACCGGAGAATAGTTCCAGGCTTCCTACCCCCATGGCGTTACATGTTGACTCTCTTGAGTTTCTCCTTCCCAGAATCCTCCTGGACTCCTAGCCCCACCTATCTAGATTCCTATTGGCCAGCAGTAATTTATTAACATATACACAGGACTTCCCCAACATCTCCTCTTTTCTGTTTAAACAAAAAGAAAGGTCTTAACTTTAACATAGTCAAATTATATATAACAGAACAGTTATCAAGTAAGAACATAGTTATAATATTTTAGCAAGATTTAAAGAAAATATCATCCATCCCATCCTTGTGAGTCCAAAGTTCTATATTTAGCTCATCTTTTATCATAACTAAGGAAAACTATAATTATAGCTATCTGTCTTCAACTCCATCAAAGACCACAGAAGGATAATATATAAACACTAGGATTGACAGAGGTATCTTACTGCCTGGACAGTCACCCGAAGTTCCACTGTAACGTTGGGGCATCCATCTTCAGCCCATAGGCCACAATGTGTCTGGAACACTTCTCAGCAAAGCAGGAAATTTCAAACTGTCCATCTGCATTGACAGTCTATCATTCATTTTTCTTTGTCCTGCAGAAAGTCTCGAGGACTCTTCCATGAAGAAGGAACCCTGTAAGACTGAGTTCAGCATTCACTTTCCTGTGGGTCCTGCATGTCCAGTTTATACAGCAACAGTCAGTCTAGGCAAGAGCAGTTTCTTGCCCAAATGGCTAATCTTGCCATGTTGAAAGCAAACTCCATAACGAGTTTCTTCGATGCCCATTTTCCTCTCATAATTGGTGCTGCCAGGAGCAGACATTTCTCATTGTCAAGAAAAACCCTAAACCATTTTAAATGCCATTTTCTGAAGGTCTTTGAAAGGTTTGAAGACTATTTATCTGTCTCAAATACATCTCTATATATCTAGAAAACCTAACTTATCTAACTATAAATTCTGTTATAAGTAACTATCTATAGTCTGTATTCAATTATGCATTACATTTTACAAGATCAGTATAAGCACAATACTTAATCAAGAGGAGAAATATACACATCACAAAATGGACCTTGAATTTGTATCAATAAATGAAAAACAATACCCATACCATAATTCCCTTTTTTACCATTAAAAAGATTGGCTGTGATCATTAGCCAATTATAAACAACCCCATTTAAATGAAAACAAAGATTTGTAAACAAGATGGGAATTAGGACGTCGCTCATTCCAAACTGCTTCATGCTGGAGGGGGGTGCTGTTCATACCATGGGGATCATGACAAAACTCAGAAACCTGTATCAGTCCATATTTTCGGGGTCTGTAAAACTGCATCATCTTAGCTGTTTCGATTGTTGGAACACCTGGTCCACTGCTTCCGGGGGTCTTGGTTCGTCGAACCACAGAAGCCTGGAAGGAATCCTCAGCTTTTCATTTTCTGTGGAAACATAAGTAAAATCTCCTTTTCCAAGTAACATATCCTTATACTTAAATTTTGAAGTCAAGGCATTTTCAAAAGATAGAAGTTGAATTAATTCAGAAGCATTTATAATCAAGTGTACTTTAGCATTTGTTCCTTCCTTAGCAATGAAAAAACTGAAAAACACAATAGCGTACAGTATCCAGACTCTCTGTGTATTTTCCATCTTTACGTGGCTTATTTATTTATCTATTATTACTTTATTTATTTTACTTTTATTTATTTTTCTTTGAGACAGGATTTCTCTTTGGAAATCCGCCTGCCTCTGCCTCTGGAGTAAATCCTACTGGCGTGTGCCACCACAACGCCGGCTTTTGTATTTATTTACCACTTTGCCGTTTCATTTTCTCTCTCAATCTCACGTATATTTTTAAACACACTATAAACCTTTAAAGGTTTTGTTCATCCAAGTCTGACTTTACTGTAAATCTTTACGTTTTTCTGGCCACGTGTCTTATCTGTTAAAACTGCGGCTGTTTTAAACTGCCGTTTCAAGATGGCGGGCGTAAGCGTGATTCCAGCTTACCGCCTCAGTCCATGCTGACATCCAGCAAAAGCTGCCACTTCCAGCTGTACGTACACCCCTTTAAATCGTTAGCAGAGTCTCTTAAAACAACCTTGTTGGCTATTTTTTTCTTTTTCTTTTTCTTTTTATGCCGAGTCAGGAAGACTCCAGTAAGCGAGCCGTGTGAATCTCGGCTTGTGGCTAGCAAAACAGAGCACACCTGAGAAAAATGCTGCTACCAAAAATCTGTGCTTCTCTCCGTTCTTCAAATTCCTTTAAAGCTTTTGTCATTCTACGTGGAAATTCATCATCCCATTCCTGATCACCATTTTGTTAAGAGAAGCTTTTTCCTTGAGAAGGAGCTGTTCCACCAGCCTGGTTCCAGAGCCGCTTTCCCGCCAGCCTGGTTCTAGAGCCGTATCAGTCCCAAATAGGGATAATACTAAAGATTCATCAACTGGGGTTGGGCATCCACTGTCTGTTGCTCTCGGCATTCCGACTAAGGCCTTCTAGTTTGTTTTTTTATACACTTATCACTTCCTGGATCTTGTTTCATCTGTTCTGTTTGAGTGTCTCTTGCCCAGGACTGCCTCCAACTTTCTATGCAGCCAGGAATGAATACGAACTACCTGATCCTCCAGCATCCACTTCCTGAGTGCTGGTGTACACCACCATGTTCTATTTTAGGCTTTGTTGGGAACTGCACCCAGGGTTTTGTGAATGCTGGTCAAGCATTTTGTCAACTAGACACACCCTCAGTCCTCTCTGTTGTGTTGTTGTCATGTACTGATGTGGAAGTCCTGTGTATATGTCAATAAAGCACTGTTGGCCAATAGGGAAGCAAGATAGGTGGGACTAGGAGTCGAGGAGGACTCTGGGGAAGGAGAAACACAGGGAGTCACCATGTTGTGGCCATGGGGGTAAGAAGTCCGGACCTTTCTCCGTTAAGAGAAATACTTAAGATTAACAATTATAGGGGAAATACTTAAGTCAGAACTAGCCAGTAAGAAACAAGCAAGGCCAACAGCTTCATAATTAATACAGCGTCTTGTGTGCTATTTGGGGACTACAACGCAGCAGAGCCCAGGTGATTGGTAGGGAAAAACCAAGCGGCAAACAAGGAAAAGGCTTCTCTCTACAATGTATAGTGCTGCTCTCTTCCCTAGTTTACAAAGACCCCTACTGTGTCAGTGGAGCTCAAAGGAAGTTGGAAAGGGCTTGTCAAGTAAGCAAATCACGATGAAAATTTGACAGTGCTGAATTGTCTTCCATAAGATGCTTGAAAATGAGTCAGGTTAGGAATATTGGAACATGAAGCCCGTGAAACCTTAACTTGTGGAAAGGTGAGTAGGTATCATAAGATTAGAACAAAAAAGGGGAGGGAAGGAGGAAGGAAGGGAGGTAATGCACACACATGAATGCATTTTTTTTTCTGACAAGAGGGATCTTAAGTTCTCAAATACAAATTAACTTCAAAGCAGGTAAGAACATATTTCCAAACTTTCTACAAATATTTGTAGAGGTTCTGCTAGGTATTTCCACATCCTCAGGACCTTCTCTTCAGGTGCTGTGGAAAAGATGATTGCACAGCATCCTTCTGCTTAGCCAAGCTACAAGCTCAGGTACTCTGGATGTGGGACACCGCGAGGACATCCTGGCAGGGGGGGTCCTCAGTCTGATCAACCTGGAATGAGGCAGTGCCACCTGCTGGTACTTTCAAGACCTGCACCAATTCATTTCTCTGCCGAAATTTTCAAAACTGTTCTCATCACCTCACTCAAACATTTGCTGATAATCGCAAACTGCTTTCCCTTTTCTTTTATGCAGAACTTTGAGACACTTAGTGAAACCATTAATGGCAACTCTAGTGACAGAAGCCGAAAAACATAAAATTCATAGGTAAAAGGCAGAAGAGAAAAAATATGAAACCACTAATGGGTTCAGTGTATGTCCTGAAGAATACTGTCTTCACAGCAACTGTTCTGTTGTTGTGAAGAGCCGCCATGACCAAGAAAACTGTTGTGGAAAAGGAAGCGTTTCTTTGGGGTTTGCTTACAGTTTTAGAAGGTTAGTCCATGACCATCATAGCCAGAAGTAGACAGACATGATCCTGGAGCAGTAGCTTAGACCTTTATATCCTGATCCACCAAGAGAGAGAAAGAGAGAGAGAGAGAGAGAGAGAGAGAGAGAGAGAGAGAGAGAGAGAGAGAGAGAGAGAGAGAGAGAGAGAGAGAGAGAGAGAGAGACCCTGGGCTTGTTGTGAGCTTTTGAAACATAAAAGGCTTACCTCAAGTGAAACCAGTGAAACACTTCCTCCAACAATGCCATACTTCCTAATCTTTCCCAAACAGTTCCATTAACTGGGGATCAGGCATTGAAATTTAGGAGCTTACAGGGTCCATTCTTATTCAAACCACCACAAATACTTAAGACATTTTGTAGTGAAAGATGGTCAATGTGGCCTGCCAGATGGCTTAGCCAGTAAAGGGGCTTGTCATCTGGAGTGATGACCTGGGTTCAATCCCCCCAAGCCACATAGTAAAAGAAGAAAACAGACTACAGCAAAATTCCCTGACCACAACCAGGTAGTGTCTTTCTCTAGTCAAATGACTTGTTAAAAATATTTTTTTATTTTTGAGATTATAAGATAATTACATCGTTTCTTCCTTCTCCTTTCTCTCTCCAAATCCTCCCATATACTTCTCCTTGGTCTCTACTACAAATCAACACTGTTTGTTTTCATTGTTATTACAAGCATATATGTATTTACATACATATTCTGAAATGTAAGTTGTTTAGTTCATGTAATATTACTCGCTTGTGTGTTTTCCGACCTGACCATTGGTGTTTGGATAGTCAAATCAGTGTGCTCTCCACTGGGGAGGACTGTTTTTCCCACTCTCAGCGTTCCTGGCCATGGTATCTCCCCTGCCAGGTAAGTATGACTCTCAGCACTCTTCAGTGCCTGTAGTTCTCTGTGTAGGGTGGAGGCCTCATGGGCTTTCCCCATCCACATTAGCACATTGGCCTATCTATTGTGGTTGTCCTTGTTCTGCTCAAGTTTAGGTAGTCACACTGTTGTAACTTTGTAGTTGTAACTTCTAGAAGATACTTTTTACTAGAAGACACTTTTTAAAAAAGAAATAGTACACGTCTTGAAAGAAGACGAAAACTTTTTCTATTTTTTTCCTTTATATTTTTGAAGGTTGGTCTCTGGATAAAGCTTTTTAATTTTAACACGCCCATCATTTGATTGAGCTATATCTTAAATTCCATCTGGTGGAGTTTTTCTTTTTTTCTTCTTAATTATCAGATGAGGTGGGGTGAGGGGTGGGGGAGATTCTAGCCTTAAGATTAGGACCCGTGAGACAAGAAAGAAAGAAAAAAGGTGACTTAACCAGAAACGTAAGCCCTGCCTGCTATAAATCCAAGTAGATGGGCCCAGCTGTAGGGGACCTTCAGAGAGCAAAAGACAAGGTCCAAATGCCATTTGTGCCAGACTTTATGAAAGAGGATAGCACTAAAGTTTCAGGCAGCGTATGGGACAAAAGCAGGATATGACAAGGCAGTGCCGTGTGGCAGGGACCCCCCCCAAAGCTTCCCTCTGCTACTCACACATTCCCATTACCCTTAACTGTCACATAGCCACCCATAGCTCTAAAGCAAAATGGGAAGTGTCTTTATTCTGTAAGGTCACTTTGTGCAGTAGAATACCCATCTGTCCTCTATGATACACCCTTCCTGCCACACATGGATGGTGTATTTACCCACCCACCAAGACCCAGACTCCTCCTCCAGTCTGCTCAAAGTCCAAGATGCCTGATGAATACACACATCTCTTCAATGGGAAAATAGAAAATATTAATAGTGATGCAGAAAGGAAAAGATGTTGTCTGCCCCAACACTATGTAGACTGAAGGTGGGGGGATAGGATTATAATTCATAATGCAGCAAAATGGAAAGACATCTGTGATGGTTCGAATAAGAATGGCCCCAGAGGCTCATATATTTGGATGCTTTCGCCAGGGAGTGGCGCTATTTGAAAGGATTAGAAGGGTTAGGATGTGAGTCCTTGTTGGAGGAAGTGTGTCATTGGGGTTGGGTTTGGAGGTTTCAAAAGCCTATGGCAAGCCAGTCTCTCCCTCCCTCGTTCCCTCCTTCCCTTCCCTTCCTTTCTTCCTTCCCTTCTCCCCTCCCTCCATCCTTGTCTGCCTCCAGATCAGGATGTAGCTTTCAGCCACTGCTCCTGTGCTATGTGTGCCGCAACGTTCTCTGGCACAATGGTAATGGGAAACCTCTGAAAGTGTAAGCAAGCTCCCAGTTAAATGTTTTCTCTTATAATAGTTGCCTTGGTCATAGTGTCTCTTCACAGCAATAGGAAATGACTAACAAAACATTGGTCAGTCCTGTTAGGGTGCTGGAGGAGAGAAGGAATGTTCTATAGCACGGCAGGATTTATGGTTGTCAGTTAATGGGATATTTCAAAACAGACGGCAGAGAGGATTTTAAATGTAAATGTTCCCAGAACAGAAAAACAATGTTTAAAATGACAGACATGCCTGTTACCCTGATTTGATCATGACATATTATATACATGCATTGAAATACCACAGTATATGCCAAATACATTCAATTGATACATGTCAGTTAAACCAAAAAGAAACTTTGTCTTTAAGAATTTCAGGGTTGCCAGGCAGTGGCCCAGCTGGGTGGTGGTGGCACATGCCTTTAGTCCTCCTAGCACTTGGGAGGCAGAGACAAGAGGATCTCTGTGAGTTTGAGGTCAGCCTGGTCTACAGTTAGTTGCAGGACAGGCTCCAAAGCTACAGAGAAACCCTGTCTCAAAACAAAGAATTTTGGGTCTTCCTACTCTGGCAATGGAGTTCCTTGGTTAGAGCCATAGAGCAACTGTGCTCTGGAAAGAACTTGTCCATTGTTCCTGGAGAGTTCTCCACTGTCCATTATATTCCTGCCTATCATGAACTCACAGCTTTCAAAGTTCATTGTAGTTTTTTTGTCTAATCCCCAGTGACCACTCCCCAGGACAGTTCCTGTTTATTTTTGCTATTTCAATATAATTGTTAAAAGCCTTTTTTTCCATCTTAAACTTATTTTGTACTTGGGTAAGAAATGTGATAGCCATACTGTTCCTGTATTCAATTCCCAAGGGACTGAATTTTGCCAACAATCACATGAACTTGTAAGAGGAATCCAAGGCTCAGATGAAACTTCAGCCCCCAGACAGTCCCTTGACTTCTGCCTAGAAACAACACCACCACAAAGAGAAGATTCTGCTAACACCACACACCAGGATCAATGGAAACAGAAATAAGCTTGTGTCAGGACACTGACCTTGAGGTCATTTGTTACACAATAATGGAAAGTAGAGACAATGGGGTTGGGTCTGAGTCAATGCTTACTGTATTTTCCCTTCAGTATTGTGTATTATTGACGGACATGAAGCCCACAGGTTACAAGTGAGGGAAGTCAGAGAATGAGCATCCTACTAGCCTGGTTCAGTAGCTTCCAGGACACGTTTGGATCAGTAATGGCATACAATGACCCTTGAAAGATTTGATTTTATAAATTAAAATAAGCTTAGTTGTTTCTTTGAACATTTCAGAGAGGAGAGTGGTCTACAGATGATCTTCTATCTGCACAGGGATTAAAAGGTGCTATTGTGCCCCTCTGTCTAGAGGCACAAGTGACACATCAGATGTACTGTACCCAAGTGCTGACAGACACAGATATTAGCTGGTATCATATTTTCTTGTCTACAGGCCCCCACTTCTGGTAGCAAGTTCTTCACATAATGAAAGACAGAAATTATCTAAAAACAAGCCAGGTCTAAATACCAGTGACATAAGCAAGACCTTATTCCTCAATTAAGTCCAGTTAGCTCAAGACTTGTAACATTCTGTATGTAAGAGATTTAAGTGTCAAAGAACCTTCAGTGTCGTGCCACAGGATCTTGTTTGGTTTTAGGAAATAGCCATCTGCTAAGTAAGCTGCAAATGTTTTCTCGCATGATTGATTTATTTTGACTTTGTTAAGCCATGTAAGAAACCTTGATTTTTATGAAATCAAAGTACATTTTTTTATTATGTGGATTCTGAGTTTTACCTAAAATTCTTAAACTGCTTTGATTTGAAACAAACTACAGACTTAAAACTCAAGTCTTTTATCTAATTTTAACTTGGTGTATGGTATAAAGTATGGATCCAATTAACTTCTTCCCTCTACCTGAATACTCTATTGCCTCAGCATCACTTATAGAGTGATTTGGTTTTGCTCTGTTGATTGGAGAGGTCGCCTTGAGAATCAGGACTGGGCATCAAATTTTACTATATGCAAAAGGCATTTATGGAGGGTCATGTTTTTCCTATCTAAAATGCTAGTACATTACTTTGCTAGATTTCCTAACAAGAATACTCATTGCACCTCAGTCACAATGTAGAACCCTTTGGCTACTAGCACATTAAGAGTATTTTGTTTTTAACTTACTGGAAGATTTCATCAGTTCTCACCTCCCCACACATCATTTTGTGCTGGTACCTTTAAATTTCTACCACTCTAGCTTTTAATCATCTAGAATAATTTCTGTAACAGAAAATTGTATCTAACATGAAGAGCTTCATTGAGGAAATATCAATAAACTTAAAAAATAGGATCTCACTATGTATCCCTGGCTGGCCTGGAGCTCGGTATGTACGGCTACCATTTCACAGAGATTCACCTGGGTAACTTCCCCATTGCTGAGAATAAAGGCAAGCACCACCATGTCTGTTTTGTTATTTCCCCTTTTGTGGACTAGGCTAGCCTCATGCTTGCTTTGTAGCCAAAGTTGACTTGAACTGATCTTTCTGCCTCCACTTCCTGAGTGCTCTGGTTAGACCAATGGCACCATCAGCAGCAACTCAGTATTAGCAAACTTTCCATCTGATTGATTCATCCTATAGTATCCTTCTGTCTTGTCTGGGACAGATTTTATACATATCCATATCCATGCAGTTTCAGAACGTGTCAGCATATACTGCAAATTTAAATGAGAAATAGAAGGTGTAGGACATACAAAATTAGAATGCTGTCATAAGCCATTGGCCAATACTCTGTTTTGGGGGGGGCAGTGTCTTATGTCGCCAGCCCATGCCAGCCTAGGTAAACAGTGCCTTAAACTCCTCTCACTCATCTCTTGCCCAAGTGATGGGATTATGGGCATATGCCACTATACTAAGCTTTCTGTAGAGAATTTATGTTCTGCGTTTGGTTTTTTTTTATTGGTTTTGTTCTTTGTTTTCCAGACAGAGTTTCTGTGTAGTGCTAGCTTTCCTGGAACTTGCTCTATAGACCAACTGGCCTTGAACTCAGAGATTCATGTGCCTCTATCTCCCAAGTACTGGGATTTAAGGCATGTGCCACCACCTGGCTCGTGACAATTTATGTCTTTTAAATAAATTTCAGTTTTCCTTTGTAAAGTGAGTATATATGAGCAATGATTTTATAGCTTTTTTCCTTGCAATACTGGATCATAAGGACCACCTGTATTTTGTCGTCTATTTGCAAAGAACTAGTTTTACACTAGAACTAAATTCATACCTAAGACAGCTGCCACTGCTGGACATTTTAGTGTTTGGGAACCAGGAGTCAAACCCTCATATTCAGGTAGAAGTCTGATGTCAGATGTGGCGATATCTTTCTTGAACAAATAAAGCCTGTCTGGGTGTCAGAGAATGAAGCTTGCCACTAGATAGCCATAGAGGTCCATACAGACAAGTAGGAAGTGACATAGCTGGGCAGAAACAGAATATAAGCAGGGACAAATAGGTAATCACTCTTCTTTGGTGAGGCGCTTAGGAGGTAAGGTGTACTGTGGCTTGCTCCTTCTCTCTGATCTCTCAGCATTTCCCTCTGTATCTGACTCCGGCTTTTATTATCTAGACCAATTAAGAAACTGGGCATTGGTGGCGGACGCCTTTAATTCCAGCACTCAGGAAGCAGAGGCAGGCAGATCTCTGTGAGTTCGAGGCCAGCCTGGTCTACAGAGCAAGTTCCAGGACAACCTCAAAAGCAATACAGAGAAACCCTGTCTCAAAAAAACAAAAACCAACCAACCAAACAAACAAAAAAGAAACTCCTTTTATATATTAGTGCCCATGTGGCCAGAACATTAAAGGTAGTACAGGGGCAAATTGCCCCATGAGGGTCCCAGTCTGGCCCTCAATAACTATACACAATATATACATGGCAATAAGTATAATGTCTAGTCCATAAGCATATGACAAATTCCAAGAAAATACTCCACTATCTATTCTTTCTTGATGAGTCAAAAGTCTTGTACCTAATCTACTATCAATTCTAATTTGCCTATCAAATTATCTTTTAAACCTATTATATTTAATACATCTATAGTGAGTTTCTTTACTGATTCTGGTAAACAGGGAAAACTATAATTATACTATTTAGTCTTCAACTCCCTCAGAGACCCAAGAATGAAATAATATTAACTGAGTAAGCAGGAAGTGCGAGCAAGCGACTTCCGAATAATGACAGAAACAGCTGGCTGCCTTGACAGTCACCCAAGATTGCTCTGCAACGTTGGGACATCCATCTTCAGCCAACAGGCCTAGCACATCTGACAGACATTCTGTGAACCAGGATAACCTGACAGACTGAACCACCCTGTCTTGGCAAGGTTTGTAGTCACTCTTTTTGGTGTCCTGTATGTCCAATTTGGACAATACTGTCAGCAGTTGAAGCAACGGCACTTTCCTGCCCAGTGGTTTACCTTTACCACAAAGAACTCAAACTCCAGTCGGAGCTGTGCATTCAGTGTGTGTGTTCACATTCAGCTAGGGGACAGCAGGTTAGCAATACATGAAGCCAAGAGGAAGGTGATGGCTTGTGCCAATTGGTCAGCAAGACTTGGCCGTATTTATGCATGTACCACCAACACCTGGCTATAAGACTTGGGGGGTATTGATAAAGATTTGTTTAAGAACTGGATATTTGAGGCCATGTTGGTGCCTGAGGGTCACACTACCACTGGAACCACACAGGTGGGAGTCCCACCTGGGCCCATGGAGACACATGGGCCTGAGCTGTGGCTGGGGACCATTTCTGTGTCCATGGCCCTGTCACAGCCAGAGTCTGTGTTGAGGTCTGTGGCTCGTGTTGTCATTGGGGACTACAGGACTGCCCAGAGCTGAAACAACACATGGGCCCAAGCTGGAACCCTAGGACCATGCTGCTGCTGGGCCTATCTGGATCTGAGAGGACAGGACTGCCCAAGGTCCTTCAGCAGCTGAGGTCTGTGTGGGTATCTGTTGCCTGTGGTACCAGAGGGGTCCACGAGAATGCTGAAGTACAAGGACTATCTCTGTTGAGCTGGCCCTGCTTCTCACTGGCCCAGGATAACCTGCCCCTTTTGCCTCACAGGAGAGCTGGCCCTGAACCTTCCCAGTCCTGGGATTAAGGACTCCGAAGGCCCCCATAGGAAAGCCACCCCACACCCCTAATGGGAGAGCTGGTCCCCACACTTGGGCGGGCTCACCCCACCCCTCACCACAGGCCTGGGAGAGCTGGCTCCGCTCCTCACCTGAGGGGTAGTCCCAGCTGCCAGTACCAAGCAGCTACTACCCAGAAACACATCCAGCTTGTAGCTGGCACACTCCAACATCTACCCTATGTATGGTCTCCTGGAGTATGAAGGGACTGATCCTGTGGAACCATAACATCGCTGGGGGTCCAGTATTGATGGTGTACCAAAGCCAGGGGCCTTGAACCTGACCAACAGCTCATTACACAGTGACCATTTGCAAGTAAAGCAGTTTGGACAAAAGGGTGTACTGGTGACACACAGCAGCTCATGGTGCCACCAAGATGAATGTAGAAGCAACGGAGAGGTGGGAAAGACAGAGAAACAAAGTGTTTTTTTCTTGTTTATTTATATCTTATTAAAATTCTTTTTTAGCTTTCCTAACTGGGCGGGCACTACAAGAGGGAGGGGCAGATAAGAAGGGACAGGGAGATGAATGGGATTGGGGCACAGCATGATGTGAAATTACCAAAGAAGCAATTCAAAAACAAAACAAAACAAAAAAGAACTGGGTATTTCAGTAAGTTTCCCAAGAACTCATCACTGTGAGACATATCAACTGTTAGAGCATTAGTCTTCTAGTAACTGAAGGGATCTAACTGAACACGCTCTCATAGGCTGGTGAGTGGGTGTGCTCCTCAGAAGTGGAAGACTTGTATTCAATGTGTGCTTCCTATTCCCCTGGGGGGAAAGTTCTAGTCACACTACAAAATAATCAAAGCTGACATTAAACCAACTAGCTCATTTTTGTTAGGCTATACACTTTGTTAGGATCAAAGTGTCTTAATGTCTTATTGGACATGTTGCAGTCCACAGTGACACTTATTAACTTTTGCAGGGGAGTCAATTGCATAATATGGTGTTTTCATGACATTTCCAAACTAGAAATCTGTTAGCTGTACTTTGTTTCACTGAGATCCCAGAGGATTCCCTGTCAGTTAGGTACATTTGTGCGCTCACACTCACACACCACACCCACACAGAGGGCCCACGCAGTTTACCAATAAGCCCTTCCAGAGAAACTTCTCTGGCTTGAGTTCCTTTGAAAGTCACCTTCTGTGACACTTGAGGTTGTGTGCATACCGACCTGATGTTGATACTGGGTGTTGTCTCCTACTCTCCATTTGAGGCAGGCTCTCACTGAATCTGGAACTTGCCAATTACTCAGCTAATCTGGCTGGCTAGCTTGGCCAATGGTGGTCTTGTCTCTGCTTCTCAAGGATTAGAATTATAGGAGGCTGCCACACCTGCCCAGACTTTTATGTAGGTCTTTACACTGCACCAAGCACTTAGCTTTATCAAGAGTCATCTCCCCGCCGGGTGGTGGTGGCGCACGCCTTTAATCCCAGCACTCGGGAGGCAGAGGCAGGCGGATCTCTGTGAGTTCGAGGCCAGGCTGGACCGACAGCCTCCAAAACAATACAGAGAAACCCTGTCTCGTAAAACAAAACAAAACAAAAAGAGTCATCTCCCCAGCCCCTGATTTTTCTTTTGAGAGGTCTCTTACTGAACATGGAGCTCACTGATATTGGTAGTTAATTTCTTCTAGTCTAGTAGTTATCAACCTTTCTAATGCTGTGATCCCTTAATAGAGTTCATGTTGTGGTGATCCCAAACAAAGTTATTTTCGTTGCTACTTCATGACGGTAATTCTGCTGTTATGAATCATAATGTAAAGATTTTTGGAGACAGATGTTTGCCAAAGGGTTTTGATCTACAGGCTGAGAACCACAGTTCTAGTTTATTCTAAACAGCTGATTCATTGAGGTACCATTTTCCTTATCTTTTCTCTCTTGAGTCATCTCCTTGCTTAACTAACTTGAATTCCAGACCATCACCTAACATTCCTCCTTTTCACTGTGAGTCATGCAATCTTGGCAAAGCAAGCACCCTGCTTAAATTCAGCTCATGTACTCTGCATACACCAAATGCTGCTTAACACCGACCCCTATCATCCCAAGGGGCATTTCACCTGGCAACTACTTCCTAGACTCACTTTCCCATTCTTCCAATGTACACCATTTCTTTCTTTAACTGCTACCCATTTCCTATAAAATCTAAAACCAAATCCTCTGGCCAGCCTCCTACTTCTAAGCACCCACCTGATTGTTCCTTTCAAAATAGTTCTAATTCTTCAAGCTCAAAATATCTTTATCTCATGTTTCACAACCATACTCTCAGTCAATCTCATGCTGCCTGTAAAGTTACCACCCATGTCCAAGCCAGCATTTTCTTCCATTCTACCTGGACCACTGTAGTAGCTTCCCAAGTTCACTGCCTCTCCTGTATGTCAATTTCCTCAACCTATGGCAAACCAGCCACTACAGTTCCTATTAAAACTATCCCTGAGTTTCCATCCTTCTTTTCCTATCAACAAAACATTCGGACTCTAACATTGTTTTGTTTGCTTTTGGTTTTTTTCAAGACAGGGTTTCTGTGTTTTGGAAGCTGTCCTGGATCTCACTCTGTAGACCAGACTGGCCTTGAACTCACAGAGATCCGCCTGCCTCTGCTTCCCGAGTGCTGGGATTAAAGGCGTGCACCCCCAATGCCCGACTCGGACTCTAACATTGTATAATCACTGTTTTGGCATGTCCAAATTTTTGGAGGAATTCCATGTTTCACATGCCAATTTAAAAAGTTGCATATATTTTCAAAAATATATTCTAGACTCTAGAACAGAAATATACAAAATAACTGGCTGCCATGGATATAAACCCATGCTAGCCCAATTCACACTAATTAGAAAATTTAAAGCCCAAAACAGAGAATTAATGTTACCAGTTCATTTTCCTTAGAAATCCTAATGCCCCAACTTAAAAACTAAAGAGAAAATTAGCCAAAACTGTCACAATGTCATATATTTGCAATGCTTTCAAAGCCCAACAGTGATTTTAAAAAGAAATTAAACATGCTCTCATTGAATTTTTAAAAATCTATACAATTCAAGCTAATGAAATATTTTATTATACATAGTAAAAGTGGTGTTTATTAAAAAAAAAATTCCAGGCCCAGATGTCTGCAGGAGTACATGAGAAATGGATTCCACTCAAGTATAAGCAGCAAAACTACTGAATGAAACCATAAACCCACCCACTCCTTACAGTAAATGCTAACACTCACCGAGGCTTGAATTCCTGTGGCGTCAGTAGATATATTTGAAAGTATTACAAACATGCTTATGATGCATAGGAAGATGGGGAACAAAAGATGCAGTTGCATACCAGGTGGACTCCCAAATTTTCTAATTTACAACTTGTTAAGAAGGACAATATACAAAGAAAGTATTTTAAAATAGTGTGTGATTCACTGGTAAGTGACTTTTTTACTCGAATAAATACCAAATTTTGCCATTTTAATGTCACAATGAAATTCAGTCTTCAATTCAAGAGGGAGAATCAACTGAGACATGGTCATGAGTTCAGGATTATATATATATTACAATCTGCCTTATAATACACTTGTGGCTTTGTGATAAAAATAACTCAGGGACATATGGAATTCAAGCTAATTTGCATAACTGTCACAAGAAAAAAGCATTAAATGCATTTCTGAAATAAGTATTCTCATTTAATTTCAGAATTTCAGAACAGAAACAGACCTTGGCCTTGTTTTAAAAAGTTCAGTTAGACACTAAGCTAGCTAGCTAACCTTACGGTGAAGGTTTCAACATAACTGGTATAGAAAACGCTTTCCCTCTAATCTCAATCTTACATAAGTGGAAGAGGTGACAGGAAAAGGTAGACAATTTCTTTAGCAGCATATATGGCTAAGTCCATCAACCACCTTAACTAGAGTGTGTTACTGACCCCACTAAAAATAACTGGGCTAACATCAAAGTTGCCCCTTTCATAAGCCAACGACAATTTCAGAGTCCCAGTAAATAAAATAATTTTGAAATATTTCAAAACTCTTTCAACATAACACGGAGGAATAACCTCTTCACTGTAAGGAAGGAGGAACAGAGTAAAAGACTCACGCTAACTCATTTCCAACTCTCTGAACAAAAGCAATAAAAACAATGGCAAATTAGCTAAGCTCTGTGCTCTAACCAAACTAGTCAATTACAGTGATTTAAGTGGTAACAGCCCATCTGACGGGCAGCCTGACAGTTCAGAATACTTTCGCAATAATTGGTTTTTGTTTTTGTTTTTAAACGCAAAGACACTAAAACAATCTGATCATGCAATTTTCATTTATGCATTCTGCATCTCTTTGCCAATCTTGTAGCTAAGGATCTTGTTCCAGTCGATCTTAGTACGTGTAACTGGCAACTGTCGACGTAAGGCTTTGAAGGTAGTGTCCGACATCGTCTGATAATTCTCACTGATGGCAGTCTACAAAAAACAGTAGTTAGACACTTAAAGCAAACCAAAGACACATTTACTTATAACACAGGGTATTTTCAGAATAACCTTAAGCACCCTGTTTCACTGCTTAACAGTGAAATAAAAATCCCAACATGGACTTAAAAGCTATTTAAAAGTAGCTACTCAATTTCGGAACCAGCCCTCAGTGAACACAGATACTTTAGATAATCATACCTGGTACTCATTTTCTGCAGCTTCTACAATCTTTATAAATTCTTTTGCTGTTTGCACCTCATTCTGAAACAAAAGTAAAAGTAAATAAAAACTGAACCACTGTACTTTTTAATTGATTTTTTCCCTCTAGTGATGGGATTGAACACAGAAATTTGTGAACGTTAGGCAAGCATACCACCACTACCCCACTATTTTTAAAGCTATGTTTAAGTTAATAAATTGCAGATGACGATTATAACAAAGAAGACAAAAGTGTGGCTGGGGAGATGGCTCAAGAGCTTAAAAGCTCTTGTTAACAGCCAGGCAGTGGTGGCGTACGCCTTTAACCCCAGCAGAGGCAGAGGCAGGTGGATCTCTGTGAGTTCCAGGACAGGCTCCAAAGCAATATGGAGAAACCCTGTCCCGAAACACCCCCCCCCAAAATCAAGCCTACTCTCAGTATTTAATTTATTAAGTGATCTTTTTAATAATATACAGAAGAAAAAGCCCAATTATAACATGTTAAATATAAATTCCTAGTTAATTAGTATGTTTGCCTAAATATTCACCATGAATTTTAAAACCCTAACAACCAAGAAGGGTGACACCAACTGGCAAGCTAAGCAATAGTGGAGAGACTACCTTAAATGCCCATTCCTGATAATGAAATTGACTACGCCATCCTAGAGCCTTCATCCAGTGACTGATGGAAGCAGAGGCAAACACCCACAGCTAAACACTGAACTGAACTCCTGGAACCCAGTGACAGAGAGAGAGGAGTGATGAGCAAATGGGCAAAGAATGGGCTGGTGAAACCAGCAGAGACAGCTGATCTGAACAGGGGAGAGCTCTTGGACCCCAGACCAACAGCTGGGAGGCCAGCATGGGACTGATCCAGACCCCCCTGAGTGTGAGAGTCAGTGAGGAAGCCTGGGCAACCTATGGGGCCCTGGGCAGTAGATCAGTGTTTATCCCTGACATTACAAATAGACTTTGTGTGTCCATAACACAAAGAGGGATGCTCTCTCAGCCTGGACTCTTAGGGGAGTGCCTGGACCCTGCCCTGAGCGAAATGACAGACTCTAAATATCTCCTATGTGGAAAGAAGTAGGGATAGGGTGGGAGGCTGGGGGGTGGTGGTGGGGGGGATGCGGGAGAGGGAACTGGGATTGACATGTGAAGCAAGCTCTTTTCTAAAAAAAGTAATATAAAAATAAAAGAAAAGAACATAAAAAAGAGCCTATTTTATATCTGAAGTACATTTACTCTAAATATTTTCAAGACAAATGTTAACATGCCAATAATACATATTATGCTTGTTTATTGAACAGAGCAGGCTTGAAGACAGTGGGCATGCTCTATCATAATCAACAGCTTATAAAACCAGCAACTGAATCTGGAGGGTTCTAGTACCCATTTAAAAAAGGGTGAGTTGGAGATTAAAACTCTTAAACACTGGAGGCACAAACTGTCACCAAGTTTATAAACAGATTAACTCTCTAAATATTTTAAGATTATTAATTAGCTGGAAGCTCTCTGTTAAAAACAAAAACACCAAGCACACACCATTATTTCCTCTAGTAAGTCAATCCAAATGGGCCTATCAGTCACCCAACAGGAAAACAACCTTCAAGCAAAGTTCCATTCTAAAGACTTATGAAATCTACTCAAAAATCTAAGCCAGCACAACTGTCTATCACCACTGTCTCGTCTTACCTCTCCAGGGTATGATCCACGTCAGTCTCTTTCCCTAGAGAGCCCTCTTCTTTACTCTGTGGAGTATACTACCCTGTGTCTCGTCTGAATTCTTGCAAATGAGAGAATAAAGACTAGGGAACTAATCAGAGCCCAGACAAAAATCCAAGTAGTAATGAAGTATCAATAGATAGCTATGTTTTAAAAAGTACTACTGTCAGCCGGGCGGTGGTGGCACACGCCTTTAATCCCAGCACTGGGTAGGCAGAGGCTGTCGGATCTCAGTGAGTTCGAGGCCAGCCTGGTCTACAGAGAGAGTTCCAGGACAGCCTCCAAACCAATACAGAGAAACCCTGTCTTGAAAAAACAAAATAAAACAAAAAAAACCAAAAAAAAAAAAAACCCTAGTAGTTTAGTCATTTGTAACAATCAAACTTGCAGTCATGTTAGGTATATCTATATTTGAGATAGATTGTCTTCAAACTCTTCAGAAACCTTCACAATATGGTATTTCAGATGTCTTAATAACAAGGTCTTTCATGACAGTGAGACACATAAGCTCCTGACAGCACTAATTTACTTAAAAAAAGGATGACAGGCATCAAAGAACCTCCACATGGTGTTTACTTTTAATGAAACAAAGTTAGCCACTGCGCAAGAAACTGTCCTCGCCCCAACTGCTGACAATATACTGTCCAAACTGAACAACCAGGACACAATTAAAAGCGACTATGGAATTTTGCCAAGACAAGGATAAGATAGTCATTCAAATTTCCTGCTTTAGAGAAAAGTCTGTCAGATATTCTAGGTCTGTAGGTCAAAGATAGATGCCTCAATGTTACAGTGGAACCCTGGGTAACTATCCAGGCAGCTAGCTGCTTCTTTGTCTTTCCAGTTTTAGAAGATGTTTGCTTTGCACTTCCTATTTACTTAGGTAATATTATATCCTTTACAGGCCTCTGAAAGAGTTAAAAGGAGATAAAGCGACAGTTTTTCTTGTTACCAAATTCCGAAAAGAAACTTACATAAGAGATGTAAAATATGTAAGGTTGAGAGACAAAAGGTTAAGTTGTTTAAGAAAATATTTTAAGGTCTAAACAGATAGTTTTGGGCTGGTAATACAAGTTAGGACAAAGATATAAATTAGGTACAAAACACTGAAATCACTGAGATAGGATAGACAATGGAATATTTTCTCTAAATATGGCAGATACAGATAGACTGGACATTGCAAATGTATTTCTTTTCATTGTGCCTAATTTTACTGTATTAGCGTTAAACCCTCTTTTTTATTTAGACAAAAAGGGCAAATGTTGTGGGATATCTGTACACTGTGTGAAGATGTATTGCTGATTGGTGTAATAAGACGCTGGATGTGCAGTAGCTAGGCAGGGGGTCCAGGTGGCACTTCAGCACAGAGAGGAAGTAGGAGGGGACGACTGAGGTGCGGGAGATGCCAACGAGACATGGAGGGAGGCAACACACACAGAATGAAGGAAAGGTAAAAATCCACAGGGCAAAATGCAGATTAATAGAAACGGGTTAATATAAGTCATAAGAGCTAGTGAGACAAGCCTAAGCTAAGGATGAGCTTTTATAACTAGTAATTATTGTTGCTTGGGAGCTGGCTGGTGGGATAGAGAAAGACTCATTACAAGGAGTTGGAGAGATGGCTGAGTTTGGCTATCCAGAGGATCTGGGTTCTAGTCCCAGTACACATATGGTGGCTCTTGTACTTCTAGTTCCAGTGGATCCAAAGCCCTCTTCTGGCCTCTGCAGGCACTATGCTCATATGTAGGAATGATTGTACACAAACAGACATATCAGCAACACATACATACTTTCACATAAAACTAATTAAATAAACAAAAAGAAAAGAGAAATAGGCAATGGATCTGAACATACACCAATCCTCTCCACCCTAAAAAGGAAATGGCCAATAAAAACATGACAAGGGTCAACTTAATTAACTATCAGGAAGATGGAAAAACAGACTTGACAAAAACTAGAGTCAACTGGGAAGAGAGAACCTCAACTGAGGAGCTGCTTCTATTAGATTAGCCCCTGGACAGGTCTTTGGGGGCATTTTTTGACTATCAAGATTGATGTAGGAGGGACCTGCTCATTGTATGTAGTACTCCAGGGCCCATGGTTCTGGGCTGTATAATAAAGCAAGCTCTGGAAGCCATGGAAGCAAGTCAGTAAATAGCATTTCCCCATGCTTCAGTTTCAGTTTTGATTCCCACCTTGGCTTCTCAAGGTGATGGGGGTGGGGTTTGAATGAGAATGGTCCCCATGGGCTCATGTTTGAATACTTGGTTACCGGCTGCTGGCTGTTGGGGAAGATTAGGAGGTGTCCCTGCTAGAAGTGTGCCACTGGAAGTGGGCACTGAGGTTTCAAAGGACAGGTGCCAATGCCAGTGTGCTTTCTGCTTCCTGTTTGTGCACCAGAAAGTGTGCTCTCAGCCAGCTTGCGTTCCAGTGCCATCCCTGCCTGCTGCCTCCTACAACAAAGGTGATGGAGTCCTACTCCTCTGTGACTGTAAGCCTCAAATAAACTCTCCAGTCCCGAAACTGCCTCAGTCATGGTCTTTTACCACAGTCACAGGAAAGTAACTAAGCCAGATGGGCTGTAAAGAATAAAATGAAATAAACGCTTCCTCAGGTTGCTTTCAGTCATGGTGTTTCATCACAGGAGCAGATAAACTTAGGAGAAAGAGCTGAAATCAATTTTCAGCAAGGAAGTAGAAAATATAGAGCCCCCACTACTGCTAGTGAAACTAAAATGGGGGTCACTCTGGGAAACAATTGGGTAGTAATTCAAATGTTAAACATACCACGTGAATCAACATTTCTATGTACAACAAAATATTTTAAAAAGGTCTACGCAAAAAATAGCACATGGATATCCAAAACAAGCTAGAAAACAGCAAGACTACACTGACTGGTGGGTGAATGAAGGTGTATACCCACACACTGCGATATTATTTGGCAACAAAAGGAACTGAAACCATAATATATGACAAAGACCAAAATTATTAAAAACTGAAAAATCACTAAAAGATTACAGTTGTATGTAATGTCTACAGCAGACAAACCCATCGTGTCAGAAAGCAGATGGTAGCACCTGTTGCACAACACAATAACCTCAAACTTTACATGAATACAATGCTATGAGAATTACCCCTCAAAAACTGCCCAAAATAAACAAAATTGCAGCTCCTCACCAACTTTAAACTTTAATCTACTTGAAAACTCTTTAACATCACTCAAAGTCAACTGTAACGTTTCTGCTTTACAGAAACATTAGGTTATTATATGGTCATTTTGTAACTGATACTTACAGACACTGTGAGGGAATCTTGTATATCTTTATGACTCACTAGCTGAACATTACCATCTTCATAATAATGAACCTGTTAAAAATAAAGCAGCCACATTACAGAAATATGGTTTCTAGGGCACTACCATTAAATCAGCAGACATAACTACCAGTTCCAGCTCAAACTCAGACTTTTCTGGTGGCTTTAGACCTCCAAACTCCACTAGCCATAAATCCAAAAGAGACTAAATATTCCTGCTATTGTACACACACACAGCAATTGTCACTCTCAGATATTTTACCTCATAGCTATTCTATTGGTGCCCAAACCTGAAAGGTCTAAAACTCATGAAATCTGATTTCAAACTTCATCCTGTCAACTTCTATTCTTGAGTCCCTAAATGAAGGAACAGGCACAAAAACATGTAAGGGCAACAGAACATAAGACTAGAAAGTACACCAGCGTCAGATGACATAGCTTCAGAACTAGTTCATTTTTACTCCTTTTCAGCTTTAAGCATACAGTTAATTTTCACTATGGGTGACACTGTGATGAGTGAACCCAAAGATCAGCCAGTAATTCCTTTAACTTGTATAGTAATATTAATATTCAAACAAGCACTACTTTGTATCAAATGTACTACATAAATATTGGAATTTACATTAATAGCCAGAGTTCAGTTCTACTGCATTTCAAACAAGGAGGTATTTAAAAATCGTATGTAATACAGTAAGATACTGTATATTACTATGCTTTGCCTCACTCCATTCATTTCAGATCACAGAACACACTCAAGTGCTGAGTTGAATGAAACTGTATGAAGAGGAGACCAAATGGCAGCATCTAATTTTAGCTCTGTTTTAGAAACTGTCAGCTATTCTTGAGGACTTTTCGTGACTAGGGAATTAAGTGACAGGTTATTTAAAAGACTTAGAGCACTACCTGTTCTTCCCACTGCCCTTAAAGAAAATCTTGAAAGGTTATGGTATACTATGAAAGAAAGTATGAGATGCTTAATTATGTCTTGGTTCAAAATCTTCTAGAGATCCTTAAATAATCAACTTCATACCTGAATTTTCAAGATGCCAACCACCTGTGTGGTGGAAGGAGTGACTGTAAACTTCCACTCTGACCTCCAACGACCATTCCTTAAAAATAAAAACAGCAGCTGTAAATAAGGGTAGGGAAAATAATTTGAATCAATATCGTTTCGGGTTTAAATTTAATGCTACAGTGTGAAAGATGATAGGAGAAAGACATTGGACACAGATTTTATAGTTACTGAAATATTCAAGAGATTCAAAGTTTAGTTTTAAGACACATTAAATCTTTACCCAAGAAAAGACATAATAAATAGAATTCAGAATTCTAAAACTAAAGCTTAAAGCACAATTGAAAACTAACGTAATTGTTTTAATATTTGTGTACATATGCATTTGTTCTGTGCATATGTGTATGTATCCATGTGCCATCCTATGCTCATGGCGGTCAGAGGACAACTTGTATGAACTGCTTCTCTTCCTCTATTATGTGGGTTCTAGGAAACACATTTAGAGCATCAGGTTCGGAAAGCAAATGACTACCTGCTGAGTCATCATCTGGCCCTAAAACACCCTTAAGAGAGTTTTAAACGACTTCTTTTTAAATGTTCAAGCAGGAGGGTACACGTGTTGACATGTATTAGGGACAAGAGGTCAGCTTTGGATGTTGTACCTAAGGAGGCATCTACCCCTTTTTTGAGACACCATCTGACACTCACTCAGAGCTCACCAGGTAGGCTCGGCTGGATTACCAGAGAACCCTAGGGGTCTACCAGTTCCCTTCTCCCCAGCTCTGAGAGTGCACCACTGATCACCCTTATGGTGGAAATCAAACTCAGGTCCTCATGAGTTACCAATTGAGCTATCTCCCCAGTCCTGAAGGAGATTTAAGAAAATAACTGAACTTTAAGTATCATGGCTGATTCCCAAACACAAATGGAGCTGGTTGACATCTACCAAATGACACAAAGTAACAGCAAATACTCAGGCAGATTTTGCTGTTTAGAAAAGGCTGCCTTTTCCAACATTAGGTTTCAGATTCCACACAAAAAGTATCACTTTCAAAAAGGTTTTTGGTACAGGTATACAAAATAACACATTCACAGTAGAAAATTAATACACAACTGGTTTACTGCTTTCATTCTATTTTTCTGACACTCTTTGCATAGAGATCTTTTAACCACCTTTTCTCTGTACACTAATGGCATTTCATTATGCTTTTCTGACTTAAAAAAAGGTTTCTATTAATGGATCTTTTGTACCATTCACTATAAAATTACTTCCAAGATGGGCAGTGGTGGCACACACACCTTTAATCCCAGCACTTAGGAGGCAGAGGTAGACAGATCTCCGTGAGCTCACAGCCAGCCTGATCTACAGAGCAAGTTCCAGGACAGCCAGAGCTACATAGAGAGACCCTATCTCAAAACAGAAACAAAACAAAAACCAAAAACTGAAACAAAAAATTTATGTCCAGGTTTCCTCACTCCACGAGAGAAGTCTATATAATGACAAAATCCTCATACCCACAGCCAACACACATCATCTGAAAACTGTTAAGAAAATAAAAGATAATGTAATAACACGTGTTTGAGTAGCTTATCTAAGCACATTCACATAAGCTTGGCTGAAACATAATCTAAATCTCATCATTTTGTTTCACATTTCCAAAATATGCTATTTCTTATATTAAGGCATTACACCAAGAAAATACTGAGTCCTAAATGCATTCATTACTCTATGAATATACACTGACCATGCAAAGGAAAAAAAAATCCAACCCATGTAAAGGTACCACAATTGAGAATGATTCAAAGGGTTCTTCAAAAAGACCTTATTTACTATATACTAGTACTTATATCCTTCTCTCAGCAGAACAAATGGCCAACATGTCCTAGTTCTCTCTAATCATCTATATCCTTTTTATTAATTTTATAATTGCAAATATATGTGCCTTTAACTAATATTTATGAAGCTCCTAATACTGCCAAACACGAGGAAACATGGTGATTTGACATGAAGTGTAAGAAACTCTTAAGACTAGCTTCTCATCTTGGTTTTTGTTTGTTTTACAACAGGGTCTCACCATGAGCCTAGAATCCTGGAATCCTGCAATCCTTGTGCCTTTGGCTCCTGAGTGTTGGGATTAAGTTGTCCACTACCAAACCCAGTCTAAAATTTTTAGCTTCAAAGATATAGTATTCACATGGTGATTTACAAAATAAGTCAGTATGTAAAATGAAATAATGGGAATAGAAAACTCAAGAGAGTTAATTCATTTATTATAGAGTAAAGCTCAAGGGGAGTTTTACTTTTGAAAGCTAGTAATACATTCCCCAAAAGTTATAAATAAAGCTTAGTAAGAATTTTTATTTAGCAGTCCCAACTCAGCAGTTAATTTTACTTTTATTTCCTGGAACAAAAATATAAACAGTAACTTTCTAAAAGATTTATTAATATAGGATTATGGAGATAAGATAAAGAGCCTCTGTATGCCACAATCTATAGGAAGCTGTCGTCTGTCATTACCATATGCTTAGATATGGATAATGGATCTGAATTCCTCCAAATAGTCTTCATTAACCTTAATGTAACCCGGCATTTATTTCTGACATAAATAAGTAATGGAACAGCCTTGGGTTAGGGCCCAAACTGGTCTAACTGGGGTTTACTGACACTTGTAACTTTACCCTCAATAATATCTACAAAGAGCTTGGCTAATGAATCAAAAGTCAATATACTTGAAAGGTAAACATTTTCATCATATTTACTCTCTGATATTTATAATGTATTAACAAAAGGAGGTCCAAAACTATGATTTCACTCAATTTGAACTAGTAAAAATCTTAGCGAATCTTAGATTTTATAATACATAATTCCAGAATAAAATTCTACAATTTCTATTTTATAGAAACAACTGTCGTGCACGCAGTTATAAAGCATGATTGTAATTCTACTTTCTCACACTGTCCATTAAAACAATGTCCAGAAAAAAAACTCTAACGTAAAGTTCCCAAGTTGAAAGAAGACTCAGGGCTCTCAGTTTTAACACTTCTGTCCTTTCCTGAGTAAGCCGCACCCAGGAACACCCTGTTCTCAGCATGAGCAGATGGGCCTGCCACCTGGTCTGCTTGCTTGAGAGCACACACGCTTGCTTAGGTTGTTCCCATCTCAAATCACTCTGCTGTCCTATACTCTTTGTTAATGTCATCAGATTTACTGCATTCCAATGACTGGGATGATTATTATGAAGCAAGTTATCTTTCAACTCTCAAAGGGCAGTAGTTTTATATATCAAGTTTATGTTGCTATTAATCACACACAGGTACAGTCTGAGTTACATGGAATAGAGCGACTGACAAAACTTTAACTTACCAAAAGTTTTTTGCTTGGAACTGATGGCTTTCTATGCATGCAATAATGGTTTGTTGCCCATCTATTTTTTTGCCATACACCTATTGGCAAGGAAAACAAGAACAACAATTAGTTTACTTAGTGCCACACAATGTCTAAATTTAAGCATCTGTAAGGTACTGTACAAAGTGGGCATAAACTAATAAACAGTCAATTTTAGGTTGGCTAGGTAAACAGAATCAAGGTCATGTGGCTTCCCAACCTTGCCCAGATGCCTGGACTCTATTTCTTAATTAAATTTCTGAAGGATTCCAAGTGGGGGGATTTTTCAGGATCTTATCTATATTTTTAAAGATCACTATGGCTTTGGAGATGATCAAATTCGGGTGCTAAAGAGCCTATCTGGATACAAACAATCCTAGGGAAAAAAAATTTAGATTTCCTACTATATTTCATTTTGAAAAAAATGAAAATAGATTAGATCAACGAACAAACAACATTAAAACAACAGGAAATTAAGCTATAAAATACTTGAAATAAATTATCTTATTTTTTCTAAGATTTCTGTAACTGGATTAAAGCTAATTCAAGCTGAACTGAAATGAAACATGAACAGAAGACTAAAGATAGCGTCACCATTTTCTTTTATTAGTCAGCAATCTGGGAATATAATGCATTTTTAGAAAAGTAAAAACTCTTTGAAGAAAAAACTTCGGAAGCCATCGATGTTCTACACATTACTGTAAATTTCAGGGAATTACACAAACTGTCACACATGTGTTGGAAACAAAGGGAAGAACTACTCACAGTGCAGACCCCATTCGGATAATGTTCTTTTACATAAGCTCGCAGTGCAGACTCTACTGAAGTTCTCCAGGATTCAATTGCATTTTCTGCTTCGTATGGCCTTGGATCAGTTGCTTCCTTTCTTAAATGATCAAATTTGAAACAGATTCTGTTTTTTGGATCCAAAAACTTTCCATTTCCCAAGTCTCCATGTTCTGTTATCAACACCTTTAATTTTCAAATGAATTTAGGAAAAAATATTAACATGGATGCATAGTAACAGACACTTGCTTAAGCCCTTTTCTGAAACAGTACAATTAATTATATGGTGAGCAACTGCTTTAACTATATTGTGCAAATATGTTTTTTTTTTGGTTTTTTGAGACAGGGTTTCTCTGTATTGTTTTGGAGCCTGTCCTGGAACTCATTCGGTAGACCAGGGTTGGTCTCGAACTCACAGAGATCTGCCTGCCTCTGCCTCCCAAGTGCTGAGATTAAAGGTTTGCGCCACCACCGCCCGGCTGCAAATATGTTCTTTTAAAAGAGCAGGCCACAAAGACACCAGGGATATTCTCAATTAGTATACATTAGAGTTTCTTCCAATACAATTTGTGGATACTAAGTGGGAAACTAACTATCCAGCCCTCCCTCTATCCCCCTACCCACACAATGAGCCACAGTTTACTATTTCTGATAGTAGGCCTGATTTCCTAAAAATAAAAACTAAGACCCTGTCAACCTGACGGTTTTAATCCAGTGAGGCAGCTCTTCAGTCCTGCTTTGTTTGGCATTCATCAAACATTTTAAAATGATATATTCTCAGCCAGATGTTGGTGGCGCACGCCTTTAATCCCAGCACTCGGGAGGCAGAGGCAGGCGGATCTCTGTGAGTTTGAGGCCAGCCTGGTCTACAGAGTGAGTTCCAGGACAGCCTCCAAAACAATACAAAGAAACCCTGTCTCGAAAAACAAAAACAAAAAACAAACAAACAGATATATTCTCTAATGTAGCAAATCTTCTTCTAGGGAGTTATCTCAAGAAAACCACCGTCAATGTTACCAGGAATACAATCAATGTAGTATTGCTTGCAATGGTAACCAATTAAAAAACAAACAAAAAATCAAAAGATCCAAATCTCTGGAGAAATGAAGTAACAAGCATGCATACACATCTTTAAAAATATATTTTAAATTATGTGTATGCATGTTCGTGTGTCTCTTCATGTGAGTATAGGTGCTCATGAAGACCAAAAGAGGACATCAGAATCTCTGCAGCAGAAGTTACAGATAGTTGTGATCTGTCTGAAGTGGGAACCAAACTTGGGTCATCTGTAAGAAGTTAGCCCTCTTAACTACGGAGCTAACACTCTACTGTCACACATGCAGAGCTACGTATTTTTTCCTTTTAGTTACAAATTATCTGTCTAGTCTTAAAGTTCTTCCCTTAGACTACAAAACTCTTATTACACAGTAATGCCAAACGCAAGCAGCCAAAGACTTCAAGACTTATAGATCTAAATCAATTATTTTATAGCAACCTTATTACTTTATGTTTTTGAACACAAGGTTATTCAATATAGCTTAGGTTACCTTGGTACTCATTATGTAACTCAAGCTGTCATTTAATTAATGGCAACCCTGCTGTCTCGGCCTCATAAAAGCTAGAAGAACAGGAGTTCACCAACATACCTGGTTAATGATAAAAGTGAATTTCTGATAATTATTGTGTTAGTAAATACTTAGGGTTAAAATGAGTAATATTATACCATGTCACAATTCTTCCAGGATAAATTTTTATAAATAAAACAAAAAGCAGTATGACTTGGTGTTTTATGAAACATACCTGATCTTCATAGCCTTCAATTTTTACAGGTGTAAACTGGTCCAAGTTATACTGTGCAAATGCACTAAAAAGAAAAAGTCCAATTATTTACAATCATACTAATATTCTTAAAAATCAACTTCCAGTGAATTTATTCTATACATGTTGAGGTTAATAAAACTGTAATTCTCTTACCTACCTTTTGTTAACTATAGCTAAAATATAGATACGGCTGTTTTAAAAACCAAGTAGTGATGTGCAGCTTTTAACTTGGCAAAGTAAAATATAACCAGTAAATATAACTGGCCTCTTATTAAAGTACCTGAAAGCAATGGTTATTAATATATAATGTATATAAATAATTATTTCTGAAGTTAGTAAGACTAGGTACTGTGATTATCAAAAGTTCCTATTGCCAAAGGTCTTATAGTTGAATACTAGAGAGAATACCTCATGAGACTATCTAGTCATAGCAAAAAGTAGAAAGTAATATTCAAGAATTACCAATACATTTTTGAGGAATTACATTGCTAATGCAAAAGTAAAACAAAAAACCTTGGAATAATTTCATGACTGTGATACTCAGAAATGAAGTCGGATCAATCTCTTAGAAAGTGGGAGATGGGTCAGTGGGTGAAAGTGCTTACTGCACACGCATGAGGACCTGCATCCAGATCTTTAGGACCAAGTAAAAAACACAGCACTGTCTGTAATCCCAGTGCTGGGGGCAGAAACAGACTGATCGCACGGGTTCACTGGGCAGCAAACCTAACCAAAAGCTTCAGGCTCAGTGCAACACCCTGTCTCAAAACATACGGTGGAGAGCAAGAGAGAACGACCCCACGTTAGTCTCAGGCCACACATACACACACGGGCAACTACATTTAAATATATATACATGCGCACACACACACACACACACACACACACACACACACACACACACACACACACACACACACACGAGAGAGAGAGGGATAGGGAGAGGAGGGGATAACAGGAAGAAAATCACCAGTAGGAGTAAAGGATAGAAGAGGGCCAACGTCACAGAGAGCGCCAAGCAGGTGCTCACTGGCATTTACTGAGTTGCACTGGAAGATCTTTTTAAATTGTTTATTATCATTATGCTTGTTTGTGTTGGCAAAAGAAGGCTTGTCATTCTGCATGTATGGAGGCCAGAGGACAACTCTATGGGGCTGGTCCTCTCCTTCCATCTGTACATGGGCTCAGGAGACTGAACTTGGGTCGTCAGGCTTGCATAGGTGGGTAGAAAACACCACTACTCACCGAGCCATCTCACCAAAGCCTGGGAAGGTCTTGAAGACAGAATAATTAGTTTGAGCATAGTGACAGATGTGCCTCTACAGATTAATGTGGCAGTAGTACTTGCGACAAGACAAATCATGTAGGAGGTAATGAGAAATAGAAAAGCTGCAAGGGTATCATAAACACCCACAGCGGAAACTTAGCTACAAAATGGTGAAGCAACAGACTCAAGAAGGCCTTGCTTATAATATAATACTATACTTACAAGATAATTGTGTAACATGTATGTGGGAAAGACTCAAGGTATGAAAAATGATATACGGAACTCCAACTGTGTTTTACTAAATTGATTCTATTGTATATCTAGGAAATTGTCTCTACTTAACAGAATGATGTTGAGTTTTAGATATAAAGACACCAAATAAAACTAAATCACCTCCTCTTGAAGTTCCCAACACAGCATTTTAAAAACCAATGGTAGCAAGCACAGAAGTGCACAGACAGGAAGTCAGAGTAGCTACTTGCTTGACTTTCTTAACACATAAAGTAATTTTCTTAAGAATAGCCTCAGTGTGGTCAGACTGTCAGAATTTGTATACGCAATGCCCACAAAAGGCTCATGTCCCACGGCTGCTGTGGGAGCTTGGTGAAGTAGGTCACCGGCTCATGACTCTGAAAGCTATATTCATCTCCTGGTGCTGCTCTTGCTTTTTGCTTCCTGGACCTTTGAGTGGCCTCAGCCACATGCTCCTGTCAATGTGATTTTCTCACCACTCTTTACTGGAACTCTCCAAAACCATGAGCTAAGCTATCAGGTATTTTATCACAGCATGCAAAAGTAACTAAAACTCTTGCCCTACATGTAGTTACTTCAACGGTATGTTTGTAAGTCGAATCACTTAGAGCTTAGCATTTTTTTTCCTAGCAATAGCTGGGGGAACAAGATTGGCAAGCCCCACACTGTCCCATGCAAAGTGACGGGCCACTGTGGCTCTGTGTTGGTGCGTCTCATCCCTGCCCCAGAGGCACTGGCTTCGTCTCAGCTCCTGTGCCCAAGAAACTACTGATGATGGCCTGTATTGATGACTGCTACACATCAGCCAGGGGCTGCACTGCCACCCTGGGCAACTTTGCCAAGGCCACCTTTGATGCCAACTCCAAGACCTACAGCTACCTGACCCCTGACCTCTAGAAAGAGACTGTGTTCACCAAGTCTCCTTATCAGGAGTTCACGGACCATCTTGTGAAAGCCCACACCAAAGTCTCTGTTCAGCTCCAGCTGTGACCACCACATAAGGGTTTTCATACAAGAAAAAGTGAAACAAGTCTGTTAAAAAAACAAAACATCTTTTCTGTCCTGGTCATTTTTTATTGAAACATAAAATACTTACTGTGCTGCTCCTTCCCTGAGAAGATTATCATTATTAAGCAATAATCGAACATCTGCAAAACAATGTTGTTTTATATCATTTTTCTGTTTGAATATTGCAAAGAGTACAGCTTGTTTTATTTAAACATTAACACCTCCCATATACGCAAGATCGAAGTATTCTAATGACTAAACTATTCACAAATATGCACCATGGTATTTAAAAAAAAAAAGAAAGTCAGCTCAAACAGTTGTTGTTGATAAATATAGTATCTACAAAGCACTAAAGATAAATGGCACCAGAAAATGGTCTGGTACGATTTCCAAAAAATACTTAGGACTATGTTTCTTAGTTTGATGACACATTTACAGATGTCTAATGAGGTTGGTCTATAGAAAACAAAATTAATAGTTATCAATTTGTGAGCAAGTGGCAGCAATACGCTTTCTGTCCTTCCATAGTCTTGCAAGGAACAGACAAATACTCCCGCTTTTATTGACTTTTAGTAGGTTTCATTTCCTTAAAAATAAATAAAACAAGAAAATTCTTGGGGCTGGAGAGATGGCTCAGTGGTTAAGAGCAGTAGCTGCTTTTCCAGAGGTCCTGAATTCAATTCCCAGCAACCACATGGTGACTCACAACCATCTGTAATGAGATCTGGCTCCCTCTTATGGTCTGTAGGTATACATGCAGACAGAATACTGTACACACAATAAATCATTAAAAACCAAAAAAAGAAAGTTCTTTTTTTTTTTTTTTTTTTTTTTTTTTGGTTTTTCCAGACAGGGTTTTCTGTATTGTTTTGGAGGCTGTCCTGGAACTCGCTCTGTAGACCAGGCTGCCCTTGAACTCAGAGATCCACCTGCCTCTGCCTCCCGAGTGCTGGGATTAAAGGCATGCGCCACCAACACCCAGCAAAAAGGAAGTTCTTAAGAGGAAAAATTAATACATCAAGCTTTAGTGTGATGAATTAAACGTATCATGGTGGCTCATGATGGTTCAGTTGCAAAAGCACTTGCCATAGTAGTCTGACAACCTGAGCTGGATTCTCAGAACCCATGGTGGAGAGAAAAACAACTCATGCAAAATTGTCCTTTGACTCACACACACACACACACACACACACACACACACACACACACACACACACACACACACACACACAGAGTAAGTTTTAAAAGATATTCTAAAGACTCACCATTAAAAACTTCATTAAATTCTCCAGGAGGGGCATGAATGATGAATTTTGCTGCTATACGTACCTAAGGCAGAAATAAAGGCATAAATATCACAGTATATACTCTGCTAAAACAACAACAACAACAAAAACCCTAAATCAATACAACATAAATTTTGAAGTTCTTCTAAAGACCATAACATTTCTTTTTCTTCCTTTCTTTCTTTCTTTTTTCTTTTTTTTGGAGACAGGGTCTTTCTGTGTAGCTTTGTTGACCAGGCTGGCTTTGAATTCAAAGAGATCCACCTGCCTCTGCCTCCTGAGTGCTGGGTGGGATTAAAGGTGCATGCCACCTTCAACCAGTTAAAGACTATAACATTTCTACACTCAAAACAAGTTTGTTATTACTGTTTTAGTCAATTAATATAGTTATACCATGCAGGCTAAATGAAAGTAAAATATCTAACTTAATACAGTTAAGAATTTAATGCTGTCTACAGATAAACATTTTGTCACAATTTTACTTCTTTTAAACTAAAGGAACTCTTGAAGATGGCCAAATATTAGAAAAGATGAAATTAAGTAGGTACACTGATGACGGCTGATTTACTCAAAACTAGGTACAGTGTAGGCAAACATTCCAAAATATGCAATACCCTGAAGACTGAACACTTCTTATTGTAAATACTTAAGAATGTTTATCTAGATATGCAACTTTATCAACAAACCCATTCTAAACTACACAAAGTGCCCTTACAATTTAACAGACAAAACCAACAAACAAAACAAGATCTAAGCAAAATATGTGAATGGATATTTCACCGAATAGGATAAGCACAAGACATATGCCCATATGAAAAAGCATGCTCAGTACTCTTCATTGCAGTATGGATAGAGGAACCAGGAAATACTACCCCATGCAAAACTGAATAAGATTGCTGGTGTGGCTTCAAGACCACTGCAGCTCCCTACAATACTTGTAAGATTGTAAAGCTGTCCAACCAATACGGAAAATACTTGGCACTTTCAATAAAGTTAGGCAAATACCCTAAAACACAGTATCATTCCAAATTACTTTCCTACACACACCATACATTCACATCAAAACTTACTCAAAATTGTTCAAAACTGGAAAAATTTACAGCCCACACATCTACTGGGAAAAAAAACTAAGGTACAGCTATATAATGTAAATTACTTAGCAATACAAAGGGACTACAGATAAATCAAACAACCTGAATTCATTCTAAAGTACTCTTTAAGAATTTATGCACACAACATTTAGCACATATGCTCTTTAACCAACACTGTAATTACACATCCTGTTAAGTCCATTTTACGTTAAAAATATTTTAAAGTATTTAATGAATCTTACCCACCAAACAGCACAGTTTGCATAGCACAGAGTATACTATAGTGTTCAGTGTTCAGCTTACTATCTCTGTGTTTAACTGGGAAGTAGAGACCAGTCTCAGAAACACATTATACCATAAATCCCTAGCCCAGGAAAAAACCTAGATTCAAAATCTGAAATAGGGTTTTCACTGAGTGCGTACTGCCCTTGCCTCATCAAAGGTAAGAAATTGAGAGCAGTCCCATATCAAGCAGGATTGTCTCTACAGCAAAGGAGACTGCATGACAGTTGCCAGTCTGGGGAGGGGTAGGAAAGAGAATGATTAGCGAAAAACAAGGAAAAGGAAGAAAATGAGGGTGTTTAAGTAGTATCAGATGGTGGTAGTAGGTTTATTACTTTCTGCACATGTTTAAAAGTCTTCAAGGAAAGGAGCATACTTTTATTGTATGCCCATTCTGAAAATAAATTTTTTTCTCCGTTTAAAAATATTACTAATTTTTACATTACATTACAGAAGCAGGATACATTTGTGAAATTTCCTTGTAAGTATTTATATCCATCCATCAGTACTGCTCAGTTTTGGTCACAGAAGCTTTATTTTTGTTTTGTATGTTTTGTTTTGTTTTTGCTGTGGGTGACTGTTACTGTAGAGATTCATGTGTCCAAAGTGCTGAGAGTTACAGTTGGATGCACTGCTTCCAACGAGACATCTGGGTCACTCTCTTTAGACTCAGAATAACCAAGAAGGGACAGAAAGATGCAAGATCCCTGCTGAAGTGTAGACCACTGCCCTCCAGGCATGCCTGGTCACTAAACTTTTGAAGTCTCAAGTAGCTGTGTTACCTGCCAAGAGCTACATAAACGTGGCTCCATAACATTTCTTCATAGATGGAGAGAGACATTAATGAAGCCCCTAACCTCCCAGTATCTGGGGGAGGAAAAAATATTGTCTTCAGTGACGCAGCCACCAGGAAACTGCCCAAGCTTATGTAAACTGTTCCTCATTCATGATCATGAAAGTAAGGGGTCTGTCTCACTGCTTGGAAGGAGCTGAAGGGGGGTTTATGGGTTTACATGGAGACCAGGCAAGAGAACCATCCGTCAAGGGAGAGAAGCAGCTATGAAAAGCCTCTTGTAATTTTGAGATTCAATGATGGTATCAGAAAAGTTACTACTGGTAGAGCTGTTTAGCCTTGTGTGAGCCAATTCATTAAAATGACAGGGACAAGGTGTATCCGAGGAAGCTAGCTGAGGGGGTAACAATCTCTTTCATGAGAAAGATAGGGAGAGGGGAAGGAGAGACATCACACACGCAGGCACGCACGCACACATACACTTACCTGACACTTTTCACCTATGCAGAAAAAAATTGGACAAAAAGTGCAGCCTTGGTGTAGGAAGGTGTTTTCCCTGATGCTCTTTAGGGGCACACAATTCAATTCCTCCTCCTTAGGCTACAAGAATTATCTCTATATGCCTCTACATGGCATACAAAGGTTCTTATGTCCTTGACCTAAATCCTGCCAAATTCAGCAATTGGTAGGTTACCATAAACAACCACCCCTTTACGTATTTAAAAAATTATGTATATATATATAAACTAATTTTCTTTACATATTGAGTACAATGCACATCATTGAATGCACAGTTCAATGACTTAAAGAATGTGCAATCAAGCCGGGCGGTGGTGGCGCACGCCTTTAATCCCAGCACTTGGGAGGCAGAGGCAGGCGGATCTCTGTGAGTTCGAGGCTGGGCTGGACCGATAGCCTCGAAAACAATACAGAGAAACCCTGTCTCGTAAAACCAAAAAAAAAAAAAAAAAAAAAAGTATGTGCAATCAAGCAGACAACAGAATTCTATCATGGTTAAACTTCCCTCATTATCTCCACCCAAAAGCCCTGCCTGCATGCGCATACGCACACACAGAGACAGACTACTAGTCTGAGTTATAGGATGCCCTTGAAAATGGTGCCGAGGCTTATCTTTTCTGCTTATCTGAGACCTAGCTGAAGTGCCTTCTATCACAGCACACCCTTTCGAAGCAGCACTGCCTAAATCCTTCTCTGCTTAATCCCTGTGCCTGCTCCATTCCTCTTTGCACTGTACTCAAATCTGCTTCAAGGGCTGTTTTCCCTGGGAATTCTTGTTCAGTGCAGACCACTACTGGGGGGGGTGTCATTTATCTTCAATCATATAGTACCATAAATAAATACTGTCCGGTTAGATGAATTATGTTTCAAAACAATTAATTGAACCTAACATTTATTGAACACTCAAAAATTATAATGGAGAATTACCAAGGCTTCAGCCTAGCAACACATAAGGAATGCCAGTTACTCTGTTTGCTGGGGTTCTCTAAGGAAACACAGCCAACAGGATACAGACAGATGTATTACGGCAATTGGTTCTTGTGGTTATGGAGGCTTAAAAGTCTCACTCTTACTAACTGGGAATACAGGGAACCAGATTTGGGGGGAAGATTTTACTCCATTGGAAGACCCATCATTAATGTGTATGCCATGGTGGTATGAATCAAGTATGGCCCCCCACAGGATCATGTATGTGAATACTTGATCCCCATTTCGTGGCACCATTAGGAGGTGAGACCTTGCTGTAAGAGATATATCACAAGCTTTGCTACATAAACACCCCCCAACTTCCTTTGTGATAAACCAGCTTCCCACTCCTTCTGCCCTGCCATGATGGACTCTAGTCCTCTGAAACCATAAGCCAAAAGAAACCTTTTCTTCCTCAAGTTTCCTTTGATCATCACAACAACAGAAAAGTAACATCTGTTAATCTAAAAATGAAGAAATGGGGGAAAGAAAAGGCAAGGGTAATTAATGATCTAGAGGACTATGCTGTGCTTTCTAAGCCTACAGTTCTATTTATTACGATTATGTAAACTGTTTTAACCTCCTCCCTCCCAAAGTAAAGAGCTATCAAGAAGCATTAAAATCGAAGTCTTAGCACTCAGGAGGCAGAGGCAGGTGCCAAACAGTGACTGTTATGGGGTAACCAACAGCTCTCTGATTCTATCTGAGTTCCATTCCACAGAAGCGTATTCATGCCTAGTACTGTAAATCCAGCCCCAAACCTATGGGTAAGGAGGAAATTTATACTACTGAATAGCTAGTGACATGATCCAAACTGCCTTCTAAATATTTACGTTTATACCCAGAGACAAACTACTCTCAGTCTTAATCAAGGAAACTTTACTTCCCAGTAAATGGAAGCAACTGTAGAGATCAATGCTTGGACAAGATGCTGAGAAGAAAGGTTGTGGAGGGGGAGCAACATAAGAGCTGGAAGGGGGGGGGCTTGGAATGCTGACTTCTAAGTACAATGCAGTCTTGGCAATCATGAACTCACAGCAGCTGCCCCTACTGGCCAAGCCTGCCCAACAATCAGCTTCAGATAGGGAAGGGGATCATGGGTCCCTACCACTGCTGAACTGCTGCAAACTAAGATTCTGGAAGAGGAGAGAGACATACTACTCAACTGTGTATCCACTGGTGAGTCTACCAGGCTCCAACAGAAAGCCCCAAACCAAGGTCATACTGATTGCTCTAGTTAAACTCTGTGGGACATGAGACACAACAAGGAAGTCACAGATACAGGAAATGGTATCTGTTTGGAGAAAGAGGAGTTGGCAGGGGCAGGAGGGGAAATAAAAACAAGCTGGGGGAGGGGATTAGAATGTAACATATACATGCATGAAATTGCACACAACAAATTTTATTTTATAGAAGCAACAATCACAAAAAATTGCTGAGTTTCAAGCCCTCTACTAAAACCCTCAAATTTACCAGATTTGCCTGGGAATACAAAGAAAACCAGAGGAAGATTTTGCCCCTGCACTGCCTTGTCTGGGTACTTGGAGTGGCACCGGGCAAACTGCAAATGCTTTGATATTTGTTGAACAGTAACAAACAAGATACAAGTTAACTCTGTCCCATTCTTGGCACTTAGCAGTTAATTCATGTTAAAAAAAAAAAAAGTCTAGAAACACTAATGAATAATCAACTGTTTAGAATGGCCAAATGTAATGGTGGGACTATGAACTGCTCCCCACATGCTCATGTCTTAGGTCCTGGATGCCCTCTGGGGGCTCTGGAGAATGACTGGATCCTTTCTCTAGATTAATCAGTGGATTAATCTCCTGATGGAAACAGGGTTTAGTGATATTACTGGGCAGTGGGGGTCTAGCTGGAAGATCTCTAGAAGAGTGTACATGGGGGCTATATTTTGCCCTGTTGAGCATTTCCTTTTCTCTGCTTCCTGTCTGCAATGGGGGAAATGAGAGCCTCTGCCACGTGACAGAGCTTTCTAGCAAACTTCCTCACTCATGCTGGGATGGGACTACTTGTTGCTGCAGTTGTCAAAGGGTCACCCATTCCCATAAGCAACACCAATAAACTCAGATACACCAAGCTACACTGAGTGCAATTGTTTCACTGCTTCGTCATCTGTGTCCTATATGGACTGCATAGACAAATGTTTATATTGTTTACGTCCTTCCCAAGAAAAGTCATGAAATATGCGCCAGTATAGTATAAGCATTTTTCTTAACATTTACTTACTCTGTGTGTGTGTGTGTGTGTGTGTGAACACATATGAAACAAATATGGGGAAAAGAACAACTTTCAGGAGTCAGTTCTTTCCTTTCATTATGTGGATTCTCAAATTCAAGCATAGGGTGTAGAGTCCTAGGATCAGTATTCTTAAAAATACTTTCCAATGCAGTCATTTTCACACTGCGTGTTAGTTTCTTTGTGACCTAATGTTACAGGGATGGCTTATGTCTATGCACTCCTGCCATTTGCAGCACATTCATTTTCTATACACCAACACCCCTTCTCATTCTGTCAGACTCTGTTCAAATACCATGTGCAGCTGGTTTCCTATCAAAATCAACACAAACTCTAAAGAAGCTTTTTTAAAACTTCCACAAACCTACATTTAATTAATTTATTAAATTTATTTTTGGTGCTGGCAATTGAACTCAAGGCCTCACATATTATGTTATTGAGTTCCAAGATCATAATCCTCAATTTTAAAAAAGTGAAACATGAGGTATTTTCAATTTTAATAAATACCTGACCATTAGATAAAATAATGTAGTTTAGATGTTTTTACTATAGTTTTTGTTGTCTTTTTTGTTTTTGTTTTCTTGAGACAGGGTTTTTCTGTATAGCCTTGACTTTCTAGAACTTGCTCTGTAGATCAGGCTGGTCTTGAACTCAGAGATCCACCTGCCTCTGCCTCCTAAGTGGTAGGATTAAAGGCATGCATCATCACAGCCTGGATGCTTTTTAAAAAGTCTTCATTTACAAAAATCAAAGACCAAGGCTATTGATGGAAATGCTTTCCAACAGAGCATGAATCTTTCCATGATTCTGGAAACAATCTTGGTAAGCAGTGTTATTTGCTTTCACTGACTTTATCATTTCTATAAGATAGCTCTCAAATCTTTCTTCTAGTATAATCGCAAGCCCAAGATCCATTTTCCAAACAATTACCTATTAGAAATAGTCACTTAAGTGCCTCAAAGATACTTAAACTCTCACATTTAAACACACTTGTTTCTGTTCTTGATAAAATTACTAGCAAATATTATTTCAGTGTCCCCCCCTCCCATAGTCAATCAACAATTGTCTCTAGCTCAAATCTTATGCCCCTTTCTCCGATTCCACCCCAGTGAGATCTGACCACTCAGTTTCTAGGCTATTAAGCTGTTCTGCCTCTAGTTTCATCCTTCTTCAAAATTAGTTTGCCATCTTGCCAATGGACCAATATTTTTCAATACATACTCATTTTTCCCTACTAAAACAAAACAAAACCAAAAACCACTGAATGGCCCCACTTTTAACAAATAAAATCAAGTTTTTAGGGTAACATGCAAGGTTGATTCTTCCAAAGTGGCAAATTTGACATAGGCTTTTAAAATAAGATCTATATGTTCCTGTGAACATCCATTTTCTACTTTTTATACTTCCTTCTTTTACACTTGCTCAAGATTTATTTCATTTACTTATTTTTGTCAGCTAACTGTAGCCTTTTTGATGAAGACTTCACTTCCTGCTAAAGACTGGAAGTAATGCATGTAGGCTTGTGAACTCATAAACCAGTAGCTGGGTGGGAAAACCAGAATAGCACACCACGTAGGGGGCCATACAAAGGTTGAAGTAGGGGCCGTGGGAGTAGGGTGATGCCTGGTTATGGAAGAATTGTCTTGTTCAAGTAATTCTGATGTTTGGTGGGTAACTGATGCCTATTACTCAAAAATACCCAGGAAGTGTGCTTGTTCACTGTGATTAAGGCAGAGGCTTGGCTCAGACTTCTGTGGGAACAGAGTAAGGAGAACTAGTTTAAGCTGTTCATGGCACAAATGGTAGACTCAATTTTAGGTCTTTATGCACTTTGCTACTTTATAAGAACTATTTAAAGCTGTTTCCCATAACTTTCTAAAAGTTGTCTAAGCTATATTGAGAGCTACAAGTAGAAAAACTTTTCTGAATTTCAAGTCATTTAAATGGCATATGACCAAATGATTATCACTGTATTCTCATTATGGACAATTCATTTGAAATTAGGAGCACTGTCAAGGGAAGTACTGTGTTTTTAAATTTTCCTTTATAACAACTGAGACCATATATGTATGGTAAAGTGCCTGGAATATAAAGATTCAGGGTTGTTTTTTTCTTTTCTTTCTTTTTGGTTTTTCAATACAGGGTTTATCTGTGGAGCCCTGGCTGCCTTACAACCCACAGAAACCCGCCTGCCTTGGCCTCCCCAGTGCGGTTGGGATTAAAGGCACATGCCACTATTATCCACCCCACTAATTCACTTGTTCCTTGCTACAGCACTGGGCACTGCGCTTTCTAAGTCTCTTTACAGCTGAGATGAGCATTCTGCTGGTCACAGAACACTATTTCAAGAACTGCACTTCACCTTTTCTGTTTCAAAACAAATACAGATTAAATATTACTAATCCAAAAGTCCAAAATTTAAATATTCTAAGATAGTATTTTTTTTGAGTACTAACATAACACAATGGAAAATTTCACATCATAAAATTTTATTTCATGGGCCGGGTGGTGGCAGAACATGCCTTTCATCCCAGCACTCAGGAGGCAGAGGCAGGTGGATCTCTGTGAGTTCAAAACCAGCCTAGTTCCAGGATATGCTCCAAACCTACACTGCCTCGGAAAAAAAATTATTTCATGTACAAACTTGTTGAAAATATTGTCTAGCAGAGCTGGAGAGATGCCTGAGCAGTTGTGAGTGTGTTACTGCTCTTATAGCAGACCTGGGGTTCAGTTTCCAGCACATCAGGTGGCTTATTGCCTGTAACTCCAGTTCCAGGGGCTCTGATACCCTCTGACCTCCATGGACTTGCATGTACATGGTGCATATAAACTCATGCAGGCGCACACACACATATATAATAAATAAGCAGATGTTTTTAAAATATGTATTGTATAAGAGGCTGGAGAGATAGCAGTCTGAAAATGACTGCTGCAGAAGCATAATGACATGGGTTTCATCTCTAGGACCCATATAAAATGCCAGGCTTTATGATGCAAACCAGTAAATGCAGTGCAGGGGAGACAGCAGGCTCTGGGAATCCCTGGGCAGCAAGCATAGCCCAGGTCTCAGTCAGAAACCCTGTCTGAAAAAAAAAAAAACTTGATGGCTCCTAAGGAATGAATGTCACCCAAGACTTATTTTTGGTATACATGAGTACACACACATGTATAAAATTACCTTCCAGCTATGTGGACAAGGTGCAACAAAACGAATGCATTTCATAATTAGAACTGGATACATAAATGAGGACAACTCATTATCTATGTACAAATACTGCAAAATCCAAGAAACTGAAATGTAACTTTACATTGTAAGATATAGCCCCTCATGTTATCTGTATAAACATGAGATTTCTGAAGCCAATAAACACGAGATTTCTGAAGCCAATAAACACGAGATTTCTGAAGCCAGCTACCATTGTAAGAAGGGGGAAATATTTTAGTTGCTTATATATAAATTATATTTAGCATTTGAACCTCAGACACTTGTACCACCAAAAACACCAGGAATTTCACTAGACTTAAGTCTTTAAAAACTAATGGCAAATTTTAGGAATGAAAATTCAGACAGCTATATTTCCACAGAGAAATCTGGCATTATATGCTTTTACTCTTCACAATACAGGTTTTTCTCTCAATTCTGTGAATTTGTGAATTATTCATTCATTCACTGAATCAATTTACTAATCACGGTGCAGTGTACTGACAGATGCTAGAGATTACATTATTTCTGTACTCAGGGATTCCAATAGAAAAGGGAAGAAAAAACAAAGAAAAGTATTGAACAAAATTGTACTTAATACCACTGATGTGTTACTGAGTTTAAAGGAGAGTACATGAGCCAGATCTGACCTAAACCTCAAGAGTAAAATTTCTTTTTTTTTAAATGATACATTTTTATTTTATGTTCACTGGTGTTTTGCCTATACGTGCGTCTTGTGTTGGGCCCCCAGGAACTGTAGTTACAGATAGTTGTGAGTTGCCTGTAGGTGCTGGGACTTGAACACCGGTTTTCTGGAACAGCAGCCAGTGCTCTTAACTCTGAGCCCTTTCTCCAGCTCTATATACAATTTTTGCCTTTCAAAGCATGGTAAAGACCAGGGAGCAGCACTAATCATCAGAGAATACGAAGTCGCAGGCATATTATATGCTTTAACTATATACCATGTACTGTTCATATTTACAGCTTCATTCTCAAAGTTCACAGGAAACTAAGGCCAAGAGATAACTTATTCGAGATGTTAAAAAAGGACCATAGCACAATTAAACAGTACATTACTCAGGTGAGAGGGAACTACACGACCTCAAGGTAGTTCAGGATGGCTTCAAACTCCTAATGCTGGGGTTAGAGAGGTGTTATCATCACATCAAACATTAGGCACTGTTATTTTTAGAGAATATAGAAAAGTGTAGTTTATACAAGCATCAAGAGGGATTAATCTAGAAACTCCAAGAAAAGCTTGCCCACAGCAAATACAGCAGAAAGGAAAGAATATCTAAGGCACAATTTCTAGCTCTTTTTTAACTTTTATTTCTTTCTTAACTATTGTTACTGACTTAACTGTACTGTTGAGGAGTGAAATTTTGCTACAAGCTGATAATCTTGTCAACGCGGAGATTATAAACTAAATATTAACAAATTATTTTTACAACCAAGAAATAAATTATTGTGTTAGGCATTTTTGATCATAATCACAGAGGTGACAAAATTTTGATCTAAGGTACAGGGCAAGCAGAAAAAATGAGAATTACAGGATCTAAGTGACTATAACAGTGGGAAAAGGGAAGTAAAGAACTGGAGAGGTGAGATGTATCTTGATGGTAGTCTGCCTGACCAGCACACAAAGTCCTGCCTTCATCCCCAGCATTAACCCCAGCATGGCAGACACATAGGTTCAAGGTCATCCTCATTCTCATGCACAGTTCCAGGCTACCCAAAGCTCAGGCCACAGAAGTTGACTACTGTAATCACTAGGAAGATGGAGATCTGGGAAGAAAACACTTAATGATTTGTTTCTTCAGGAGAGTTTGGACATGGTTCTCTTTATTTGAGCTCTATACCACAATTTCATGTAATTTCAAATTTGCAATAGTGCTTTACAATACAACCACAAATGATCCAAGAAAGAAAAAAACCTTTTTTGGCTTGGAGTTTCTGTAACTATGCAAAATTTACAGGGTCGCACACCATCAAAATAATGGCTTTAAGGGACTTCACTGTTACTTCAGCTAAATTTACTTCCTATTAATACTGTGGCCAAAAGAAATAAGGCCATTAAAATTACAATATAATCCAAACAGCAACTGTACATGATTTTAAAAGTAAACCTAGTGTCCTAGGTATTTTTATCCTGTTTTGTTTTGTTGAGACAGGGTCTCACTGTGTAGCTTTAACTGCCCTGGAACTCAGAAGACCAGGCAACACTGGAACTTGGGATACTCTGCTCTTCCTGCCCAGCCCCAGGGTGCTGGGATTACAGGTGTGCACCACAGCAGCCAGCGAATCTCCTTGTTGTTGCGCTTTGTAGGCTGGCCTCAGAACTCCAGCCTGCACCTGTCTGTACTTAGATTACAAATCTGCTCTACCACACCCAGCTTAGATTAGTTTCTAAAATGCCTCCTTTCATGGGACCAGTAAGAAACTACACAACAGTAGCATACAATGTTCACATGTTAAATAAAAATAAGCTTCAATTAAAAATGAAAAGTTAGCCTTTCCACTAAGTATAAACACAAATTTAGAACCTGATACTACCAAGAACCATTGCTTTCTTTAAAAAAAAAAGTGCCAACAAATTCAAAGCCAAGCTATAAACCCAGGACAGTCCTACAAGCAACTTCAAGAGTATGTATGCCATTAAAAATGTAAGTAAACCTTAGAGTCAAACAAACTTAGGTTTATACTTCACCTCTGCCACTTCCTCCAACATAAGCTACAGAAGGCTTTTAAAACCTTTATTTACTTACAGGTAAATGGTAATAATGAAAATAACACCTTAAACTTAAAACAAGAAAGTGCAATGAATTTGTCTTAAGTGGTAGGCACATAAATTATATATATCATACTACCTCCCCTTCTTTAGAACCTGCAACTTAGAACACAAACTTCTAAGGTGTAAAAAGTATTTAAAGCTTACTCCTGAAAAATCGCAAGCCAGGAAACAACAACAAAGAAACATGATTTAAGAATTGGTCTTAAAATATCACCTTTAAATCCTGTATTTCTGATCCCACACGAAACCTAAACTACTTCCTAAAACAGTAAAAGCCTACTGGGTAATTAAAATAACAAGAATGTTAAACTTTCAAACTACTGATTTTTAAATCTAACCTAAAATTCTGGCCATGTTTTTCTTAAATTAGAAAATACTGTTACAAAATCTGTATGTAAAATTACTACAGGATATTCTTACCCAAGTCACAAAAATGTTGAATTTAAAATTAGAATTCTCATTCATTTGTTTACAAAATTATACCAATAGATGAACTTACACAATAGTTTGTGAAACATAGTGCTCTGAGTGTCAAGAAGGAATCTTATCATTTCGTTTTGAAAATTTCAGGCCTTTCCCTCAACATGGCAGGCCTACATTAACTCTCACACTAACTATCCTTTCCTCGACTGTCTTTCTAGCCAACTGAGCTACTAATAATCATACAAAAGTAAACGACATGAAAAAACCCTTTTTAAAAGCTGTAGTATTGCATGCAGTGCACTGTTTTATTTTCAATTACCAACTTAAAACTAGTCAATGTTACACATGTAAATACTGCACAGCAACTTTTAGGGACTTAAGGTCTAGTTCTGTGGATCAAGGCAAAGGGTGCTGTTGGCCCAATTTTGTTAATTTACCACCACTTTCACCAGAGCGCACAGAAGACAAGACATTTCCAAAAACAAAGATGAGGCTGACTTCTGAATGACCATCAAGGTAAGGAAATAGAACCCTAATTTTGGTGTAACAACACAGTATTAAAAAGAGGGTCCCAACTGAAAACATTCTTAAGAACTGAGTATGTTTCCCACATGAGTGTGCTGGTCTGGAACTTAAAAACCAGGCACTAACAGCGGACATTTCCAAAGTGCACCACACTCATGTGTCCGGCGAGTTTGAAAAAAACGTCACGGTCTTTTCCAGGAAACACTCAGAATTATTTAACAGAGTTCTGGCACTTCTCGCCCCTAGGTATTAAGTCTCCACAGTCGCCAAAGAAAACGAGCAAAAGTCTCAGTTCAATCATCAGATTTCCTATCACAAACGTGAGAACTTCAGTCGTGCATCTGGTCCCACTGCTGTCACGGCATTTAACACACAGTAAAAGGAGTTGCACCCGCTCTCCCTCTACAGACTTGGTCCTACCAGGAAGAAGGGATGTCACCAAATCTGCCCCAAGGGGAGCCGCAGCCAAGTTGAGCAGAAAACAACTATGGGGGGGGGGGAGGTGTCTCTGTGAACAATACTGCCTTTCCTGGGAACATAGGAGCAGCAATTAAAAAAAAAGGGCAATGATGAGAAAATGAATAAAAGAAAAAGACGGCAAAGGGGGGGGGGAGGGCAAAGGGGCGGGGTGTGCAGCCAGCGACCTCCAGAAGGAAGGAAACACCCTAAGAACCAGGAAGCACTTCGCGACGGGGAGGAGAAACCGCGGGGAGAAGTGAGGGTCGGCTAAGCCGTCTCCCCCTCCCGCCAGTCCGCCTCGCCGTGACAGTCCCAGGCCAGGCGGCGCCGCCCGCCCCTCGACCGTCCCCGAGCCCGGAGCCCCGGGCCCGAGTCCCGCCGCCGCTCCCGCCCGCCCCCGCCCGCCCCCGCCCGGCTCCGCTTCCTATTTTCGGAGCACACACCCTACAAGGAGCGGAGCGGAGCGGCCGGGCCTCGCTCAGCCGGCGCGGCAGCCCGCTCGGGGAGCGGAGGCGTGCGGCCCGCCACCGGAGCACGCCCGGGGACACGCTCCGGCCCTCGCGCCGCCGCTCCCGCTTCCGGCCGCCCTGCTCCTCCCCGCCGCGGCGCCTACCTTCTCCTCATCGGACAGCTGCTCCTCCAGATCCGCCATCTTCCTTCTGGCGACAAACTGTGGCGCTGGTGGCGGCGGCGGCCACCTGACTTCCCCCTTTTCCGTGCGGTCTTCAGCGCCGCGCGCCCCCGCCAAGGGAGGGGCCCGCCGCCCAGGCCGCCGCGCACGCGCCCCGCAGCCCCGCCCTCAGCCCCGCCCCGTTCCCTCCCCCCCCCACATTCAGGCCACTGCGCACACGCCCGGGAGCTCCGCCTCCCCAGCCTCGGCCGCCGCGCACGCGCCCTGAAGCTCCGCCTCCCTCTCCCCAGCGCAGGCTGGGGCCCGGGCTGCGCGCGTGCGCGGCGCCTGCCTAGCCTCATTGCTATGGTAGCTTGTATCCTGTTCTGGGTACCTATTACCCAGTGATGGCCATATGGACCCAGTTGGCGACGAGTACATTGTGAGCCCGTGACTTTGTTCCCACCAAATCCAGAACGCTGCCAGCGGAACTGTGAAAAGCTGTACCAATGAACCATTTTTAAATGTTGGGGGGGGGGGACCTGTTAACTAAAACAAGCATACGCAATCCACTCCATAATTGGAAGATTGCTCTTAATATTTTCAGTGATTCGTTCAATAAATATTTATTGGTCTTTTAGATAGGAAGACCTCTGTGGTAATTCTTAGGAATAAACAATGTAGAAAAAAGTAAATAATATACAAAAAAACCCCAGAGATGCTACTATTGAGCTCACCTCTATTAATTAAACATTGAGTTAGGGAAGGCATTGTGCTCTTGGAAGGAAATGTTGTTAGTTGGGATCTGTGTCCTCATGAAGTGGCTAGCCAGAACGCATACAGGCCACCCAGTAAAATTTTCAACTGCATACAGCCAATTATTAAGGTAAATATCCCGTGGAAGATTTGAGACATACCAAAAACATTATTCATTCTTTTCAACTTTTACTGGATGTCTCATTTTTATTTGCCAAATCTGGCAACTCTACTACTAAAGCTTCAAGTTTACAAAAAAAAAAAAAAAAAAAAAAAGTAAAGATGTAGTCAAAGCTGGCACCGGAAGAAAATGGAAATCTTGCTAAAATTGAGTTGCTAGTTCAGTTGGTCTGAGTGGGACCAGAGAATCTATATGTCTTACATGTTTCCAGGTGACAGGAAGGCTACTTGTCTGAAAACTACAATTTGTTTAGCAAGGACTTGCTGTTTAGCTGGGAGTTAAGACTTTATAATAAGTGAGAAGCCATTGAAAGCATCTGAACAGTGTCATGACATGAACAAAAATGGATTCAGCAGCAGCAATCTGACAGCTGTGTGTTAAATAACAGGTAAGAGTACCCGGAGTGTTGTTCTTTTGTTTAAGTTACAGACACTCGCTATGGAACATGAACCAAGAGATATATTAACAATGGAGTTTATTATGGGGGGTGGTGAGCCAGAGGGGGCGAAGAGAGAAAGAGAGCAGAAAGGGCAAGAGGAAGGGGATAAAGAGGGAGCAAAGAGAAGAGAGTACGAGTGGGCGGGGGGTCTATCTTTTAAAGGGGTCCTTCGCACCTGCGTACAGACTAGCTCTCATGGAACCCTGGGCTGACCAGAGGGCTGCCTGAGTGCATTCTGCCAGGTAACAGGGGCAGGCCAGGTAATCCCTGAATCCTTTCACTGAGGAGTTCAAATAGCTGTTTGAGTCCAAAAACACTATCATTAAGTGGCTTGCTAACATGTTCATTTGCAGAGAACAGGAAGAGGAAGTAAGCTGACATGGTCAGGAAACAGCAAGTGTCCTGTTGAAGATAAATCTGTGGAGACAAGATGAAAGTGAATGAGATACAGTGTCTGTCTGGCCAAGGACCTCAGGAGCTACAAATCAATATCAATTTCCTCGTTTACAGTTTCAAAGTCCTCGCTTCACTTATCACTCCCTGCAATTGTATGCACTTAGGTATTACTGTACCTCCAAACCAAGGTTCAATAATTTATCCAGTGCGGCATAGCTCATTCATGACCGAAACCTAGACATTTTATTCAATATCCCATATTATTTCCACTGTAAGATCTTTCTCCCTAATGTCTCGACACTTTCCACAGAGTAAAATTTAATGGAGGTGTTTTTCTCTGGCACGCCAGAAATCCAGTCAACGGCACTTGCCTCATCAACAATGTCTCTGGGATTCAGGCTTTTCTCTCCAATGTTGTTCTTGTTTACTGGGCATGCCGGGTCTCATACAGTGAGCACGCAGTAAATTTTGCATATTTAACTTCCTAGCAGCCCTCCTCATTATAAGCCTCACCCAATTCTTGTAACATTTTGCAATAATTTGAGTCAGAGTATGTTTCTAGCTGTGGCTTTGGTAGTATTTTGCATGTGGTTCACACTGTAATTCAAAGAGCAACTAATTATATAAAATGTCAGATGGTCCCTATAGCAATCTCCTAGTATTACCTCTTGATACAGCTACAGAATTCAAGTAACCTGTGTATTTGGGGGATATCTCAGGAGGTATAAATAGGAACTGATTGTTATATGATTGCAAAGATAAATGTGCTAATATCCTTGCCGCTGCTGCTTCATATTGAAGAAACAAGCAAACATTCCTTACACAGTTCTACCCACATACGTATTTCTACTCCTTTTTATTTTTAAAATAATGTTTATTTATTCCTTAAAAGTATCAGGCAATATATTTTTATCTCGGTCATTCCCTTCCCCCAACTCCTCCCAGATCATCCTCGGGATTTCCCTATGTAGTTTCCAAACTCTCCTCTCTTTTATTTGTTTAGTCATGGCTTTTCAAAACTTCCCTAGACCTGACTTTTGACAGTTGCCCTTAAAGATGTTTTATGTGCATTGGTGTTTTGCCTGCATGTATGTCTGTGTGAGGTTGTCAGATCCCCTGGAACTGGGGTTACAGACTGTTGTGAGCAGCCATGGTGGGGGCTGGGAATTGAACCTCTGTCCTCTGGAAGAGCAGCCATTGCTCTTTACCACTGAGCCATCTCTCCAGCCCCATGTTTGTCTGTTTGTTTTTTTGAGTGGCTTAAATGCTTTTTAATCAGTTTCCTGTAGATATGCTCAAAGTCTCTAGCTGCATTTTACGTTTATCATAAAGGCTGATGACACGGCTCAGTAGGTAAAGGTGTTTGCCAACAAGCCTGATGACCTGGCTTTGATCGCCAGAATCCACACAGTGAAATGAGTGAACCAGTTTCTCCAAGTTGTCCTCCGCCCCACACACATGCTGTAGCGTGCACATCCCAACAAACAAACGTTAAGCCTATTGTGATCAGAGGTTACCTAATTTCATAGAATCACAATCTTAGTGTTCATTGTTGTGCACAGTTTCTGCTATGTCCAAGTCTATGTCTGCTGTGTCCAAGTCTATGTCAATTAGCCAATGGGTTGACTGGGGTTGTTTACAGGGATATGGTTGAAGAGGCACTCATAGGAGTATGGCAGCCCTTAGAGAACACAAAAGTAGTTCTCTAAGGGATTTCCGTTTGATTTGTAGACGGCTGACACCTTAAGAGTTTCCTTTCTCCACCCGTAAGTAACTGCTTATATAACTTTTAAGTTTAAAGAGCAAGATTTGTGAGTTTTGTTTACTTCTTAAACCTTGTCTTAATATGACTTCCCCTGGGAGAGAATGGTTCAATTCTGAGACTATAGCTACACAGCAGAAACCCTCATTGAATCTTGTAGTTAGAGCAATATTTTTTCTTGTGGATTCCCATGTAAATATCTCTGTTAATTTTTGTCATATTCTCAGTGCAGAGACATTCAGATTTTATAATCATTAATTTCTAGGTTATTATCTCTGTTCAGCTTCTTGAGAAACTCTGAAAACCCCCATTTTCTTCATTTGTGATTGGGATTTTAATGGTCCCTCCCTCATAGGGCTGTTGTATGGATTTAATGAGATCACAGGCAGTGTGCTTAGCATCCAGGATATTCATTAATAAAGGTCTTAATGATGTTAGCTATTATCATCATAATACCATTCTGCTTTTCAAAGGCCATGGCCTGTGTCTTAATTAGCTTCTGGCATATCTAGTGTCTGGCACATAAGAGTTTGAAGAGAAGTTTTGTTGGAATGCATATCAAATCATTCGCTTCACACACTTGAGTGAGAATTTAAACATTGTACTTGATGTCAAATGGTGGCTTTGAGTGCCCTAAAATGTAGTTGGGGATTCCAGAATCAGACACAAAACAATTTTCCCAGAGACTCACAGATTTTACAAATAATAACACTTGCCCTGCTGCCATATCACTAACTCAATAATTGATTTTTTAACCCATTAATTCCCCTGCCACTGTAAATTTAAGTCTTCAGTGTTGTCACATATTCCAAATGAAGCACAGAGGATGTGATACTTTAGGGCAAATCAAGGAAATAGTAAAACGTATACTTATGACTTATTATTTGGATTATTAATATACAGCATGTCAGGCTTACAAAAAAAACCAGCTTATTTCCTCCAGACCCCATTCCGATTCCTCTTCCCACAAGTAGCCATGTGGTGTTTTAAAAGAAAATGACCCCCAAAAGGAGTGGCACTATTTGGAGGTGTGGCCTTGTTGGAGTTGGTGTGGTCTTGTTGCAGGAAGTGTGTCACTGTGGAGGAGGGCTTTGAGGTCTCATATGTGCTCAAGCCACACCCAGTGATACAGTCTACTTCCTGTTGCTGTAGATCAACATGTAGAAGTTACCTTTCCAGCACCATGTCTACTTGCATGCTGCCCTGTCCTGCAATGATGGTGGTGGACTCTGAGCTGTAAGTGAGCCACCACAATAAAATTAAATGTTTGTTTTTTTGTTTTTGTAAGAGTTGCTGCGGTCATGATGTCTCATCACAGCAATAGAAACCCTAACTACGACAAACCATTAGCCCGCATCTAATGCTTATCATTCATATGCATTCTCATTCTTTCCCATCCTATTTTCTCTCTGATATCCATGTAATGTAGTCCTTTAAAATGTATTTATAGAATGATTATCACTTTTGATAGACTTCTATAAATAACATTGGTAGAGAACTCTAGACAAATTACTGACAAAACATAAAACAACAGTATAAACAAAACCAACATTAAAACCACCACCTTGTAAATTTGGGGGCATGAGTGAAATCATATTAGATTTTTTTACCTGGAAGGATGAAGCAACATAGTATGTATGAATGCTAGTTACAAGTGAAAAGATAGGTCCAACATCTTTAAATTTGTATTTATAATGTCTCATTAATAACTTAATTTTTTTCCTTGTGTGTCTGTGTGGAGGGGCAGGAGAGAAGGGGAGTATGTATCTATGTGCTCTGCTAGGCAGCTTCGTGGAGAAGCCAGAGGATGACAGACTGTCTTCAATTGCTTCTCTGCCTTAGTTGAGTCAGGGACTCTCACTGAACTTGGAGCTCATCATTTCAGCCAGACTGGCTTAACAAGAAGCTCTGGGAATCTATCTGTCTCCACTCTCTAGCACCAGGATCACAGATATGCTGCCACACCTGGTTTTTGTTTTGTTTTGTTTTGTTTTGAAGTGGTTTTGGCAATTCAAACTCAGGTCCTGCTGCTTGTGCATCAAACACTTAATCCACTGAGCCATATCTCCAGCCTGAGATCAATAACTTTAAAATTTTTTATTTGGATTCATTGGTAGCAATATAGCATAAAACAACGTTGTCCTTTGTCTTTCAACAAAGTCATACCTGTCTCCAAGAGAAACAGTCCAAGGAATTGCAGTAGTGTCTGCCAAAATTCCTTCCTCTTGATTCTTTGGGAGTTCTAGGGACTCCAGTCAACGCAAAAGTGTCTCTGTGGCTGGCATTCCCTTTACTATTGACCTGAATCCCCACTGCAGCTGCTCTCTAGTGGGATGTCTCCCACTGTAGCTGATTTTTTTTCTGAAAAGTAGGACTGGGTGCTCAAGTCACTTCATAGTCTGTTTGTAACACAAACACTGCTCTGTGCTGTGTGTTAGGGTATCCAGTCTCATGCAGTTTTCTTCTGTGAATTGCTTTTGATGATAACAGTTATGTTGGACACTCCAAATGCTCTCACCAGATAACCTCAGAGAACTTTTTTATGATATCCATACTTCAGTGCTTTCTTCCTTTACCTCACAGTGTCTGTAATTTTTGGAAAGACTGCACTTGTGCTAGTGGCTTCGATCAGAGTTAGATCTTAACCAATAGCTGTCGGAAAATGACACACACACACACACACACACACACACACACACACACACACACACACACCAAAATCAAACCAATGCCAGCTGCCTTGCTTCATAACAGGACAACTCAGAGGTATAATTTACACTATTGTAACACTAGGCAAAAGAAGACATAAATTCATAAATTTTACTGCTTATATGTATTTCTTAATCTGCTACATTGCATACCTCATGACTGAAATGTGAACTTAAGGACAGATCACAAAGAAAATATTTAGTATTTATGTTCATCAATTTTAATTATATAATTCTTTTTCATTGGAGCTTACAAAGGAATAGGTTTCTTTATGGTATTTTCTTTTTTTTTTTTTTCCTTTTTTTTTTTTTTTTTTTTTAATCATTTTTTATTTTAATTTTAAATAGCTTGTTTCACATGTCAATCCCAGTTCCCTCTCCCTCCCCTCCTCCCGCACTCCCCTTCCACCCTCCCTCCCACCCTATTGCCAAATCCCTCCACATAGGGGATGTCTAGAGTCTATCATTTCACTCTTGGTAGGGTCCAGGCACTCCCCTAAGAGTCCAGGCTGAGAGAGCATCTCTCTTTGTGCCATAGGCACATGAAGACAGATTGTATACCAGGGATAGACACTGATCCACAGCTCAGAGCCCCATAGGTTGCCCAGGCCTTCTCACTGACACTCACATTTGGGGGGTCCAGATCAGTCCCATTCTGGCCTCCCCACTGTCGGTCTGGGGTCCAAGAGCACTCCCCTGTTCAGATCAGCCGTCTCTGCTGGTTTTGCCAGCCCATTCCTTGCCAATTTGCTCATCACTCCTCTCTCTCTGTCACTGGGTTCCTTGGGTTCAGTTCAGTGCTTAGTTGTGTGTTTGCCTCTGCTTCCATCAGTCCCAGGATGAAGGCTCCCGGATAGTTATAGACATCAAGTTCATTATCAGGAATGGGCATTCGAGGTGGTCCTTCCACTATTGCTTAGCTTGCCAATTGATGTTATACCTTTAGATCACTCGAGGTCACTCTGGTGCCTGATCTGTCTTCGATCCTATGATTCCCTCTTCCCCCTATTTTACCCCCACCCCCTCAACTTCCTGTTCCCCCATGACCAACTCCCTTCCTCTTTACCCCCTCTACTCTTCCCAGGTCCCACTACCCCCCCCGCCCTGTTCCCCATCCATTCAGAGGATCTTGTCTCCATCCTCTTCTCTTGGGTACTATGCATATATGCATATCTTTTAGGTTCTTTCCTGTTTCCCAGACTCTCTATCTGTGGAAGTGCAGACTGGCACTATCCTGATCCATATTTAAAATCCATATATGAGTGAGTACATACCATGTTTGTCTTTTTGCGACTGGGTTACCTCACTCAGGATGGTTTCTTCCAGTGCTATCCATTTCCCTGCGAATTTCAAGATTCCATTGTTTTTTTCTGCTGAGTAATACTCCATTGTGTAAATGTACCACATTTTCTCTATCCACTCTTCAGTTGAGGGGCATCTAGGTTGCTTCCAGGTTCTGGCTATTACAAACAATGCTGCTATGAACATAGTGGAGCAGATGCCCTTGTTGTATGAACCTGCCTCATTTGGATAAATGCCTAAGAGTGGAATTGCTGGGTCTAGTGGTAGATTAATTCCCATTTTCCTGAGGAATCTCCATACTGATTTCCAAAGAGGCTGTATGAGTCGGCATTCCCACCAGCAATGGAGGAGTGATCCTCTCTCTCCACATCCTCTCCAGCATAAATTGTCTTCGGTGTTTTTGATTCTAGCCATTCTGACAGGAGTAAGATGGTATCTCAGAGTTGTTTTGATTTGCATTTCCCTGATGGCTAAGGATGTTGAGCACTTTCTTAAGTGTCTCTTGGCCATTTTAGCCTCCTCTACTGAGAATTCTCTATTTAGCTCTGTACCCCACCTTTCAAGTGGATCCTTTGGTGTTTTGGAGACTTGTTTCTTGAGTTCTTTGTAAATTTTGGAGATTAGCCCTCTGTCAGATGTAGGGTTAGTGAATATCTTTTCCCATTCTGTGGCCTGCCTTTTTGTCTTTTTGATTGTGTCCTTTGCCTTACAAAAGCTTTTTAGTTTCAGAAGGTCCCATTTGTTAATTGTTGATCTCAGTGCCTGTGCCACTGGTGTTATGTTTAGGAAGTGGTCTCCTGTACCAACTCGTTGAAGAGTATCTCCCACTTTCTCTTCTAAAAGTTTCAGTGTGGCTGGATGTATGTTGAGATCTTTGATCCATTTGGACTTAAGTTTTGTACAAGGCGATAAACATGGATCTATCTGCAGTCTTCTGCATACCATTACCCAGTTATGCCAGCACCATTTGTTGAAGATGCTTTCTTTTTTCCACTGTACAGTTTTAGCTTCTTTGTCAAAAATCAGGTGTTCATAGGTGTGTGGGTTAAAATTAGGGCTTTCGATTCGGTTCCATTGGTCTACCTGCCTATTTTTGTGCCAATACCAAGCTGTTTTCAGGACTATAGCTCTATAATAGAGCTTGAAATCAGGTATGGTGATGCCTCCTGAAGTTCCTTTATTGTATAGGGATGTTTTGGCTATCCTGGGCCTTTTGTTTTTCCATATAAAGTTGATTAATGATCTTTCCAGGTCCTTGAAGAATTGTGATGGAATTTTGATAGGGATTGCATTGAATCTATAGACTGCTTTTGGCAAGATTGCCATTTTTATTATGTTGATCCTACCAATCCAAGAGCATGGGAGATCTTTCCATTTTCTGGTATCTTCTTTGATTTCTTTCTTCAAAGACACAAAGTTTTTGATATACAGGTCTTTCACTTCCTTGGTTAACATTATCCCCAGATATTTGATGCTGTTTTTGGCTATTGTAAAAGGTGATGTTTCTCTGATTTCTTTCTCAGTCACTTCATCATCTGTATATAATAGGGCCACTGATTTTTTTGAGTTTACCTTGTATCCTGCCACTTTGCTGAAGCTGTTTATCAGCTCTAGGAGTAACCTTGCGGAGTTTTTGGGTCACATATGTAAACTATCATATCATCTGCAAATAATGAAAGCTTGACTTCTTCTTTTCCTATTTGTATCCCCTTTATCTCCTTTTGTTGTCTTATTGCTGTAGCTAGAACTTCAAGTACAATATTGAAGAGATATGGAGAGAGTGGACAGCCTTGTCTTGTTCCTGATTTTAGAGGAATTGCTTTGAGTTTCTCTCCATTTAGTTTGATGTTAGCTGTTGGTTTACTGTATATTGCTTTTATTATGTTCAGGTACGTTCCTGTTATCCCTGATCTCTCTAGGACCTTTATCATGAAGGGGTGCTGGATTTTGTCAAAGGCTTTTTCAGCATCTAGTGAGATGATCATGTGGTTTTTCTTTCGCAGATTGTTAATATGGTGGATTACATTGATAGATTTTCTAATGTTGAACCATCCCTGCATTCCTGGAATGAAGCCTACTTGATCATGGTGGATGATTTTTCTGATGTGTTCTTGAATCCGGTTTGCAAGTATTTTATTGAGTATTTTTGCATCAATGTTCATGAGGGAAATTGGTCTATAGTTCTCTTTCTTAGTTGTGTCTTTGTGTGGCTTGGGTATCAAGGTAATTGTAGCCTCGTAGAAAGAGTTTGGCAGTGAGCCTCCTGCTTCTATAGTGTGGAATACTTTGACGAGTATTGGAATGAGCTCTTCTTTGAATTTCTGGTAGAATTCTGCACTGAAGCCATCTGGGCCTGGGCTTTTTTTGTTTGGGAGACTTTTGATGACTGCTTCTATTTCATTAGGGGTTATAGGTCTGTTTAGATTATTTATCTGTTCTTGATTTAGTTTTGGCAAGTGATATCTATCCAGGAAATTGTCCATTTCCTTTAAATTTTCAAATTTTGTGGAGTACAGATTTTCAAAGTATGCCCTGATGATTCTCTTGATTTCCTCAGAGTCCGTTGTTATGTCCCCTTTCTCATCCCTGATTTTGTTAATTAGCATGTTCTCTCTCTGTCTTTTGGTTAGTTTGGACAGAGGTTTGTCTATTTTGTTGATTTTCTCAAAGAACCAACTCTTTGTTTCATTGATTCTTCTCAATGTTTTCCTGGTTTCTACTTGATTGATTTCAGCCCTCAATTTGATTATTTCCTGGCGTCTGCTCCTCCTGGGGGAGTTTGCTTCTTTTTGTTCTAGAACATTCAGCTGTGCTATTAATTCTCTAGTATGACTGTTCTCCAGTTTTTTCATGTGGGCACTTAGTGCTATAAACTTTCCTCTCAGCACTGCTTTCAAAGTGTCCCATAAGTTTGTGTATGTTGTGTCTTCATTCTCATTGAAATCGAGGAAGTCTTTAATTTCTTTTTTTATTTGTTCCTTTACCCAGGGATGGTGCAATTGTGCATTGTTCAATCTCCATGAGTTTGTAGGGTTTCTGCGATTTGTGTTATTGTTGAATTCTAATGTTAATGCATGGTGGTCTGATAAGATGCAGGGGGTTATTCCAATTTTTTTGTATCTGTGGAGATTTGCTATGTTTCCTATTATGTGGTCAATTTTAGAGAAGGTTCCATGTGGTGCCGAGAAGAAGGTATATCCCTTTGTATTTGGGTGGAATGTTCTATAGATGTCTGTTAAACCCAGTTTGGTCATAACTTCTATTAATTCTTTTGTTTCTTTGTTAAGTTTCTGTCTGGAGGTCCTATCTAGCGGTGAGAGCGGAGTGTTGAAGTCTCCTACTATTAGTGTGTGAGATTTTATGTGCATTTTGAGCTTTAGTAATGTTTCTTTCACGAATGTAGGTGCCTTTGTATTTGGGGCGTAGATATTTAAAATCGAGACTTCGTCTTGATGTATTTTTCCTTTGATGAATATGAAGTGCCCTTCTTCATCTCTTTTGATTGATTTTAATTTGAAGTCTAATTTGTTAGATATTAGGATTGCTACGCCCGCTTGTTTCTTGGGGCCGTTTGATTGGAAGATCTTTTCCCAGCCCTTTACTCTGAGATAACGTCTGTCTTTGGTGTTGAGATGTGTTTCTTGTATGCAGCAGAAGGAAGGGTTCTGTCTTCGTATCCATTCTGCTAGTCTGTGTCTTTTTATAGGTAAGTTGAGGCCATTGACATTGAGGGATATTAATGACCATTGATTGGTGATCCTTGTTTGCGCTTGATTTGTTGTTAGTGAAGTTATTTTGTGTAGTTTCTCCTCCCTTTTTCTTTTAGTGTTTTGTAAAGTATGATTCTATATTGCCTGTGTCTTTGTGAATGTAGTTATCTTCCTTGGCTCTAGGTTTTCCTTCTAGCATTTTCTGTAGAGCTGGATTCATGGATACGTATTGTTTAAATCTGGCTTTGTCATGGAATATTTTGTTTTCTCCATCTATGGTAATTGAGAGCTTTGCTGGATATAGTAGTCTGGGCTGGCATCCTTGTTCCCTTAGCGTTTGTAGGACATCTGACCAGGATCTTCTGGCTTTCATCGTTTCCATTGAGAAGTCAGGTGTAATTCGGATAGGTCTGCCTTTGTATGTTACTTGGCCTTTTTCTTTAGCTGCTCTTAATATTTTCTCTTTGCTCTGTAGGTTTGATGTTTTGATTATTATATGGCGAGGTGACTTCTTCTTCTGGTCAAGCCTATTTGGTGTTCTGTAAGATTCTTGTACTTTCATAGGCATATCTTTCTTTAGGTTAGGGAAGTTTTCTTCTATGATTTTGTTGAATATGTTTTCTGTACCTTTAAGTTGAAGTTCTTCACCTTCTTCTATACCTATTATTCTCAGGTTTGGCTTCTTCACGGTGTCCCATATTTCCTGGATATTTTGTGTTAAGGATTTGTTGGTTTTGAGATTTTCTTTGGTTGACGATGCTATGTCCTCTAATGAGTCTTCAACACCTGAGATTCTCTCTTCTATCTCTTGTATTCTATTGGTGATGCTTGCATCTGTGATTCCAGACCGTTTACCGAGCTTTTCTATTTCCAGCATCCCTTCATTCTGTGTTTTCTTTATCGTTTCTATTTCAGCTTTCAATCCTTCAACTGTTTGAGCTGTTTCCTTAATTTTCTTGGTTGTTTTTTCTTGGTGCTCTTTAGATTCTTTGAGAGATTTGTTTATTTCTTGAATTTTTCCCCCATTTCATGGATTTTTTTGTTTGTTTTTTCTTCTATTTCTTTAAGGGATTTCCTCGTTTCTTCCTTGAGGCTCTCCATCATCTTCATGAAATAATTTTTAAGGTCTGTCTCCTCTTCTTCATCTATGTAGTGCTTTTCAGGTCTTGCTGGTGTTGGATCCCTGGATTCTGGTGGGGTCGTGTTGGTGTTTCTATTGCTGAGTGATCTCTTATTCTGTCTTCTTCCCATCTCTTCTTCCAGTGGGTGCTGGTGGGGGCTTTCTGTCTCCACTGGTCTCCTTCTTTACTGCAGCTGAAGCTGAAGCTGGCCTCGCTGGGGTCGGGGTCTTGGAGGGGCTGATCTCTTTCCTGTGTGGGTGGCTCTTCTGAAGCTGGGCTCGCTGGGTTGGGGTCTTGGAGGAGCTGATCTCTTTCCTGTGTGGGCGGCTCTTCTGGAAGCCGGGAGCGGCCCCGAAGATGGAGGGGGATGGGTGATGGGCGGGTGGTCCCAGCCAGAGACCCAATCTCACCTGAAGCTGGGCTCGCTGGGTTGGGGTCTTGGAGGAGCTGATCTCTTTCCTGTGTGGGCGGCTCTTCTGGAAGCCTGGAGCGGCCCCGAAGATGGAGGGGGATGGGTGATGGGCGGGTGGTCCCAGCCGGGGACCCAATCTCACCTGAAGCTGGGCTCGCTGTGTTGGGGTCTTGGAGGAGCTGATCTCTTTCCTGTGTGGGCGGCTCTTCTGGAAGCCGGGAGCGGCCCCGAAGATGGAGGGGGATGGGTGGTGGGCGGGTGGTCCCAGCCGGGGACCCAATCTCACCTGAAGCTGGGCTCGCTGGGTTGGGGTCTTGGAGGAGCTGATCTCTTTCCTGTGTGGGCGGCCTCTTTATGGTATTTTCATGTATACTTAGTTTTAGTTTATTCTCATCCCCCTTTTATTTTAAAGATTTATTTATTACATATACAGTGTTCTGTCTGCATGTATGCCTGCATGCCAGAAGAGGGCCCCAGATCTCATTATAGATGATTGTAAGCCACCATTTGGTTGGTGGGAATTGAACTCAGGACCTCTGGAAGAACAGCCAGTGCTCTTAACCTCTGAGCCATCTCTCCAGTCCCCACTCTCACCCTCTTTTAAGTCTAATTCATAACACAGAGAGGCAAAATATAAGTGTACATGTGGCCCAAGACAGACAAAAGGTAAGCCTTCATGTAATGATTTCCATGAGCCTTTTGTTCCAACCACTTTTAATGTAAACTGACTTATTTTAGGAAATTATTTATTTATTAAGTCAGCTACAAAGTAATTTCACCATGTTTTTTTTCACATAGTGAAATAATGGGTTCCACTATGGCATTTTTATACGCATATGTCACTTTGTTCTTCTTTATCTCTCTCCTGTTATTATTATTTGACACGTGAATATATGTAAATGTTTCAGATATCCCCTCTCCCATTATACTGTCTCATCCCCGGGCAACTCCCACCAAACCCCTGCTTCCCAACTGGTTCACATCATTTTGTTCTTTGTTGTTGTTGCCTGCCGAGCACTGAATCTAACAAGCACTGTGTACATCATCACCAGGGAGGGGTTATTCACTGGAGCACTGACAGCTTGTCTCTTTGGTTGTGAGCCTGAGCCTTTAAAGGCTGAGCCGTCTCTCCAGTCCGTACCCAGAGCATGAAGAACTAACAGTTGTTTTGCCATTGGGGATGTGAGGTGGGGAAAAGGACTCCAATGGCCCCGGCAACCATTAATTGACAATAGCTCTGTAGAAAGGGTGGAACCTTATGAACCTCTCCGTGCTCCATGGTGATGTTGAATGCTTTGTGCACATTGCAACAGCTTCAGCCTTCGTAGGCTCATCACTTATGTATTTTCGTCAAGAATATGCCTTTTAGTACCTTTTTGGTAGAGGGAAGCCTTCCTGCCAGCCTGGTTCCAGAGCCGCATCAGTCCACAGGAGGCTGTATTAATTATGAAGCTGTTGGTCTTGCTTGTTTCTTACTGGCTAGCTCTGACTTAAGTATTTACTCCATAATTGTTAATCTAAGTATTTCTCTTACTGGAGAAAAGGGTCCGGACTTCTTACCCCTATGGCAGCTACATGATGACTCCCTGTGTTTCTCCTTCCCAGAGTCCTCCTGGACTCCTAGTCCCACCTATCTTGCTTCCCTATTGGCCAACAGTGCTTTATTGACATATACACAGGACTTCCCCATCACTTTTTGATCCATTTCTTTTTCATCTGGGTTGCATTCTTTCTGGTTGAGTTTGAGGCCTGCTTTTCAAACTGTAGTTCCAGCCATTCAATTATTTTGTTTCTTAGGAAAATTCTACAAATGTGATTCATAGATGGTGATCCTCTCATCATCTGCTTATTAACAACCCTTCATTGAAGAGCATGTGTTAGGCAAATTTCTCCTGCCTCTGGGCATTCTTTCCTCAGTGCTAGAGAGAATTGTTGGGTTTCACTTTCTCTTCTCTTGTAGATGTGATGAGAGTGAAAGAAATGAGAGAAAAAAAAACTTGCACGTTTATAGAATTTAAGATGCGTTTCACTTAAGAAGACATTCCGGTCTTCTAAGTAGACAAAATGCTAAATGTACTTGTGTTAATTGTAGTGAAAAAAAGTAATAAAACATCCAAAAGTTATGAAACTCATGCTGTTGCCACATGAAACAAACACCTTAAATCAAGACAACAGCTTTACAGAATTGGATTATCTGGCAGTTGTGTGTATAATGGGAGCTGTTTTGGAAAGTAAAACAGTGGTTAACCTAGAATAGCTCAGGAGAATTTATTGTAGTTCAGATTTGTATGCTGAAAGCTGTGACAGATCTGAGAGGGGAACAAAAGACTGATGTTTAAGTCTCAGAGGAGCTACGTTTCATAAAAATGATCCCTCACTTGGCTGTGCTTATTTTCACATGTAAAGTCCTAGTTTTAGCTAAACAGGGGGTTTTGGGGAAATGGGGATTCTATGTCTTTAGAAACTACACGCATTTTTTGTTTTGTTTTGTTTTGTTTCAAATTCAGCATTGTTTTCACTGATGTCATAAACTTTCAGGGAGATGCGAAGGCCTTCTCCAGGCTTTCTTTGGCTGAGTTGGAGAGGGCTTGGAATGTGGACAGTAGAAGGGATGGAGAGTAGACTGAGAGAGGGATGTGTCGTGTTTCCCTTCCTGTTCTGTAGCTCATATAAAAGGGAAACTGGGGTTCTCAGACTGAGCAAGCGAACTACAGGCCAGACTTAGGGTTAGCACAAGGCCTCAAAATTCTGTGGACAGAGTTTTGAGCATACAGAAATCTTTAACTCTAGTTCGTGCAAATCCTAGGAACCTGGAAATCCGTGCCCAAATGGGAAGAGGGGTGTCTAGCTAGACCCATAACCTTGTTGTGGAATGGAGAAGGCAGGACATTGAAAGCACAATTACTGAATTGAGAGGTTGCTTGAGCATCAGAGAGATAAGCCCTCATGTAGCACTTTTCTAATTGGTCTTACTAATGAAAACTCAGAGTCAGATAGAGGGGCAAATGCTAAAGATCAGAGAGACAAAGGAGCAAGCCAAGCCACACCTTACCTGGCCAACTTCTCAGCCAAAAAGTCAGCGTCCTGTAGGTGAATAGCTGTAGAACAGTGGTACTACAGGGCATAGGGGGTTCAAGCTTGGAATCTGAGCACTTAGGAAGTGAGACCAAAGGGTTGCATTGAGTGTGAGGCTGACCTGAACTGGGTAGGAAGCAGCAGGAGAAACAAGACTTCCTAGTGAGAGTCTCTCTCAAAACAGTAACAGTGTTACATGTTGGAGAAATGAATACAGTTCAGTTTACATACCAGAACATGCAATAAGGTCATATGTGACTGTCTTCAGCAATATTTAATGCTCTTTTCTTATATCTCATTTGGCTTAACTCTGTGAATGGAAGTTACTAGAAAGAGCTCCATCTTATACTGAACTTTCTGTGTAACTGATAGAATTTCAAAGATTGTGGGGAAGTTGAAATGTTACAAATCCAGAACTTAAATGTGATTTATCTTCAGCTATCAGTAGGCCCTATAGTAGCCATCCCTTGTCCATCTCTGTGTCTGACTCATCTTTTTGATCATTAGATAAATCCTTCAAAATATACAAATAGAGCATTAGCTTCCACCAACCAAAGAGCTAAGAGTTCAGTTAAACAGCATCAGAGGTCTATATCAGAGATTTACCCCAATTTCTGGACCCTGCTCACCTAGTGTTCCTACCAATGTATTTGAAAAATGCCTTGGTTTGTCATTTTTCTTGCTCTATTTCCTATAAAATTTGTTGGAACTGTTACTATATTGGAACATAGTATTTGGGAACCCCTGAATCTGTTTCCAGGCCATGATCACTACTATGTGGCTCCTGGATAAACTCTTATCTTTTTTTAGGTGAAAATGTGTTTTTATATTCACAACTTCTACAAGCACACTTTGGACAAGTTTCTTACTTCTTCCAAATACTATTTGCCACTTTGTTTTCTCTGATAAAGAATGGTAGCTGGTTAAGACCAGCTGTTTTGCCAGGCAGTGGTGGCACATACCTTTAATCCCAGCACTTGGGAGACAGAGGCAGGAGGATCTATGTGAGTTTGAGGCCAGCCTGGTCTACAGAGAAAGTGCCAGGACAGGCTTCAAGGCTACACAGAGAAACCCTGTCTTGAAAAACAAACAAACAAAAACAAAAACAAACCAAAAACCAAGTCAGCTGTTTCTTGATTTGATGCAACTCAGAACTTCATGTGTGTGTAGTTAAGAGTTTGGGTTTCTATTGCTGTGAAGAGACGCCATGACCATGGTAACACTTATAAAGCAAAACATTTAATTGTATCTGGCTTACAGTTTAGAGGTTTAGTTCATTATTATCATGGTGGCAAGCAGGTAGACATGGTGCTGGAGAAGAAGCTGAGAGTTCTACATCTTGATCTGCAGGCAGCAGGGAGTGAACTGGCTTGAGCTCTGACACCTCAAAGCACAGCCATTAGTGACACACTTCCCCTAACAAAGCCACACCTCCAACAAGGCCTCACTTCCTAATAGTTTCAAGCATTCGAATATATGAGTCTGTGACAGTCATTCCTATTCAAACCACCACTGGGCCTTGCTCCAAACAGGATCGTTTGGTGCTGTATGGGGTTCAGGCACATGCAGTCAGAAACTCTCCATATGATCCCAGTGCAGTGATCTTAGCATCTTCAAATTATCGAGTAAATCATTAGTGTCAAGAGATATTATCAATACTCTAGGAGTAAAGGATTCACTGATTAAACAAGACAGACATGATCTTAAAGTCTCCTCTTGGCAGTTCACCAGTAATGCTGGGACACAAACGACACTGACATGCACTAAAGTGAACACAGTGTGTCTAACAACAAGACTATTTTTTGTTTACCAAGTATTTAATAGAATCATTTGTGATAGGAAAATGCTTTTCTTAATTTCCCCTAAAAGGATTATTTTCCATAAATGGTGGCATGGGAGGCATCTAGAAAAACAGATATGTACATATATGCGCTATTAAAATGTACTTTTATGTATATTTATATAGAGTCTATTAAATGTAATAGGCAAAATGCATCTTTACTGAAAGGGTGTAGGTAGAGCTTTTCCATCTGGACTGCCAGTCAGCTCTGTCTCTCTGGCTGCTCCCCAAATAACACACACAGAGAAACTTTATATTAATTATAAATGATCAGCTAATAGCTTAGGCTTGTTACTAACTAGCTCTTATATCTTAAAATAACACATAATTTTTATCTATGTTCTACCATATGGCTTGGTCCTTTATCTCAGTACAGCATGTTCATCTCCTGCTTCCTCTGCATTTCCTTAAGACTCCCTTCTTGTGACTTTCCTAACTCTGCCCTTTTTCTTCCCAGCATTCTCCTAGTCTAGCTCCCCTGCCCAATCTCTTCCTGCCAGCTGTAGGTCAGTCCACTCTTTATTAGCAATGAGAGCAACACATCTTCACAGTGAACAAAAAGGTTCATCCATAACAATAGAGTCCTAGACAAGACCTCCAGTCTTTCTTGCAGGTAAAGCTGGATCAGCCTAAACAACCTAACCAACCTCCCCAAGTGAGGGGTTCATCTCTTGTCTCAAACTTCTGTGGTGTCTCTTAAATTTATAGCTGTAGGATGAGTATGACTGTTGTGGGCTATTTGCACATGGTGTGAAACATTGCTGTGATTGGTGTAATAAGAAGCTGAATAGGCAATAGCTAGGCAGTAGGTATAGGTAGGATTTCCAGGGAGAGAAAGGAAGAGGAGGAGGAGTCTAGGTGCTTGGGAGATGTTATGAGACACAGAGAGGAAACAGGAGGTGCAAGATGGAAAAGAGGTAATAGAACGTAGGTTAATAGAAATGGATTAAAGTAAGTTATAGGAGCTACTAGGAACAAGCCTAAAAGCTATGGGCCAAGCTTCCATAATGGATAATTATTTGGGAGCTGGAGGGACAGAGAAAGACGTGTTACATGTGACTATATTTCGAGTTGGCACTATACGTCTCTATGTGGATGCCCTAGGCTTAGTTTCAGAACAGAAAGCACAATTCCTCTTTCTCTGCAGATTCTTAGTATGTGGCTTTATTTTGTTCTGTTGACTTTCGCATTGAGTTGATGACTGCTACAGTCCTGATGATTTCATCAGAGATTCAAACTCTGTTGGCAAGCACAGTTTTCCCTTCCCTTCTTTTGACATGTGTTCTTACTTCATAACTCAGGCTGGCCTGAACTCACTGTGAAGCCCAGGCTGGTCTCAAATGCCTGACAAGCCTCTTGCCGCAGACTCCCAAGTGCAGTGATTACAAGTGTGGGCCACCATTCCTGGCTCTGTGTCTATTGTTAATGGCCATATTTTTGTCCTTCCTTATGTGTAGATGATCTCAATGGTCTTTAGTGGAATTTTCCCTTCATTTATTCTCTGTCCCTCCCCTCTTACCTTTCTTTTCTGTCGGGATATTTAAGAACCTATTGTTTTCTTACGATTTATTGGCCTAAGAGAGGAAAACTATTTTCTAGGCTCTAGTAGTAGCAAGTCTCACTCATTAAACAAATTTCTCCTTTACCTTTCTTCACACTGCACTATTTGTGTTGTAATTGACATTCTTTGTGATCTTAAGGATTCTTGCATTTCCCTCCTGGACCTTCTGGCTCTCTGGGGAAGCCTATTTAATTAACCAGTTCTTCTCAAGATTTAGTGCAGATTAGACTCTCCAGGAGTTAGCTCCACCCTAAAGTCTTTAATTCAGGATGGATAAAGAATTAGAAATTCTAACAATTTAGATACTGCTGCTGGTCAGGGGGCCCTCTCCTAACCCTGAGTTTCCTAGCTATGTGACTGCTGTTACACTACCCACATCACACTTTCTAGGATGAACATACCCATTTCTAGGTGTGTACTGATGGCTCATGGCTGACTCACTCTGATACTTATTTTTTTATTATGTGTATGTGTATGTATTGTGTGTGACTGTGTGCATGCATGTTTGAATGTCTGAAGCTGACGATGGATGTCTTCTTTGATAGACAAGGTCTCTCAATTGAACTCAGAGCTCACCAGCTTACACGGGAGCTCCTTATGTCTCTTTCCACTCAGATAAAAAGGGGGTATCTATGGCCATATATAAGTTTTGCTGATTTTGAAACATTTAATGTTCAAACCATTCACTATGTTCTTTTGTTTATGCCTTCTTTCAACAGAAAAAAATGTGAAATTCATCTGTCTTGTGCATAAATAGCTTTTATTGATGTGTTTTATTATTCTAATACAATGAATGTAATCATTCTACTATTGAGAGACACTTATATTTTTTTCCTACTGCTAGATAATATGCATTGCTAATGTCTTCACTCATTGTCTGTGTATTGTCCTTTCACTTTCAAGGTAGTATCATTTTATCACTAGAAGATTTTAATGAAGACCAAGTTGTCCATTTGTTTTATGGTTCACCTTCCTTCCATGCCCTGTTTGAAAGTGTTTTCTGACTCCAGATTCTAAGATTAGCAATGACATTCAATTTCTCAGGCTACTTTTCTCTAAGTGTTTCTTAATTGTTCCAAGCAGTCTTCTCTTCTCAAGTATTTGGGAAGCTACTGAGCAAAAAATAATTCTGCGAGTGCTTATTTTTACTTCTTCCTGTTTCTAGGGGAGATTCAGTTCTAATCTCTGGAAGGAGCTGTGTCTTAGTCAGTTTGGGCTGCTATAACATGGACTAGATTGCATGAAGAAATCTATTCCTTATTTGTCTGGATGATAAAAATTTAAGATCAAGGTGCAGGCAGGTATAAGTGTCTGCAAAGGTTTCATAGCTCGTGTTTTCACCAGGTGAAGGAGTAAGATGGCTTTCTGGGGTCTTAAAAGCACCGATACTGAGGACTCTACCTTCATTACCTAATCTTATCCTAAGCCCAACCTATACCTAGAGGCCATTACTTTAGGTGTTAGGACTTAAGCATATGAATTTGCAGGGAATATAAATATTCAGGCCACACAAGTCACTCTTAGAAAATCATCTCTACCTCTTCTTTTCATCTTTCATCTGATCTTTCTTCTATACATCCATTCCTTTGAAGGGATTAATATGCTGCCCCCCACACTGTGAACAGTGGAAACCAATAATTATTCTCTTTCTACCCACAACCTACTGTGTCTATTAGGAAGAAGCAGTCGGGGCCCACCTGTTGATCCTTATTTGATGTAGTTACTCTATTTTGTTAGCTGACTAAACTGCAGGTTGGAAAACTTTAACGCCCACAGATTCATAGGTTCAGGCAACAGAAGGTTGATTCAGTATGAAAAACAAGAATGATGAAAATTGAATGGACTCCTCGCTGTAGTGCAAGTGGCCCAGCTTTTCTGAGTAGAGAGTCAATGTATACTAGGTTTTGAGGAAGTGTGGAGTTCAGGAATTGGTGGAGTTGCAGAGACTTAAGAACTTTGACATCATCTATAGGAGTGTGGTTGTGTAGGTATGGACGTTAACTGGCTGTCACCGTAGCATCTGGCTGTCACCATAGCACGTGTGTTAGCATGAGTCTGTGACTCATATTGTGCCTGGAGAGATGGTTTAACAGTCGGCAGTACTTGTTGCTGTTGCAGAGGACCGGAGATTGTTTCCCAGCATCCACATGCAGCTAACATTCGTCAGTAGTTCCATGCAGGCATACATATACATAAAATTAAAACAGACAAAACGTAAAAACTAAGGCTGGTGCTGATTGGTTTATCACAAAGATGGTCACTGAAGCCTACTGTAGATGGCATGATTGGGTTCCAAGCTGGATCTGAGTGTCATTTACAGGTAAGACTTAGGACAATTTGGCCTGTACTAGGAGGTGTGGGAACTTGTTTCTGTTTTTTCATTTGGGGTGTTGTATGACTTTTCCTGGGCAAATGTGAGGTAACATCAGTCTACCCCAGAGTGAGTATTGACAAGAAATGATTCCACCAAAGTCTAGCATGGTGAGCCATTTACTTACTCTGTGGGTGACCCAGAGTCAGTTGTATCACTGAAAACCCAATGGGAACATGGATAATGACTGATGAGAGGTTTGTCCTAGAGCACCCTGCATGACTTGGCAAGTCTCTACTGGTCAGAGATTCTCTTTTTCTCTAGAAGCTGTTACTGTTCATAGAACCTTGGAAGGGACTTTGAGGACCTTGTTTCAGGGATTACCTGAACCTGTAAGTTTTATTTACTTCCTGGGCCTTGTAAAGGTTTTTTTTTTTTTTACTTCCTGAGTCTTAAGGAGCCTCCCTCTATTCAGGCATGTCTTCATTAGGAGGAAATAGCTACTCAACAGGGGCCACCAGTAATAAGGCTGATAATATCCTTTTACCACCCACAAGTTCTTTGATAGGATTAGAGTGGAAATAGGTAGGAAATATTATAGCAGGAAGAAATTTAGTTCCTTCAATCTAGAGGATTTTCAACATTAAAAAACAATTTAAGTACTATTTTAAGAAAATGTAACGTAATAATTAGTGTTCCTTCCTTTTTATCTTTGTAGAGGGATACAGATGCTTGGGTTTTATACCTGATGATGACAGTTACTTGGACTTTCTTTCATGTCCTTGGAGTTGCATGATTCTGGATCTATGATACACACCAGCTCACATTACTGTTGGCTGTTTCCTTGAAGTCCTGTATGCAGGCCTCAGCACAATGCAGTCCCCTCATTATGGGCCTAGAGAGGAGAGAAGGCTGTGGAGCCCACAGCTATGGCTTCGGTCACATTGCTCCTTCAACCTTTGTACCATCCTTCAGCAGGGAAACTTAGAATATGAGCAGGAAAATAGATCCTTTCTCAAACTCACTGGGAAGAACACCATGGAGAAGACGACTTTCCCTAGTGTTCCATCCTTGGCTCCTTCCTGGCTCTCTAGAGCTCAACATTTCCTCTATCCCTCTGTCTTCTCAAGGAAATCCGTTACCTGTAGGCATTGGTTTTGCTCTAAGAGCTTTCTTCTTTAATCTGCATCCTGGGGTGCTCTACATCACTTTGCTCAGTTATACACTCGGCACATTTTAATAGGCAAATATGTACGTAGATGTTGCATTTAAAAACAATACAGATTCTGATTCAGTCGGTGTGAAGTGAGACTTGAAATTTTGCCTCTTCACCCAGCTTGCAAGTGCGGCCAGTCTTGTGAATCTGCTACCACAGTCCGAAGAGAAAGCTTCTGTGACATTATTAACCAAAGAATTCACCAGGAAAAATGGGGAAGGCTGCTGACTTAAGTTGATGACTGCACTAAATGGGGATTTGGCACCAAAGAAAGTCTGGGATGGGCCTGGAGTCTGCACATCTGGCCCACTTTGTGACTTTTTTTCTTTACTGCTTGGTCCAGGTATTAGAACTACATTTTGATAGTAAGATGTTATCATGGACTCCTTCCTCCTTAGACAATTATTTAAAAATATATTTTATGGACTGGGGGTGTGTAGGCTAGCTGATTGAGTGCTTTCCTAGTATGTTCAAAGTCTTGAGTTCAATGTCAACAGTTTATAGACTGGAAGTGACACCAGAAGGCAGAGGCAGGATAACCATAAGTGTAAGGCCATGTCTCAGCTACATGGTAATTTCAAGGCCAACCTGGGTTACAGGAGTCTCTACCACAAATATGTATATATATATATATTAAATATGAAAACATATATGATAATAATATACTATGTTTAGTGTTCTTATTCTTGCTGAAATAAAGCTAAAGTATCTTCATTGGCTCCTGAAAATTCAGTGAACCCTAAGCACTTTGCATTATAGAGAAATTAACATGGTCAGCTGCAGTGGGCCTACCTATTGAACCCAATACACACATCTACAGTTTCAAAGCACTTCCCTGAGATGGTGCTATTTAAATTCCTGAGAAGGCTAATATATTTTCCTGATCCCCTTGAATCTTACAAAGCGTCTCCCTTTCTGTGGCACTGCATTAATATTCAGCACAGGAATTAATTCAATTTGCTCGTTCTCCTCCCTGCTGCTTTCCAAACTGCACTCACTTGGGTTTGTCATGAATAAAAGAAAGAGGTATAATATTTAAAGGGCCGTGCCCTTAATTACAAAAAGAGGAGCTTTGAGAATCTTTGCTAGGAGGACCTTGATTGCATGCTGAGTCCAGGGCCTGTGCTTCCTTTCCCTCTGCAGCTATGATATTTTAACAGCTGCAGTAATAGATGAAACAGTTGCCAGTGGAGACGGGGATACTATGTGCAGGACTTTCTTCCCATGGCTCCCAGGAGGCCTAAGACATCTTTGAGGAGTGTTAGTGTTCTATAGAACTCAACTTGTATACCAACAATTGAAATCACACCACTATCATACCTTATAGATAAATAACTAGAGGACCAGAGAATGTGGTCCTGTTTTCTGCACATGCACGCACGCACGCACGCACGCACGCACGCACGCACACATATATACTTTATATTGAGACAAAGTCTTGGCTGGCCTCAGACTCACAGTTGCTGAAGAATGCCTTTAACTCTTGGTCCTCCTACCTCTGCCTTCCTGCCCTATAAACCAGTAACTATGGTGCATTTCCGGGTACATCTGCCTAGTAACTTAGAAACTCCCTTAACTTCGAGACAGAATGACGACTAACATTGTCATTATCAGTGATTTTTGATCCCAGAACCGCGCCTTGATTTCCTGAAAATTAAAGGTGTGTGTGGGAGACCAGAAGGGAATTGCCAAGAACAATGACTTACTCCCAAGAAGAAACAATAGCAAATAGGTTCCTAAGGCAACGTGGGTCAGTTGAGGTCAAGATGATTTAACATGTTAGGTATCTACTTCATAGTGGTACAGCAATAGAGACCATCCTTTCTAACCTAAGGCAGAGTATTTCAGCACTGGCTGTTCATCATGGAGTTAGCTCACGCACCCACTGAATCTGGTGTGATCTGGCTTGGAACCACTCTTTATGGCACAGCTCTGAAAACTCCCATCCCAATATTCACATCACTAGCTCAGAAAGGAGATGTCCCTTTCCCCTTTCTCCTTGACTTAGCTCTTGATCCCTCTCCAAGATTCTGAGAGATCTTCAACTTCTTTGTCTAGTGACACCATTTACCTCATCAGAATCTACTTGTACACAAGAACATCAGGTCAGGATCTTAGGTGAAATCCATTTTTGCAGTCATGGGAGTCAATCATGAAGTAGAAACATCTTGAAGATTCAGAGGGAAGCTCCTGCGGACTCAGGCAGCAAAGGCTGCCTCTCAGCCTCACAGCTCTTGCTGCTTGTCATCTAAACATCCTCTCCTTTAGTGGATACCCTGTGTGCATCTCAGCACTGGACCCTGGAAAAATTGATCAATAAATGGAGCTATGTCTTTGTGCAGAGAGCTTCTGCTGCTAACGACCTTGATGTCTGTGGGAGGAGCTCAGGCGCTCTGACAGAAACTAGTCTCCTTTAGATCCAGTGTTGATCTAACTTAGAAAAATTGAGGAAGCGATTTAATTCACCCATGCCTCCTCCTTATTTGTGGTAAAAAGAAATGATTGTAGTATTTGTGTCATTTGGCTACAGTAAAGGAAGAATGGGATACTACATACAAAAGCACTTTGAATAGTGTCTGTTTCAGGGTGCAGCATTAATAAGTAGCAGCTTTTGTTACTGTGAGATGGCTGGCAGTAGGAGAGACTACAAAGTGACGCCCATTATGCTCTGAGGACCATTGTAAGATTGGAATTCTTGAGATACCTTTTTGCCACCTTAATAGCTCCTTTCCATTTGTGTAATCCAAAACAAAACAACAACAAAAAGCCCAGATCTCCTAGACTAAGGATAAAAGACCAAACCTGGCACCTCCTGTTGGGTGGGGACAAACAAAGCAGTGACCTAGCTTATAACACTAATTTCCTGGGAGTTGTCAAGATAACTCACTGCTTGCTGCTGAGTCCACTCCATCTGTGAATCCTAGCTTGGGTCATCTTGCCAAGTCAGCTCTGACTCATACTTTCACCGTTCAACAGCAGAAGGCCTGCCTAGCACCTGGACGGACACACCCTGTCCTGTGCTCTTGCTCATCCTCCTTCTTGAGCCTGACTGCTTCCTGCTTGTCTGAGGTTCTATTCTGCTTCTAAACACTGTGTTTTTGTTGTAGCTTGGACTTCCTGCCTTACACATTTTCTTAGAATTGAATCCACTGTTTATGAAAAATACCAGATGTAACCTAGCGCACTAATGGACTTACCCTGTCCCTTTGAGAATGAAGAACTTTGTGGGCTGGACAAATTGCTCAGTCAGTAGCAGTAATGTATTCACTGGACAAGCATGAGGACCTAAATTAGATGCCCAGAAACCATACAGAAAAAGATGGACGTGGTGGTGCACATTTATAATCACAGGCCTGGGAAGGCAGAGACAAATGAATCCCTGGGGATCATTGGTCAGCCATCATGACCTATTCAGTGAGTCTGAGGCCATTTTAAAAACAAAAATGACTGGCTATAATGCCACCCATCTTTGACCCTATCCCTCAGGACACAGAGGCAGACGGATCTCTGTAAGTCCAAGAGTAGCCTGATTTACAAAGCCAGTTAGTTACATGCCAGTCTGGCTCACACAATTAAACCCTGTCTGAAAAACAAAACAAAACAAAACACAAAACAAAACACCAAAGCACCAGAAGCACACCTTGATGGGGGATGTTCTTCTGTGAGTTACTGGCTGAAGAATAAAACTGTTTCAGCCAACAGACAGGCAGGATTTAGCCAGGAAGGAGATCCAAACAGGGATAGAGAAAGGTAGTAGGCAGGGCAGGAGAGACACCATGTAGCTGCCAAGGAAGTAAGAAGCCCTGGTATCACCAGTAAGCCAAGACTATGTGGAGATATGCAGATTAATAGAAATGGGTTATTAATTAAGAGAGAGCTAGCCAATAAGAAGCCTGAGCCATTGGGCAAACAATTTATAATTAGTAGAAGCTTCCGTGTGTTTATTTGGGACCAGGTGGGGCAGAAACCTTTGTCTACGAAACCTGAGAAGGACCTCTAGTTTCTGTAGCCATGTACATACAGATGTACAAACCCTACACACACATACCAATACAGACTGAAGGACACTGTCCCAAGATTCTGGGAATATGGGGAACAAAAGTTCTCAACTCAGTTCCTGATATGGATGGTTTCAGCAGAAGAAAGCTGCTGTTTCCAGCGTCAAGTCAGGTGCCTTGTTTCAAATGACTGATCTGTGTTGCTATGAAATGACTCATCCCAATGAACAAATCCGGATAACTCAAGAAGAACATTGCAACTTCAAAACTCGATGTACTGCTTGTTGAAGCTTCCATTGAGATGATACTGACAGTCAACATTATCCTCTCTTCTATATGGCTTCCTCAAATTTCTTCTCAGAGTTGCTGATTCTGAGCACTCCTAAGCAAATCTCTCAAATCTCCTTCTCACAGTTCCCCTCCTGGGGATCCCAAACTGTGACACAGACAGAGTGTGTTTCTACAAGAATAAGAAACTTGCGCTTATCATCTTTTTGAAGACAGAATATCTTTTCCTGTGTACTTTCTAAAATGGATTTTAGTTAGCATAAAACAATGGGTTTCATAGCTCTATGGTTATACTTTGTATATTTTCAGCTCCCCTTGTCTTCTCCCTATGTCTCCCAGCCACTTCTTTCTGGTCCCCAGTTGCACCCCAAATAGTCCCTCCCCCTGCTTTTTTTTTTTTTTTTGGTTTTTACGATACAGGGTTTCTCTGTGTTGTTTTGGAGGCTGTCGGTCCAGCCTGGCCTCGAACTCACAGAGATCCGCCTGCCTCTGCCTCCCGAGTGCTGGGATTAAAGGCGTGCACCACCACTGCCCGGCTCTCCCCCTGCTTTTATGTCACATATTCCGTTACCTTCTCTTGGTCCCCTCATCTCCTCCCTTTAAGCCTCTTTTTTCTCTCATAGTTCACTTTCTGCTTTCATATCTCTCTCTCTCTCTCTCTCTCTCTCTCTCTCTCTCTCACACACACACACACACACACATCTAGATTCAATATATAAGAGAAAACATGTTGAGGCTTACTTTGTTTTTTTAATATAATGATTTTGAGTTTCATATATTTTCCTGCAAATGTCATACTATCATTTTTCTAACATATGATAAATCCGATTGCATCTATGTATCACATTTTCTTTATCAATTAATCTGTTAATGGACTGTATATTAGTTAGTTTCTTACCTTGGCTATTATGACTAGTACTTTAATAAATGTGAGAATGCACATGTCTCTATGATAGGCTGACTTAGAATTCTTTGGGTATATATCCAGAAGTGGTTATATGACAATTCTATTTTAAGTTTTTGGAGGAACCTCCATACTCACTTCTGTTGTGGGCATAGTAGTTTACATTCAAAATGACTTGATAGATTTTGATGATTCCTCATGGAAGGCCTCACCCTCCCTGAGGAGTGGATGGGGAATGGGATGGGGGGGTTGATGGGGGACATGGGAGGATGGGAGGGAGAGGGAACTGGGACTGATATGCAAAATAAGATCCTTTCTAATTTAAATAAAATTCACATAAAAATAGTTTACATTCCCACTCACAATGTGTAAATGTTCTTCTCACCATATGTCATTGCTAGCATTGGTGGTTTGTCTCTTGACAGCAGCCATTCTAACTCAGGTGCAGTGGAATGTTCATGCAGTTTTATTTTGTATTTTCCTGATAACTAAAAAGGTTAAGTCCATTTAAAAATGCTATTGCAATTTGCTTTTCTTCTTTTGAGAACTATTTAATTTATCAACTCATTTATTGATGGCATGATTTGATTTTATTGGTGTTTAATTTTTGAAGTTTGTTATACATTCTAGACATTAATCTGCTGTCAGAAATATGGTGGGCAAAACTCTCCCTTTCTTCTTTTTTTAATATAATTTAAATTAGAAACAAGTTTGCTTCACATGTCTGATGGGGGAAGTCCTGTGTATATGTCAATAAAGCACTGTTGGCCAATAGGGAACCAAGATAGGTGGGACTAGGAATCCAGGAGGACTCTGGGTAGGAGAAACACAGGAGAAACACAGGGAGTCAAGATGTAACGCCATGGGGTAGGAATCCCGGAAACTTCTCCGGTAAGAGAAATACTTAGATTAACAATCATGGGGTAATTACTTAAGTCAGAGCTAGCCAGTAAGAAACAAGCAAGGCCAACAGCTTCATAATTAATATAGCCTCCTGTGTGTTTATTTGGGACTGATGTGGCTCTGGAACCAGGCTGGTGGGATGGCTTTCTCTTTAAACATGTCAATCCCAGCTCCCTCTCCCTCCCCTCTTCAACCCTCCCCCAATCCTTACTCCACTCTCCAAGGAGGGTGAGGCCCTTCATGGGGATCCTGAAAGTCTGTCATATGATCTGGGGCAGGGCCTAGGCCCTCCCCCATGTGTCCAGGCAGAGACAGCATCCCTCCACGTGGAATGGGTTCCCAAAGTCCATCTGGATGACAGGGCTAAATGCTGATTTATTGCCTGAGGCCCCAAAGGATGCTGAGGCCTCCTCACTGACACCCACGTTCAGGTGGGTCTGGATCAGTCCCATGCTGACCTCTCAGTCATCAGTCTGGGGTCTATGAGCTCCCCCTTGTACAGGCAGGTCAGCTGTTTCTGTGGGTTTCACTCTCTAAGTCATAACCCCTTTGCTCATCACTTCTCCCTCTCTGAAGCTGGGTTCCAGGAGTTCAGTTCAGTGTTTAACTGTATAAAGCTCTCCCTTTCTTTAGCCTACCTTTTCACTCTGCTGATTATATCCTTGCTGTAGTAAAGTGTGTGTGTATGTGTGCGTGTGTGTGTGTGTGTGTGTGTGTGTGTGTGTGTGTGTGTGGTCTAGACATGGGTGTACATGTGGGTATATGTTTGTTTTAATTAGAGTTTCTATTGCTGTGATAAAATACTATGACTAAAATCAACTCGAGGAAATGATTTATTTTATCTTACAATTTCCAGATAATAGTCCATCATGGAGCAAAGTCAGGGTAGAAACTCAAGGCAGGAACCTAGAGATAGGAACTGAAGCAGAAGCCATGGAGAAATGTTGCTTACTGACCTGCTCCTTATAGTTTGCTTAGCCTGCTTTCTTCACAGTGATCTGGGCCCTCCCATGCCAATCATTAATCAAGAAAATACCCCACAAATTAATCCATAGGTTAATCTTATAGGGGCATTTTCTCAATTAATATTCTCTCTTTCCAGATATATCTAGGTTTGTGTCAAGTCGACAAAGACAATCAAGTCAATGTGGAGGCCAGACAACAGTTGTAAGTTTCTCCCTAGGACTTGAGGCCTCTCCAGCCATGAACTTTTAAAAGGTGGTTTACAGTATGAGCTGTGAATACTGCACTGTTGAGAGGACCTCAACTCTAATCAGAGAGCAGTTGGTTAATCCTCTAACAGTTGTACTATTATTACATCTCTTGGCTCGTCTTGCCTCATAGATTGGTACTGGAGCTCACATGGCTCCCAGCTGTTTAAGACCTTGATTCCCTTTCTTCCCTAGAAGTCAGCATAGCACCTCCTGGACTGACAATGCTGACCAACAGAGTTGAAGCTTCTAGCTCAGTTCCCGCTCAATTTCTCTATATTTTGCAGGAAATATGTGTGGTGTCTTCAACAACAGTATTTCATCAATTAGTTCTGGTAGGCATCTAAGAGAAATGGCAAGAACCTATATTTTGGGGAGGTGGATGGTGTTGCTCTCGGCGCTTTCCTGACTAACAGCTAATAAAGAGGTATTGCTGAAGATTTTTTTAAAAAAGGATTCAGTCTCTTTGAGTGCTAAGGATCTGTTAAAGTTGTCCTTTTGGTTTAATTATGGTAGGTCATATGTGTCTAGGCATTTATTCATTTCTTCTAGATTTTCCAGCTTTTGGGGGAAGTTTTCAAATTCCATATTGAGCTTCTAGATTCCATTAGAATTTCTAATTCTATTAATTTGGGTCTTCTTGTTCTTTTGTTAGTTTAATTAGGGTTTCATTGATGTTGTTGACATTTTCAAAGAATCAAGGCCTTGACAGACTCTGTGTATTAACTATTTAGTCTCCAAACTTGAGTTTCTGCCCTGATCTTTATTAGCTCTTGCTGTCTACTACTTTTAGGTTTGGATTGTTCTTGTTTTTCTAAGACCTCAAGGACCATCTTTAGGTTTAGTTATATTTTGAGATAGCTCTGATTTTAAAAAATGTTTTGTTATTTATTTATTTATCTATTTTTTTTCAAGACAGGGTTTCTCTGTAGCTTTGGAGCCTGTCATGGAACTTGATCTGTAGATCAGGCTGGCCTTGGACTCATAGAGATCTACCTGCCTCTGATTTAGGGTGCTGGGATTAAAGGTGTGCACTGCCACTGCCTGGTTTACTTATTTTTTAAATATAAGCTTTCATAGCTATAAACTTCTTTTTAGAGCTGTCTTACATGCATCTCAAAGTTTTTGGTAAGTTTTGCCCTCATTTTCATTTTATTCTAGGAATTTAAATTTTTCTTCCCTTAATTTATTTATCTTCTTTTTCATGCAGTGCATATGTATTTGCAACGTGTGTGAGACTGCACATGGTTGTATGCACATGCCCAAGGTTAACATCAGGAGTCTTTCCCAATCACCTTATTCATTGAAGTGAAAAGTGACTGAGCCTAGAGTTTTCCTTTAATGAGCTAGTCTAGGTAACAAGCTTATTCCAGGGGTTCCCTGTCTCTGCCTTTTTATTAATGGAATTACAGGCAGACCATGATGCCCATCCCAAATTTGTGAATTCTGGAGATCCAAACTCCAGTTCCCAGGTTTTCACAGCAATCATTTTGTTCACTGAGATGTCTTTCCAGCCCTTCTTACTGATCTGTGAGTCCTTCAAAGTGTGTTGTTCAGTTTCTAAGAATTCGTGTAGTTCCTGTGATTTTTTTTTTGCCTGTTGATTTCTAGTTTTACCTTACTATGATCTAATAAGATACAATAAATTATTTTAATTCTTTTTGTATATATTCTCATTTGCATATATATCCTTTTGTTATAGTTTGATTTTGGCCTGGAATAAAAGATATATGTTGTAATCTATTGGATGAACTATTAATGTGGATAACAAATATATAATTTTAAGTTCATGGTGTAGTTTAACTCTGGGGTTTCTTTGATGCTTCTTTTAGTTTGGATGACCTATCTAAAACGAGAAAGGAAGCCGAGTGGTGATGATGCGTGCCCTTAATCCCAACACTCAAGAGGCAAAGGTAGGCAAATCTCTGGTCTATAGATCGAGGTTTAGGACAGCCAGAGTTGCACAGAGAAACCCTGTCTTGAAAAGCAAACAAAAAATGAGAGAGAAATATTGAAATTACCAGTATTATCGTGTCAGGATCTGTCTACTTTTCATGTCCATTACAACTTAGGTTATAAAATTGAGAACCTTAATATTTAGTGCATGCGTACTTATGACTGTATATTTTCTTTGTGGGTTGCTCCCTTCATTAATATGCAGCAGTCTTATTTATGTTTTCTGATTAATTCTTTTCAGGTATGAGAATAGCTATGTTGGCTGGTTTTCTGATTCCACTTGTTTAATAGATTGACTTTCATCCATTGACTCTTAGTCTGTGGGTGTCTTTACCAGAGAAGTGTGTTTCTTAGAAACAATAATAGTTAGACTTGCTTCTTAATCCAGTCAACTTGTCTATACTACTTTATTGGTATGTTGAGCCTATTTATGTTTAAAATTATTGTTGACAAGTATTTATTAATTATTGTAGCTTTGTTGCTTCTTTCTTTGGTTTGTATGGTCACCACTGGCTCTTTTCTTTCTCCCCTATTAGTATTAGGAGTTTGTTGGTTCATTGTGTTGGACATGATGGATTCTTCTCAGCTCTCCTTTGCTGGCCTATTCCTCCCACGCAATTTATTCTTTCCTCAGATGTGTTAACCGATTCAACCACTAACCAGACTCTGGGATTATTCTGAGTTGATGAGATCTCTTCCAGGATACTGCGAATGTGGATCCTTTCTCAGTGTACTTCACTGCCTATTATTATTGAATGGAATACATTTGTGCTTTGTCAGACAAGAACTCAGACGGGGGAGTGCTGTATACCAGACCCACAAAGGCCTGAGGTAAGGTATAGAAGATTCAGGACAAAGGTAACAAGGCCAAGACTTCAAACTGAGACAGCAGATTGGGTGTGTCCACGTGACTTCCTCTTTGTATCCATGTGCTTCTTATGAGTCATTGTAGCATCTACATGCCTTTGAAAAGCAGTCGTGTGTGTGTGTGTGTGTGTGTGTGTGTGTGCATGTATTCAATCTGTATACACAGCTTGGATAGTACTTATCAAACATTTGCATTAAAGTGCTTTGAATGAAAAAGGATGTAAACAAGAGCCCACAAATGCATTATTTTAAAATTAATACTCTATGATATAGTTTTAAACCTTACAGCTACCCTTTGTTACAGCTGACACCATGCCCTCCCATTGTCATCAACCAGGCTGTAAACTGTCATATGGTGGCATACCCTAAAGGTATGTGTATGATGGACATGAGCATATATATATATATATATATATATATATATATATACATATACACTAAGGAATCCCTTAATATTATCTAGGACCTTCTGAGAGATCTACACTGAAAACCATATGGAGATTAAAACATTATAAAGTGAAATTATGCTGCCATGTTTTGTTTTGTGGATATATATCTATTTTCCAATGACCATTTCATAAAGGAACCTCAATTTTGCTCAAATTGCTCTTCCTTAAACTAGGAATTCTCATTTGGGTTTCATGTCCCATACATTGTGTGTATATGTGTGAATATTTCAGTATTTTCTTACTTTCTGGCATCATAAGGAGCCCCAATCTCGTCTTGTTCAGTGAGTATTTTCAATATTCACCAAAAGAATATCAAGCATCTTCCTTCCTTTTGGCATCTGTTCTGCGGATCTGTATTTTCAAGGACTGTCACTTATTTCTCGCCTCAATCCTAAATGCATGGATTAAAGACCTGCAGCAATCTATAGTAATGAAGTACCAGAGATAGAAAATTTCTTGTAAAATTCATGGGAACATGCTCAATAGAGCCTGTATTTACTACATCAGAGTTGAACAGACCCCCAGTGCCAACAAGTTCCTGAAAGCCCAGACAGACATCAGTGGGGATGGCACATCCATAAAATGATGAGCATATTGGAGCTGCCTCCTGATTACCAATCACCCCTTAGGTCTTTTCTTTTGTTGAGACAGGGTCTCACTGTGTAGCTGTAACTGGTCATTCACTTGCTATGTTGATCGGGTTGTTCTCAAAATCACAGATATCTGCCTGCCTCTGTCTCCCCGGTACTTGAGTCACCATGCCCCTAAGGTCTTAATGGATGCAAGGTAGGAACCAGAAAATGGAGACAGTAGCTATGGCTGTGAGACTAGATAGGTCAGGGGCCTAGGGGAAAACTTACTTTTAGTCTGTTAAAGGAACATAGCAATAAAATTACTCCTAATGACACATTGCTATATCCATAAATCAATGTATTACTCAACCCTCATCAGAAAAACTTCTTACAGGAGATGGGAGTAAAGAGTGAGAGACTTTGTAGCTCTCAGTTCTAAATGGGATGTCTTTTTTAAACCCTTTACCCCAAGGCTGGGAATATCAACTGTAGAGAGATGTTTCTGTCCTGCTTTGCCCCATAGCTGTTTAATTCCAAATAAACACACTGAAGCTTATATTAATTATAAACTGTTTGGTCAATGGCTTAGGCTTTTTACTGGCTAGCTCTCTCTTAATTGTTAATCCATAACTACTAATCTATGTATTTCTACACAGCCTTATCTTACCTGAGAATGCCCGGGCATCCTACCTCCCCACTAACTACATGGTGTCTCTCTGGTGACTCACTTTTTGTGTTTCTCTTCTCTGAATTCTCCTAGTCTGGTAGCCCCGCCTATATTTCCTGCCTGGCTACTGGCCAACCAGCATTTATTCATCAACCAATAAGAGATACATATATTTACAGCATACAGAAGGAAGGACATGCCCCGTCAATCAACCACACCCTGGAGTAGGTCCTATGTCCAGGAGTAGCTGGCTTGCTCAAGCCAGACTCCACATTTTTTTGTTGTTATTACATGTTTTTATTTGTTTATTTCTGTTTTTTTGTTTTTTTTGTTTGTTTTGAGTTTAATTTTTTTTGTGTGTGTGGTGGTAGTGGTGGTGGTGGTGTGTGTATGTGTGTGTGTGTGTGTGTGTGTGTGTGTGTGAGAGACAGAGATTCACAGAGAGATAGAGACAAACACACACACACACACACACACACAGAACGTGATCATGGGTGAATAGGGAGGTTGGAAGGTTGGGAGAATATAGAGGAAGGGAAAAACATGATCAAAATATAGTGTATGAAAAATGAAAAGAGATAGTTAAAAAAAAGAGACATAGTCCTGAATAAATGAGTGAATGAATGAAAAAATCCAAGAAATCTGACTAGCAAAATTTTCTATATTTAAGTAAAGATCTGTTTTCAAATGTGTGCTAGTTTCTAATGTTGTTGTCAAGCACAGTCATTTACTGAAACTTGCCCTGCTCTGAGGGTATACAGAAATCTCCTTTGGTTCTGCTATCTCAAAAGGAATCCTTATTTTTTTTCACATTGGCATTTAAAATGCAAAAGTGGCCTAGCCACAGTCTCCTTCACGAAGCTTATACCAAGATAAGAACTCCACACTTTGCATTCACTCTTTAGTGACTCACTGCTCATCACTTTGTGTCTGTATGTGGAGGACAGCACAGTGCAGTTTTATGGGGGAGGGGAGGCTCATCTTGAAAATCTCTTGATTTTGAACTCTGGCTCTAATCTAGGTAGTGATGGCTCTGGATTTTTCATATGGTATTTTCATCTCCAAATCTTTTTGTAAAATTCTTCTTGGTCAAAAGTGAACTGAAGATTTCTCCGGTCGTGTGCTTCCCTTTTCAGGCTTCTTTTTGTAGCTCCAACTTCCCACTTCTCATTGCTGCGACCTTTTCAGTGCTGGTTTTGCTTTGAAAATCGGGCGAGCCAAAGCAGGCAACAGAACAATGAGAACTATGTTTTGCATGGGGAACTCTTCCCCATTGCTCTTTAACTCTTTAAAAAAGAACTTGTTTTTTTTCCCTTTCTTAAGTCTTGCTTTCATATAGAATTTCTAGGGCAAATTTCAACATGATACAATACTTGCAGTAAATTATAACCATCAATGGTAAGCAATATTATGCACTAAATTCTATGCACATCCATTTATTTCCCTTGAGCCACGAGTTGTATTGAGGTTACTTACAGGAATATGGGCAAGGGGTCACTCACAGGAGCAGAAATAACTCAAAGACAGATGCATCCCTGAAGCCCACAAAGTGGTGAAGCTGGAGTACACTGCACACTGCAGGCAGCTCAACGGATTGCAGAAGGTTCTCGGTTGGTTTAAACCTCTTCCAGGCAGCTTGATTGTTTTCTGCTTCTTCCAGGCAGCTTGTCTGGTACTAACAAGAACTTTATAAAAGCAGTATGGTATTAGCGGTAGAAAGAACAATGCATTTCTCACTTAACATTGCCTCTCTTACAACAGTTCTAGTTCCCTTTTAGAAGTTGTGGTAGTGTCAGAACTCCCTGGAAGAATTTCTAGTGTTTGCCTTCCTTTCATATTTGCTCAGTTTTTCTGTATTTTCAAGGACAATTAAACAAACTGATTTGTGCATTTGGATCAGGAATTCCAAATTAATCTGGAGCTCTCATCATTAATAGATTGTTGCCTTAAAAAAATCCATCCTGGGACTGGAGAGATGATTCAGTGTTAAGAGTCCCTGTTGCTCTTTCAATAGACCCTATTAGGTTTGGATTCCCAGAACCCACATCAGATGGCTCCACAGCTCCAGGCTATCCCATACCCTCTTCTGGTAATACATCCCCCCCCCGTGTGCATGTGCGTGCGTGCGTGTGTATGTGTGTGTGTGTGTGTGTGTGTGTGTGTGTGTGTGCGCGCGCGCGTGTGTATTTTGAGGCAGGTCTCACATTATAGTTACGTCTGATGAAAAACTAACTATGTGGCCTAGGATGACCTCAAACTTGTGGCAGCCTTGCCTCAGTTTCCCAAGTGCTGGAAGTATAGACAGAAACCTCTCTGCCCATTCAACTCTTACATTAAATAATACATTTCTGTTGAGTGGTTGAATATATTTGTCATCGAGGTCTTTGCTTATCTCTCTATCAACAAATATTGTTACTGTAATATTGAGGCAGAGTGCTGGGGATGTGAGAAGGAAATGTATTTCCTGCCATGAGGGATGATCATATAGCTTTAAAAGTAAGATAACAAGTGTATGCATTGCTGATAGCGCAGAAGACAAGGCCTGATGATGAGCATAGACTGGAGGGGGATTTTCATCAGAAGAGACCCTTGAATTGGTTAAAGCAGGAGTGTGATTTTCAACACACAGTTGGAAGGGCTTGGGGCTGCTAGAACATTCCAGCAAAACAAGCATTCTGTACCACAGCAAAGAGGTCAGAACGGGCCATTTGAAAGTGGTGGAGGAATGGCTAAAGCATAGGAGGATGAAGGGGAGCTGTGAGCTCTGACTCTCACTGAGGGAGGCAGGATATGTTCACAGACTAACCTTTCCCATTTGGCTTAGGACTATGTATAAAAGGCAGACACTCTGGAACCTGTTCCATGAAAATGTGTGTACTGGAAAGATTGGCTATTGTGTTGAGCAATACTGGAGCTGGGAAGAGGAGACCAAGCAGGGATATTCTTTCATAAAAGAGGATGAGGGCTTGAGATGAGACAGTATACATGGAGAGGAAAGGCTGAGAGAGAAATAAAGGATGCTTAGAAAACATAGTTTTCATAACTAATTGAATCTGGTGTGACAGTAAGATTTCCAGCGTGTGTGGAAGTGTCTCAGAAAAGGCAATAGGATAGAGCAGAAAGAACCGGCCAGATAGCAAAAATCAAACCAAATGGAGGGAAGTATTCCCTAGTGATGGGAGATGTCATTCTGTAAATCTGTCTCTTATTGGTTGTTGAATAAAGCACTGTTGGCCAATAGGGAAGCAAGATAGGTGGTACTAGGAGTCGAGAAGGATTCTGGGAAAGAGAAACACAGGGAGACATCATGTAGCCACCATAGAAGTAACAGGTCCGGACCTTATCTCTGGTAAGAGAAATACTTAGATTAGCAATTATGAGTAAATACTTAAGTCTGAGATGGCCAGTAAGAAACCAAGCAAACAGCCAACAGCTTCATAATTAATATAGCCTCCTCCTCCTGTGTGTTCATTTGGGACTGATGCTGCTCTGGAACCAGGCTGGTGGGAAGGCTTCTCTCTACACGCTAGCACATCTCTCTCAGCCTTAGGCAGAGGAGCAGGAACTACCATTCTCTCCGTGGAAAACACTGTTGGTGTCAGTCTCCCTCTAGATGCTGAGGATAAAGAGGTGAACAAGAAGAATCAGATTCTGCTCTCCTGGAGCATGTCTTCTAATAGAGGGGAGATGCCCACAAAAATAAACACACAGAGAAGATGATTCCAGATAACCATGAGTAGTGAGCAAAGTAAAGCAAGGCCACGTGACAGAGCATGATGGAGCAGGCTGCCATAAACTGGTTGGTCAGGAAGGCCTCTTCCAGAATAATGAGAAGGGCACAGCCCTCTTATGGCAGAGAGTTCACTTGGTGAAATCAAAACAAGATAAAGCAAAAGAAAACACGACGCAAGACAGCTATTAGGGCATGATCCTAGCAAGCAGACTGGCGAGGTAAGAAGGGCAGCGTGCTGGAGGGCGTAAGCAGAATGAGAAATGTGGATAAGCTGAGGGCCATTCATAAGCCTTAATGGACTAGTGGGCATTCTTAGTGCAATGGGAAGCCATTCAAAGATTTTAGGCATGTGTGATGGTTTGAATAGGAATGTCCCCCTTAGGCTCTGACATTTAAATACTTAGTCCCTGGGTAGTGGCACTGTTTGAGAGGCTTAGGAGGTGTGGCCTTTCTATAGGAAGCACATCATTTGGAGTGAGCTTCAAGAATTGAAGATTCTCCCTATTTATAGTCTGCTCACTCTGCTTCCTGCTGGTGGTTTGAGGTGCGAGTCCTCAGCTTTTGGCTTCCAGCTCCAGCAGTCATGTCTGCTATCTGCTGTCCCTTAGCCCTCTGGAACGGTAAGGCCAAAATAAACTTTCTATAAGTTTCTTTGGTCATGGTGTTTTGTCATATCAACAGAAAAGCAGCTCATAGAGCACGGCAGTGAGTGACACAACCCAGTTTATGTTTTCAAATGCTCTCTAGAATGGGTGTGAACAGACCGGATTATGGTGGAAGTCTGAAAATGATTTCAGCGTTACTCAGATGAGAATGATGGTACCTAGGTTTTGGAATTTGCAGCAGTGGTGAAGCAGATCGTGCATGTATTTTAGAAATTGAGTTAGTCATGTGTGCTGATGGGTAGGACATTGGTAAAATGCCACGGTTGAGCAAAGATGACAATTCTAAGATAAAAGAGTTGCAGTCGGGTGGTGGTGGTGCATGCTCTTAATCCCAGCACTCTGGAGACAGGGAGGCGAAACAGTCGGATCTCTGAATTTGAGACCAGCCTAGTCTACAGAGCGAGTTTCAGGACATCCAGGGCTACATACACAGAGAAACCCTGTCTTGGAAAAGTAAAAAACAAAACCCAAACAACCAAAAAAGATAATATACTTGTGGGGAAGGTACTATCAAGAATTTATTTTTTCTTTGTTGAATTTGAGATACTTAACATGAGAAGATATCAAATAGGTAGTTGAATATACAGATTTGGAGTTCAACAGAAGATATATTTGAATGCTTTAGTCATTAGGTAGTGGTACTATTTGAGAAAGATTAGGATTAGGAGGTGTGACATTGTTGAAGCACATGTGGCTTGTTGGAGGAAGTGTGTCACTGCGAGTGGGCTTTGAGGTCTCAAAAGAATCCCTTGGATGTAGCTCTTAGCTACTTCTCCAGCACCATGCTGCCTGCTGCCGCGATGATCCCCTTCATGATGATAATGGACTAAGCCTCTGAAACTGTAAGCCAGCCCCCAGTTAAATACTTTTCTTAATTAGAGTTGCCATGGTCCCGGTGTCTCTTCACAGCAATAGGACACTGACTAAGACCAGGGGGAGGGAGTGGGGAAGGAAGGAAGAAACAACCAAATAATGGGTTGGTGTAGTGCTTCATGACAGAACTGCAGTTACTTCAGTGCCTGGAGTTTGAGCTGGGGGAATGGATTCAGCAGAAGGATGCTGAAAAAGATCTTCATGGACAAGTGTGGAAGTTAAGGATGATCTGGTGTCACTGAAGCAAAGCTGATCAAGGAGGAGGGAGTGAGCCGCTGTACTGGATGCTGGTGAAAAGTGATGTGAAGTTGTGAGATTCAGTAGATTCAGAATCTTAGTGACTGGTGCATGTGAGTATGTATGCATGGACGTGGGTGCCTCTCTCTCTGTCTCTCTGTCACTGTCTCTCTCTCTCTCTGTGTCTCTCTGTCATTGTCTCTGTCTCTGTCTCTCTCTCTCTAGGACAGAAGACAACCTTGCCTGTCATTTTCAAGCATAATGTCTATCTCCTTTTAGGCAGGGTCTCTCAATGGCCTGAAACTCATCAAGTGGGCTGGACTGTCTGGCCAGCCAGCCGGGGAATCTTCCCATCTCTGCCTCTCAGCACTAGAGTTACACATGCTGCCTTATGCCCAACATTTTAACATGGGTTCCGAGGATAAAATTCAAGCCCTCTACCATGCTTGCAAGGTAAACACTTTATTGACTAAACTGTTGTTCCAGCCTCCGTGGGGGTGACTTTAACAAGATCAGATTCTGTTGAATGGAGGGATGGGAAATGCCGTTGAAGGAATTGAGAAAACAAAGTATAGAAAAAGAAGTTTTAACTTTCACAATATTAATGTGTGTGGACGAAGGGAAATTAAATGTTCTACTTTTTACTAAGCAGTGTTTTGTGCTAGGAATTTCCCCAGATATTTACAGTTCTCCCAACAATTCTCAAGACAATGCATCTCCATTGTATAGCTCGTTTAACATAGGATTAAAGATATTAAAAAGTCCACACAGCTAGCAAAGGTGGAGCTGGAATTCAGCTCAGCTTTGTCTTGGTTTATGTCCTGTCTCCTTTTATACCAGACTCTCACCAGGCAGGAAGAATTACACCGTGGTGTGACTTGCAGAAACTTGACAATTTCTTCTTAGGTTCCAGTCAGAAATGCTTTTGTTTTTCTGAAATGTGTAATGCTCTGAATATTTCATTAATGAGATTTTAAATATTCCCATAAGTTTTCCAGATTTCAGTTATTAGTTGAAATGCCAACAACCAAAGGAAAAGTAACAACAAATGGTTTTAAGCTGTCTGTAAGCTCATGACATCTCTTCAATATCAAACTTTCCTTTGGATTCTGGACTTGTATCCTCAATTTGACCTTTGAATTTCTTACAGGCATTCTAAAATTAACATATCCCAAATGGTCTCTTGGCTTCCTGACCTAACCAACCATCTCTTTCAATTTTCCATATATGAGCATAGTCTTTTTTGTTGTTGTTGTTGTTTACTTCAGAAGGCTAGTGGTCATCTTCGAGTTCTTTTTTCCTAATTGGCCAATAGGATCCATCAAGAAGTCATTGCAGCTGGGTGGTGGTAGCACATGCCTTTAATCTCAGCAATTGGGATGCAGAGGCAGGCGGATCTCTGTAAGTTTGAGATCAGCCTGGTCTACAAAGTGAGTTCTAGGACAGCCAGGACTATCACACACAGAAACCCTGTCTGGAATCCCCACCCTCCACAAGAAATTGTTCCTGGAAGAGAGACCCTAACCCTGCCTGTCTTTCTCTGTGTCTGGCATCCCACTCTTAGGATTACCCCACCCCACATGGGCCTCTCCTGCTCCACCATTCCACCTACCACAGTTAATCTCCTCCCAGTACTTACCAATGCGGTTATCATTGCTTCTTTGTTACATGCTTCCCCCTTTCAAATACAAGTTCCATAAGAGCAAGGATTCTGCTTTAATTACTATCATGTCTCCAGTGTTTAACATGATTAACATAGTACCAAGTATATAGTAAGTGCTCCATAATAGTTTGATAACTGAAGAAAAGACTGATGAATAAATAACTTCTCGTGGAAGGTGGGAATAAGAGTAAAACAGATAGTGGCAGTCGTCTGTGGGAAAAACACCCACCAAAAGACTAGATGCCACACCCAAAGCAATAAGCCCATGTCAACATGGTCAGCTTTCTGAAGTCCTTGAGGCACCATGTTCTGGCCTTGGCTCCTTGCCAGAGCTGTCTTCCCTGTTCCTTTCCTCTTAGGTTGCACATTAGTTTTCTATGTCATCACAAGATGACTTTTGGTAGTGTATATAATACAAGTGGCTGTATTATTTTAATTGCCTGAGAGAATGAGGTTTGACTTTGCTGATTGTAAGCTCAAAATGAGTGACTGAACCCCATGCTGGATGTTCATCCCTGTTTTGAGATGTGTCTTTCCCACTGCACTTACGCTTTGTATCAGAACATAGTATAGCAATGTTGTAATGTCTAACATTTCACTTATCACTTGAAATAGGGAAATGGGTGGCATATGCTTTGTGTTTGAGATAAGTTATCTGATGAAGGAAGGAAAGGGTTCAAGGTTTCTCACTCGTGCAGTGATTAAAAGCCTAGGCTTGGAGAAGTACTTCAGTTTGAATCCTAATCCAACTGTATACTAGATAAACTCTAACTGGGAACTCCCTAAGTTTCTGGTTCTGATTCCTCAGGGGTAAATTGGAGGTAATAGTAGCAGTACATACTACAGATCATTATGGGGTTTCTCTCAGTTGATCCATATAAGGAATTCTGTGTAATGTCAGACTCATTGTAAGAGCTCAAGACTAAGTGCTGAAGTGTGGTTGAGCCAGACCTTGGACCACCTTGTTGACTCCAACTACAGAGGCCTTTCTATCATTTACGTTTTGGCTTTACACTTAGGGCAGGCAGTTGGAATGACATTCATGTATGATGCTCTTCTCAGGAGCTCCCGAGGCTAAGTATGTCTTGCATTTATGTAACTCCTAACTCAGTTCCAGAGTGAAGATAAGAATCTGATATTGTCACATCTGAAATTCATGGTCATTTTAGCAGAGAGCAATGAAGGTGATGGTGTCTGCACAAATAGTTGGGCTTTTCCTATCCCAAGTTTCTCTCTAGAGTTTCAGACCTTGAGCGCATGTGGCCTTTTCGTTGTGACCTCTGCTCAGACTTAACTGTTTATCAAAGGAGGAGCTTACCTTCATTTATTTATTTATTTATTTTTCAGTTTAAATTTAGATAAGAAACAAGGTTGCTTCACAAGTCAGATCCAGGTCCCTCTCCCTCTCCCTCCCCTCCTCCCGTGCCCTCCCCCAACCCCCCCATTGTCCCCTCATTTCCTCAGGGAGGGTGAGGCCCTCCATGGGGGTGTCCATAGTCTGTCATTTCATATAGGGCAGGGCCTAGATCCTTCCCCAAGAGTTCAGGGTGAGAGTGCACCTCACATTGTTCTATGGGAGTCCAAAGTCTGTGTGTATACTCGGGATGGGTACTGATCTGCTGCCCAAGGCTCAATAGATTACCTAGGCTTGGAGGAGCTTACCTTCTAACTCTTAAAATTTCCCTGTTGTCAGAGTCTTCATTCATTATCATTTACAAAAAATAATAATGTAATGTGCCAAGCTTTGTTGACTCCCTATGGGAGGTCTCTCCCTATGGGGAGAGTGTATGGGGGATGGGAGAAGGGGTAGGAGGGAGAACTGTGGATGGGTTGTAAAATGAAATTAAAAATAAATAAATAAAAACCCAAGACCTAGAATAATATAATCGATATATATTAAGAACAAAACAATGGGGGTAACAAGACCAGAAGTTGCTGCCCTGATGAGGGAAACTTCTAAGTTGTTAAGGCTTTGGTTATACAAACATACAACCAATACAGTCCTGTGTTGTTTAGCCCTATTGATGGCTACTTCATTGAAACGAAAGGCCTCAGTCTATACCTTACCCTTCAAATGCCTATGTTTGGCAAAATTCTAATTTTTTTCACAGTTTTTCAGTTCTTTGTAAAAAGAAAAGTGGCATTCTCCTCAGAGGACTATTCAGATGGAACCTCCAGCTAGCCCCAGCATGATCTGGAAAGCCCAATTTCTCTCTCTCTCTCTCTCTCTCTCTCTCTCTCTCTCTCTCTCTCTCTGTCTGTCTGTCTGTCTGTCTGTCTGTCTGTCTGTCTGTCTGTCTGTCTCTCAAAACTCCACCCTCTCAGAGAATCTCCAACAAAGAAAAGACCAAAAAAACCCAGTTCCCATTCCTGGTGACTATTGCAACTTCCTCCCCTGTTGCTTCCAGCAGCCCTAGTCCTCACCTAAATTTCAGGTTTTGACCATACTTGAGAATAAACCCAGCTTGTGGCAGATACATCATTAACCCTTCACCTACAGGCTGTATAATCTCCCTGTTTTGGTCCGGATGCTTGGCTTCTCTGGTCTTGATCTCTGGAACTGGAGAACCCACCAGGAGTTGCCTTGCTCAAGTTAACCTGTTCTTCTATTTTTTCAGTTTGGCTTGATCTGGCTTAATGAGTGGATGGAGAAGTCTATTATCAGGCTACAGAAAATCTATTAGGGACCATCTGTGGTCACCATCTAGATGCTTGTTTGCTCCTGATCTCGACAGCTTATCTGGACACACATTCTTCTAATGACCCACTGAGGGATTGTGCTGTTAGGGACAGAGTCTCGGTTCCAAGGGCAGGTCCTGAGGATGACATTAGTTAAGTCCGTGGTTTTGGTCACTGCTACCTTTTTGTCTGATAGCACAATTAAGAAACCAGAGTCAGCATCAGCAAATCTTCCTCCACGTTCAAAAAATCTTCCCAAATGTGTGGCAATTAATTTTTATTCTGAGGTTAATTCTGGGTTGTTCAGGAATCTTGCCTTTGACATGCAGGAAAAGCTGATCTAGATCTCAAACCACCCACTCTATGTTTCAAACAATCCTGGAAATGTCCTCTATCAGTCTTATGACCAATCTTCTAACAATATGGAATTTGGTGAAGGCTGCAGCATGGCAAGGTAGAAAGGGATAGCCTCTGGAGCCAGAAAACCCAGGTTGACTTATTTACTGGTTGATTAATACAGGAGAACCTTCAATACATCCTGGGTTTTAGTTTCCTCGCTTGTCAAGTGGGCGTGCTAACATCTTCTACATAAGAGGCTCTTTTGATGATTAAAAGAAACAGTGTGTACAAAGTCCAGTGCCTGGTGTCCAGGGAAGGCTCAGTAAAGGATTGCACCCCTTTTCTCTTCATGATCAAGTACAACGAGGGAACCAAGCCTGGCTTTAGACTCATCTGGTTTGGGAGATTCATGCCTCGTGAGACTTTATGTAAAGATCTACTCTGCTGGCTTCTCTTTGAGAGGAAAATGAAAAGTGATATGGTAACCTGTGTTACAGAAAAGCTGATTTTGATCAGGGTTAAGTACTAGCCCATCCTTTTCTTGGGTCCCGTGTACCCTGCTTTTGTTATTACTTGGTACTACTGCTTTTTATTACCTGACAGACTTGGGAGGGATTGGTCTGAGACTCTTGTTTTATGGGTCCTGGGAGTTAAGATCTGTCTATCATTCGGGCGTGTTTTCGATGTTCTTGAACTTCAGGTGAAATATTAGAATGGGGAACTCTCTAATACCCTATAATGGTAGACAGACAAGATGACAAATGGTAACACAAGAAAAGACTCATCTATTGGCCCACATACAAGCTTTATATTGCAAAAGAAGAAGAGAAGCTATGTAGTTAAAAGAAAATGATTGACTAGGAAAATAATTTTTAATGAAGATTAAGAGTGGGTACTCCTAATACGTAAGACTATTTTTTGTGTGCAGGAAAAAGGCAAAGAAACCAAGAGAAAATTAAATACAAGTCATGATAGTGCAAGGGCTAGAAAATGGCATTATTATTATTGTTGTTGTTATTATTTGAGGTACTGGGGACCAAATAAAAAGGTGGTTTTAAAAAAAGAAATCCTAATAAATCCATAAAGTTAACTTTTCTGTTAATCATGGAAAATCAGGTTATTACAAAAGTGAGACGTCAGTTTTTCTAACCTACTAAATTGTCAGTAATTCAAAAGAGCAATAGAATTAAAGGTATGCATGATACTGTTGGGAAAGTGAAAAGGTGTACTAGTAAACATCCATTGTGTTTCAGTTGTCAATAGTACTTTGGGGCAGTATTGTAGAAGAATAAGCAAGTAACGTATTAGATGATATGTCGCACACACACCTTTCCCAGCATTGTTTGTAATGGTTAACTCAAGAAAGCAGACAAAGCCAAAGCAAGAATATAGTGGCAGCTACAGGAGTGCTTCTAAAGAGGGGAATGATTAAATTCAGTAAGCAGTCTTTCAGATTTACTTGTTTAATTACTTTATGTACATGGGTGCTACGCCTGCATGTATGTTTGTGCACTACACGTGTACGTACAGTGCCTATAGAGGCCAGAGAGGATGCTGGATCCCCTGGATTTTCTAGTGATTGTGAGCCACCGTGTGGGTGCTGGGAATTGAACGGGGGAGGGGGGGTCCTCTGCAAGAGGAGCAAGTGCTCTTAACAGCTGAGCCAACTAACTCTGCAGCCTTGATTAAAATAATTTTAAACCATCCATTTTACAGATGAGAGATGCAATGAAACAAGATTGGTTATCTCCTGGAAGGATGCTTGTGGAAAAAAAAAAATGGCTGTAGATCGTAGACATAGAGTCACACCATTTTTATTTTAAACTCTTAAAACCAACATATATGCATATTTTCCTATGAGAGGCACACAAGCGTGGAAGAGAGGGACTACATTACAGCAGAGATGGAACTGCATAGGGTTGGGTGGGGTGGGTGGAATCTGCCAGAATGCTGACTTTCAAAGTAATGACGCCTAAACATTATTTTATGTTTAATGTATGCATTAGTTCTGTAATAAAAAACAATCCCTCCTTCCTTCCTTCATTCCTCCCTTCCTTTATATATATCTCTCATCTCTTTTCTTTCCCTCTCTCTCCTTCTTTCTCTTTTGCAGATAGACTTAATTCACTTCGTTTTTCTTATATAAAACCGTAAGTTGAAGTCACTGCTGGAAGCTGATAAAAGCATTTTTCCTTTGCATTTGTCAGCGTCTGTGTTTCCTCCCAGAACACCCCTTGACCTCTAGGAAACACATCGCTGAGAAGCTTTAGAACCACCCAATAGGGTCACTTTGCCCTAGTTATGAGTCAAACATTTGTCCTTGATCTCAGAACAGCGCCATCTTCCACTGCAACAAAGCAGTCCCTGTTTACAAACAGAGAGCTCAGAGGTCACCTACAAAGCATTTAAAAACGCACAGGCTCACATACTATTTCAGGTTAGCCATTCAATTGATAAAAAATTACCTGTCATAACAGGGGCTTCATTTCAATGTGAAATGAAAGCTATGAATGAACTTCAGATGTAATATGTGTAACTGCCCCTTCGCCACCAATTACCCAGTGTTCCTCTTGGTGTCATTTAAGACATACCTGCTACAGTCGCTATCGCCGATGTATGCTCTTTGAAATATGACACTCCTCAGCAGAAAGGAATCGGCAGCACTCCGCATCATGATAATCTTTGGCCTTCCTGTGTAAGATTTACAGCTGTGACCTTAGGTCCCACGTCTCCTGGAGTGTAGTCTCTTTAAGTTACCAGTGATGAGTGCTGGTGGGTACAAGGTCAGTGTGAACCTCCTAATGTAATGCTAGAATCGTGCTTCCTAAGGGCTGGGCTGTGTTAGGGACATGAAACAAAGTGAATTTTAATGTCTGTAGAAGTCAGAGCTCTGTTAAATGAGCTACCCCAGTAATGATCCATTCCCACGACAGGAGAGTCCAACACCACAGCCCAGCTGAGTCCATGCTAGCCATCCTTTATTTAAAAATTAGAAATTTATTTTACTAGGTTAATCAGCAACTATCTTGTTAAAGAGATGAAAAGAAAAAGTTACGCGGTAGCTAGACCAACTTTTTGCTAACGTGATGGAACGTGCTGAATGGGGGACGAAGCCAAACCGTAAATAACAGTCTCATTCCGTTATTCACCACCACCTAGAACTTGAGTGGGAGTATCATTTTTGCTACAGTTTCAAAGTAAATGTTTTGTTTTCCTAAAATTCACAAGCAATAAAATCCATGTGTGTCGGTAGGGTGTGAACACTAGGTGGCACTCTAGGGCTACTTTTTCAGTCTCTTAGGGCGGTCAAGTTCCTTCTATGTTAATTCTCTCCTTTAAAAAGAGCAAACAAGCTGTTTAAACAAAGAGTCCCCGTAGTTGCTGTTTTTATATTTATAGTCGTGTAATCAATATGTTGGAAGAGTAATTAATTTTTAACCTCCATCCACGGGGAGAGCAAATGTTAGTGGAGTTAATGGATGGAGCAGGCTTCATTATTCTACAGTAACACTAACGATAAGGCAGGGGAGACAGCAAAGGGTTGTAAACAATTGTGCCATCAAACACAATCATAAAGTGATGCTGCAACATGAGCGGGGCCGCTGACCTCTTGTCCCCTTTGGTGCAGCCGTGGCTTCCGCTTAAGTCAACCGGACCTTATGAAACAGCCTCCTAGCTGACCTTCTGAGATAGTCCTTTTCCACTGGTGCAGTTATTAGTTCACATAATAGTCCTGGTTTCATTGCTCTTCTGTGTGAAAGCCTTGGTTACTGACTGTTTCCTAACATCACAGGCTGGTATCGAAGAGATTTAGGTCTTTTCGTCGTGCCTGGGGCGCTGGACTGTACAATCCTGGTGCCCTTATTCGGACTTGTGGTGTGATTCTTCACCACCAACATTTCGTGGGCTCTCCTGTTGGCATGCTTCTTCAAGAGAGTTAATAACTCAGAGCATCACAGCTATGGGCACAGATGGTTCTGAATAGACTCACTACCGTGGTAAGGACGGGCTGATGTGGCCAGAGTTGGGAGGCTGAAAGCCAAAAGGAGCACAGGACTTAACTCTTCTGTCCCAACTTCATTCTGTACAATCCTGCTCTTCCTTGACTTCCCAAACCCACTTCCCCACATCATGAGAAAACAGGAAAGGCAATTATGCTGTAGGCAGAGGAGGCTTACCCAGGATTGCATTGTGATACATTATCCATTCAAACTTTTCTCTATTGCCACAGCGTTATCATGTTCGAAGTGATCTTGTCTGTTTCATAACTATTCTCAAGCTTTTTTGACTTCTTTGCTGGCATGATTCCCTTCATGGAGAATGTCTTTTCCTGACTATACAACTCAGTTTAACCCAGAGGCATTTTCTTTTGTAAAGTCTTCCTTAAACTTCTTCAAATTATAATGAAGGCTCGCGCGCACACACAGAACTCTTTTTTTAAAATTTAGAAAGAATCTTAGTTTACATATCAATCCCAGCTCCCTTTCCCTCCTATCCTCCCATGCTCCCCACCAACCTCCCTATCCCACCCCTCCATCCACTCCCCAGGGAGGGTGAGGCCTTCTATGGGGGATCATCAAAGTCTGTCATATCCTTTAGGGGAAGGCCTAGGCTCTCCTCCGTGTATCTAGGCTGAGAGAGTAGCCCCAAAGAACCTCTCTACGTACGTGCCTATTGTAATAATTTACTGCAATCAAGATTTCTGTCCATATTATTCTATCCCTTTATCCCTCCCTCCTTCCCTGCCTCCCTTCCTTCCTTCCCCTCTGCCTCTCCCTCTTCCCTCACCCCTCTCTGGGGAAGGGCAAAGTCTGATGTAGCCCAGGATGACTTTGAATTCCGGTCACCTCTGTTTCCACCTTCTAAGTCTTAGGAATATATGTGTGTGTCATTACATTCAGTTATGTAGTGTAGAAGATCAAACCTTGGGTTTCATGCATGCTGGGCAAGTAGTCCAACCACATATCTAGAACCTCTTTTTAAAATAATGTATAAGTGATAGGAAGATCTGTTGATCTTTGCATTCCCTGCATTGCACAACCAAAAGCCTGGTGCAACACAAATAGTCTTGTAAATGTTAAATTTACTAAAATTGTACAGTGCAAATCTTTATCGAGGGACAGGGATGGATGATTTGTGTCAAAGATCAATAATGTTTTTCCTTTAGAACAATCATCATTAAAGCAAGGTTCTTCAATGTGTTATTCTACCAAAAACACTTGACACTAGGCTGACTTACACACTGTGAAAAGACATCATTTGCCTATTCATATTCTCTCCTTCCTTAACACAGCCCTGGGTTTTTATCCAGGAAAGAAGAAAGGACAGCATTTCTGACTTTTCCCTAGCAGTGGGTGTAGATCTGAGACTGTACTCTGGTCAGATATTTTAGTGCGAGGGTTTTTAGGAAGGTCCTTCAAACACGCTGACCCAGTCTTTCCTCCTTCTTCCAGCAGCTCAGGAAGCCATCTGGACTGCGAGATGACCTTGAGGATAGAAAACACATGTGGGGGTTTGCCTGTGATGGAAACAAAACCCCCAATGCAGCAGGGTTGGCAAGTGGAGCTTAATGAAAGATGGTTAGGAAGGAGGGCTGTGCCCTCACAAATGGATTGTCATGCATTATAGAGGGAGTGAGTTCATTATGGATGGACACGTTTGGCCCCTTTTCTGTTTCTTGCCCTTTCTTTGCCCTTCCACCGTGGGATGTTGCATCAAGAAGGACCTTGCCAGATTCTGGTCCTCTTATCTCAGACTTCTCCAGAACCATTAACTAATAAATTTTTGTTTGTTATAAATCACCCAGTCTTTACTGTTCTGCTATAGCTGCATAAAACAGATGAAGACACCACACATGGGGACAGTAGGACCGAGAGACTGAGTCTGTGTAACTGGCGACATCTTACACCCTCTAGACCCCTAGCTGCATATCACCGGACCCCGAGCTGCTTCGTTTCAAAGACTCGGATCTTGTGTAATCATGCTGTTTGGGGTTTCTGAGCGTGTGTTTGGAACAGTCCTTATTAATTGTTTTTAGAAACTCTCTCAACTTATGATGATGATTCTGTGAGCTTCTTGTCTGAGCATAGGCAGGGGTGAAGATGTTCCAAAGAAGGAGGTACATTCATGATGAATAATTTTCTACTTTGAAATAGAAGACCATCTCAGGCATAATTTGCACCAGTTTAGTGGTGCAAACTTTAGAATAATTTGAATGAAATAAGACATGTCAGAGGAACCCTGTCGTTTGAGGTTACTGTCGTGGCACATAGTGATTTGACAGTGGACAGTGTTTGCCTGCCCATTGCATTCAGTTGGGCTAGAAAAACTGAGCTGGAAGAAGTGTGATTTTTTAAAAATTCCTTAGAGTGAGTAGTGGCTACATTCTGCTTTTAGAACCAGAAATTCACTCTGTTAATGCTGGGAGAGTGGGTTAAGAGGTTTAAAATAGGGACAAAATAAATTTAAGCATGCATAATTTTACTTGATCTCTTCAGATAACAACCCTGCATTTTTAAATCTTTGTTTTAATTAGAAACAAGCATGTTTCACATGTCGATCCCAGCTCCTTCCCATCCTCCCCCATTCCCCCCAGCTCCTCCTAGCCCCCCACCCAATCCTTAGTCCATTCCCCAGGGAGGGTGAGGCCCTCTATGAGGGATCTCCAGAGTCTGTCATTTCATCCAGGGCAGGGCCTAGGCCCTCTCCCAAGTGTCCAGTCTGAGAGAGCATCCCTCATTGTGGGATGGGCACCCAAAGTCTATTTGTATTCCAGGGATAAATACTGATCTACTATCAAGGTCCCATAGATTGCCTAGTCCTTCTCACTGACACCCTAATTTAGGGGTTCTGGATCAGTCCCATGCTGGCCTCTCAGCTGTCAGTTTAGGGTCCATGAGCTCCTCCTTGTTCAGGCCAGCTGTTTTTGTGGGTTTCACCAGCCCGGTCTTGACCCCTTTGCTCATCACTCCTCCTTCTCTGTCACTGGCTTCCAGGAGTTCAGTTCAGTGTTTAGCTGTGGGTGTCTGCTTCTGCTTCTGTCTGTCACTGGATGGAGGTTCTAGGATGGCATATGAGGTAATCAACATTTAAGGTAGCCTCTCCACTATTGCTTAGTTTGCCAGTTGGTACAATCCTGAATTTTTATGCTGAAATGAGTAGCTCTTTCTCAACCTCAGCCCCCGAACCTCTGAACAGTGCCCCAAGGCTGTGTCCTTGGCTCCTTGGGTCTTCTGACTCTAGCTGCTTTCACTCTGGTCCCATGCTTTGTGTCGTCCAAAGCTGCTGTCTCCATTGGAAGATGGCTTGAGTGCAACAGGACACGTTCCTCCTGAGTACAACAGACTTGGCTAGTGTCCACTGCTGAAACCCCCTTCCTCAGAACAGGGCTTATCACGTAGAATGCCCTCAACGATATTTTTAAATTGAATAATAAAATTATTATAAAAAATAAATTGAAAAGTAAAAACCAAAGTTGTCCATAGGGTATTGGTGAGTGAGTGGCACCGCTGAACCAGGAACCTAAGCCTATCTATCTCACGTCAACCCCATCTATGAAATTTTACGGTTAGTCCTTACTGATCAACCCATTTTCTGTTATGGAGGTGAGATCAATTCTAGCTAGGCAAAGTTTTAAAAAAATCAGAAATGATTTCATTTGTGTTCTCTGTGAACAATATTTACCTGAACTTCACATTTTTTAAAACTTGGATTATTCTAATAGCTGCCCAAATTCTCACTTTGTTTGGCTATCATTTTGTATTGTTTCTATGTGTGAAGAACCATTTCCTTTAGAAAATAATGTTATCTGTGCCCTTATGAACTTGTTAATTTTCTTTCCGACATTTTCTTTGGGCCATGTGCCCTAACTGCATAGCAATAACACTGCTCATATAAAGGATAGAGACTCTTTTCTTTTTGTAACTTATAAAATCACCTCCTATAGTGTGAGAGCGCTTGTTGTTCTTGGTAGTATTTCATTTCCTTAGCAAGAATATTTTCTTCTGCTTTCCATTGTCACCAGACAAAAAAGACACAATTAAATCAAGGAAACCTGGCAGGGTTGCTTTTGGAAAATAAAATGAAGTTTTGGTTTAAACAAAGAGCAATGGATTATGCTGGAAAAACACTGTCCCAATAAGATGAGCTTGCCTTTCGTGAGCTCATGAAACTGCCCCAGATCAGTGTGTTTATCTTTGAGAGAGAGCTATTATTTGACTTCAAACTTTGGACTCCGCATAACACATAGAGCAGTTTAAGGGTTAACTAGCAACAAAAAGCAGAACCCTCCTACTTGGGCAGTTCAGTTCGGAATTCCATCCCACCTCCAGTCCTCAGCTCTTTGACTGTGAGTGCAACATCTTGTGTATGAGCCCAGCAATCACACAGAAGCAAGTGAGATCTTGGGCTCACTGAGAGAATTTTGTGAATCAGATGTGTTGTAAGGAAAGACTATTGAGATGGATGGAGTAATCATAATGCCTGGGCTGTTGAAGGCCACAGACAGCCTCAGACAATCAGAAGGGCTACCTGAGGCAGCATGATCCTTGAGACTGAGACTTTGAAGCTGGCCTGGACATCTGAGAAAAACCAAGTCACCAATCAATCAATCAACCAACCAATAAGCAATGATAATATCCCACTGAATATTTAATATTTGTAATCAAAGCTATGAGATATAATTACAGACAAGGAAATACAACTTAAAATGATTACATGACATGTCCATAATGTACACAATGTATTTTGACTGTATTCATTGATTCGTCCTGTGTTACCCCCTGTTTATTTGGAGGTAATTGTGGTAGTGCCTTCTGTACTGAATCTTCTTGAAGTACAGAACAGATTACAGATAACAAAAAGAAGAAAAATGACATTCAAGCTCTTCAGAATGGAAACTAAGATTTGGGAAGATTCAGTGACCTGAAAAATCACTCTGCTCCTCACTGGTGAATTGGTTCAAACCTAGCACATAGGATTCCTAAGTGTACCCAATCAAACATGTGCTCCAGTCCTTCTGTCCAGAAAGGGAGTAAGTGGTGGCCCTCTTAGACAGGTCCCTGGCTGTGTCCTAGGACAGGATTAAGCCAGTAACATGATGGCAGGAGTTTCAAGTTTCCCCATGTGGCACCTTATGTAACAGACAAAATTAGGTTAGGTGTGCTTGCGTCACGGGCACAGTTGCAGCCAACAACCCATCCCTGTGGTGTCTGCTTGCACACGCTTAGTCCATTTGCAGTCAGAGAAAAAGTCACCTGTGAGCAGCGTGCCTGCAACAATGCCTCACCGAGCACTTTCTGTAAGGAAGCAGCGAATTATATTGACTACATCTGTTCGAAGTCTTTTAAAACTCCAGAGAAGTTTGAAACTGCCATTGCAAAAGAGAACAAGAATTAAGGAAAGGGCAACACTGCTAATTTTCAGGAGTGAACTTAATTCCATTTTGGCAAATAGAAATCAGAAAATCTGATTCAGAGGAGGAAATAATTTGACTCTCTTCTCCATTTAAATAAGTAAGCAATCTAAAGAGTACTGGTCTGAAGGAGCACTGAACTGTGAGCCACTAGAGCAGTGGTTCTCAACCTGGGGGGGTCTCATATCACAAATTCTGCATATTAGATATTTATATTGTGATTCATAACGGTGGTATATCAGAAATTCTGCATATTAGATATTTATATTGTGATTCATAACAATAGTATATCAGAAATTCTGCATATTAGACATTTATGTTGTGATTCATAACAGTAGTAAAATTACAGCTATGAAGTTGCAGCCAAATAATTTTATGGGCGCATCACCACAGCATGAAGACCCGAATTAAAGGGTCACAGCGTTAGGAAGGTTGAATAGCATTGCAGCAGATGGAAAGGGTAGGTGATATCTAATCTGAGCTCTGTGCATGCCCCTCTTGTCCTGAGTGGGTGCCTTTGTCAGAGTTCATAGTCACTGAGGCTTAGAGACAACCTCTGCACTGTGGCGCTCCTGTTGAGTCATAAACAGCCTCATAAAAACACTGGAAACTATTGAAGGATGAACTGACACATCTTGCTTAGTCTGGACCCCTTCCCAAGGTGGAACATTTCTTCTGGACTAATGGACAAAGAGTTTCAGCAGGAGTCATTCCAGAGAGTTTGACGGGAAGGAGGGAGGCAGTGATCAGAGGACACTCTGTGTCCACCTTATAGCATTGGGCCCCGTTAAAATTTTTCCACAAGAATCTATTTTATAATAAAAATAAACAAACCCAAGCAGTACAAAGGAATGATGCAGGGAAAATTAGGAATAGGTTTTGAAGCAGCTAGGTGACTTTGGCAGCTGCCTTTTAAGTTAAAAGGAGCCAGTGTTACACAGTGGGCAGAAAAGAGGTCGATTGTTAGAATAATCTAAGGCTTCTAAAGCCTGTACAACTAGGAGACAACATTGTAAAGCTTTTATAGAGTATCCACATTGTCTTCATGTCAGAGTGTTTAGGACAAAATCATTCAATTGTAGAAATTTGATATGCTTACACTAGAGGGAGTTATATTTTTATTAACAGTTTAATTCTCTGTCAATTAAATATTTCATAAATACACACACATATCCCCAGATTAAAATTATGGGACAGATTATGAAAGACAACAACTTGTAAAGCATACATTTTTTTGAATCGCATTTTAATATTAGTAAAATAATAATAATAAAAAAATAATAAATGAACCCAATAAGCCCAGTGTGTGACAATCCTGCTGTCACTTTTCCCTCCCGTGAAGCGGCCAGCCCTGATTTTTCACTTTCTGTCATTTGAAGCGTTCATTTACTAAACCAACAGCATTTCATTAAGTGAGACTAATCCTGCCGACATTACCTTAGCCCATTAGCCTCCAGACAGTCATTAATCCCTGTGACATGCCCTGCAATGAGATCATTATTATTACTATTTGTTTTGTTATTTTTATTTTATTTATATACTAAGGCAATTTTATGAAAAACTGTATAGTTTTAACAGTGGATGTTTCTTTCTGAAATGTTTGGGGCAGTGGCTTGATGCCTCTCCGCCAGGTGTTCCCAGAGCCCCCGTGGCTACCCCAGACACTAAGGCACTAATTCTTACAGCATAACAAATTAGAAACAGCTCAGCAGAAGGCTGGCACTATGATATTTGGGTAGTTTTTCTTTATTGGGATTTCCGAAATTATCTCTGAGGATCATGTGACTGAAGCTGGCTTTGTTGGGGCAGGCTTTACAAAGGTCCTGCGTCGCACTGAGGAATATGGCGACTGTTTAGTCACGGCTGGGAAGAGGAAAGGCCCTGCCTGCTTGACTCTAATGGAAGGACCAGATGTCAGAGTAAGGACTTGGGCTGTCAGAGAGCAAGTTCCCAGCTCTCAGCGTCAGGGCCACAGCCAAGGGTGGAACCCAGTAGCAGGACTCTTAACGTACCATGTGTCAACCCTTGGATTTGATTTTGAGCAGCGCAAACATAATAAAATGGAATAAGCAAAACAAAAAACAAAATAAAAGGAGATAAAATAGGAGACAGACAGCAAAATGGCATAAGGCCACTGAGAAAATTAAGAAGAACCACAAAAGGTAAATGGGATACGGTATTTTAAAATTCCAGGCTGCCCGGTAAAAATAGGAGCCGATGATAGGGCTCCGTGGACCGTACGTGAGGAACACAAATGGTTTTGGGGGGATAAAAACAGTTCTGACATATTTGGATGCCAAAGATTTTTAGAGTTGATCTCTTTTGGCCTGGTAAGATTTTATGCATTTTTGTAGTTCCAGCCAAGTGGTCTAAGGATTGCTGGATGTTTCTGCCAGTCCGCAACTCTGTGTAGTAAGAAGAATGTACTTGTGTGGCAGTGAAAAGTGAGTGTGTACAGACAAAGGACTTCTCCCCACAAAAGGGATGAATTGTCACTGCAGTCCCAGGCCAGTGTTCCAAAGGTTTGTGGGATTGCTAGTTATTTAAAATTGAAAATTCTGTGTATGCATAAGAAACATGGTCATGTTCATCTCAGAATTTCTTCCTCAATGCTCCATGTATAGTATTTGAAACTTATTCTAAGCTGGTCCTTCCAATGGTATTCTCTCTTACACACATGCACACACACACACACACACACACACACACACACACAGGTGCAGGTCTGTGTGTGCGTCCATATGTGCTGGCCTGGGGATTAAAGGTTGCCATCAGGTGTCTCCCTTTGCCCCTCTCAACCATGTTTCTATGAGGCAGTCTATTCCTGAGCCCAGAGCTCACTTATCCACTAGACTGGTTAGTCAGAGAGCCCCAGGTTCCTCCTGACTCGACCTCCCAAAACTGAGAGTGTAAGTGTGCATTGCTGAGCCATTGAGAATCTCATACATGAATAGTGTATTACATAATTATGCCATGCCCTCCTCCAACTCCCTTTAAAATTCATGACCTCTTCTACAATTGTTTTACACACACACACACACACACACACACACACACACACACACACACACACTACCGAGTCCATATACTGTGTTTGGATGTATATACAAGCATGTAGGACTGACTATTTGGGATTAGATGGTAACATGGGTGCTAGGGATTTGAACTCATGTCCTCATGCTATGCAGCAATCATAAAGGATTTAGAGTTACTTAGATATTAATTGTATGGACTAATAAGTAATGCATATGAGAAAGTGGAAAGGGGATCCGGGGTAGAAGGATGCAAGCGAGGAGTGGAGAAGGAGCAGGGAGAAGAGTAGATGCAAGGGAGAATTCAACTCCAGTTATGTAGGAAAACGTTACAAGGAAACCTGTTATTCTGTAGGGCAATCAAAAGATAAAATTACAAAGAAGTAAAAAGGAAAAAGTAATTCATATGAGCCTTTTGAATCCACATGTTTTTTAGTAATCAGGAAAACACATGCATAAGAATAATTTAGAAGCAGCCAGTGAAGGAACTGGAGAGGACAGAAATTCCTTCCATTTCAAGTATTTGTTCAGTATTTGCCTTGAAGCCAACATAGTCCTAGCTGGATGACAGGAAGATATGCCCTGTTAATGAGGGACTTCTCATTGCCATAGGTATGCTCTTTTAGTTTTCCTAGATCTCTGTTCCAGGGTCACATGGTAAGTCAATAGTAGTTATAAACCTCTCAGTGTTGTGATCAATACCCTTTGGCTGATGTAATCTAGACCTTTGCTGCGATTTACAACAAAGGACAGTTTGGGCAGCCTCTGTTTTATTACCTTCAATTCACCAACTGAAATATTTCACTGGCTTATGATCGAAGCTTTTTTTCCATTTTTGTGATGGATAGCGAATTAAGATAGTCCTGAAGAAAAAGGTCAGATTTGAAAAGGGAAGCCAGAAGTAGGTGTTGTTTTCTTTGAGGTACATTGTCTGCATGCCTTTCTGCGTCATGACATTATCCAAAGTGCCAGACTGAGACGTGTCTGGGTAGCTCCCTGTGTCTAGTCATCTGGATGGAGAAGAATGTCCATGAAGTATTCCATAGCTTTCCTACATACACTCACCAAAACCCAAGATAAAGCTACTTGGCCTGAACCAGAACTGGAATAGTCAGTAACAACCCACTTGGGCAAAATGAAAACATGAATAATCTCTAGGCACCAATGCTGGGAATGGGACTTCAATATTGCACCTCATGCAACATTCCTAGAATTTTATATGGATTATTATTTTTCATGTCTTTTGTGGATTCTAGGTCTAAACAAGTAAAAAGGAAGCAGCCACTGTCAGAATGTTAGGGGGTGTTGATGTCCTTCAGGGTCCTGAACTGGAAGGAAAGTGCTACACTTCCCACTTGCACCCCCACTTTCTCATCTACCTATGCTCAAGGATGAGACAGAATCACAGTGTGAGGTGAAGGTTTGCATTTAAACATCTCCAAAGTCCATTCAGACCAGCCACAGGCTACTCTTACATAGGCTTTTATTGTCCAGCACTGAAGCTCATAATGTATCACAATTACTCAGCGGCAGTGACATCAGGTGTTCTGCACACTCATTTTGCGTCCCGAAACAATGTTGTGAGTTAAGCAGGACCAGTTTATTTGACTGCAGAATCAGGGTTAGAGAGGTTAAATACATGGCTGTAGGTTGAGTCAGAGCTTTGTCTCTTTGCACAAGAGCCTACCATTTTTCTCTCTTTAATTGTGATGCTTCTGGAGACATTTTGCAGATCTATGAAAAGCCAAGTTGTAATATTCACCATTGGTGTACTTTTGTGTGTCTTATCCATTGAGTTCCTTGGAGCAAGAAGGACAAACAATTTTACAACCGCAATATCTAGCAATACCTGACATACAGGCTGCTTGATAAGTGTTTGTTGAAAACAATGACAACTTCTTTGTTATCATACTGTTCATATTTCTTAATAAATTGGGAAGATGTCATCACCTGAACATTTGATATATTTTTACAGGTTATATATATCTTCCTTTTATTCCAATAATGAAATCTGCCCTGTAGGTCAAGGAGTAAAAATATAGTTGATATTTACATCATGAGATGAAAATAAATTTCTACAATTAAATATTCAGAACATCAAACAAAGCTATGTAAAAGAAATCTTATTTTTCTTTTTCTATTTTCATGTGTGGGCATATGGTGTGTGTGTCTGTGTGTATGTTGCGTGTGTGAACTTTGGTATGGGTGTGTGTGTGCAGGTGGAGGTTTGTGGATGATGTTGGGAACCCTCCTTCATCACTGTCTTAGTTAAGGTTTCTATTGCTGTGATGAAACACCATGACTAAAAGTTCCTTGGGGAGGAACTCACAGTTCCGCATCACAATCCATCATCCAAGGCATTCAGGGTAGGTTCTCAAGCAGGGTAGGAATCTGGAGGCAGACACTGTAGTAGAAGTATGGAGGTGAAAGCTGATTAGTTTGCTCATGACTTGATAAGTTTGTTTTCTTATACCATCCAGGACCTGGGACCACGGGTGGCACTATCCCCAGTAGTTTGGGACCACCCACATCAATTACTAATTAGGAAAATGTACCACAGACCAATCTCATGTGGGAATTTTCTCAGTTGAGGTTCCCTGTTCCCAGATGACTCTAGCTTGTGTCAAGTTGACATAAAACTAGCCAGCACACTCCTCTCCTATGTTCGTCTTTGAAGCAAGGTTTCCACTATCCCAGATTTTACTAGAAACACTTGTTCTGGGGGATCCCCATGTCTGCCTTCAGAAGCTGGAATTAGAGGCTGGCTGCCATGCTCACCTGACATTGCTGTGGGTTTTAGCGGTCTGACCTCCAGTCCTCATGCTTGTAACAAGTACTTCAATCACTAAGCTGTCCCCCAGCCCATATTATTTTCTATGCTGGCTAGTTCTATGTCAGCTTGACACAAGTTAGAGTCGGTTTAGAAGGAGGGACCTCAATTGAGAAAATGTCCCCTCCAGACCTGCCTGTGGGCAAGACTGAGGTGAGGGACATTCTTTTGGTTGATGATTGATGTGGGAGAACCCGGTTCACCGACGGCAGTACCGCCCTGGGCTGGTAGCCTAGCAGCTATATGAAATCAAGCTGAGGAAGCCATGAAGAGAAAGCCAGTAGGCAAGATTCCTCATGGCCTCTGCTTCAGTGTCCGCGCCTACCTCCAGGTTCCTGACCTGCTTGAGATCTTGCTCTGACTTCCTTCTGATGATGGACCACATTGTGTAACTGTAAACTCAAATAAACCCCTTCCTCCCCAAGTTGCTCTTGGCTATGGTGTTTTATCACAGCAATAAAAGCCTTAACTAAGACAACCACTTTCCTCAGAAGACCCCTACCCACCTATCTTGTGTCAGTGTCCAACAAATGTCATAGGAGATCCATAGGTAAGAACTTTTTCTGGGTGGTTTAAAGCGGCTGACAGGAAGTGAAACTGGTGGTTCAGTCCAGTAAATACAGGTCAAATGCTAGAGATTTAAAGAAGGCAGGATTATGCCTTCAGAAGTCAGAGGAATGAGTGAACTTGGTATGAACCTTCATCTCCTGGCTCAAGTCCGGATGTCAACAGGAAAGACAGAATGAGCTCCTACGGTATTTTTCAACATCTGTAGAAACTTGAAGTTTTAAAGAATCAAATATCCCCAAAGTGCTACAAAATTTCTTAGATGGCTGAAATATCATCTTTGAGTAATGAAATATCATCATTACAAGTATATAGAGATAACCTGAACAGAGTTTCTCTGGTAAGGAAAGGTTCCAAAGTGTGGACACGTGTGTATCCAAGGGGAGATTTTGAGGGGACAAAAAGGCATCTCTTTCCAACTGCCATGTGGGTATCTACCTTCCTATCAACTGTGCATTGCAGCTCCTTTGTTGTAGCTTCTGGCCCATGGATACTCATCTTGCTGAAGAAGATCCCCAAGTTTTAACTTTAATAGAGTCAAGTACTCTAGCAGGGGAAAGGTTGCCAGAAAATGCAGGGGATTAAGAACTCAGGACAAACCACCCTCAGCAAGACAGAGACTTCAGAGAGTTAGGCATGCAGATCTATGTAGCTATTGCCCATGCATTAAAGAATCAGCATCTGGTCTATGGAAGAGTGCCATGGAGCCAGGTGAAATAAATCTTAGGCTTCCTCTGTCATTATGTAAATGAGGTAGGTAATCAAGCATGACTAGCTATAGCCAACTCACAGTAGACAAGATGTTACGTCACTTTATTTTAACTGCATGATTTATCAGAACAATTATTAACATACAAAGTACCATTCAGCTCAACTGCAGGTATAGGCAGTGACAAGTTTCTAATTCTTACAAGAATGATTTACTCACACAATCTGTCCAGACACATTACCCTAGGAAGGTTCATAAATAGAAAACATGATTTTCACATTGCAGCGTTCTCGAGCATGTATATACAGGTATGAGTGTCTCCCACAGCTCTCTCTGTCCTTGGTGGATTCGTTTTCTTGACCTCATAGAGACAGTTACTTCTTTCTACAGAGCAGATCGCCATTTTTCTGCTGTCCACTGACAGTGCTCTGGGAACTGGTACTACTCTTCGTACTCATGGAGTAGTAATATTTGATTTGAAGTAAATCTGTACTACAGTTCCTTATGTGTTCTGATATGTTCCACCACCATCAAAGACTTTTTTTTGATTGCCATCATTTTCCTGCAACAACAGCCAAATTCAACTATTGGGTTTCAGCAGAGCACACCCATGTCATAGTGTGCTCTATTAACCCTTGGCTTCAAGTCCTGATGATGTAATGCGGGTGGGGTGTACTGGCAATCAGTACACTTCCTTATCACAATTTACAGCCATTTAGAAAAAAATCATGCTGCGGTCGATCCAATTCTCACATACCTCTTCTTAAACGTTCACAGTGCAGTATTTTTGTGGCCTAACCAAAATTTTCTTACAGCATTAAAAATAAACATTTCTATAAAAATATAATACTTTCAATGTTTACATGGACAAAACCAGCTAGAGTAACCTAAGCCACATGCACTGTACAGTAGTAAGCACAAAATTCCACAGAGCAAAACATGTCAAAAGTCCTGTCCAGAGAAACTATTCATTCAAGATTTTCAAGGGGCTTTTTGTCTGTTTCGAAAATATGCTTTTGTTTAACCTAAAATATGTCCTGATGCAAAATGAGACTTCCCAAAAGTGTTGCCTCCAATTGTTTTAGGTGAGAAACTTCCACCTAAGAAAGGGTAAATATTTCCAGTCCATTGACTCGTACTTTGTTTACACACAAGCCATGACTAGAAATAGTGAACCTTTCAGTTTTATTGTCCTTTAAAAACAGACTGAGTTGTCTTTAAAAAGATTTATCACCACAAGTTACTTATTTTCAGAGTTGCCATTTAAAAAACAGATAAAAAAATACATGTCCACATTCACTAGAGCAGAACAAAATCTTTCTCAAACAGTTGAATTTTTGTTTGCTGATATAGGTTTCACACTCTTGCCCATGCTGGCCTCTAAATCATTATGCAGCCGTGGTTGGTTTCGAACTTGTGGCGGTGTGTCTGCTTCAGCCTTCCAAATGCTGGGATTATAGGTGTGAGCCAATGCTCCTGGCTAAACTGTTGAGATTTACATGATGAACATTGTACTGTAACAAAGTTTTTGTGTTTGTTTTTTAAAAATCTTTCTGTCGTCATCTATGTACAATACACAAAATCCCTGATAATTTATAAACACACCTCATATCATGCTATCTTGAAAAATAAGTACATTGTCTGTGGATAGTCCTCCAACCAAAGGAATGTGTATATAAAAGACTAAAAGGGAATGTTTGCCTGATGGGTAGACAACATCAGAAATGGAAAATGTTCATGATCACCGCACAACAGAATATGTTGAAAACACTGGAATTCCAACAGCAGCCTGCTGGGGTCACCATGTCCGTCCTGCATGAGGCTATCTCTTCTGAGTTTTCTATGAGGGATTTTCAAAGTTCACTGCATCACTTTCTCACCAAAAATCTGATTTAAAAAAAATCTTCAACCCAGAACTGAGGTTCTGAACTCCAATGAGATAGGAGTGTCGTCATAGCCGCAAGTTGTCATTGGTCCTCAGCCTGTGGGGACCATGCTTCTGTGTCTGATACATGGTCAGGTGAGAAATTCCCCAGGATCCAGGAATTTAAATAGCAAATTAATGTCTCATAGTGGTGCAGTTTTGACAAAAGCAACACGAAAACAAAACAATAACAACAAAAACATTGGGTGACCTTTCAAAGGCCAGGCAGTGAGAACTGTTGGAGAAGTTATGGACCGTTATTTGCTGGAAGGGGGTTGATGGGCGTCCTATCCGTCATGTGTTTACCTCGCCATCGGTGTTGTCTTGGGATGACAACAGGGAAGGATACGGAGCAACACATTTTACATTCACATAAGTCGTGTTCACATGGACGTAGTGCTCCCCAATGAAAGTGGAAAAGATTGAGGATATCCTGGAGACCAGCTCAGAAAAGGATGGGCGCATTTCAGCTTTGGGGTGCCAGCATTTTAGCATTACTTCATACCTGTTGTAGAAAGAAATGCTGTGAGAGACACAATGGGCAAGGGCTGCTGTAGAAGTCACAGGTTTCAGACGTAACAGGAGGACCCCGTGAGACTCGTACTTACAAGGCGTCGGGGCAGTATTCTGGTTGCAAGAGTCTTCTGCCTTGTAGCAAGTAGATGGTGATATCAAATGTGTTCACATCGGGATAAGGAGGCGCTCCTCTTGTCATGAGCTCCCAGAGAAGAACGCCAAAGGACCACTGGTAACACAAGACCAAGGAGAAGCCAGGTGAGGGAAGCGTAACCACATAGACATGAAGGGAACATCAGCAGGTCTCTGGAATTAACCCTGGCTCGACATATTTAACACCATTGCTATTTATGGCAAACGTTTCCCTAGAGACCGCTAGTAAGCGCTATATATTTCATGGCCTGTTTAAACCAGAAGGAGATGAGATATACATTACAAGTAGTTACAGGAATATGTGAAATCTACACGATGATTAAGATTTAATCTGCAGGTAGGGGAGTACATTTTTTGAGTTCTTTCTTGTAGGGTCAAAGTACCAACATGTTCCTACCTTCTCTTTCAATAGTTTCACCACAACTTTGTATTTTTATAGATAAGGGTGGCCTCCCAGTTATTAAAAATGAATTAAAAATTTGTTTATATATGCTTGCATGCCTGTGCGAGTTTATATGCACCATGTGGGTGCAGATGCCCATAAAGGTCAGAGGGCATCAGATCCCCTGGAACTGTTATAGGTGGTTGTGAGTGTCTGATGTGGGGGTTGGGAACAGAGCCTGGGTCCTCTGAAGAGGAGTCAGTGCTCTTAACTGCTGTTGAGTCAGTTTTAGGGATCCAAGCCTCTGCTGGCCTCTGTGGACACCAGGCAGACATGTGGTCCACAGGCACACATGCAGGAAAAACACCAAATACACACAATTAAAGAGTCAGGAAGTCTAACTATCTTTAAGGACAAAGTACTTGCTATGAAATCATGAGGATCAGAGTTCTTGTCTTTAGTACCACAAAAGATGGAAAGGCATGGCGGTCTCTCTGCAATTACAGAGTCTAGGAGGTGGAGACAAACTGGCTAGTTAGACTAGCTAAGAAGAGTGCTCCAGGCTCAACAAGGGGCTCTCCTTCAGTAAACCCAATGGAGAGGGACTGAAGAAAATACCAAGTGTCAATATCTGGCTTCCATAAGCAACTCTTTCATGTGCACATGAATGTACACACACACACACACACACACACACACACACACATACACATAAACACACACACCACGCGCGTGTGCACGAGAATACATGTTCAAATAGGCATACACATCAAACACACACACATATATAACAAAGGGAAATGTAACCATATCTAAATGTTAATATTAAAAGGGAAGGTCTAAATAAAAATCTGCATTAGGAGCAGAACTAATCAAATTGCTAGGCAACACAGTTTTCTATTGAAAACTAATTTCAATAAACTTGAGGATGATAAAGTGCCAGATGAATGTGAAACAGTTGTATCAGTGTTTTATCGGAAGACCAGAGAGACAAGGAGTGGTTAAGGGAATTGCTAAAAATCCCCCAATATGTCTGAATTCACACCAGTATAAACGTTTAAAGAGTTCTTGACCCTGAGGTCTTTCTGTGTCTATTGAACTTACACATTTTCTTGATTTAAAACATCCTACCAGAATAGCATGGGTCATGCATATTGCCACCCGCCCCTGCCCCTCAAGTCATATGCCAAAGGTGACAAGGAGGTAAGTCCACATGTGCAAGTCACCCTGTGAAGAGGACTCAGAATATCAGTTCCCCTTGCCAGGCAACACTTGTAGGTTATTCCCATACAAAAGAGCCAATGGGCAGGGTACGAGCATGTGTGCGTGCACGCGTGTGTGCGTGCGTGATTGTGTGTGTGTGTGTGTGTGTGTGTTAGAGAAAGAGAAAGATGGAATAGCTCCATATACTTAGCAAGGAGAGCATTGCATGTCTCTGAGTCTCGAGGCAGAAGAAAACTGTCAAGCTCCAAGGGCAGCTCTCTAGTTGCTGGAGCAGAGGACACAATCACATTAATGGCTCTTTCCCTTTGCCCAAGTACAAGAGCCACCCCTCCCATTTCAAGTGATTTATTTATTTGTGTGTGTGTGTGTGTGTATGCTTTGTGTGTTCAAGTTCCTTTGGAGACCAAAAGAGTGTTGGACTTTCTGGAGGTGGATTACAGGCAGTTGTGAGCTGCCCAGTGTGGATACTGGGAATTGAACTTGGGTCGTCTGGAAGAGTAGTAGGTG